>NC_137891.1:106403777-107003777 GCF_963455335.1 Martes martes | reverse complement strand
TACTCTTCACTCTAATATTAAAGCAAGATCCCCACTGAGACCACAGATTACTCTTTTTTTTTTTTTTAAGATTTTATTTATTTATTTGACAGACAGAAATCACAAGTAGGCAGAGAGGCAGGCAGAGAGAGAGAGGGGGAAGCAGGCTCCCCGCTGAGCAGAGAGCCCGTTGTGGGGCTCGATCCCAGGACCCCGGGATCATGACCCGAGCCGAAGGCAGAGCCTTTAACCTACTGAGCCACCCAGGCACCCCCAGATTACTCTTTTTTAAAGAATGTTGACATTTGGTCTGGGACAAAAGGTACTTCAGATGGAAACAGGCTACACACATGCATGCACACACATGCACATCCCCCATCTAATAAAGCATTATAAATATAATTTTTTAAAAAGGCTAAATGGGAAGGGAATGTCAAGCATCTGTAAACATGAGCTTGCTTGTAATTTCATTTGCATTTTTAAAATAAAGATTTTATTTTTAAGTAATCTCTATGCCTAATGTGGGGCTCGAACTCTCAATCCCGACATCAAGAGTCGCATGTTCCTCCAACTGAGCCTGCCAGGTGCTCCTCATTTGGATTTTGATGTGTACTTTCAACTTGGTATTGTTGCCCCCAAAGAGGGAGAATTTTTTTTTCCCCCCCAGGGGTGGGCTGTGAGGAGAAACCATTCTTTTTCTGTGTAAAACACAGATTTACATACAGTACACAGAGATATGCAGTTTACTGTGGCAGTAACATTTCATGGGAGACCATTAGGAAAAATGTCTTGAAGAGGCTCTTGGAGGAGGCAATAAGGAAAAAAAGATTGAGAAACACTGATTTAGAGACCACTTCTTCACACTTTTAAATTTATGGAACTAGGATGCATCTGAAAATTGGTAGCATGTCATAGTTTAATTTTTTCTTACTTAGGTGGAACTGAACTAATGGTGCATATCACACAGTTAGGCAACTTGATAGTATCTTAGATTTGCTGAGACACCTGTGTATTTCCAAATACTGGAGAACTAGAGAAGATGCTCTTTATTATTTGACCAGCAAAACTGACAAAAGGGCTCCTTCTTTGGGGGGAAAGGTTCTTAAGCATATTAAAAACAAAGCTGTCTACTTATCATTTCCTTTTCTAACTAAATGTTTTCATGGATGAAAATGACCTTGGATCACTTTTCCAGGCCAGAAATATCAGTCACCTTTGATTTTCTCTGTGACCCAGTCCACATGTCTTTCTAACTCAGCTCCTCCTTTTTACCACCACGGTCAGTCCAGCCCCATCTGTGCCCCTTCCGGCCCCTCTGTGCACCCTCCTGCCCTAGCCTCCAGCTGCTCCCCGGCTCCCCGCTCGGTATTTTCCAGCATTGTCTGTGTGCTGCTTCCAGATCTGTCTTCTTTTATCACGGCACTTTCTTGCCCCCAAAGATATGCAACTTTATTTTGCCCTTTCCATTGGTTAAAGGAAAAAATACTTGTTTTTTACATGATAGCAGTTGTATGTTTATTAGCTATTGATCATATCAGGAATTCTGTAATACTTTTAAAATAGCTGAATTTTGTTCATGAAAGCATCATCTATGTATATCTAAGGAGTAATAATGCACACACCCAGGAGATGGGACTTAATCAGTGCTCAGAGCACAGTGGACCTGGCTTTGGGGACTCCTAATGATAACTCAGTGGTCCTTTGTGTCTTTGGCCTATGACTGGGGACCTATTCACCTAAACCTGGGCTCTTTCACTTGACTCAGAGGTGCTCTTTTCCCTGGTCTTTTCCACCCATCCGACCTTATTCTGCACTCTGACACACACTGACATGTTCTTCAGCCAGGCTTTCATTTATCACACCCTTTGCTGAAAATATTCTGTGACCTTCCTATTCGTTAGAGTCTGCTAAAGTCCGTGTCAGCAATGACACCTTCTTTAAAGACACCAGCAGCTCCCCCAATACCCGCCTCCTTCCCAGTTTCAGCTCAAACTTCATTTCTTTGTTATTTTTGCTTGCTTAATATTCTGCAACTAGTGTGATACTCATTGTGGTAAAAAGTTATATCCAATACTTGCTTATATCCTTGTCCTTTGAGCAGAACCCTATCCTGGGCATCTTGAATAAGCATTTGAACGGCTGAATTTAATGTTTAAAAATAAAGAAAGAGCTACTTTCTTTTTCTTTTCTTCTTCAAAAATTTATTTATTTGAGAGAGAGAGAGGGTGCAAGTATGAATGGGCAGAGGAGCAGAAGGAGATAATCTTCAAGCAGACTCCCCCTTGAGCGCAGAGCCCAATGTGCAGCTCAATCCCATGACCCATGAGATGGCGACCAGAGCTGAAGCCAAAAGCCAGATGCTCAACTGTCTGAGCCACCGAGGCAACCCAGAGCTACTTTATTCTTCTATAAGAAAAAGTGCAGGGACGCCTGGGTGGCTCAGTTGGTTAAGTGTCTGCTTTTGGCTCAGATCATGATCCCCGAGTCCTGGGATTGAGGCCTGCATCAGGCTCCTTGCTCAAGGGGAAGCCTGCTTCTCCCCCTGCCTGCTGCTCCCCTGCTTGTAGTTGCGCTCCCCCTCTCTCTGACAAATAAATAAATAAAAACTAAAAAAAAAAAAAAAAAAAAAGGAAAGGTGTATATGATACAGATTTTAAGTAGTGGAAAAATAACTGTATACTGTAGAACTTACAGTACTGAATCTAACTCCAAGAAGCCAGGTATGGAAAGATTTAGAAAATGTTTGTAAATGAGCATTGCTGTTCAGTCCTGTATGCTTCCTGAGGGCAGGCATCCTGCTTATCTTCATATTTCTGTTTCCAGATCTTTTATGGTGCCTTGTACACAGTGGGTCTCAGTCAGTACCTGTAAAATGAGTGACAGGATGTGAGCCAAGAGTGGAAGGAATTCTGGGATGAGAAGCAGGACTGTGGGGGAATTTTAGTCCTGAATTCTGTACTCACTTGTTCTATGAGTCAATTGGTTGCTGTCTTTGGGCCTTCATTGTTCTGGTATAGGAACAACCACCACTATCAAGAGCCTGTGGCTTGATAAAGTTTTTGAGTATTTTTGCAGAAGGAGGAAGCCAGTGTGTATTTTTTTTTTTTTTTAAGATCGGCTAAAATGCAAATCAGGTCCTATCACTTTTATTTCTTCGGAGAGAGGGAAGGAAATACATCAATTGGTAAAAACACTTTGAAGAAATAAATCAGAGTTCACAATAACCAGTATTTCATTGAAAGTCATTTTTGGAAAGTAATTTCTAGCCGTATTACATAATCTTATGTAACAGAGAGTACATTCAACGTAAAGAACATAAGCTAACACCCAAGTTCTTAGAAAATGCAGGATCCTCGGGGAAGTGAGATTTAAGCACTTCTGTTCACTTTGTTCTTCTTCAGTGGACTGTGCACTCTCCCAAGGGCAGTGACCCTCTCTCTTTTATTTGTCACTGTGCCCTCTAGCTCCTAGCATGTTTCCTGGCAGGTCTCAAGTGCTCCATCCATATCTACCGACTGAGGCAATCATGAAATCCTGGGCTCTGATGGAGTGACAGGGAAGTCAGTCGACCATCTGCTAGAGGTAGTATTGAAACAGCTGTGGACTAGGAAGTCGGTGAGGCTTGATGACATCTGTGGCGTCTTCCAACTTTGATCCTGTGATTCCTTATTCTATGATGAGTTAAAAAGAAACTAACCATTTAAACAAGCTCTAACATGGGCCATGATAATATGATCAGTTACACGGCTGACTTGGATCATACAAACTGTGAACTGTAGATTCATCTCAGCCTGGGCTGGGGTCTGGAATGGGGAGGGTGGAGACACCTGACAGGTGATATTCTGCAAATGCTTGTCATGGGACCCGCATTGTCTTAACAACATCCACAATGAGAGGCATTCCCAAAGGCCCCCAGGGGTCCAACTTGATCGTTTCTTCAAGACCCTTGCTCTGATATGTGTATGTTCTTATATAGGCTTCTTTGAATTATATGATCTATTTTTAGAAGATTTTTTGTGTTAGAATTATCTCTTAACTCCACATCATGTAAAAAAGCATTGAATTATTGTTTGGGTTTAAAACACTTGTGTTATACTCAAAATCATTGCAGTTTTGGGGCAGGGTTTGATTTCGGTATTTTTATGAGTGACTTTGCTATATTTTGTCTTTCTTGGTCTGTTTCCCTTTTTTTTGCAGCTGGTCTCGGAAGAACAGGGACGTTGATAGCCTGTTATGTCATGAAACATTACAGGTTTACACATGCTGAAATAATTGCTTGGATCAGAATTTGCCGGCCAGGCTCCATTATAGGACCCCAGCAGCACTTCCTGGAAGAGTAAGTATATGGCCTCCATTATCATATTATGTTCTCGTTCTGATCATTTCTACCTCGTGTCCTCCTGGTTGCGGACTCGGTCAAGCCTATGCTTATAAAATGGCTACACTGTGTGAGAAGTCTGTGCCTCTAATGGAATATTGTTGATTTGACAGCTAATGCATTCTAACTTTGTGCCTTTTTTATCTCTCAGATCAGGTGAGAGAAGAAAATCACAGAGCCATCTCTGCCTACCTTTTTTCTGTCATTTTCTATGTGTGATCTGGCTACGGTGCAATTTTCTTATGTCATCCTACTTGACACTTTTCATTCTTTTCTTTTGTTTGCGTGTCTAAAAGCAGAATGAAAAAAACCACAACTAAGGTCCATCAGTGATGCCGGTGACATTGCTGCTTTCCTGACAACGAACTAAACTGCTAGAGTAGCTGCAGGTTATGAACTACCAAGGAAGAAAAAAAGAGAACTGGGTTTTAATTCCGGCCCTGCCACTAAATGGCTTTATGACCATTATTTGGAAGAATACTTTTAAATCCATCCATCCGTTCATTCATTCACCCTCATGAACTGTTTGTCAAACCTCAGCCCCTAAAGTGGAGAGATTTAACTCGTAAGGGAACGATCCTTTCTGGTTTCCCTGTAAAATTTTAGAAATTACTACTGATTTATCCACTAACAAAGGGAGGAGATGAAGTTAGCATTAGCTGATTTAGGTCCAGCTCTAAAGTGTTACCAATTATTTCTTATACAGAAATTTCATTTTTTTTCCTTTTTATGTTGTATGGCTGTATCTTGAATAGCATTCTTTTTTATATAATTAATTCTTTTCTTGTTTAAATCATTTTCTTTTGGTGAGAAACAAATGATTTGTGACTTTGACAGGAGGATGCTAGAAGTGAGCCATAAGCATCTGAAATGGTTAAAAGGATTTGAGGAATCCTGCTGAGGGATTACATTAGTTATGTGTGGAGTTGGGGTGTAGATAAGAAAACAGTGCTGGAAATGGGAATTTATATCTTTACCTCGAAGAATGAAATGGAAGTGTAATGAATACACAAAAAAATACCAAGAAGCAGGATCATTAAGAAGATAGAGGTTCCTAGGGTTGGCCTATGAAATACAAATAAAGTACTTCCAGTATTTTAGAGATTTATTCTTTATCAGCTTCTCAGTCAGGGTTTCTGCTATTTTGCTTTCTGTGCGCCTAGAGCATGGAGCCTGGTGCCATCTACCTCCCAGCCGGTTGTTGTACTGCTTGCTTGCCGAAGTTAAATAAATGGCTTTAGGATTAGGAAACAGAAACTAAGACACTACTAAGCCTGGTTCTTTTAAGATGTTCCACTGTTAAAACCATTGTTGGGAAGATTGTTCCTTCGTTAGGTACCTACTGAATACTCATCTTGCTCCAGATGTGGCTCCCAGGGTGAGGAGATGTAGATGAGAGTTATACCTCGTTTTCCCCGGGGTGTGGGATACCACAACCCTCCTGCTGTGTGCCTGTGCATGCGCCCCCCTCCCCCAACCCATGCCTTCTCTCTGCCACATCTGAAAAATACTAATGGAAGAAATTAGGTTATGAGGTAGGGCACTCTATACTGAAGAAATGTTTTTTTCTTTTTTTTCATTTCTAGATACTTAAGCTAGAAAACTCAAGATATTTTCTTTGGTGTGAGTCCATATTACAGTTTTCTAAGTATTTTTCTGTAAAAACTGAGTTACAGGAATGACTTCCTTGCATAACTGAAGCATTAAAATCAGTCATTAATTGCAGTTGTTAAATTAAAATCAGGCCTAAAATAAGTTGTTAATGCTTAGGCCAGAACCTTCCTGAAGGTAGGTTCTCTGTCTGAGGCACTGGACCTTCCGTGCGTTGCAGTATTTCTTACAGAGCTAGTGTGGGGAAAATGCCTGCCTCATTCCCAGGCTTTCCCGGGCTTTATCAGATCATCTCCAACAAGGTGGGGGTCTAATCTGCTTTGTGCTTTGAGTGGTACCAGAGGAACTATTGTGCTAACTGGACTGTGTATACTTCTCTTCTCCTCTCATTTTTTTCTTCCCAAGCCTGTGTCTTGATGTCCCCATAGCAGAAGATGTTGCTTAGTGCATGCGTGATGTTCATTCTTCTGACATTTGTTCCATGCACACTCTCTGTCAGGCGGTGCTCTTGGGCCTGGGGTTGCAGCAGGGAACTTGCCAGACAAGGTCCTTTGCTCCCCGGTGTAATATTTCTAGTGGAAGGAGCAGACCATAAACAAGCATGTAAGCTTATATACAAGATAATTTCTGATGGTGATATGAACAATGGAGACTAGCGGTGGGGGAGAGGGGTGATTACAGAGGTCGGGAGAGCCCTTTGGTCAAGGAGGTTTCTTGAAAGAGAGCCAGAACGTCGAGGGTGAGAAGGAGCCAAGGCTGGCAGTCTGAGTTGTGTCCTGGGTAGCAGACATGCAGAGGTCCTGAGATGGGAACACATGCAGCATTTCTGAAGCCCAGAAAGAAGGCTAGTGTGGGGAGAATATAATGAGCTGGGAGGGGGTGGCTTGAGAGGTCGGCTCGCCCAGTTTCTGCAAAGTGAACACACCCATGTAACCACTCTTCAGATCAGGAAATAGAATAATTAGCAGCATCCAGAAGCTCCTCTTTGTGCTCCTTCCATCCACTCCCCAGTTCTTTGGTGCATCTAGCCATTACCTTACTTCTAACACTGGAGATGAGTTCTGCCTTCTTGTAACCTTGCATAAATAGAATCAGTATGTATGTCTGGCTTCTTCTAGTCAACATTATTTTATTGTTACATGTAAAAATACTATGTTCATTTTCGTTGCTGGATAAAATTCCATTGTTTGAATATGTAATATTTTAGTTCTTCTGTTGATGGATATTTAAGTTGTGTCCAGTTTGGGGCTCTTTCCTGTCTTTGGTCCATCTACCTTTTGGATGAATACCTGTGAGCCGTTCATTCAGTTATAGCGGGTATCACTAAAGACTTTTCCAAAGCAGATCGCCACTGTGGACTCCTATCAACAGCAGGTGGGAGTTCCACTTTCTTTACATGATTACTAAGACTTGATATGGGCAGTCTTTTAAATTTAAGTCATTATACTCTTCTTGTAGTGGCAATTCGCTTTGTAGTTTTAATTTGTTCTCTGTTAACTAATGTGGTTGAACTTTTCGTGTATTTGTTGGCCATTTGTGTATGCCCTCTCTTTTTTAAAAGATTTTATTTATTCATTTGAGAGAGGAAGAGAGAGAGAGAGAGGATGAGTCAGAGGGAGAGGGAGAAGCAGGCTTCCCACTGAGCAAGGAGGCGGATGTGGGTCTTGATCCCAGAACCCTGGGATTATGACCTCAGCTAAAGGCAGATGCTTAACCGTCTGAGCCACCCAGGCGCCCCTGTGTATTCTCTTTTATGAAACACATTTTCAGATCTCTTACCTCATCTTTCTAGCAGCTATCTTTTTCTTGTCATTGTGTAGGAGTCTCAATATTCTGGCTAATGCACACTGTCCATTCTATGTAATGCAGATATATTCTGCTTCTCTTGGGTGTTGCTATTTTACTCCATAGTGTCTTTTGAATAGAATTTCTTGTGAGGGGGCGCCTGGGTGGCTCAGTGGGTTAAAGCCTCTGCCTTTGGCTCAGGTCATGATCCCAGGGTCCTGGGATCGAGCCCCGCATCGGGCTCTCTGCTCAGCGGGGAGCCTGCTTCCTCCTCTCTCCCTCTCTCTGCCTGCCTCTCTGACTGCTTGTGATCTCGGTCTGTCAAATAGATGAATAAAAATCTTTAAAAAAAAAAAAAAAAGAATTTCTTGTGAGAATTTTTAAGATCTACTCTCTTAGAACTTTAAAATATGCAAATACAATATTATTAACTGTAGTCATCCTGTTACCTATTATATCCTCAGAACTTATTTATCTTATAACTGGAAGTTTGTACCTTTTGACCCTTTCCACCCATTTCTCCCACCCCCTATCTCTGGCAGTCACCAGTCTGTTATCTATGTCTATGAGCCTGTTTTTTGTTTTTTTTTTTGTTTTTTAGATGCTGCATGTAAATAAAATCATATAGTATTTGTTTCCCTGTGTGACTTATTTCACTTAGTGTAATGCCCTCAAGGTCTATCCATGTTGTCACAAATGGCAAGATTTCCTTTGTTTTTATGGCTGAATAATATTTCGTTATATATAAACGCATTTTCTCTATCCGTTCATCCATCAGTGGGTGAAGCTTAGATTGTTTCCATGTTGGGCTGTTGTAGATAATGCTGTAATGAACGTGGGGGGGGTGGTGTGCAGATATCTTTTTGAGTTAGTGTTTTCATTTTCTTGGGATGAAGGCACAGAAGTGCAAATGTCGGATCCTGTGGTAGTTCTATATTAAATTTTTTGAGAAACCTCCATACTGTTTTCCATAGTAGCTGCACCAATTTACATTCCCAGCCACAGCACACTGGGGCTCCCTTTAAATCACTTTCTGGTTTCTAATGCCATAGATTTATTTTATTTGCTCTTGGGCTTTGTTTTCTTCTCAGAAAATTGTTTTTCAGATACATTCATGTTCAGTATGTCAGTAATTTGTTTCTTTTTATTACTTAGCATTCCACCTTATGAATGTATCACGATGTATTGACCCATACAACTGTTGATGGGTATTTAGGTGATGTTTCGGTTTGGTTGTTAGGAATGAAACTGCTGTGACTATTCTTCTGTAAGTCTTTTTGCAGACATATGTCTTCATTTCCTTTATTTAAATACCTAGGAATGAAGGTCACTGGATCATAGGGTTAGATGTAGTTTAACTTCATGAGGAATGATTTTCCAAGGTGGTTAAATCATTTTATATATTACTTGTCGGAGTATGAGTCCTAACTGTTCCACATTGTTGCCAACATTCTGTTTTGTAAACTTGTTTTTTGGGCAGGAGTGGAAGCCATTCTGGTTGGTGTGAAATAGTGTCTCAATTTGTATTTTCCTGATGGCTAATGATGTTGAACATTTTTTTCACACATATATGTATCTTTTGTGAGATGTTTGGTCAAGTCTTTGCCTATTTAAAATTTTTTTGTTTCTGTTGATTGTAGTGGTTCTTTACATATTTTATGTCATTATTTTATTTTTATTTTCAAAATAGGTTATGTTTCTTTCCCAAAAGTTTTTGCAGAATTTCCAAGGTATTATTTTATTTTAAAAAATATTTGTTGAAGTTACTATAAAATGATTATTTTTCACAGTACCATATACAGAGTCAATGGAAAATATATTGTTTTTCTACAAATTATGTAATATTAGGAAGAGCAGTTAAAGTTGTATGTCACAGCTTTACAACAGGTTTTTTTGCTTTTCATTAAGATTTGTTTTTTAAACAAATTTACTAATTTAAGAGAGAGAGGTAAGGAGCATGAATGGAGGTAGGGGCAGAGGGAGAGGGAGAAGCAGATTCCCAGCAGAGCAGGGAGCCCAATGTGGGGCTCCATGCCAGGATCCTGAGATCATGACCTGAGCCAAAGGCAGACACTTTAACTGACTAAGCCACCCAAGCACCCCAGTGAGATTTTTTTAAATTGAAATGTAACTGACATATAACATTATATTAATTTCAGTCATACAACATAATGATTTGATATTTGTATATATATTTTAGATACAAGTCTTTTTGTCAAATACATTGTGCTGTATGTCTTTTAATGAACAGAATTTAAAATTTTGCTGAACCTGATTTTTGAAAATTAACCATGTATCTTGCAACCTTACCAATTTCACTTATTAGTTCTAGTAGTTTTCCTTATTGCTAAGATTTCCAATACAGTGTTAGTTAGGGGTGGTGAAAATGGACATCCTTGTCTTGCTCTCGATATTAGACAAACAGCATTCATTCTTTCACCATTCAATGCGATGTTAGTTGTGGGGCTTTCACAGATGACTTTTATCTGAATGAGGAAATTTCCTCCCAGTTCTAGTTTACTGAGAGTTTCTATTAACAGTGGCTATTGAATTTTGTCAGTTTTTTCTACATCTATCAAGATAATCACATAATTTTTTCTCCTTTATACTGCTAAATGTGAACTACATTGCTTTTCTAATGTGAAGCCATAATGGTCATGATGTCTTCGTATGTCTTCGTGTGGTGGATCTGATATGCTAATGTTTTCTTAGGGATTTTGTGTTCATGTCATGAGAGGTAATGATGTGCAATTTTCTTTTCTTGTAATACTTTTAAGTTTCGGTATCAGGGTCATGCAAACTTCATAAGATGAATTATGAAGCATTTCCATCTTTATTTTCTGAAAAGAGTAATATAAGATGGTATTACTAGATTTGAGGGATGGGATGGGAACTTAGGAGATATAAGTGTTATTTGGAGATAAGGGTCTAGTTGATGTTGGATGACCTGGAAAGGTTGGTCTTGTGACCAACAAGGGTAAACCAGGGCATGCACCATGAGGGGTTTGGTTCTGAAAGTCTTTTAGAGTCAGGGGGGTCATCAGTTGAGGCCATGGGCTATGGGCCATCAGAAAACTTTCTATTAAACAGTTCCTGGGGATATGGTGGCCAAGGGGCTGAGCAGAGATCCCCACTGGGACCACTTGCTTAGGTGTCTAGAAGGGGAGTGTGGAATACCTATGTAATCTTTGCTGCATTGTGGGGTGGTGCTGTGGCCCACTGGGGCCGCTACTGGGTCACTGGAAGCCTGAGGTGCCGTGGTGACTACACACTTCTATTCACTTCCTTCCCTATTTTTTTAAAGATTTTATTTATTTATCTATTTATTTGAGAGAGAGAGAGAGAGAGAGCGCAAACAAGTATGGGGGAAGGGGAGGGGGGCGGGAGAGGGAAGAGAGAGAATAGCAAGCAGACTCTGGGCTGAGTGTGGGACCCATCTCAGGGCTTGATCCTAGGACCTGAGATCATGACTTGAGCCGAAACCAAGAGTCGGAGGCCTAACCTACTGAGCCACCGAGGCACCCCCTGACTCTTTAATTAAAGTTTTTACTTTACAGTAATTATAGATTAACATTCATTTGTAAGAAGTGATAGAGAGTGTTCCTATGTATTTATTCACTTTCCCTGAATGTGAACATCTTGCAAAATTATGGTATAACATCACAATCAAGATATTGACATTGATAGAGTGAAGACACAGAGACCTGTCACCACTTAGAGTTCTTCACATTGCCATTGTACAGCCACACTCATGTTTTTCTTGCCCTTATCCCCTCGTTACCTTCTGACAACTGCTGATCCAGTCTCCATTTATGTATTTTTCATTTTGAGAATGTTACATATATGGAATCATAGAGCATGCAACCTTTTAGGGTTGGCATTTTCCATTCAGTGTAATTCCCTGGAGGTTCATTGGGAATGTTGCATGTATCAGTAACTTGCTCCTTTTTTTTTTTTTTCAAGATTTATTTATTTGCTTAGTTGAGAGAGAGATTGCACACCCTTGAGTGGGAGGAGGGCAGAGGGAGAGGGAGAGAGGGAATCCCAAACAGACTCCCCACTGAGCACAGAGCCTGGCACAGGGCTCGATCCCATGACCCTGAGATCATAACCTGAACTGAAATCAGGAATTGCATGCTCAAGCTATTGAGCCATCCAATGCCCCTCACTTGTTCCTTTTTATGGCTGAGTAGTATTCCAGGAAATGAATGTAGTACTGTTTGTTAACCATGAAGGATCACTGGGCTGTTTATGGTTTTTGGCTATTATGAGTAAAGATGCTATAAATGTTTGTATGTAGGTTTTTATGTGAACATAAGTTTTCATTTCTCTGGGATAAGTGCCCAAGACTGCAGTTGGTGAGTTTTATGGTACATGTTTAGTTTCATAAGAAACTGTCAAACTGTTTTCTAGAGTGGCTGTTTCATTCTACGTTCTCACTAGCAATGTATGAATGATTGAGTTTTTCTTTATATTTGCCAGCATTTGGTGGTGTTGCTGTTTTTGTTTTAGCCACTCTGATAGATATGTAGTGATATATCATTATAGTTTTAATTTACATTTCCTGAGTAAATAACAATAAGCAACTTCTCATGTACTTATTTGCTATCCATATATCTTTTTGGCGAAGTATCTGTTCAAATCTTTTGTCCATTCTTTATTGAATTGTTTGTTTTCTTATTATTGAGTTTTGAGAGTTCTTTTTTTAAAAAAGATTTTATTTATTTATTTGCGAAACAGAGAGCAGAGAGAGAGAGAGCACAAGTGGTGGGGAGGAGCAGAGGGAGAGGGAGGAGCAGACTCCCTGCAGAGCAGGGAGCCCAATGTCAGGCTCCATCCCAGGACCCTGAGATCATAACCTGAGCTGAAGACAGAGGCTTACTGACTGAGCCATCCAGGCGTCCCTTGAGAAGGTCTTTACACATTAAAGGTACTAATTTTTTGTCTGATAAATATTTTGAAAATAATTTCTCTCAGTCTATAATTTGTCTTTCATTCTCTTAATAGGTTCTTTCATAGAGGAAAATTTTAAATTTTGATGAAGTCCCATTTATCATTTTTTCCCTTTTTTAGATCATGCTTTTAGTATCAAGTCTAAGGTCTCTCTGCTTACTTCTAGATCCCCATAATTTCTCATGTTTTTTCTAAAAGATTTGTAGTTATGTGTTTTTAGTTAAGTTGGTGACTCATTTTTTTTTTAAAGATTTATTTATTTATTTATTTGAGAGCACGAGCAAGCATGAGCAGGGACAGAGGGGCAGAGGGGCAGAGGGGCAGAGGGGCAGAGGGGCAGAGGGGCAGAGGGAGAGAGAAAGGGAGAAGCAGACTCTCCACTGAGCAGGGAGCCTGACCCGGTGCTTGATCCCAGGCCCTCAGGATCATGACCTGAGCCAAAGGCAGATGCTTAACCACTGAGCCACCCAGGCACCCCTAGTGATTCATTTTGAGTTAATTTTTGTATGAGGCATGAGACTTAAGTTGCATTTTTTTCTTTTTGCCTATAGATGTGCTCTGGCACTATTTGTTGAAATAGTTTTCTCCATTGAATTGCTTTGACATCCTTGTTAAAAATTAGATGGGCATATGTATGGCTCTATTGCTTTGTTCTTTATTCTGTTTGTTCCATTTGTCCTTCTTCTAATAGCACACTGTCTGGATACTGTACCTATATAGTGAGTGAGGCTTAATGTTGGAAGGGTGGTTCCCCCTACTTTCTCTTTCTTTAACAAAATTATCTTAGCAATGTCACATCCTCTTCTTTTCTATGTAAATTTTAGAATAATCTTGTCCATATCTACAAAAAGTCATGCTGTGATTTTGATAGGAATGTGTTAAATCTTTTTATTGGGAGAATTGACATCTTTAGTACTGTTAAGTCTTCCAGTCCCTAAACACAGTAGGTCTCTTCATTTATCTAGATCTCCTTTGATTTCTTTAATCAGTAATGTGTCACTTTCAGCTTTTACAAGTCCTGTTTTGTTAGATTTCCACCTAAGTATTTTGCTTTTTTTGCATGATTATAGATAGTATTATATTTTAAATTTCAGAGTCCATGTGTTCATCACCAGTATGTATAAATACAGTTGATTTTCTATCTATGTTTATTTTATATCCTAAAATGTGTGTGTGTGTGTGTGTGTGTGTGCACGCGCATGCACGCACACACATGAATTCCTGGGGATTTCTACAAAGGCAATCATGTCATCTACAAATAGGGACAGATTTATTTTCTTTCCTATCTGCTTGTCTTGTCTTGTCTTGTCTTGTCTTGTCTTTTCTTCCCTTCCCTTGGTCCATAGTCTGAACTTTTAGCACTATGATGAATAAGAGTGGTGAGAGCAGACATTCTTCACTTGTTCCTAATCTTGGGGTTGGGGGGAAGCATTCACCATTATATTTAATGTTAATTAGAGGTTTGCTATAGATGTACTTTATCAAGTAGAGGAAGCATCCCTCTCTTTTCCAGAGAGTTTTATCATGAATGAGTATGGAATTTTGTCTTGCTTTTTCTGCATTGATTGATATCTTTTTCTTTGTTAGCCTGTTAATTTGGTGGATTGCCTTAATTAAAAAAAATATTAAATAAGCTTTGCATTCCAGGAATAAACCCTACTCAATATATTATAAATGGGAGTCTTGCAAATGTGATCAAGTTAGGGATCTTGAAGTGGAATGATTGTCCTGGACTAATCTGGTGGGTTCATTCTAATCACAGGAAGACATAGGAGGAGTTAGAAGAAATGTGATGATAGAAACAGAGATCTGATGTACTTTGAACGTAGAGGAAGGGGCCATAAACCAAGGAATAAACGCAGCCACTGGCAGCTGAAAAACCAAGGAAACAGATTCTCCCTGTAGAGCCTCCAGAAAGAATCAACCCTGTCAGTACCTTCCTTGACTCTAGCTCAGTGAAACTGATATTGACCTTCTGACTTCCAAAACTACGTGGAAGTCAGTATGTCTTCTTCTGAGCCATGAGGTGTGTGGTAATTTGTTACAGCAGCTTTGTGTAGATAGGATACTCCTATATCTGCATAGCGTACCAGGTGTGGATAGTAAGGAAATAGGTACAGTAAGATACACAGATCCTCTGTGAACATGGGTATTCTGAAATTCTCTTATTCATCATATTTTTACTTTAAGCTATTCAAAGTAGGAGAGTCCTCAGATGCACATGTTATTTAAGGAATACTGTGCTACAGCAATGTGTAAGATGAATCAGGTGGAGGGAGATTGAAAAGAGACTATTGTCATCTAAGGAGGTCAGCTCTTTTTGAAGGGGCCAGAAGTTAGACTGAGGAATTAGAGACAGGTGGGGACTAGGGCATCTCAAGGAAGTCAGTCTCAGGCTTTGAAGCCTGACTAATGGTAGAAGAGACAAAGGGCTTTGAAGCCTGACTAATGGTATGAAAGATGAAGAGAGTGACACCATCGATGACGCAAAAGCATGAATAAGTAACACATTCATTAGGCGAGAAGTAAGAGAATTAAAAAGTTATCTGACAGGTTTTCATCTGTCAAAAATGACTGCATTAGGTTAGAAGGATTGTATTCTTTCAGAGGTGAGAAATCCAATCGTTGCCTTTTGGGTAATGTTAATTCTAAATCTGTGACTTTAGGGTAGAACATCCTGTTAGTCCTTGAAGACTAAAATATGGCCAGGTGTTTGATTTCTGCGTCTTGAAGAAAATTTCCCCTTATCTCACCAGCAGCAAGAGGGATGTTACTAGCATCCTTGTGAGTTGATGAATTTATGTATTGGCAGATCAAGACCTTTTCTTTGTTATAGTCTGAAATCTTATATTTAATTTTTTTCCTAGGATATAAATAAAATTGTTTACAAACCATCAAGTGGTTTTTTTCTTTTACTTCAAACTATTGTTCTTAAGCTAAAAATTCCATTTTGACCCCAAAATATGTGTTCTACCAAGCATCCTCAAAGTTTTAAAAATGAGGCACAAACACATCTCTCTTATTGAGCCAAGTCTAAACTCATCCTTTTCAGGGACAGCCTGTGGAAATACAGAGGTGGGATCAGGCTGCTTTTATGACTTGTTTGATTCTATTTATTGAATGTTCAGTTGTGGTGTATGATGGCCTGTGGATCATGATATGTTAATGCTTTCATTCATAACAAAGGAAGCCTTCAAGGGCCGGTACTGGGTTCCCACGGGGACTTCAGCCCACGGGTATTTGCAATGATGTGTGATATAATGATATTGTTTTATTTTTATTTATGTATTTATTTTTAATTTAAAATTTTTTATTAAGATATAATTGACATAACATTATATTAGCTTCAGGTGTACAATGTAATATTTGATATTTGTAAATATTGTGAAATAATCACCACCTTAAGTCTAGTTAACATCCATCACTAAGTTTATACCTTTTAACTTTCTTCAGCCATTTTGCCCGCTTCCCCTCTCCCATTTCTGGCAACCACCAATCTGTTCTCTTTACCTATGTATTCTTTTTCTTTTTTTTTTTTTCTTTAGAATTCATATATAAGTGAGATCACACGGTGTTTGTCTTTCTCTTTCTGACTTATTTCACTTAGCACAATGCCCTCAAGGTCCATCCATGTTACTGCTAATGGAAAGATTTCCTTCTTTTTTATGGCTGGATAATATTCTTTATGTATGTATTATGTATATTTTGTATATTTTTGTATGTGTATATGTATTTATGTATATATTATGTATATTTGTGTGATTTATGTATCTGATTGTGTGTGTATTCACACTTTCTTTATTGATTCATCTATTAATGGTCACCTAGGTTGCTAGCATGTCTTTGTTGTTGGAAATAATGCAACAATGATCATAGCAGTGTATATATCTTTTCAAATCAGTGTTTTCATGCCATGCAGAAGTGAAATTGCTGGATCATATGGTAATCCTATTTAAAATTCTTTGAGAAGCTTCCATACTGTTTTCCATAATGGCTGCACCAATTTACATTCCCACCAAGAGTGCACAGAGGTTTCCTTTTCTCCACAATCTCTCCAACACTTGCTATTTCTTATTTGTATTATGTATATTTGTATATTTGTATACAATACAATATTTGTATATTATATTGTATATTTATTGTATATACAATATTGTATATGTGTGTATATATACACAATATACAACATATATTGTGTATATATACACATATATGTATATACATATATAATATACATATATACATTGTATATATACATATACACATTGTATATGTATACATTGTATTTATTATATATACATTATATATATATTGTATATATACATTGTATATACATTGTAGATATATACATATATGTGTATATATATACATTGTAGATATATGGTATATATATACAATATACAATGTATGTGTATATTTCTGTGAGATTGTGATATTTATTTGTTTGTTTTGATAATAGCTGTTCTGGCAGGTGTGAAGTGATATCTCATTGTGGTTTAGATTTATATTTCTCTGATAATTAATGATGGTGAGGCTTTTCATGTACTTGTTGGCCATCTGTATGTCTTTGGGAAAATGTCTGTTCTGATCCTCTGCTCATTTTTTGATTGGAATTTTTTTTGCTATTGAATTGTGTGAGTTCTTTGTATATTATGGATATAAACCCCTTTCAGAGGTGATTTGCAAATATTTTCCTCCCGTTTGGTAGGCTGCCTTTTCATTTTGCTGGAAGCTTACTTTGCTGTGCAGAAGCTTTTTAGTTTGATATAGTCTCACTTGTTTATTTTTGTTTTTGTTGCCTTTGCTTTTGATGTCAGAGCCAAAAACTCAATGCCAAGGCTGATATCAAGCAGCTTATTGCCTATGTTTTCTTCTAAGTGTTTTATGGTTGTAGGTCTGATGTTCAGTTCTTCAATTCATTTTGAGTTAACTTTTGTGTATGGTGTAAGACAGTGGTCCAATTTCATTCTTTTGCATATGGCTGCCCAGTGTTCCCCGCACCATTTTTTTAAAATTTTTTAAAAAGATTTTATTTATTTATTTGACAGACAGAGATAACAAGTAGGCAGAGAGGCAGGCAGAGAGAGGGGGGGAAGCAGGCTCTCCACTGAGCAGAGAGCCCGATGCGGAGCTCAATCCCAGGACCCTGAGATCAGGACCTGAGCCGAAGGCAGAGGCTTAACCCACTGAGCCACCTCGGTGCCCCTTCCCCCCACCATTTATTGAAGAGACTGTACTTTCCCCATTGTATATTCTTGGCTCCCTTGTTATAAATTATTTTATCTTATATGTGTGGGTTTATTTCTAGGTTCTCTATTCTGTTTCACTGATCTCTGTTTCACTGATGTCTGTTTTTATGCCCTTACCATACTGTTTTGATCATTTTAGCTTTGTAATATAGTTTGAAATCAGGAAGTATGATGCCTCCAGATTTGTTCTTCTTTCTCAGAATTGTTTTGGCTATTTGGGACCTTTTGTGGGTTCTATACAAATTTTAGGGTTGTTTATTTCTGTGAAAGATGTCATTGGACTCTTGATAGGGATTGCATTGAGTCTGTGGATTGCTTTGGGTGATATCAACATTTCAATATTACTTCTTCCATTCAATGAGTGTGGAAGTTCTTTTTACTTTTAAGTTTCCTCCTGACACAGGGAGGACTCACGTAAAGGCTAAATCTGGACCCTGCAGGGAGTTTTGTCTTTGTAAAGTAGAACTTCCATTTTGAAGAAAGTCATCTTTAAGGAGCGACAATTTTGTAGTTGGATTCTCTTTTTATTCCTAAATTCATAAATAAAAATGCCCCCTTTCTGCTTTATTATCAAAGATAGTCTCATCAAATGTCCAGTCAGTTGGATGTTTGTCAACATTCTAATTTAGCTGTAAGCCTTCAGTTGTCTTAGTGCTTCTTAAATATTAAAGTGTGTAAGAATCACTTGGGAATCCTATTAAATGCAGTTTGGGGTTCACCAGATCTAGGGTGGGACTTGATATTCTGCATTTCTAATAAGCTCCCAGGTGATATGATGTGGCTGGTCCTCCAACCACATTGTATAACAAGAGTCCATGGGTCATTCTTACTCTGTAAATATCACTTATGCTACGTTCAGTTTGGTGCTTAGAGCATGTGGTAAGTTTCACAATTGGAAAGAGCAATACTGGAAATTAGTAGTTAAACCGTTGTTTTTTATTTTAGGAAATTACCAAAAGTAAAATGGAGAAAACCTGCTCAAGAAAAAAATGGAAGTATTCTTGAAAATGTCTAAAAATAGTGGCTTGAGTTTTTAATTATAATTGATTCCTACTGTTTCTTTTGGTCATTTTTTAAGATACATGTAGTGGTTCAAGGAATATGTATTAATATTTTGTATAATCTATTTTAAAGTTTTAAGAATTTATCTTTCCTAAAATACAGAAATTAAAACTTGAACTATTATAAACTGGAATTTAAAATAACCATAGACAATATCATGGTTTACTTATAAGAATAACAAGCACAGGGGTGCCTGGGTGGCTCAGTTGTTAAGCGTCTGCCTTGGGCTCAGATCATGATCCCACCCTGCCCAGCTGGGAGCCAGCTTCTCCCCTCTCCACTCACGCTCTCTTGCTATCTCTGTCTCTCTCTCTCCCTAATAAATAAATAAAATCTTAAAAAAAAAAAAAAGAATAAAAAGCACATTGCATAGGTTCGAGTTTGCACTATTTGACAGTCACATTTTTACAGTAACACTCATTTATAAACCTCTAAATTGCTCTTCATTTTATTCATTTATTGACTACCAATTATATTGAATTTGTTGGCTAAGCAAAAATTAAACTTTTGGGGCTCCTGGGTGTCTCAGTGGGTTAGGCCTCAGCCTTCGGCTCAGGTCATGATCTGGGATCCTGGGATAGAGCCCTGCATCAGCGGGGAGCCTACTTCCCCCTCTCTCTCTGCCTGCCTCTCCCCCTACTTGCTATCTCTCTCTCTCTGTCAAATAAGTAAATAAAATCTTAATCTTTAAAAAAATTAAATCTTAATGAGGGTTCAGTATTAAGGATATGGTATATATAAAATTTGTGGGCAATGTGACATCAGAAATTTGCCCTGAAATACTCATGTCAATTACTAAAGACAGGCGATTGAGTGGTTTTTGTTTCATTTCTTGTGTGAAAAGGGTTAGAGGTGGGAAAAGAATGTCTTGTAAGCAATAATGCATCCAGTTTAGTTGAAAAGTTTATATTTTGCCGTCATACCACCGAACCAGCTTCTGACTGTGGAGATCTGTACCTAAACTAGAACTAGCTTTGGGAACTCTTAACTCATTTCTTCTCTTCCAGCTACATTTTTCATGTGTGTTTCAGAATCAAGAACCTTCCTTTCTACCCTCAAATTCTCTGTCTAAACATCTTCCTAATAAATCGTCCATTTGTACTAAAGTATGAGTAGAACTCCTTGAATATCTGTCTCCTTTCCACTTCCTGAGCCTGTGGTACTGCTTTCTGGTCTCTCTTCCCTTGCTACCAGGTTAGACCATTTCATTAGTCCAGTTCTTCAAACCGGGAACCATATCGGTTTCCATAATAGCCATGGGGCAGTGGAGTAGGAGGCATGCAGGGCAGACTGGTACCCTAGTCACCGCTAGAGTAGGCCTACCTCGAGCTACACCATGGGCTGGGTTTCTATATAGAATTGCCAAATGGGGGCTTTGCATGGACACTGAGGTCGGGTATGCATCCAGGATGGAAGGAGTGATGAAAATGAAAACGAAGAGTTAAGGTGGTGGGGAGATAGGCTTAGTTTGGACTCCAGGATGTGAAGGAGAAGTCAGCTACAAACAGAAGAAGCTGCACGTGACTATCATTGTGTTCTGAATTCAAAACCAGAAATAGCTGTAACAATGCAACTGAGCAGGGGAGGGGCAGAGGGAGAGAGAATCTCAAGCTGCCCCTCACTGCCCCCGTACCCCCGCCCCCGCCACTGAGCACAGAGTCCATCATGGGGCTCCATCTCATGACCCCAAGATCATGACCTGAGCCGAAATCAAGAGTAAGATGCTTAACCGCTGAGCCACCCAGGCGCCCCTTGAAGCAGATTTTTTAAAAGAAGGCTGTGACTTCACTTGTAATGAAACCAAGTTAATTATTTTCTTATGTCTCAGGCCTGACTAACCCAGGGCCAGGACTCGGCCAAAAACTCTTGACGCCCAACACTGGCTACTTCTCTCCAAAGGCTCTGTTTAAATCAAGACAGATCTCTTCCTGTTATTTCAAAGCCCATGCTCTTTGGCAGAGGGTTGGTAATCTCATGCTGTCTTAGAAAATCCACAATGTTACCTGTGGATTTACTTTGCGCTGGTGTGTTAGCTTCATAGGATTTGATTTTTAAATGCTAAATACTTAAAAATACACCTTTTTCTTCTTGTGTTTGAGATGAGGCTTTTAAGGAGTAATCGGCACCACAATAAAAGCCAGCGCGGTTCCCTTGTCAATAAAAAAGGGATTTGCGTGAAGTGCTGCTTTTTCATAAGAAGCACTGCATAGAGCATCACTTAGCAACACACAAATCAGCTTTGACACCTAATTCATCTTTAATATTCAGGTTCAAATCAAGTCTTTCCAATGATGGGACAGATGGAGTCCTTGAAACCAAGCAAGCGAAAGGTGTCACTTTGTAATCTCCATCGTTAGGTTGGCAGCAGCATCAGAATCTTCATTTTATAACATTCTGGAATTGGAATTTTTTCAATTTCCAGATCTACATGCCTTAGTGTGCCATGCAGGGTCCGTCCTGGACAGGTTGCTGCTTGCTTCTGTCATAACCTCTGCTTCAGCCAAATCAAACAGCCCATTTTCCCAAACGTGCTATGTACTTTGATATCACTATTTCTTCAAGCCTGTGTTGTTTCTTTGCTTTGGGAAAGTTCTTTGCTGTCTAAGTTCTGCTAATCTTTCTAGCTACTTTTGAATTCTCAGGGACCTTGTCTCTGATTCTTTCAGACTGAGCTAAGGGTAAATCTTGGTCATAGGATGTTAATACTGGATTTCAGTTGTTTGCTTTCCTTATATGTAACTGGAACTTTTGAGGGCCAGGAATTCTGTCGTTTATCTGTATATCCCTATCCTTTCTGTATGTTTCATTTGTCTGAATTTCTCACTGTCTGTGGCAGAGCTGAGTCTTCTCTCCCTGTGAAACAATAGTTCTTTATTACTGAGTCTTTTGACCAGAGGCTCAACATACTCATTTATGAATTTTTTTAAAGATTTTTATTTATTTATTTGACAGACAGAGATCACAAGTAGGCAGAGAGGCAGGCAGAGAGAGAGGAAGGAAAGCAGGCTCCCTGCTGAGCAGAGAGCCTGATGTGGGGCTTGATTCTAGGACCCTGAGATCATGACCTGAGCTAAAGGCAGAGGCTTTAACCTGCTGAGCCACCCAGGAGCCCCACTCATTTATGAATTTAACAGTTATCTTTTGAATTGTTCATATTGTATCAAGGACTATGCTATATGTTTACTTCTATTTTGGAAGGATGTAAGAATCAACCAACAGATAAAGAGTTATACTAGATGTAGCATTAAGTGGAAAAAATCTGGAGGAAATAAAAAAATTGAAGCAAGGATTTCTGAAAATGCAAGGTAGGAGGGAGGCTATACCATGGTTTTATGAAGGTTTTCACAAAGGAAGCAAAACTTAAGATAGTTTTTGAATACGTATTTTTATAGTTGGTACAGAAAAATTGTAAGTGACTCAGTGATTGGGGTAACCCCATCAATATATATATCTCAAGCTGAGAAAATATTCCTCAGTGGTTTGCTTCCAAAAAAGTACCTTTTGCCATAATAGAAGGCAGATATCACCACACTCCCTAGTGAACTGCTATGTGTAGATTTCTGGAGTTTTTATTTTATTCAGATCTTTAAAATTTCATTGGCTTTTGTTTTAAAATTTAATCCATTTTAAAACATGCTGGAAATTTATTTATTTATTTAAAAATATTTTATTTATTTATTTGACAGAGAGAGAGAGGGAACACAAGCAGGGGGGACCAGCAGAGGGAGAGGGAGAAGCAGGCTTTCAGCTGAACAGGGAGCCTGACACAGGGCTCAATCCCAGGACCCTGAGATCATGACCTTGAGCTGAAGGCAGACACTTAACAACTGAGCCACCCAGGTGCCCCCATGCTGGAAATTTCTTAAGATAATTTAAATGAATTCCAATTTTATAACAATGCTAGGAGTGTTATATTAGTCTTATATGTGGACATCATATTATATATCTAAAGCTTCTATACCGTCTGTCTCAGAAATAGGACTAAAAGTGTTCCCTTTTCCTTTTGCTTTATCTGGAAAATACTGAAAAGTGAACAAAAATTAAAAGGAAAATCACCTCTTATTTGAAAGTGGAGTAGGATATTATATTTATTTTCTTTTCTTTTCTGTGTTCCAGCATTCATTGTTTATGCACCACACCCAGTGCCCCATGCAATACGTGCCCTCCATAATACCCACCACCAGGCTCACCCAACCCCCCACCCCTTCCCCTCCAAAACCCTCAGTTTGTTTCTCAGAGTCCACAGTCTCTCATGGTTTGTCTCCCCCTCCGATTTCCCCCAACTCACTTCTCCTCTCCATCTCCCCATGTCTTCCATGTTGTTCCTTATGCTCCACAAATAAGCGAAACCATATGATAATTGACTCTCTCTGCTTGACTTATTTCACTCAGCATAATCTCCTCCAGTCCCATCCATGTTGATACAAGGTTGGGTATTCATCCTTTCTGATGGAGGCATAATACTCCTTTGTATATATGGACCATATCTTCTTTATAGGATAGTATATTTTTTTAAAAAAGAAAGCTTCCCAACCATCCAATCCCATCCCACACTGTTAATCTTTGGACACTTGGTAAACTGACTCCTTTCTAAACATATTTATAAATACTATTGTTAAAACAATGTAGTGATGTGCTCTCTACTGTCTTTTATGATAGCAACTTTAAAGGTTCCTTTCCATACTAACGCTACCTTTGTTCTGCTTTGATCTATCTATCCGTTTATTTATCATTTATATTTCTTACAAAAGCACATGAGGCACATTGTTTTAAAAAAGTCCAAACAGCGTATACATGCAGTAGAAAGTAAAAGTTTCCTTTTATTCTTGGGAGTAACTGGTCAATATGTTGCTGTATATTCTAGATAACTAAACTGTTGGCTAAATTATAACTTCTTTAATACATAAAATGACATCATACCTTCCATCTGTCACTTACATTTTTCTTTCATGAATGCTTTATTTCATATCTGCTGTTCTGTTCCTTATTACTACGTGGAGGTCCAGCCCGGGGCTTTTTACTCGTTGTATAATTTTCACAGGGTGGATGAACTGTTAATAAGCTTGTTAGTCCATTCTGTATTTCCAGTTTTTTCTTTTTATTACAAATAACACTGCACTAAGCATTTTTGTATCTTGTATACAAGGATGCTATAGGGTGATACCCACATGGATATGCTTGGTCGGAGGCATTGCACATGTAAAATTTTGCTGTATAACTTAAAAGTTTATCTTTTCTTCAAGACTTTCAACAGTATTTAATCATAAACAAAAATTCTGATTTGTGACTAAACTCTTTTAAAAAGGAATGGTGGATTCCTTTCTTGAGGGTCCAGTGAGAGTACAATTCAGGGAGGATATTTTGTCATGGTTTTTCTCCTCGTGTTTTAGCCCGAATATTATTTGGAATCTTTGAGAGAAAATACTCCTTGGTCTTTCTTTTGCCTCAGAAAATAAATCTATGTTCTTATTGGTAGCATCTCCTTGATAATGCTGTTATTTCCCTGGATGTTGATATTCCTTATGAGGAGTCATAAGTTTAGCTTAATTCTCTTTTGTCCAGTATGACATAGAATAGAATGAAAACTATCTAATGGGTAAAAGAAATGGAGGAAGGTGACTCTAACAATAAAAATTTTAAACCCAGACTGTCATTTTGCTTACCTATCTTAAGTTCTTTTCCTATAACTTTGAAAACAGTTAAAATTGTACCTTATTGTATTAAAGAAAACTTACCGATGATGCACATTTTCTGGTTCTTTAAGGATAATCTAATTGAGGCTCTATACCTTGCTTTTGGGTGGTAAGAGTGGGTTTCTAGGGGCACCTGGGTGGCTTAGTGGGTTAAACCTCTGCCTTCGACTCAGGTCATGATCTCAGGGTCCTAGGATCGAGCCTCAGCAGGGAGCCTGCTTCCCCCTCTCTCTGCCTGCCTCTCTGCCAAATAAATAAATAAATAAAATCTTTAAAAAAAAAAAGTGGGCTTCAAAAGTTGTGTGTTTTTTCATGCTGCCACACACAATTAAGGATTTCGTAGTCTTTTAGGTACTCTCTGTTTGATTCAGTTTCTTCACGTGCATCTTTGAGTCCAGTTCACTCGGGCTGTTTTTATAGACATATCAAATTGCCATTTGAGAAGTATCTTACAGATTTCAGATTCATGTGTAAAAGGCAAATGGGCTCACAGTCTTTTTTTGTTATTGTTGTTGTAAGCATCTAAAAACCTCAATAGGCAACTCATGTATGGTTATGTAGACATATATTGGAAAATATTTTTTTCATATAGCACTTTAATTTATTTAATTTAATTCATATAACTTAATTCTGACTTTCAGAAAATGACTTTAAAAAAAAACTCACATTTCATAATCTTTCTAGTCTGACTTGTAAAGGTTTATCTGCTAATCTTTTTATCTCTAAGATACTATACTTCTGAGGAGATGATAGTAATTTATTTTACAGATTATTTTGTTTTCTCTCCTTTTTCCAGAAAACAGGCATCGCTATGGGTCCAAGGAGACATTTTCCGATCCAAGCTGAAAAATAGACCATCCAGTGAAGGAAGTATTAATAAAATTCTTTCTAGCTTGGATGATATGTCTATAGGTGGAAACTTATCTAAAATACAAAACGTGGAAAGATTTGGAGAGGTGAGTGTTCCTCAAGAAGATTTACATGCCTCCTTAGGACTAAAGTTCTGTATTTCTTTGTTTCCCAGCTGAACATATATAACATAGCAATACCTCTTTTCTGAAATGCTGAGAGTACCAATATTTTTAGGTGTAGAGTCATCTACCTGTAAAACAAGAATCCAGAGCAAAGAAAGCAATTATCCTTAGAAATAAAAAAGCTGTAATTTAAGGAGCATAATTATAAAGGAGGCCATTCTGGTTTGGAGACTATGTACAAAAAGGAGACAGAATAGCAAATTTTCTATTTGAAGATGGAAGTGGATATAAAGAAGAAAGAATTAATGTGACAATTGAAGAAACAGCATATGCCACAAGTGGTTTTTCGAAAGTCTCAAATTCATATTGATTTCTAAAGTCCAGAGTTGCAAATATCATTAGGGGCAAATTTTTTTTTAATGTATTTCTATTATAAACAAACCATTTTAAACAGCTGATATCTGTGGTCCCATTTAATCTTTACAACTAGCTGGTGATAGGTAAAATCAGCAATATTACCTAGGCAATATGATCTCTATAGCAAGGAAATTGAATGTCAGAAGTTCTAACTTTGGTGCTTCCAATCCACATCTACCTGATTTGGAATCTGTGTTTTTCCTGTTATATCCTACTACCTAAAAATGGAAGTGACTAATAACAGGTAGGATCATGGGCATTTTTGGAGCTGGAAGCAACATTGAAATCATTTGTTCTACTTCCCCTTGTGTGTGGATCCGAAGCCAGGGGTCCCACCGAATCCCATGACTTGCTGAAAGCCATGGAGTTGTTTAGAGACTGGGAATCTCCTTCTTGGTTTAGCTCTTTCTACCACAGGATGAAACTAAGCACTTGGTTTGTAGTTATATTTTTATATCCCTGAGGGAGCAAAAAGAGCTGTTGAAAATATTTAAGCAGTGGGGCATCTGGGAGGTCAGTTGATTAAGTGCCCAACTCTTGGTTTCAGCTCAGGTCATGATCTAGGGGTCGTGGGGTCGAGCCCCATGTCAGGCTCCCTGCTCAGTGGGTAATCTGCTTGAGATTCTCTTCCTCTCCCTCTGCATCTCCCCCCACTCAAACAAATAAATCTTAAAAAAATATTCAGGCAGCAAGTGTGGATTTGTATTCTATTAGGCGGTGACCTGTTGGGCCTGGACAGGGGTCTTGAGCAAAAACTGTGGTTCACGTTGGGCCCTCAGGGAACCCAAAATGGAAGGATGCATCTTAGCTGCTTTAGGTCAACAAATGGCATGCCAAACAGGTTTCTTTCACCAAGAGGGATAACCAGAGTGCTTGGCAATAGGGAGAGTAGGCTTCCTTCAAGCACACAGGATGGAGACAGCCAGAAGAACCAATTTTTCAACCCTGTGGTCTCTAGTCCAGGACAGCCACTGAAGAAGTGGCTAAGTTTACTTGTGTGAATCATCTGTCCTGACAAAATGTAAATCTTAGCCAAGGTCATGTTGATGTTCCGAGCCCTTGTTGACTTTTTCTTGTCTCTGTGTTGTAGTCTGGCCTATTCAAAGCAAACAAAAGTATCTGAACTGACATTTTAATGTGATAATATAGCTAAGCAAGAATGCTTTCCTTGCTCTGGTCAGCATTTCCTTCTTAGGTTTGTTCACGTAAACAGTGCTTTGAATAATGACCTCTGAAAAGATACACATACAATCTATCCATCCATCTGGGAAACATATTTATCTTATAGGAATAAAATGTTTTCTATATCATAATCCCCATTAAACTAACATGTAATAGTTAGAACATTTTGTTCTCATACTTTTTTAGATCTCAATTTGTTGAATTTAAGACTAACATTTATTTATCACTGAAGAATGAAATACGAAATTTAAAGTAAGTCGGTTTTAAATATGGGCATGTGTTCAGATATTGGGCTGTTTCTCTTCCTCTTTCTTATTCCTTGCAACCCCAGATTAATTACTTTAGCTCTAGCCATTCAGTAGTGGTATGATTTTTGAAATTAGAGCACAGGAATGCAGGAATTCAGAAATACCACAGAACAATGGTGTGGTTAAGATGTCAGACAGTGACACACACACACACACACATGTTTTGGACCACTTTATAGTTAGGTGAGATGCATTGCATAAATAACACTTTTAAGCCCCTTTCTTGTGATTCTTATCAGGTGCTGGCTCCAGAACAGTACATGAATATGGGGGAATTAGTTTACTCAAAAGTGAATGTAATAGAGGTAGCGATATCTTTGTCATTCTTGTGAATTCCAAGTGGGAAAAGAAGTTGAGAATGCTGCAAGGATTTTAATATTTTCAAGTTCCAGACCAATGTTCAGGATAGAAGCCCATAGAAATTCTGGGTTTATTAGTTTGTACATAAAGAAAGTGCCAAAAGGTGCTATTCTTCTAGAGGTTGCTACCCCCCTCTTTTTATAAGTAATGTCAGATTGAAAATGAGATACTAAATTATTTTTCTGATTTCCAGGCCTATAGGGATTTTCCTGGGGTTGGTTGTTAGGAAGCTCTGTAATTACCTGATTGGGAAGGTTTGGCTATGTAGTTTTTCAGTGCCCAAGAGGCGCGCAAATAGGCAAAAAGGATCAACCAGAAGGATTTAGGCCACAGGAATGGGCAAGGCTGCAGCTGTAATGAATTCTCTTTGCCTACTTAGAGTTATGAAAAATCTTTTAAAAACAGAGGCTTTACCTTGATTGAACCTGGTCTTCAGTGCTAGGCTAGGCACTATGAAATACACCCAACCCATCCTATGGGGATGGGTTAGGCTCTAGGTTAGGCTCCCTGCTCGGTGCTCCTGCCTTGCACTGTATTTTTCCTCCACGGTCCTTACATCTCCTCCCCAGCCTGGTGATACTCATTGTGAAGATCGAGGCTTCTGTCTGCCCTCATCATGAGCCTATGCCTAGCTCACAGGGCCTTCGTAAATGGTGCTTGAAAGAAAGAGGAAGGCTTATGGTTTCATTGAAAACAAACAAGAAAACAGACATGAAATTGGTAATAATCCAAGCTATCCAAAGGTAGTCTGTGCGCAAGTACAAACTAGTACCAGCAATAAGTGCTCACTTAGACATGCCAGGGCCCAAGGGTCCATCATACACTTGATCTTAGCCAAAAGGCCGAGAAGCGATCCGAGGGTCCATCATACATCGGGGTTATAAAAAAATGGTTTTAAGAAGATGGAATTTAAAACACTTTTTAAGGGATCAGTACTTAAGGAGTTAAGTGAGGAGCTTAGAATGTAACAAGCACCTAAGTAGCACCTACTATGTGCCAGGCACTGTGCTAGGCACTTTACATGGATTAATACTTTCTTTCTTCTTTTAAGATTTTATTCATTCATTTGAGAGAGAGAGAGAGAGGATGAGCTGGGAGAAGGGGATTGAGAAGAGCAGAGGGAAAGGGAGAAGCAAACTCCCTGATGACCAGGGAGCCTGATGTGGAGCTCGATCCCAGGACCCTGAGATCATGACCTGAGCTGAAGACAGACGCATAACCCGACTGAGCCACCCAGGCATCCCCTACATGGGTTAATTCTTAATTCTTATAACAGCTATATGAAATAGGCATTGTTACTAGGTCCCCTTTAACAGATGGCATGACTGAGGTATAGAGAAAGTCAAAGTGTCTCTCCAAGATCCCAGAGTACACAGTAGAGCTCTCAGTTAGGTGCAGGAGCTCTGGTTTCAGAGTCTCCTCTCAGCCACCCACCTGCGGCCCCTCTCCGTACCCTGCTGCCTCTCCATGAGGTCCTAAGTGTGGCTTTAGTGTATTACATCAGTCAGTTTGGACATAACTTTAGCCAGTCTGTCGCAGTAGATTTCTCCCGGAATTGTGATTGTTGTTAACTTTTCCTTCTCCAGGGTGATAATCCAATAGTAGCACACCAATCAATCAGATGCTCTTAACTTAGAGATATTAATTAGGTACAGGTGCTGCTCGTTCCACCAAGATCACATAAATTGACAGGTAAATAAGAATATCCTGTTTTAGTTAATTATTTAATTAACTAATGTTTAAAGATCTTGTTTTTAAGCAATCTCTACACCCAGGATGGGGTTCAAACCCACAACCCCGAGATCAAGAGTCATGCACTCCACCGACTGAACCAGCTAGGTGCTCCAAGAATGTAGCGTTTTAATTACGTCATGGAGATACTGTGATTTATAAAATCCTTTGCTCTTTTATACCAAATGCCCATGTATAGGGTGTATTTTAAAAAAAGGAAATCCATGAAGTAAAATATTAACTCTCTAAGACTCTTCTTTCAAGCACTGTTCTTTCCACTCTTGGGACCACTATGGCATTCCAGTTCCATTCTGAATGCCACTGGGATTCGGGAAAGGTTCTAGGACAGGAGAGTGGCAGTACAACAGAGAGCCAGAGTTTGGGCAGACTTCCCTGGCTGTGAAGGAAAGGGGTGCTGGGGTCTGTGTGGCCAGGGGTGGGAGACCAGGAAGTTGGTGAAGGGGGAGTGGTCCCAGGGGATAAAGGTCTCAACGGTGGCAGCCGAGGAAGGAGGGAAGATGGACTTGGGGGCTCTGATAAATCCAAACTTTATATGATCAGAAGCAGCTTGTTATGAGATTATATCTTTGCCTTTCCTCAGCTTTTACATCTCACAGTTTCAGCATCCGAGAGCTGAAATTTTGGAGATGACCCAGCCAAATCACTTAAACCTACTAAAAATCCATTATCATCTTTTTCTTCCAATCCTTTCACTTCTATTTTTACTCATTTCTATTTCAAACTCTCTTTTTATGTCATTTTTCTATTATAACTCTTCCGTCTTTTTTCCCTAGTGTGCTATATTTTGTCTAATAGATTTTTTTCTTAATGGCACACACCATTGCCTCCCCAGTCACTTACTCTGTCACCATTGGATTAATGCATTGGTCAGTCATTACTTTATCCGACTGAAACCTATGCACATATTTTATTTTCTTTTTCATCTTGTCTGTATTTAGAGAACAACCGATGGCATAAAATAAATCTTTCTAGTTTGCAACTATTATTTGTTCTTTAGCTAGACCATCATCTGTAAATAAGTACATCTTTTGAAATGGTCTTTCTTTATGTATTTTGGTTTGCTCTCATTTTCCTGCCTTTATGTAGGGCAGGCTGGTATCTGAAAGAAAGAGCTGGTACTCAGACCCTCCGGAGGGCAGTGGGGAGTCTGACAACAGACCTGCCTCTTTGGGGAGCAAAGATATGAGGGTCTTCCCTGGACTAGGCTTTCTGACTTTGTTCCACCAGCAACCATGTGACTTTGTTTCTTTTCAGCAGATTTTAGGGGATTTAAGCAGCTCGGGGCCAGAGAGGATATGCACGGGGACTCTGCGGGGAGAGGGGCTGGAGCACAAGGGAAGTCTAGGCCAGGTTCCCTGCATTCACCGGTTGTGACTATTTATCAGTTATTTTAAGGAATGAATTTGGTAGAAAGAATGAGACCTCCCAGCACCTGTTGAGAAGTCTTCAAATGGCCGGCCCCAGGTCTACCGTTTGTTGGGATTGATTCATGCCCTCATGAGAAAAGGAACTGTGTTTTCTAATATTTTTTCCCTTCACAGGTGTTTGTGTTCTAGGTGCCCTGATAAATACAGAGCTTAGTTCTATTCATGTCTATGTCATACTCAGGATTCCAGAAGGCCAGGGTCCTCTTTCTTACAGCTCTCTAGTTTCTTAATTCTGTCATTTAATTTAAATGTATTTTGAATAACATTGTAAAACTTTTTGTCAAGATTTTGAAGGCCGTTAATCTCCTAGTGAGAATTTTATGGCTTATATGTTCTGTACCTCTTAGTCCTAAAAATGCCTGAAGCTTCATACAAAAGCCACAGAAATAAAATAAAGGATGATACACTGAGATAAAAAAAAATTACGTGATTCCCCCCCCCCTTCATTATGCCCTTCCTCCTCCTAATGTCCTCCATGCTATGCTCACGTTCCACAAGTAAGTGAAACCATATGATAATTGTCTTTTTCTGGTGACTAACATAACATAATAAAAAAAGATGACATGATTTATATTTTAGTAGATTTCTTCAGACCAGTATTGCATGTCTGGATCTTTTCCCCTCCCCCTTCCATCCCCAGGTCCTGATTTAAGTGTTCTCTCACACCTAGTCCAGTCTGTCACCTGTCACCAGACCTCTGCAGGAGCCACTAAACTGTGTCCCCCTCTCCCCCCCCACGCCCAAAGACTTATCGTTCTCCCGTTCATTCTCCTTGCAGTCACCATGTAGGAGAAAATGTTTGCTACATATTCAAATTAGGGTTTTGTTTTTTTTTTTTAATGTAAAGAAGGCTTAAAAATCAGTGTGAAAATGCCACGTACAAAACAAAATGGGGATCCTCATGGCTGGTAAACACTTTGTTTTATTTCTACTTCCCTAAAAATTAAAGAAACACAAATCTCAATGACAAGATCCTGTTTCTGCCTCTCAGGTTGTGTGAGATTAAATAAAGAATGTAGGCATTATTAGCAGGGATTTGGGGAATAAAACTAAAGATTGCCAGTTGGAGTTTGAAATGGATGACCGTTTGAAGAAGCATGGTGGGAGACTGTACAATGCGTTTAGAGGTTCCACTTCTATGAATCCATCTTAAGACAGTGTTTAAAAGCCATAATATAATAGGACAGTGTTTAAAAGCCATATGTATAGAGGAGGATGTTTGTTGGAGCTGTTTATAGTGATGAAAGACAGAGAACAGCCTGAACCAAGGGAAAATAAATGAAATTTGGTGTCTCTAGACAATAGAATTTTATGGAGCCACAAAGAATAATAATAGAGAGGTTTGGGGGGTTTTGGTTTTTTAAATTTATACAGAAATACTTCCAACAATGTATCTTTCAGGTGAAAAAGTAAGTTATAGGGCAGCATATATGTAACTCAACCTTTTTTTGTCAAGAAGAAGTATGTTGGGGGATGGTATGTATAACATGGGGGAAAATCTGGAAGACTATATGCCAGAATGCTAATGGGTTTGGTTTTTTGATGGTAAATATGTAGGTGGTTTTAATATTTTTTTCACTCTTATCTGTATTTTGTCATTACATACAAACAAGTATCATAGGGGAAAAAATATATATGTATATTTATTTTATATATAATATATAATATAAAATTAATATATATGTATTTTCCCCCATGATATATGTGTGTGTGTGTATATATGTGTGTGTGTATATATATATATATATATATATATATATTTTTTTTTTTTTTTTTCCCCCCTTTAGAAAAGACATGGTTTCCTTCTCCAGAGGTTGAGAGGAGCTGGGACTTAATAAGTAGTGTTTTCTTTTTCTTTGAGAGCTAGGGTATTTAAGTAAACTCCTTAAGAGAAGGAGCTTAAGTAGAAAATATATTAAATCTGGCTAGTTAGGGGCGTGGCTCTCTGTTGCAGTGTTTTCATTGTTTTCTACATTGGAAATATATTATATTTAAAAGATTTTACCTTTCAGATACATAATGAAGTGGGAGAGAAAATACTTGTAACTTGTAACATAACTATAATGTAAAACATACCATTTTTTTTTGTTTAATTGTGTATCTTGTTAAATTAGTATTGATTTTTTCCACGTAACCTGTGATCACACTTTTAGAAGTGTCAAAAATTACTGAATTCTAATAAAAAATATTAGTCTGTTCTCGACCAACTCCCAAACCCAACCGCAGAAGGGGGAACCTCTAAGCAAATGATACCAGCATTTTCACTACCATATTTCTGCATATCAGTGTCTTGCTTGTGATGCTATTTAAAACAGTTTATTGATTTTGGACATTTTTTGATTGCCTCCTGGTTGTGGTGGACGGGATTTTAGCTTCCCTCTCCCCTGAGATGTTATTCTCACTCCCCTGTGCTTCCCAATACAGCTACATCATAATTTTTGGTTAAAACCAATAATATGTCATTATTACTATGTAAGGATTGTTCACTCTTGAGGTTGGTAGTCTACTCTGTTTCCTTTGTTGAACCTCTCTTTGTTTTTCCCAGAGTTAATTAGCTATTTTTGTGGTGTTTTATATTTATTTATTTTATTTTTTATTGACATATAGTTGACACAGTGTTATATGAGTTCAGATGTGAGTTAATTGCCTTTTTATTTGCAGAGTTTTCTGTATATTTTTTTCCTTGGGAAAAAATAAGGCTACTCCCTCCTCCCCCCAGTTGTGCCAAGAAATTTAAAATTTTTTCAAAATCTGGACACAGCAAAAAAACTTTACCAAGTTCATTCTTTTCCCTAAGAGGCTTCTCCTTTCCAGCCTGGACTGATTGTTCTCTAGCCCTACTCTACGGTTCCAACCTGAGCCCTTCTTTCCATACTCTGCAGTTGGAGTCCTAATTTTCCTGGATTTCCTCCTGTCTTCTTAACTTTTCCCTGACATACATCCTCTAATAGTTTTCTCAGAGAGATTGTGTGGGAGGTCAATTTTTGTGTCTTTGTTCTACCTTTATGTTTGTTGGGTTGAATTGAAGCTCACTTTTCCTTAGAATTTGAAGGTAGGGGTGCCTGGGTGGTTCAGTTACTAAGCGTCTGCCTTCGGCTCCCATCATGATCCCAGGGTCCTAGGATCGAGCCCCGCATGGGGCTCCCTGCTCAGCAGGAAGCCTGCTTCTCCCTCTCCCACTCCCCCTGCTTGTGTTCCCTCTCTCACTGGGTCTCTCTCGATCAAATAAATTAAATAAAATCTTTTTTAAAAAAAGAATTTTGAAGGCATTTCAGAGTAAGGAATACAAAGATCCTCCTGGTTGGAAGGACAAAGGAGCTTTTCCTGGCTTTCCCACAAAGGTGCCCATTGGACAAGGAACCTGACCAATAAGGGTGAGGATCCTGTCAGGTCATTCAAGAACCCAGTCCCATATTCTAGAGACTCCTACTGTGTGCCGGTCCTTCCATCAGGTACAAGTAACTGGTAGCAACACCCATGTTAATGGCTGGGTGAAGCTAAGCCCACTTCCTCGGGTGTGCCATCCTGCTAGCAAGCCTGGCCTTCAGGCCTGCCTTATTTCTGTTCCTGCAGACTTCCTTGGGTGTAATGGATTCCTCCCCACTGGGGTTGTATGGTCAGAGATAGTATAACCGATTCCTGAAGACTCTGTAGATGAGCAACTTATGACTTTAAGAGAATCTGGTCTGACTTTAAGTTTCCATGAGCCTGTGACTGTTGGACTGGTGTTCTTTGCCAGCATGACCCTTCCTGTGATCATGGCCTGCTTCACTCCATACTCATTCTTCAATGCTCAGTTAAGGGATTTCCTCCTCTAGGAAGCTTTCTTCTTCATTTCTTCTTCTTTCCTTCCAGGTGTGTGCTTTGTATGTCTATTCTGCTTTTTCAAACTCCGAGTTAAAGTAGTAGGGTGTGGTCTTTTCACCCAGGACATGCCTACAGACCCCAGATGTAGCCATGCAACCCAACCTATGTGGCAGGGAGCAAAGAAGTGTTTTGAGCCAGGAATGGCTATCAGAAATGACTAGAATGTGACAGAGGGACATATATTTTTGTATCTCTTTCGTCAAGTAAAAGTTCTAGCTTTAAAGAGGGGAGAGAACTTTTACGGCTGCAAGGAATTAGCAAATTCAAGGCATATGAATTATTCAGGGGAGGAAGTGGGCAAAATAAAATCTTTACTGGTGCAGTGTTAGTGTACTGTTGTATTTGGGGTCAAGAAGTCTGATTTTAAAATCATAGCTGTTATGAAGAGCTTTGGGGAGCTTGGGCAATATTCTTCTATGAGCACCTCCTTTTTTTCATCTTTATGGGCAACAAAGTCCTCCCTACCCTGAGTTGTAAGAATGAAATGTGAGCTAGCATGTGAAAAGACCTTGTATGATACTTCTATTTTTCAACCTACAAAACTTACTTCAGCAGGAAACACTTTCCCAATCTACTAAGCTTTAACTCCTTCCGGAAAGGTCTTGAGTGCTTTTACTGGTGTTAATCGATCCTAGTAAGTTGTTGTCTAGATATCCTAAATTGTTTTATCTTTCATTTTTGTAAACAAGTTATAAAATTTGCAGTGACTGATCCTAGTTGTCTCTGGAAACATATTTGTAATGTATCTATTGAGTCAGCCTGTATCTGAGCTATATTCCAAAGCATGATTTTGTTTCCATGAGAGTCTCTTTGGCTGTGGTCTGTTGTAAGAACGAGCTCCTTTTAAATTCTACCACATTCATACCAATGCTTTGATTTGAAGTTTGACCAGCAAAATTTTCCATAATAACCTTTCTATGGAACATGCATTTTTTTTCCAGAATAATTTAGAAGAGGATGATGATGTGGAAATGAAAAACAGTATAACCCAGGGAGACAAACTACGTGCCTTAAAAAGTCAGAGACAGCCACGCTCCTCACCATCCTGTGCATTTAGGTAGGATCCATTTTAAACTTTTAAGTTTGTATTGTGCCTCCATTTGTGGATAGAACATTTACTCTTCTCTTTTGACTATCATTCTGCAAGAGCCATGTTTACCTCTTGTTTTCTGGTTTATTACTGTTTTGTGTGGTTTATTATCCAGTCACTGTAGGGAGCAGCTAAGTTTTAGAAGCTTACAGACAGCAGCTCCTGTAAACTCTCAGCCTCTGGAATCCCACCTTAAACTGCTGTGCCCTTGGGTGTCCCTGGGACTGTGCTCAAAATTCCTTTTGGAATTCTACTCTTCCCCCACGAGTGGGTGTCCTGTCTTACAGGTGTGCTGAGGCTTTTGTTTTGAATCTAGAGAGGGCAGAAAAGTATTAAATGCCAAGCTTTGGTATATCCTCGCTCCTTAGCTTAATGTTCTGTATCTGAGAATTGAATAAACAGTTCTTACCTGTGTCTGTAAAGTTACAACCATCCTGAGTTTGAAGTCTAAAATTACGAATCAGAACCAATTGATGGAACCTGACTTGTAATCACACTACCTGGAACGTGCTCATGGTTCGGATTAGTTAAAAAAGAAAGTCTTCAGGATCAATGTAGGTGCAGAAATCTGTGAATATCTTCCAGATTCCTTACTGTAACATGTGGGCTGGTGACAAGTTCACAAATGATTATAATGGGAGATGGCTACTTTTTAAGTGAGAGACAGGCACAGCAAGAAGAGTGTTTTGCCAGCGTGATAACATGTCAAACAGCTTCACAGAGAGTTCAGTTTTCATGTGTTATCTGGGAGGATTAGAACACAAGTTGGATTAGGTCTGAACTTTGAGTACTGGTTCCCTGACCTGAGGAAAGAAGGTTTATGTGGCCCAAATTCAAGGGGATCGTTTTCTATAGCAACAGGAGAAGATGGGATAGCAAGGCTGGTGCTTAGTAGTAACCGCCAGCTGCCACAGAAAACTGAAGAGACGTATCATTCACTGAGCAGCTACTATGGTCAGGAGCCATGGTGGGTGCTTAGTCTAGATATGAGGGTTAACCGAGTTAACACAAAAGGTATGTATCATCACCCATGTTTGGATTGGTTGCTTGAGGTTAGAGAGGTTCGATCCTTCCCCCGTGGGATGGAGTTGGAATGGAGCTGCTAGTCATACCCAGTACTGTGCAGTGTGTGCTCTGCTCGCTGTGGGTACCATCGACGTCCGTGGAAAGTTCTTCAAGACCACTAATCTCTTTATTTGCCCTGTTTTCCCTTGAAACTCTTAAAAAATGGCTTTATTAATTAATTTCAAACAGATATAGATTTGATTCTGAAGAAATCATAAGGGGCAGGGAGGGATAAATTGGCATATAACTTGGCACATAAGTAGGCAAAAGAAGTAAGAGAATCTCCACTACACAAATTTTAGAAGGTGATTCCAATATGATTTTTCTTTTTTTTTTAATTCTCTGAAATTTTTTTAGAATTCAGTTTTTCCTAACGGCATCATGGTATCATCATTGAACATTTTTTTTTAACTGCCTTCTGATTTAAAGCAATTTGCTGTAAATTAAATTCAAGATGAAACAAAATGACTGAAATGGGTTTCCTGCTGGTTCTGGGATTTCTTTTAGAAACGGGATGAGTACTAATATCCATTTAGGAGGTTTCTTCCTTTTACAAGTTTAATATTTTTACTGGTCTAACTCCACATGCTCTGCCTTTTGGTCTTTGCTTTAATGTGTGAACCCAGTGATGCATGAGCATTTGTCTTTGATTTCCGTAGGTTGGATGATATGAAAGGGCACCCAAGAGCAGTGTCCCAGCCTATCAGGTACTGTTACTGAGGTGAATTTCTAGTAGCTTGTAAATAAGTGCTCCCCTTTAGATACATTTCCCAACCCCCAAACTGGTGAAAACCAAAACTGGTTAAGTCCCTTCCTTTCTGTTCCAGATTTTTATGCTACACTTTATTTTTTTTTTTTAAGATTTTATTTATTTATTTGACAGACAGAGAGATCACAAGTAGGCAGAGAGGCAGGCAGAGAGAGAGGAGGAAGCAGGCTCCCTGCCGAGCAGAGAACCCGATGCGGGGCTCGATCCCAGGACCCCAGGATCATGACCCGAGCCGAAGGCAGAGGCTTTAACCCACTGAGCCACCCAGGCGCCCCTATGCTACACTTTATTTTTAATGCTCACCATGAAGGGGATTTTGGTTTTCCTGAGGTATCCGTAGGTATGGCCACGGTAGTGACATCAGTACAGTCTGTGCTTCCGGCACGTTCTGGGGTCTCTAAGAAACTACACTTGCATGGCAAAGTGCCTTTCAATCCAGTGACCGAGTTTGCCTTGAGGTTTTAACACTTCTGTTAGCCCTCTTCCCCCCTCATTTTACATGTGTTTGTTCTTTATTTTCTAGTTTTATTTCCTTCCCCATCCTCCATCTGAAGGGGAAACATTAGTGTTTCTCTCTGGAACAAATGCCCCCCAACAGTCCTGGGGTGGTTTCAAGGCACCAGGGGTTCCAAAGTGCCATATAGGCCTTGGTGAGGGCCGTGGACATGTTGGCCAAGACTGTTGACATGATAGGGATGGAAAGCTGATTCACCCCTCACCTCTGATTCTTTTTTTTTTTTTTTTAACTTGACAGAGAGAGAGAGAGAGAGATTACAAGTAGGCAGAGCGGCAGAGAGAGAGAGGAGGGAAAGCAGGGTCCCCACCAAGCAGAGAGCACGATGTGGGGCTTGATCCCAGGACCCTGAGATTATGACCTGGGCCAAAGGCAGAGGCTTAACCACTAAGCCACCCAGGTGCCCCCTCACCTCTGATTCTTATTCAGCCCGAGGTTTTAGGGTTGTTTTGTGTGGGCAATTCTGAGAGGACCCAGACTTCTCCAGAAACTTGAGCTGCTTCCTTGTACCACTTTTCCCATTCTTGTTTTAGAGACAAAACATATACTTAAAATGTTGTTTGGGAGGGATGTTTGGGGAGGATGATGAAGGAGAGAGTCTACAAGTAAGTAAGCTTTTCTAGAGCAGATAGGAAAGCAAGGTCCAGGTGTGTTTAAACAGGTTTGGTATTAAAACTGTGACTGGACCCTGGCTGTCCCAGTTTGAGTCTGTTTTCCCTCAAACATTAATGAACATCCTCTCTGAGTCTCGCACTGGACTAGCCACTGGGAATAGAAATGAAAGACAGTCCTTTGTCCTCAGTGGAGCTTATATCAAAGAAAATAAATACCAGACAATGAAATAGAGCATGAGGGCTATGATTTACTGTGAGAATATATGATGAAACAGGATACTTACCCTGCCTGGGAATTCAGTGAAGGCTGGCTCTATAGGGTACCAGCTGATTGGACCAGCAAAGGATAAGCAATGGAATGAGGCAGATGGAGGTGGAGGGGGAGTAAGGGAAGGAGAAGATGCTCTGGCAGGAAAAACAGCATAGGCTGGACACAGGTGTGAGTTCTGTCCATTCAGGGAACGCAGAACAGTTTGTGTCACTGGAGGAGAGATCTCTAGTGGGAAAGCGTGGAAAGAAAGGACCTGTTCACAAAGGCTAATGCCAGATAGGAGGGTTTCATAAGTATAGCCAAGGAGCTCAGGCTTCCTGGGCACTGAGGAAATATTAAATGGTTTAAACAGCAGAGCGACATAATTAAATATTTTAGATTCTACCAGAGGCTCTTCAGAATTTGAATTTTAAGGAATAAGATTATAAGATGTTGCTAGTAGCCACGAGGAAGGAATAGTGATGGCCTCAGCTAGGGCAGTTGTAGAGTGGAAAGAAGAAGACAGATTTAAAATATAAAGAAGTAGAATCTAAGGACGTGCAAAGAATGAACGCTGCCATCAAAGAAGGGACGACCAACATGGCAAGATCCTGGTGATGGACAGGACTTTGGACCCTGGATTGGAATCCCAGCTCTGTCCCTTGCTCACTGAGTGACTTTGGATGAGGAGCTCTTCCTTTGTGGCTCTGTTTCCTCTCTTGCAGAGTGAGGATTGCTGTCTTAGCTACCTCATAGGTAGCTAAGACAACATCCTGTTGTGAGGATGAGCTGACTACTGTCTATAAGGTTCTCAGAAGAGAGCCTGGCACAGAGCAAGTGCTCTGTCAGCCTTGACTGCTGCTCCTGTCACTGTTGTCGTGACCTGCTGTGATCTCTTTAATGTTAATAGTTTACCGTGTCTTAGGTGATTGCTGAATATTAAGATGACACAGCTTTTGTGTGACATTTTGCCCTTTTTTTCTCCACAAAGATTGACTTCGTCCCCACAAGGATCTGCAACTACTTTGAAGACCTCGAAAGTGGCTTTGTCCCCTTCAGCGACGGCCAAGAGGATAAACAGAGGTTCTTTGTCCTCGGGTGCCAGTGTAAGAAGGTAATTTTTCTCTACTTCTCAGATACTGGCAGGAAGTAGCGGGAGGCCGTAGCACACAATGAGTTTGGCTGAAGTTTGTCAGAGGAGGGGATCAGGGAGAAGAGGAGGAATCACAGATGGCTCTGTGACCCTCCGGGGCTTCTGTTCTGTCTCATGTGGTGGGGGACAAGGCTGTGGAGGGAGAGCCATGTGGCTTCCCTTTCTGTAGTGAAGCTCCAGCTTTCCTAACGCGATCAGGAATTTGGAGTTCCGTGGCACAGACTAATGCTATGTGGTATTGTCGTTTCTCCTGTGATGGGCAGAGACATTAGAATGAGTACGTGTAAGTTAAGTCTTACACTGAAGTCTATGTTTTGCTCTCCTGTTATATGGGCCTCTTCATTTACTCTCTACCTCAGGACGCATAGAACCCCCAGATGTTCTATCTCAACATATCCAGTCAGAGTGGTTAGGCCAGCTTCTTGGGTCTTAATTAACTGCTTAGACAGGAAGTTAACGGGTGTAACTCAAGGCCCCATATGATACCATCACCAAGAGCAATAAAGAAGCCATTCTGTCGCCATTTGCATTGATCAGAACTATCTGCATCCCATTCCCCTCATGTCCTAATTATGTGTGTTAGAAACATGAACTCCGCATGAGTCTACATCGTTGTCTATGTCCCCCCTCCCCAACCTGTGTTTTCCATTCAGCTTTTCCATAAACTCCCGGCTAGCCAGTTCTCTAGGCAACTTGAATGCCGCAACACAGGAGCCAGAGAACAAAAAGGCCTCCTCGTCCTCTAAGGCGGGTTTCGTAGCCAGTCCACTCACCAACCTCTTGAACGGCAGCTCCCAGCCACCTGCCAGAAATTACCCTGAGCTCAACAACAACCAGTACAGCAGAAGCAACAACAGCAGCGGGAGCACCCTGAGCAGCCAGCCGAGCCCCCACAGCGTCAAGACGGAGGAGCACCCCACCCTCCTCCGGCCCTCGTACACCGGCCTCTCTTCTTCCTCAGCGAGATTCCTGAGCCGTTCGATCCCCGTAAGTTCGCAGACACCACCTGTTGGTCCTCAGAACCCTGAGCACAACTTTTGTGCCTTGCCTTCCCAGCCGAGGCTGCCACCCAAGAAATTTAACAGCGCCAAGGAAGCCTTCTGAGCGATGCCTTCCCTCTGTGCTGTGAAACTGTCTATGCACGTCCATTCTGCTGGCTCCTCTTCAAGTAAATGCCAAGTTTCAACTGGGGCTTCTTCCTTCCTTTCTTTTGGTCCTCCTCCTCCCACTCCTTTTTAGGTGATCTCTCTTCCAAGGGAAACAGCTTTTATTCCCTTTGTCGTGGACACTGTTGACTCAGGTTACTTTTCAGTTAAGTTTGCAATTCACTCAGGGTACCTGGTGCCAAGCCAGGAGCTGATTCGTACAATAGACGGTACTGGCTTTGGTTGTGGTGGTGGTAGGAATCATCGCTTTTCTACATCATATGTTAATGAATGAATTTCAGAGTATTCAAATGTGGAAGGTGCTGAATGAATAGGACCTTTCTCAGAACTAACCATTAGGTCCCTGAATATGTCACCTTCTGCAGGGGACTGACCCCCGCAGAATTAACAAAATGGCAAATGGAAGGTGTTGATAAGGAAGGCTCGTAAGTCGGTATCTGGGATGGAGGGGAGGGAAAGCAGAGTATCAGGAAGATGTTTAGAATTAGCCATCACTCTTCCAGAGGCAGGATGAAAGATCGCCAAACACATTCTCCTCATGAACTCAGGATTTAGGTTGCCAAGCCCCCCCCCCCCCCTTAGCCACAAATCCCTGTTCGGTCAAATCTGTTGCTTCACCCCATGCTGTGAATCACTTTAGTCACATATTTTGATTGCCTCAAAGGGAATGGAGATCTATGAGAATGTGAGCTTTGAGTTGAGAGAACAAGGACAGGATGGGAAAGAGAAATTAATCTCAGAGATCAAAGAAATATGAATCGGAATGATTCCAGTCCGGGCACAAGGCAGCTCCAGGGTCCTGGGAGGGCTGGGACCCCGGGACTCCTTCATGCCCGCTATTCTTCAAACATGTCCTCAGCCGTTGTCCAGGGAGAGGCTGATTTCTGCAGGGGAGCAGGGGAGAGGGCAGCGTGCCTTTCTTGGGGAACAGTAGCCCCATGGGAATAGTTAATGAGACCCACTTTTCTTAGATGGTGGTTTAGGGACCACCTTTCCTAACACGAGGACGCAGTGCATGTGTGTGTTGGTTGGACACATTACAACTCACAACCCTACCTCAGCCTCTCTTCAGAGGTTTTTTCCCCTCTTCTGTGCACACGCAGTCCTTCCTGGCACGTACAGTTGACCCTTGAGCAACACAGGCTTGGACTGCAAGGGTTAACTTATTCATGGATTTCTTTCAATAAATACGGTACAGTAAGTATGTTTTCTCTTTCTTATGATTTTCCAAATAACATTTCCTTTTCTCTAGTTTACTTTATTATAAGAATACAGTATATAATACATATATTAATTGTTGATGTTCTTGCTAAGGCCTCTTGTCAACAGTAGGCTATTGCTAGTTAAGTTTTAGGGGAATCAAAAGTTTGGGGGGTGCAGATGTTTGACTGGGTTGGAGCCAGCACCCCAACCCATGCATTGTTCAAGGGTCAACTGTATAATTTTCCCCATAAGATTTTATTCCCCATGATATTTTTCAACATTATTTTAGATTCCTGTATAGATCAGGGCCCCAAGCAACTGCCAGGCCACTCCACCCCTTAATTTGCCTCTGATCCCACTCTATTATGGGTGTAGGTGTATCGGTAAAACTTTAATCTTAGTAATTCGAGGGTTCGATGGAAAATTATAGATATTTCCCTTTTCACAACAAGGTTTACAAATCATGTGCTTCCCAGCTGGAGTTGAATTGTCAGCATTTTTATATGCTGATTGTGGGTCAGCCTCACTTTTAGACCAGAGTACAGATCTGTTCATTTTTGGAAAAAGTGTTACACATACAGATATGTAGGTAATTACATACATATTTTGCTGATTTCGTGGCTAAAGAGTTAGTGAAATCTACATTTGTAGCTGAATACTGAAAGCATCAGGAGCTTGACAACGAATAACGTTCTACTTTTTCTGGATCTCAGTTTTCCTCTTGGCTAGTTGAAGTATGGGGATACATCTCTGGGTGAATGTTGATCTCCCCACCTCCTGTATTTATATAATTTAGTTTTCGGTGTTATTCCATATTTTATTATTTGTCTTCACCTCTCCTCCTCCTCCCTATCCCTCTCCTGGCCTGAATAGAGTGATTTTCCAATAATTAAATTTAAAGTAATAGTCTGTGTGGGCAGCTGCTGCTGTTCCCCTCTTCTGCCTCTTAAATTTGTCATCTTATTGTAAAGAGAAGCATTTATAAATAGAATTGCCAGCATGACAACATTTTCCTCCTTCTCACCCTCCCGGGAAGTAAGAAGTAGCAGGTCTCTTAGAGCTGACTTTTTGCTCCTTTATCTTTGCTAGAAAACCTCTGTGGGAGGGAAGGCTCCCAAGTCCTACCCTGCTAGCTTGCTGGTAGAAAGTCTAAATTCAGATGGAAATTCCCGTGTTATGTGGAATAAAGCAGGAGGTGGTGAGTTGTTTCCCTTTATCGGTCCAATACAGCTTTTCTAATTGTGGGCTTCTTGCCCTAAGAAGGTGGTCCTTCTCTCCAGGGCTTCCTAAGCTGTGGGGCATGTGGCCCCTGAAGAGCAAGGAATAAATCACTCAACAGAAATGTTTTCAAATCCTTGGGTAGGAAAGGAAGTCTGTATGGCAATATCCTCCCAGCACCTTTAAGAAAGACCCAGAAACTCCTAGGGGATGAGGGTGACGTGTGTTTAGAGGGAGTCTAATATTTTAGAAGCTGCAATTAGCATCTCTTGAAAGCTGCAATTGCTCTCTCACTTTATGCAGCAGTTCAGCCCCCAGAAAAATGTAAAAATGATTTCCTTGTTCTGTCATTAAATGCTTTAACACAGAAAACAAGAGCAAATGTTAAGGAATTCTTCTGGTGGTGACAAAAAGCTGAGAAACCATCCGATTTTATTTTTATTTATTTGGCCTCTTCTGTGAGCCTCAAGGTTTGTACTGCCCAGGGCAATGCACAAGGTTTCATATTTATTAACCTACTCACTGTAAAAAAAAAAAAAATCAGTTTTCCCTCCCTGACATTCAGAGGAGTTTTCAGATGCTTAAGGAATGAGGGACGTGTGACTATGGTGTGGGTGGGGTGGAAGTATTTTATTAAATTAAAATTACTTGCAGTATCTGTCTTGAATATTTGCTCTGTTTTATTTTTAAGAGACTTGCTGCTGAATTGCTATTCATCTCTGCTGTCCTTACCTGACCCCCGGAGTCTGGGTTAGGTCGTGATGCCTTCCCCATAAGCTCTTCTATACCCTGCCTTGGTCTAAATCAATACTCTCCTCGCTCTGCATTTTAACCGTCTGTTCATTTCTCTGTATCCCCCACTAAGACTGTAAGCTCTGTGTGGGCAGGGACTGTGCCTCTGTTTTCTATGCCATAGTTGTATGCTCTGTGCCTAGCATACAGTAGGCACTCGTTAAGTATTTCTTGAATGAGTGGTTGGGTGTTTACATGAGTCAATGTGTTAAGAATTATTGCCTCCATTTTAAAGATTAAGAACTTAAGGGTTTGAGAGGTAAAATATTTTGTCCTAGGCCTGATTGTACCACGAATATGCAGAGGCATAATTTGCACCTAGGTCAGTTTGACTCCAAAAAGCATATTCTTTTGATTACATTATGTCACACATATACTGTGGCAGGTGTTTAAAAGACAGGGTTAGTTAAAGGATATCTTGTTGTTTCAGGAGAGGTTAAGTAAAGATGTGAAGAAAGGGTAACACTTTAGTTGGGTTTTGGAGGATGAATAGGGGCCTGCTGGAAATCTGGTGATGAAAATAGGAAGAGGAGAAATGGTCATTGCAGGCAACATTGCAGTCTATATGACCAGAAGTGCAGCCTTGTACTATAGTTAGACTCTAAGCTTCTGAAGACAGGTAGATATGGGTTCAAATTTTCTCTCTTGCCACGTCTTATAGTGAATATTTTGGCAGGTTATTTAACCTTGCTGAGCCTCAGTAAAGTGAATAATGGGAATGAAAATAAACAGGGGCATATCTAGGTTTTGTGCACCCTGAAGCTCATTTATTTGAAAGACAGAGATCACAAGTAGGCAGAGAGGCAGGCAGAGAGAGAGAAGGAAGCAGGCTCCCTGCTGAGCAGAGAGCCCGATGAGGGGCTCGATCCCAGGGTCATGGGACCATGACCTGAGCCGAAGGCAGAGGCTTTACCCACTGAGCCACCCAGGCGCCCCTGCACCCTGAAGCTTATACAATTTGGTGGGACCTATATAAGATAAAGAAGGCAAATAGGAATTTTGTGAAATTTACACAGCATAGGGCTGTGTACTTGGAAAGGAGTTTATCTGACAGTGGGGCCTTGAAGCGTATGGGGTAGTGATCATAAAATCTTTGTAATAGGGTGGTTGTGATCATTAGCTGAGGAGGTAAATCATATGCAGTAGTTTACCCAGTTGCTTACAGATAGTGCTCAATACTTGCTAGCTATTATTGTTTTAAGAGCAGTGAGTGTTCCAGTGTAAAAAGGCAGGGGAGGTCACCTGTAGATGAGGCCGGAAAGTTAAGCCGAAGCCAAACCGGGAAGTGCAGCGTGAGCTGTCCTAATCTTGTCAGCAGAGTGACTTGTTCAGATCTGATCTGTTGAAGACAATTCTGGCAGTTGTGTGCAGGACAGCTCTTGGTGGAAACCCTCAAGGCAGAAAGACTGATTTGAGCCCTGTCTGCTGTCCTCCGTCCCTGCTTCAGCAAGTGTCCTTGGGTAAACACTGTGCTTGGTGAACAATTATTGCATGTTTATTTACTACACACAATAGTATTGATACTATTAAATAATCGTATATGACCAACAGATCTACCATATTTTATAATTAATTTTTAAATGATGTATTTATCTTTGTAAATGAAAACTTAACTACCCAGAGGAAAATTGTGGTCCTTAGTAAACATCTTTTTTATAGATGTTTTTTAATAGATCTTTTTTTATAAAAGATCTATTATAAGGAGGAGTTGTAAAATAATGTGCTTTGCTATAAAATATATATACATACAGATGTATGTATATGTAGAGTCAGGTTGGTTACGAAGAACTTTTCATCACTTTGGTGTCACGGGGTCACATTAAGCTTTGCTGTATGGAGTGGCCTTTTGGAATAAGCTTTTGTTGTATTGATGGGTGGGATATATAAGTGTAAATAAGATAAGCTGCTCTGTGATAAGGTTCTTCTGAAAGCTGCTCTGGGCATCACCTATTAAAACCCTTTTTGTGATTTTACTACTGTTCTAAGCTGTAGCTTCTATGAAGCTTTGCTACTCACTCGTACATATTGGTCTTCAGACATTTCCAGAGACGTTCTCACGGTGGTGTTGCAGGTGATGTTGATGAGGCCATTCACTGTCTCTTGGAATTTCCCCACTTTCCTCTATTCTGCTGCTCTCTCATCTTTGTTGTTTTTGGATTAGCCTCATGGATGATCTTCCTAACTCAGTCTCTTCATTAATTCATACTGTAAGTAGGGGCCCAGGCTCTTTCTGTCAAGGGCCTGATAGTGTTTTGGCTTTGTGTCCCAACTCTTCAACTCGATACATAAACAGATTGTGGTTGTGTCTCAGTGAAGCTTGATTCACAAAAATAGGGGGTGGGCTGGATTTGGCCCCTGCTGTATAGTTCTCCAAGCCCACTTTAAAATACTGTCAGGTGAGAGAGAACTGATCTCATCGTTATACTCACCTGTTCGAAAGTAACCAGGAGGGGCACCTGGGTGGCTCAGTGGGTTAAGCATTTGCCTTTGGCTCAGGTCATGATCCAGGGTCCTAGCATCGAGCCCCACATCGGGCTCTCTGCTCAGCAGGGAGCCTGTTTTCCTCCTCTCTCTCTCTGTCTCTGCCTGCCTCTCTGCCTACTTGTGATCTCTGTCTGTCAAATAAATAAATAAATAAATCTTAAAAAAAAAAAAAAGTGACCAGGACCCCCAGTGCTAGAACAGTAATCCTGAATTCCTTTGCTGAGCTTCCAGGCCCTCTGTCCTCAGATCCCCTTCTCGTGTCTCTGTACCTCATTTACCCTGCTTGTCCCTGAGTGGGTTCCCTTGGCTTCTTTCCCCACTAGGCTCTCATTATTGCCCACCTCTTGGCCTTTGCAAAACCCTTTCTTGAACCATCCCCCCCCCACGCCCTCTTCACCAGTTTCTCATTCTTAAAGAGATATGCTACCGTCCACCTACTCTCTGAAGCCTTCCTCCGGAAACCGGCCCCACCCGATGTTTTCCTTTTTAACCTCTCTCTTGTTCCTGCCCGTGATGCATATTTAGTACTTCATCAGTAGGTGCTGTTTTTATTACATACCTGAGCCTCTGTGTCAGTTTACCTGTTGTCCAGATATATGAGGCTTATCTCCAACTTTTAGACTTTCTTTGAGTGTTTTATAAAGTTCTTCTATAGTTTATGGTTTGTAACATACTGCTAGACACGGGAAGGAATTAAAAACTATTCCTTTGGTTTGCAGTTGAAAGGAAAATTGAACTATTGGGTGTGTACTTACTGTTTGACCCTAGTGTTCTCCTTATGTTGAAATTGTCATGAATGCCGTTCCCTGCGTAAGAGGGAGCAGCCGTGTTTGTACTCCGCTGGTTAGTCTGCTCTCTCTGGATGAGTTCCCCATCGCAAATTTATTTGTTTTTTGGTAATCATAAGGCAACTTGAATTTTTGCCTCCAATATTATTTTTGTCCCTTTACATTTATTTGTTGGCTGTAGTCCTTTTTTATTGATGTGGACACATGGACACACATGGTTACATTACTTTCAGGTGTACAACAGTGATTCCACATCTCTATGCATTCTGCTGTGCTCACCACAAGTGTAGCTCCCATCTGTCATCATAACATGCTATGACAATGCCATCGATTATACTCCTATGCTGTGCTTTTCATCCCTGTGACTTACTCGTTCTGTAACTGGAAGCCTGCCTCTCCCACTCCCCTTCTCCCATTTTGTCTGTCCCTCACCTACGTCTACTCTGGGAGGGAGTAGTTTGTTCTCTGTGTTCTCTGTCTCAGATTTCACCAGAACCAGACCAGCCTTGGTAGCCTGTGAGTGGGTTAAGTTCTTCTGTGTTCCGGCGTGAGTCAGAAAATATATAAAAATATAAATATATATATTTACTTATTTAAGGAATTAGTGATCCTTAGAATAGGACGTGGAGTGAGATCAAAATACTAGATCCAGCTCAGTAAAATGCCCAGTTTGGTGGAAGTCTGAGTGATTGGCATGTGCATGAGAGCTTGCTTCATTTTTACTTTGGAGTAATGTTTGTGTGACGATAATGAGCTACTTATTGATTGTTTGAACATTCATTCCCAGTAAAATGTTTCCACTTTCCAATGGGATGTTAATAGCTTTTCCGGATTTGACCTTCATGTCTTTCCCCTCTCCCTGTTCCCCACTCTACAAACTGTCATCCAGTTGTGATTTTAAATATGATCTTGAATCACAAATCTTAAAGATTAAATATTACATTTAATACTAAGGATCAGTACCAGCTTTCTAACCTGTATAAACATTTAAGTTGCTGTGGTTTTCCCCGCTCCTCTCTGTGTTGTGGCATTACCTTAAATGTGATGGAATTTTCAGCTAAAGGATGTTACTAATATTGAGAACATGAGCTCCGTCTTTGAACTGCATCTTTGGCCTTTATTCAGCACTGGTATTCTTTTGTTCCAAGGAGACTGAGATTGTTACTTGACAAAGCATCAAATTGTTTGAGGTCAGCGTGGTTCAGATGGTGCCTTTAACTTTGCATATAAGCTGTTAGGTCCACACCGTGTTTGCGGACACAGCTAAGGATCTTTTCAGTTTCCAGGGTTAAACCGTGGTTTACATTAATTTGCTGTACAAAGCCCGTCAGCTGTGTTTGACTCCCATTTGAAAGGACTCTTTCAAATACAGAACTATAATCTCAAGTACATCAGAATTACTGCCTTCGTTGTTTAATTTAATTTGACACCTTTCTTACGCGATACTAAAAACAGTGCTAAGTCAATAGAAAAGAGTCATCTTTTCTATTTCTAATCTTGCTTTATTTGTTAATTTGGCCAGGAGCAGAAGAGATTTTTATATATGTATAAAGAATTGTCCAATTAAAAAAATTATCTACTACATATATGTCTACCGTGAGTGCAATATTGTTTTAATGGAGGAACGTAAGAGACATATAAACAATTGCCTCCCACTCGATGGAAAGCTCCATGAGGGCATCTTCTGGCCTAATTGATCGTCTGCCCTCGTTTTTTCTGGTCCCTTCTATCTTGCTTTGCAGTACGGCCAGAATCTGCTTAAAATACTAGTTTCCTAATGTCCTTTGCTTAAAAAGCTTCTTTGGTTGAAGAACAAAACCAATTATTCTGAGATTTGTCTCTTTTCCCTGAAGTTCTACAGTTTCACCATAATATACTAGATATAGACTCAGTATAGTTTCTATTTTGGAGCCTCAGTGTCTGCTTTCAATCTCAGGGCTGATGGCTTGTTCAGTGATGGAAAGTCCTTAGGCATTTTCTTCTTGGACATTACCTGCCTTTCCCCCTACTTCTCCTTTTGTGACACCCCCTAGACTTATGTTCAGTCTGTCATCAGCATTTCTTACCTTCTGCTTTACATTTTTAAATTCCGGTTGCTCTGGTTGTGTTCTGATTGGATTCCTCCTGCTCTTTCCCAATCCACTGATTCTCCTTTAACTGTGTCCATTCTGGAAGGTATCCCCAACCTACTGACGTTTTGGTTTCATCGGCTCTGTCTTTTATTTCCAGCATTTCTATCCATTCTTTATGACAGCCATCTGTTTTTCTTTGGGCCTGCCTATTTTTATTTTGTAACTTCTCATCCTTTTTATGGGTATTCTTCATGTTTTCACCTTGAGGATCTCAGATGCCAGGTCATCGTGAGACGGTTTTCTTATTTGCATTTCAGGAAAATGTGAGCTTTCCTCTCCTGGCTGGAGGCTTTGCTAGTTCTCTTGGTGTTCATGTTCCTTGGGTCATGAATTTAGAATTTAGAATTTTAGAATTGTCATTTGTAGGTTTACACTGGATAGAAGTTTTTGCTTCTCTCCCCTCTCTCTATGATTTCCCTTCCTCACCCACTGGCTTTCTTCTTGGTTCCACTTAACCCACCCCCTTCTACCCCCAAGCTCAGATCCTCGAGTCTAGAAACAGAGCTCAGGACCCAGGCTCTGTCCCTTGCTGAGCTCAGCAGGCTGGCTTCTTGAGGCAGGGATGCAGCTCTGCATAAACCCTGGCCCCAGGGCAGTTGGTTGCCTCTTCTCCAGCCCCCTTCCCCGGTGGGAGAGCCTGATCCCAGCCCCAGTTTCAGTCCTGGGGTCTGTGGCCTGTAGACCCTCAGGAGTGGAACGCGAGGCCACCACTGCTCCGTAGCCAGCGACCTACCACTGTGACTTGATTTGTTTGTAGGCCATAAAAAAGCTGACCATAGTTTTGCACTCTGCTGTGCTTTTTCTCCCATGCATTTTTTTTTTAAAGATTTTATTTATTTATTTCACAGACAGAGACCACAAGTAGGCAGAGAGGCAGAGAGAGAGGGGGAAGCAGGCTCCCCGCTGAGCAGAGAGCCCAATGCGGGGCTTGATCCCAGGACCCTGAGATCATGACCTGAGCTGAAGGCAGAGGCTTTAACCCACTGAGCCACCCAGCGACCCTCCCATGCATTTTTTTTTTAAAGATTTTATTTATTTTTTTAAGATTTTTTTAAAATATATTTTTTTAAGATTTTATTTATTTATTTCACAGACAGAGATCACAAGTAGGCAGAGAGGCAGGCAGAGAGAGAGGGTGGGAAGCAGGCTCCCTGCCGAGCAGAGAGCCCGATGTGGGACTCGATCCCAGGACCCTGGGATCATGACCTGAGCCGAAGGCAGAGGCTTTAACCCACTGAGCCACCCAGGCGCCCCAAGATTTTATTTATTTATGCTGGAGGGAGAGGAAGAGAGAATCTGAAGTACTGAGTGCAGAGCCTGACTCGGGGCTTGATCTCATGATTTGAGCGGGAACCGAGGGTCAGCCACTTAACCGACTGCGGCAGCCCCGTGCCCTTCTCCCACACATTTTATCCTCACTCGGCTGTGTGAAGGTGAGAGAGCTCTCTGGGCCCCAGTTACAGGAAAACTCATCCCACTCATGGAGTGCCCACTCTTAGGACCTCATTGTCTCCCGAAGGCTCCCTCCTAATACCATCCTACTGCAGGTTAGGGTTTCAACACAGGAATTTGGAGGTAGCGGGGAAGACAAACCTTAATGTCACAAGCAGTAAGCTAAGAGAAAATTAAAACGTGTCTATTTGAAAGTGAGCAAAAGAAGGTTGACCTATTCCAGCCTAATTCCCCTTATTCACCCCCTAAGTTCAAATTGCTTCCCTCTGGTAACTCCCAAAGCTTTATGGTGAGAGGTAAATGCTGGCTTCTGACGTTTTAAATACTGACTTTAGGCTCTCCTCTCCTTTGAAAACTCCACCCAGTGATCTCCTGCTCCTTTTGTCCCCATCACTGCCATCTACTTGCCTTCATGCCTTGAGGACTTTGGCTTTACTTTGCAGCTACCAGGCTACTGCCAAGTTTCTCTAGAACGTCTTCCTGATCATGACAGTCATTTTCATCGGTGACTCAGTGAGTCACTCCGCTGTGCAGGGCATTGGACTAGCTGCTTCCTATATACATTATCTTATTGATTTAGTCCACAATTTAAAGATAAGGATATCAGGATTCAGAGAATCAGTGACTTGGCTAAAGTCTCACAGCTACTCTATTTTAAACTTTCTTAACTCGGGTGATCTTTATTTTTATTCACTTGGAAGTCCATTTCATTGACCTTTTCATCACTCAGCGCATTGCTTCTGGTACCTTGAATCCTGGGAGGCTCTTCTCAGACAGCCCACTACTAACCCTTCCCCAGGACCTCTCTATGACCCCTGCCTGCCTCCCCAGCCCTCTCTGTTCCCTGCCTTCTGTGACCCACAGAGTCCTTTCTGCTTTCTCTTTCCAACATTCTGTTATACTTGGGACTTCCTTCTGTAGCCACTTGATTGTTAGCCTCCAAAATAAGATCAATCCGACCATTTCCTGTCTGTTCTGAGTCTCTTTCTTTCTAAGCACAATTGGTGAAGATGCCATCACCCGGCTGCCAATTGATTCCATTTCAAATGAAGTTCTAGTACCTGGCCCTTCAGTGCTCATGAGTACTTTAGTTATCCCATTTTGGCTCCCTTGCTCTTCCTCACACTGGCTGTTCCAAAACTTCTTAAAATTCATTGTTAACACTGCCACTCCAGCCTCCTGGGGCTGGTTGACTTTGCCTTGAGTCCCACTGAGGACCTAGAATTTATCAGGAGTGATTTCTCTTTACTGTCCTCTTTACCTCAAAGTGTTCCCGCATCTGACTTGTCCTTTTTTTTTTTCTTCCCTTTGGATTACAGGAATCATTACAATTTACCCATGGTAATTCTATTCCCCTGTATTGTTCTTCCCAAACCATTCTAGGGAGTTGCCTCATCCACTTCCTTCCTCCTTTATGTCTTCAGTCTCTTACCCTCCGTTTTCCTATCTCCTCACTACAAACAGGTATATCCGAATTGGTCAGAGTGGTCTTGCCAATCACTTCCCTCAGTCCTGTCACCTCTCACAATGTCTCCTTTTTTTTTCCAGATAAGATTTCATTTATTTATTTGATGGACAGAGAGCTAGAGAGCACAAGCAGGGACAGGGGCAGAGAGAGAGGGAGAAGCAGACTTCCCACTGAGCAGGGAGCCCCCACATGGGGCTCTATCCCGGGACCCTGGGATCATGACCTGAGCCAAAGACAGATGCTTAACCAACCGAGCCAACCAGAAGCCCACAACATCTCTTTATGGCCAGACTTGGGGCAAGAGAGGCAACCCCCCATTCTGGTGAAGGTCTCTCCCACAGGCTGCCCTTGACTTCTTTAAGGCCACATCAGATGATCTCCCTCTTAGTCTTTCTGCAGCATTTGACAATGTCAACCCACCCTTTTGTCTATTATTTTTTGTCTCCTTTGAGTTTTAGAATGCTGTTTTCCCATTGCTTTCCCTCCCTCTCCTTTAAACTATTACCTGTCTGTCTTCCTCTGCCTGCCGCTTCATGATTTTTCCCAAGACTCTGACCTTGGCCTACATATCATCTCCTGGGCATTGGATCTACATGTCTAACTTCTTATGGGCATCATCTGGGACAGAATATGTGCTCCTTCAATTGTCTGCTCCTCCTTTCATTTCCTGCCTTAGTAACTATCACCCAAGCTAGAAATCTGGTATCCTCTTTGCCACTACTCCTGCTTTTCCCTCTGCACATAGAACCACTCAGTCCTATCAGCTATCCCTCTGAGATGTCTGATTTTTGCTCTTCCATTCTCATCACTGTTGCCCTAATTGAGGTCTTCACGAACTATCAGAATAGCCCTTTAAATTTTCTTCCTGCCATAAGTGTCTCTCAACTTCCATCTTTTCTCTATACTGCTGTCAGTGTTAGATTTGTAAGACACACTGATTAAACCGTTCCTATGTTCCAAATTGTTCATTGTCTCCGCTGTGCCTGTGGGGTCCCGTCTGGAACCCGTGGCTTGCCACTAGGGCCCTTCCCAGACAGACCCTATGCCCCACCCCCCACCATATCTCTCCAGCAAATCCCACTAGGCATGCTGGGTACTCTGCAGGAGTGCCACATCCTGCCTCGTGCCCGAACCCTAGTGCATGCTGGTCACTCTGCTTTTCCTCGTCTCTGTGTGGTTTTAGAATTCCTGGCCTGGTTCCACAGTTTTTTTTTTTTTTTTTTTTTTTTTAAGATTTTTATTTATTTATTTGACAGAGAGAGACACAGAGAGAAAGGGAACACAAGCAGGGGATGTGGGAGAGGGAGAAGCAGGCTTGCTGAGCAGGGAACCCAATGCAGGGCTCAATCTCAGGACCCCAGGATCACGACCTGAGCCAAAGGCAGACGTTAACGACTGAGCCACACAGGCGCCCCTACAGTTACCTTTTTGATGCAGCATTTGTGACCCATCTTTCTCGACTCTCGTGGGGCTTCGTTCACATCCCCTCCACCACTGCTCTCATATTCTAGTTAAACTGTATGTGATTCTCTCTTCTCTCTGCTGGCTTTCAAGCTTCTTAGAGGGCATCTTTGTTGTCTCAGGTTCCAAAGTATAGTGAGTGCCTCATAAATATTTATTGAACTAAAAATTGGATAATATATCTAGGACCGTGAATGCAAAGCAAAGAGCGAAGGTGCTTAGGAGCCCATTATCACCCATGGCACAGGAAGCTCTAATAAAACAGAAAACAGATTTTCAGTTTTATCTTTAATATACAGTTATCTGAGAGGTTTTTGGTTTTTTTTTTTTCTTTTCTTCTAGAAATGTGGCTTTACTAAAATAAGAGACAATACATTTTAACCGAGCTTGCATCAGTATAATTTTGGAGTTCAAACGAACTGGAAACACTCACGAATGGTTGGCTGAGTCAAGTAGAGTGTCAACAACAATCTGTCATCTAACAATTGAGCTTTTTGTGATTGTTGAAAAGCACAGATGAAGTTCACTCAGAAAAAAAGAATCTATTAAAAGTTAGGTAGGAAGGTGAAAGAATAGTTTGTATAGCATTTTATTTAACCGAAATTGGCTTGTTAAATCTTGGGGTCCCCGAAATGCTTCGAGAACACTATAGAAAAATGCTTGCACCTCCTTCGAGGCTGATTTTATTAAAAAACCTTAGCCTCTTTGTGTTAATATAATGCCAATAAAACCTTATCCAGCTATGTTTCTCTCCTAGTGTTATTGGAGAAGTATTATTATGTTAGCAAGGGCAAAAACTTTCAGTATTCTGAAAACACATTTGTGGAAATGGGTATCTATGAGCACATTTTGTGTGTTGGTAACTTACAAGCAGTACAAAAACCAGAAACTCTTTCTTGCAAAGCCATAAAGGACCCCAGAGTATAGAGGCATTTATAGATAACCTGATTATTCCACAGGGTTTATTTTTTTCCCCATTTGTTCATTAAAATTCAATACTGGAGTTATATATAAAATAAGATACCATATTGCCAAACCTATTTTTTTTTCTTTCAATTATCTATGCCATGAAAACAAACCACTTTTAAACGTGCTTTTTGCCTCTGAGTTAAAACTCAAACCAAGGATAGCGAAGTAGACTACTTTCTCTTCCTTAAGGGACTTGGCAAGATGGGGAAATGCAGGAGACAAAAGGTCAGTGTGGCAAGAGCCCATGGTGGTTGTGAGTCAGGATACTGACCTAGCAGGAAACTCACATTCCAGGTCATAGGGCCTTTGTTCTAAGTTATGTGAACATAAAGACGTCATTTCATTCATTTGGTAGCAAAGACCTAAATTTTTCATTATTCTTTACAGCTTGCTGTTTTTGATAGTCATCACATAATTGTATTTATTAACCATCTTACAGTATTTATATCTGTAATTATTAGACATTTTTCTACCGTGATTAGGTAACTGGGCTGTTTAAAAAAGAAACACCTCCAGAATAGCTAAATTTTTAAAGTCACTACCTACATCTGCCAAAACAGATTAGTAGCAAATTTCCAGAAGAGAACAAATTGTCTTGATCTCCTTACCTAACACTTTGTTTTATGTCAAATCTAACTGCTTTCAGGGAACAAGACTTCTTGATGGAAGCTTATATTTTGACATAAAAATTTTGGGGGCTGCAAGTGTAAGGTAATTTTATCCTTATTTTGCAGGCTGAATATTGCTGTATTATTAGTTTTATGGTATTCACACTATAAAAAACACCATATATTTATGACAAACTTGATCTGGTCTTAGCTTAGGTCAAACTTACTGGCTCAGGAACTTGAATATCCTGTTTGAGAAGTTATATATTTATAAATAAGCGCTACCTTGTAAAGTAATATTTACACCTCAGGTGTCCCTTTTCATAACCATATCCATTGTCATTCCTGAATTTTTGTAAAAATTTCAGATGCACTGGGTATTAATTCTTATGATAAACATTGGCCAAGCAGAATTATAACTTTAATTGGAGTACTTAAGCTTAGGTATTTTTGTAAAGAAAATTTCTTTTTAACATATTCCTGAAAATTACTTTGGATTCGGTCCTAAAAGGATTTTTCATTTTAAAATGTCTGTATCTCCTTAATAGTATCATACATACTGCTTTCTCTTTTTGTAATTTAATATTTCTTTTCTCACCCAGGCTCATAGCCTGCTTCCGGTTATTATTTGTCTGTGTTAGGGTGACAGACGATGTCCAGTTGACAATGCAGGGATCACAGGACAAAAGCTAGAAGTGTCTTGAGGTGTGTTGTACTGTGGTGGCCAAGGGTTTGGGCTTTAAGCCAGACTGTGGAGCTCCACCACCTCCTCCTTGTGTGACCTTGGGCAAAGCCCTTCACCGCTCTGTGCCTCGATCTCCTCATCTGTAAAATGACTCATTTTACATATATAAATGTAATACATATAAAATGTTTAGAACTGTACCTGGTATGTAGGAAGTACTCAGTTAAGTGTCTATCACAGAGTAGTGGACCTCTTCAGTCATAGATCTAGTTTATTAAGAATTCCGGACAGTGGTACTTTAATCTATTTCCTGAATAATAAAATCAATAGCAAGAATGATATTGTTTATGGAGTACAAAATACATTTGCATCTTTGCTATAAAAATTAGCAATGCTAATAACTGGTTATTGTGTTTTCTGGGATATTTATTAGTAACTTTAGGATACAGCTAACAGACGAGCCAGAGACCCTCGACATAGCCCATCGTGGAAGCGTGTGGAATCTAAATCCCACTGTCATCCCATATGATTGCTTCCGCAGTGAAAAGGCCTTGAAATACTAGTTACGGTTTTTTTGAGTGAACACATCTCCTAGACTTTAACAGTTCTCTTTCTTCCCTAACTCCACTTCCATTAAGATTTTTGTTTTAGATTGAAAATGAAAGGAAGGCACTTGTTCCGAAACACTGGTGTCAGAATAATTTGTTAAGCCTGATGTATTATTTCCTTTAACTTTCTTTACACCATATAAAGAAACTATGGAAGAATCTGGGTGTCTTATTTTTATCCCCCAGGGCCAAATGTATACTGTTGCTGTTTAATAATGATTTGTTGAATAAATTAACCAGCATGACAGAAGGTCCATTCCTCAGCCAAACTATGTCTTTATTTGTTTAAGGAGGATCCAGAGCCGGTGAGGCAACATGAAGTGACCACACTGGGTGGGAGGCGAAGGAAGGCAGTAGGGATTGTGGGGGACAGTATCTGTAGGTTGGATTAAACAGCAGCCGAGTTTACGATCTCTGCTGTGTGTAAGGAGAGGCTTCTGCCTGAAGGCAAATGTGAATATTTAACTTCCTATGAATGATAGATATCCCTAAAATTATTCTAGACTGTTTGTTTTCCAGGGGCATCACGATTCCATAAAGAAAGAAAGATAGGTATTCACACATATTTACCCCCGATATATTGATCCATATTAAAAATACCTTACCTGGAACAAAGTTTAACAAAGGCCACTTGCCTGGTGTCTGTTCGTTTGCTAGATCTCTGTCTATTGAGAACTGATGGAACTTTAGGGGTGCTTGCAAAAACAACTCTGTTCTAAATTTATGGCAATCTGAGGAGCTACGCAATTGCTGTCAGTGGTAGCATGAATAACTTTTCTAATTGGAACAAAAGCCACATTTAACTATTCCTACGAAAGCATTGGCCCGCGTACAGCATGCACACTTTGCAGTCTTGCCGCTGGGGAGACCCTACGGCTCTGCCCTCCCTGCCTACTTGCCAGACTTCAGAAGAAACTAGGAAAAAGCAGCTAGAAAAGTCAGAGTCCACTTTGAAGCTCTGATTGTTAGGGGGGCAACTGGTGGGCCTACACGTTAAATGTACAAGAGCGTCAAGGCATTAGACTGGTTTTACTGGACTTTCTGGCTTACCTCTTGGGCTCTCCATGAGTTCAAGTCTACTTAAAGGATAATGCCCTACTTCTTCTTCTTCTTTTTTTTTTTAAGATTTTATTTATTTATTTGACAGACAGAGATCACAAGTGGGCAGAGAGGCAGGCAGAGAGAGAGGGTGGGAAGCAGGCTCCCATGGAGCAGAGAGCCTGATGCGGGTCTCGATCCCAGGACCCTGAGATTGTGACCTGAGCCGAAGGCAGAGGGTGAACCCACTGAGCTACCCAGGTGCCCCAATAGTGCCCTACTTCTTGATCATCTCCCCTGTTCTGAATCCTTGGCGTAAACCATTCTGTAGTGAGAAAATCAACCTGTCAACCTTTTACATTCTTCCTAACATTTCCATTCTCTCTCTTCACATTTTCCCTCTTCCTGGAAACTTGCAGCCTCAGAAACCACTCCCCTCCCCAACCTTCCCTTCCCACTCCTCGCCTCCTGCTTTGCTTATGTACAGTGTTACCGTCACCCTCTGCCCATTACTGAATGTTGACACCTCTGACTTTTCACTCTCTGTTTGTGTGATGGTGTGGGCTCTTGCCGTTTGAGGGCAGGCTGATAGCTTTTTGAATCGCAGCCCACAGGGTATAAAATTCACAAGGATTGTGAAGCAATGAGAGTGAACAAAGAGAGTTTGAATCCTTTTGTAGAACAGATTCTTTTTACTGATATGCCTACTGTCAACAAAATGCACTAGTCTCAGAATTGAGAAGACCTGTGAATACCAGGCTGCAGATAAGTTTGAAAAAGAATTATTGGGGGAGGAGAAAAGGACATTTGGTAACAAATCAAGTAAACTTTGTTGTTTTGAGGTGCTAGATAAGAAGAATTGTGCAAGAGAATTTGTTCATGTTCAGACTGATTTGTGTTCCCTCTATTTGTGTGTGTGTGTGTGTGTGTGTGTGTGTGTGTGTGTTCCCTCTCTTTAACTGCTGCTTGCTGCTCAAAAATAAGTATCTGGCAAATTTTTTCGAACTATCTTTATCTTTTCCTGGTTAATATCTATTATCAGTGCATTCTTTAAAAAAAAAAAGATTTCATTTATTTATTTGAGAGAGAGAACATGTGCATACTGGAGAGGGGCAGAGGGAGAGAAGGAAGCAGGCTCCCAGCTGAGCAGGGAGCCCAATGTGGGGCTCCATCCCAGGACCCTGAGATCATGGCCTGAGCAGAAGGCGGAGGCTTAACGCACTAAGCCACCCCAGCACCCCTTATCAGTGCATTCTTGATTACATATCCCCATCGTGTTCATTATATGTGATTATCTAATATGATGTGGGAGGGATTTACGTTATTTATTTTTCTCGAAAGCTGCCCACTATTATGTATGACTGCAAGATTCTTCTACACAAATGCTTTTGGGTCTTAAGCTTAGATTTCAAAGCTAGTAGTGCTCTGTATCCCCCTAAATGGAAAGGATTTTTAAGCTATCTATTAAATTTAAACATTCTTAAGGAACTTATTTAAATGATGGCTAATTCTACTGCATTAGAAGCACTATTCGATATGCATTAGATGCAATAAAGCATATTTAATCTTACAGTATATTCTAATAAACCTCAATTCAGTTACAGGTGTCGTTTAATATCTTTGAATCAAACTTAGTATTATTGCATAAAAGCTGAGAAGTGAGTTTGATGCCACCCACCAATTTGCATATAACACTCAATTTTTAACTGCTACGAACAAATCGTAAGCTTTTTAAAATACGGTTTTCTTGCAATCACATCACATAATTGAGTATCTTATTCTTAGCAAATGCTTTGTGGTTTTCTTTTTTTTTTCATCCTTTTCTGTTTTCTTCTCAGTATATTTCATTGATCTTTTATATAATAGATGCAAACTGTCTTGTGTTGAAGGAGAAAGCTGCAGGTGTATTTGTAGGTTTCACATGTGATGGACTTTAACCTGGGTTTCTGTCTCTCCCCTACACAGTCCCTTCAGTCTGAATATGTTCATTACTAAGCCCCCGCCACTCCGGTGAAAGCGCTCCGCTCTTAGACACCAGGTCTTCATCTGGACAAGCAATGCAGAGAGAGAGAGAGAGAGCAGCTGCTTGTCGGAGGAGTCTTTCTGTCTTCCCGCCTTAAATTAAGGAGAGCGCTAACATAAGACCTTCAAGAGACTTGAAACCAGAAAAACTCTGGCTAATGACTACTCTAAATGCACTGAAACTAGGTTTATGGAACTGTCAACACTCAGACAGTTGTAATGTTGAATTTGGTATCTTGAAAGCTTATTTTTAATGTATTTCGGTAATACATCTGTTATTACAATTACATGTACAGTGTTACATTATGTATGTATTGTGAACTTTAAGAGACTATTTTGATAAATTTATACATATAAAAATTATGTAAAAACTAGACTATATTTTGACTTAGATTTTTCTTGCTGTTTGCTACCAAAAATTTGTATTTTGAATTTGTTTAGTATGGTTTTTGTCTAAAATGAATACGATAATTTCTCTTTATGAAGAAAAAGTAAGGGAGAAAGTTTTTAGAAAGTGATTTTTATGTTCCCATTCTGAACAGGGCATATCAGTTCATCCTTTTGGGGAGTCAGTCAAATATGAAGAGTTTATCCAAGCTGATCTCTGGGGAGAGGAGGATGATCGGTTGATAGGACTTATTTAAACTACTTCTTTTCCCTTTGTTTTTGTTGCCGAGCCATTCATTTCTCATCCTTGGGGGGCTTTAAAAAAAGTTAACATCCAGTTGGAGATCAGAACTCCCTGAATGTTTCTCCTGAAAACACAGCTTGTCTCTGTGTGAAATGACTCAACATTCCAAATGCCTTTATTTCTCTCCTCCTCTCACAAGAGCCGTGACCCCAGTTAGGACATTCCACGCTTGGTACGAGGTTGTTGTCTGTAAGCACACATGGTCTGGCACCTGTTTTGAATCAATGAAGAGAGAAAACTGAAAAAAAAAAAAAAAAAATGCTGCTAAGTAGTTCTCTGTATCAAAGGAGATATGTTTGAAACAGATGACGAACACCTACCACACAAGATAGCGTATCAGAAGCCTGACATGAGAATGAAGGGACTCCTTACAGGTGTTCAGGGCCCATTTATTGAGTATAAACTTGTGTTTTGGCCTCAGAAGCCCGGAGGCTTCATTTCTCCGGGCAGCTGGGAAGCCTTTGATGCTGATTTTTTCCCATGCTGCCTCAGAAGACGCCTCACACAGTTAAACGGATCCACATGAAGTGCTCTCCTCGCCACCACTGAGTTATTTATAATCTGTTTATTTGTAGGGGGAGGGGGTACCCGGAGGCCATTACACATGCTTCAGCAAAACATCATGTCCGTGTTTTCCATTTTAAAAAGGCATTTGAATGACTGTTTCGCTCAGGTTCGTGACTTAAACTTCAGTAACTGCAGTACCAAATAATTGCACTAAAGCTGATGGAAAAAAAAATGAGTTGTATGTTTTAGGAGTCAAAAATTAAAATAAGTGGAATGAAATCATATAGCTTTTCTAAAGCCAGAATTGTAAAATATTTTATTATGAGTTGTTAAAAAAGAAAAAAAAAAGATTGGTTAGTTGTATAGGAAGATGGTAGTATTTAGAAAAAATTATCCGTGGAAAGTAATTCAGATGACATTTGAGAAGTGGGGAAAAGGGAACCATGTTGACAGTTTGAGTTCTGTGAACACTAATTTGTGTGCAGCTATTAAAATGATTGTAAAATTGACTACTATAAATTTTCCATGATTATGTGTGTATATTAGTCATAGGTATCTACATGTGTATGTCTTAAAATGATTGGTACACATGTAGATACTGAGACAAACCAAGAAATGTATGTATATAATATAGAAAGTATATAGCAAAGTAATTCTACTCCAAAAACAAAAATTGTTGACATGTATTTTGTTATGAACAGTTTACCTTCCAAAAGAGATTTTGTTCTATTTTAAAGTGTAGAAGAATGCACTGCTAATAAATAATAAACGTTTTATGCAATTTATGTTTTCCCTGACTTTTATAATTTGAAATTTGAGTTATCAATGTACTGAAGTCTCTTTGTAATTTTATGTTTGATCCAATCTGGTTGGTGCCTTTCAAGTGTCTCAGGCTCTCCATTCTGGATTTTTAGTTTATCTTTCATTGACTTTCCAGGTTGTGGCCATTTTTTGAAGTGTATGACAATGAGCACAAAGAAATCTTTGACTTTGCCTTTTGCAAAAGTCAGATAACATCAGGCTCTTGCTGTCTTTCTCTCTCTCATTTTCCTTTCTGTTAATAAAACACTGATTGTGATCCGAGTTTGGGTCCTGCTTGGTCATTTATGACTATTGGGTGATCCACTGGTCATCAGTGCCTTTTGAGAAGAATGGCCTTTTTTCTTAAAGGAGAAATTATGGAAATAAATCAGATGGAACAAACTTCACCACTTGGATGTATGTCCTGAAGAGCCAGCTTGAGAAGAAGAAGCTGCACTATTTATTCAAGATATTTTATGCATTAAACTGAATCTCTCTGGGTTGTGATGTTTCTGAGGTTTTGCCCTTCTCTTTTGTCTTTCAAAATTTTTTTTTCAGCACACATAGGAAAGGGTGTGAGTGGGAAGGTAGTTTCACTTCTTGAGTTGAAAAGCTGCCAATTAGCAGTTCTCACAACACTGCATGAGACAGTTGGGGTACGGAGGTTGTCATAGGACCACATCTGAGGGAAGAAGAGTTCTTAGGGATTCATGAACCTGTGTGGAAGGGCAGAGAATCTTTTTCTTCAGATTTAGATCTTATGAAAAAAAATAGTAAAACTAATCAGTTAATTCCAACAGATTTCTTCACCTAGCCGTCATGGAGTTCACATGGTTTTGTTGTCAATGTTAATTGATTTATAAACCTCCAGACACACCCAGGGAGGTTAACCCATGTATATATTCAGCTGACGTGCAGCTAACAGCAGGAACACGAGTTTAGCAACGATAAGCCACAGAAATGTATTTTCAAAATTGTTGGCACTCGTATACTTCCCTTTGTGATATTTCTGAAACCGTCAATATGTTCAAAGTTTCTGCTTGAACCAATGGTTGGTCTGTCAGCTGAATGGTACTCTGGTGTTTCATGTTGTATATGGAGTCTGTGCTCTTTCCCAAAGTGCCCTTGGAAGGGAGAGTTAACCGTGCTGCAGAAGCCTTGCAGTCCTCTCTCTAACACACAGCAGAGCGAGAATTCCGTCCCTCCCTGTCTCGTCTGAAAACTAATTACAGAAATTTCCAATTATGGCAAGATCGAATTTATAGCATAAGATAAAACTCCCTTATTTACCCATAGGTCCCACAGTAGTGGCACCCAGGGCATAGAAAGTAGAAAATAATTGTATTAAGTTATTTTGAGCTGGATTGAAATGTTAATATATTCCCACCCAGTTCCTTCTCTATGGATTGAATTATGATAATCCTATCAAGAAAGAAAAACAGCTTTCCTAGGGAATTTTAAACTTTTTCGGTGAGGGCAAGTAGAAACTTCTAGTGAAAGACTGCTTTTAAGGCAGCCTACAGTTCTTTGGAACTGGTTTTAAATGGACAAACGTAAGTTAACCGACCTTTTCACTCACCAGACCTCACTTTAGCCAGCAGATCCCTGAAACAGAAATGATTCGCGTCACCACTCCCTGTTTCTCCTTTGGTTCAAATCAAGTGGACCGAAGCTGTTCGGAGAGGTTGGTCTGCAAGTGAAAAATGAGTTCAGGGTAGTAACTGTGGAAATGACCCCAGCTGCAAATGTTTACCTTGACATTAAACTTGGGATTCAGGGGTAATGATCTATCAAATGTATTTTGTTTATTTATATTATGGCTCTCTCCCAAAAGGATTTCAGCTGGCTACAAAGAATGGACCAGGTGTACCACAGAGGAGCAAGAAGGGGCTTCAGACACCCAATTTTTGAGGCAACCGATGCTGGGGCTTGAAGCCGAGTTGAATAGCACACTCAAATGTCATAGGATATTGATCCTCACGTCCTAGACTGGGCAAATTTACACTAAATGCTCACCTTCGGTTGCCTCCAGAACTCCTTATGGGAATTTGTTTTACTCAAAGTGTTAAGAATAGTACAGTATGTGATTATTAACTGTAAGTTCTATGCTGGACAGTAGATCTCTAAGACTTACTCATCTTATATAACTAAGATCTTGTACTCTGACTAATTTCTAGGAGGGTAGATCTTAGCTTAAGTGCTTTTGCCACAAAATAGTAATAATGACAATTATTATAAGAAGATGGGAAGAAACTTTTGGAGGTGATGGATAAGTTTATGGCCTAGATCGTGGTAGTGGTTTCATGGACTTTCATGTACTTACCTCCAAACCCATCAAGTTATATACATTAAATCTGCACAGCTTTTTGGTTGTCAATCGTGCCCCAATAAAGTGGTTTTAAAATGTTTCGAAAAAGAGATGATCTCCAAGTGAGATTGTCAATCTCGACACCCAGATCTCCAAAAATGATTGTCAGGTACATAGAATAGAACATTGAAAAGACAAATTGAAATCAGGGATCAGAATAGTATAATGATAGTCTATAGAAGTATCTATCATTTATCTAGTGTACGTCTGGCCTTTACTGAGAGCTGATGGAAATGAAGGCGGGAAGTGTAAACTCTGCCTTTTTGTATTTAGAAGTAAAACCTGGAAGATATGGGGGTCCTAGAGATTTGAGATTAAAGGAGCCAATCTGTTCTTGTCTTAGGAAAATAAAGTAAGACTCGGGAGGAAATGAGGTTTTGCCCTTCTCTTTTTAAAAATCCAGGTTTCGGGTGCCTGGGTGGCTCAGTGGGTTAAAGCCTCTGCCTTTGGCTCAGGTCATGATCCCAGGTCCTGGGATGGAGCCTTGCATCGGGCTCTCTGCTCAGCAGGGAGCCTGCTTCCTGCTCTTTCTCTGCCTGCCTCTCTGCCTACTTGTGATCTCTGTCTGTCAAATAAATAAATAAAATCTTTAAAAAAAAAAAGTGTAAAAATCCAGGTTTCTTGCTGCCAGAGAGACTTTTCACACCGCACTGCACATTCACAGAGAGATACCCAAGAAGCAGGTTTCAGGCAGTGTTTTCAATTCTAGAAAGATAGTTAGCTTCTAATGTAGCTTGGGTTGTAAATAACACGGCATCTCCTGACTATGACCAGCAGGGTTTGGGATAGGCCTAGTCTTTCCTGATTTGAGAAAAATATACAATATTCACTTCTCTCCCTTGACCATTCTTTACACTAATTTCCTTCACAAGTACAGCAGCCAGCCTGAGATTTTCCAGCTGCTTAAGGCCGAGTTAGTGCCTTACTTTATCACTTAGATCACATGCCTTCAATCACATGGAGTCATGGCCAGAGGCTGCATTAGTGACAGCTCTGCAGAACCCGTAAAACAGAGGAGAAACCTCCAGCTCAAGAGCGTCTTCGGTCCCGGCAGCACGGAGTGCCAGCCTCGGGGTTCTCCTTCTCAGACACTCCACCAGAAGCTGAGTGAGGGACACTGGCTCTGACGTGACTATCCAGTCGTGATGAGAAGTGAGAGACCCTGACACTCCACCAAGCTGACTAACTGAGATTTTACAATAGTTTGAGCTATTTTAAAGCCAAATCCGTTGGGAAAATTATCCCTAATTAAGGATTCCTAATGAAGTGACAGGTGGTTGGATTTTTGGTAATCCGAAAGAGGAAAAGTTCATCCATCTGGTCTGGAAGAGAGCTGAACGTCAATGACTAAGCCAGGAACTAATTATCAGCCATTCTGGAGCTAGGAGAAGGCCTGTTTGTCGGGGTCCCCAAGGTCACACCCTCCTACCACCCCCACCCCCGCCTGTTTCTATGATTTTTTAGGATTCATATGACTCAGCATATGTCTGCATTCACAGCTAAGATTTATTACAGTGAAAGAAAACAGCAAAATCAGCAGAGCGAAGAGGTGCACGGAGTAAGGTCTGGAGGACGCCAGGTGCAAGCTTCCAAGGGTCCTCTCCCAGTGGAATCACGCGGGATGTGCTTAATTCTTCAGCAACCAGTGGTGACAACACAAGTGAAGTGTTGTCCACCCTGGAAGCTCATTAGAGACTAAGCACCAATGGGCTGCTTATTATTGGGGGCTGGTCACGTGAGCACCCTCTGATTAGCACGAACCAAAATTCCAGACTTCCTGAAGGAAAGCAGGCATTCTGCATAAACCTCAGCATCTGCACGGTCTGGGCACAGCGAACCGCCACTGTCATTAGGGGACGTCAGGGCAGGAAGCTGTTTCCAGGTGGAAGCCAAGGCCAACCTTGAAAACGGGCCTTTCTAAGGACACTAGTCTGGTGTCCACTATGTAAACACATTCTTTTTTTAAAAAGATTTTATTCATTTATTTTTCAGGGAGAGCATGCAAAAGCAGGGAGAGTTGCAGGCAGAGCAGGCAGAGGTAGAAGCAGGCTTCCCACTGAGCAGGGAGCCCAATGTGGGGCTCGATCCTAGGACTCTAGGATCATGAACTGAGCCAAAGACAGACGCTTACTTGACTGAGCCACTCAGGTGCCCCAAATAAACATATTATTGTACTCTGTATTTTAGTTAATTTTGTAGTAATCAAAGCCCATTTAAATGAATGTACAGTTTTACTGTATGAAGTTGATCCACAGTCCCTGTTTCCGAAAACTTCTTTGTGGAGGGAAGTAGTTGTGATCTAGTAGAAAGGAATGCTGTCCTTTTGGGTCTTCAGTGCTCCAGATGGGCCAGAGTTCTGTTTTCTGGGTTTTTTGTTTGTTTGTTTTTTGGGAGAGAGCCAGAGGGAAGGACAGAGGGAGAAGGAGAGAATCTTGAGCTGAGCTGAGTGCCTTGCCAGGCAGAGCAGAAGCCAAGGATAGATCGCTTAATCAGTGGAGTCTCCCAAGTGCTCCTCTGTTTTTTTCTAAACAGATAAAATCAAAAGTGGTTTCCTTTCAGGGAAAACTAGAGTAGGAAAAACGTCCTGAATCATCTTTAAGAAATAAACTGGTCTCGAAATTTTGCTCCTAATATTTACCTGTTATTTAATAGGTGAAAGAAATTTAAAAAATAGGTTAATACAGCTTTTTTTTTTTAAGATTTTATTTATTCATTTGACAGAGATCACAAGTAGGCAGAGAGGCAGGCAGAGAGAGAAGGGAGGAAGCAGGCTCCCTGCTGAGCAGAGAGCCCGCTGTGGGGCTCGATCCCAGGACCCTGGATCATGACCTGAGCCGAAGGCAGAGGCTTTAACCCACTGAGCCACCCAGGCACCCCAAGGTTAATACAGCTTTAACAAATCATGACTTCAAAAATATTTAAGTAAAAAAGTAATTGAAAAAAATTAAAGCTAAAAAATAGCGACCTCAATATAAAGACAACAGTGAGACTTAAAAAAATGTACACTTAAAGCTATGAAAATAGAATTTAAAATGAGAAAATATTGATACAAATTGCTAAGCTGCTTTAAATGAGGTAAACAGCAAATCTAAAGAATGAGACATCAAAAAAATAAAGCACTTAGGCACTAAAAATTTAAAAGGATGAGCTGGAATAATCTAAAATAAATGAAGAATAAATTTTAAAAAGACCTGGATTTTCCAAAAATTAAAAAAACAAAAGCACCAAATAAAGAAGTTTAAAACATTTTCAACAAAGCAACAGGGCTGCTTGTGCAGAGAATGTTACAGATGCCCACAGGCTTCCCACTTTGCCTGATCCCCAGGTTGAGCTACTCTGGACAGGCATTGTGTGAGTCAAAATTCCCAAGAATATTCTAGAGAAAAGACCTATGAACCGGACATTTCGTCAGCTCAAATGATCCCAGTTATATTTCCAACCTGCGATCTGCAGACTTTTCTTAAGATTTTATTTATTTGAGAGAGAGAGCATGAGAAGGGGGAGGACGAGAAAGAGAGGGAGAAGCAGACTTCCTGCTGAGCAGGGAGCCCAATGCGGGGCTCGGACCCCAAGACCCTAGGATCATGACCTGAGCTCAAGGCAGACACTTAACGACTGAGCCACCCAGCGCCCCACCTCCGCCTTGGGGGAATGTTAACAATACGTTTTTTGAGTGTTATTATAAGCCAGACAGTGCACTAGATGCTATAAATCTATAAGTAAATCCATAAGTTATCTTGCTAGACATTACCGAGAGGTTTTAGGTGGAGGAAGCAGACATGGAGAAGTGAGAGACTTGCCTGCCCAAGGTCATACAGCCAACAAGCAGTCCAGCCCAGATTTCAACATGGCCTTAATGGCAAACCCAAGTTTCTGACATGTAGCCAGTCTAATGGATGTGAAAGGGCACATCAAAATAAAATAACCAGGAACATCTCAAGCAAGGCAGCTGTCAACATGTTAAAGCTTCAGGCTGGTGTACACATTGTCAAACCCAGAAAAAGTTTGGTTAAAACATGCTATGGCTTTGAAAATAGACCATGTTTTGGGGCAAGGAGCCTTTGAGACATATACAAAATAATAATCTCTTGCTGGTTCTCAGCTAGCAGGCAGAATCTAAAAAGTCCAAGAATTCATACCCTGGGACCTGATGTAAGAAAATGCAATTCTTAAAATTGTAAAAAAAAAATAATAATAATAATTGTTTTAGTGTAACATTGAAAGGATTAGTTGGCCAAAAGGCAGAAAGTTCAGATTTGAGATTTCCACAGCAACCAGCCCCTGCACTATTGTGGTCTGCTCCAGAAAAAGCAGCCCTTTCTGTGCTCACACAATGAGCAACATCCAATAATCAGGTTGCGGTTATTAAGGGATTCTTTTTTTTTTTTTTTAAAGATTTTATTTATTTATTTGACAGACAGAGATCACAAGCAGGCAGAGAGACAGGCAGAGAGAGGAAGGGAAGTAGGCTCCCTGCTGAGCAGAGAGCCCGATGCGGGGCTCGATCCCAGAACCCTGGGATCATGACCCAAGCTGAAGGCAGAGGCTTTAACCCACTGAGCCACCCAGGCGCCCCTGTTAAGGGATTCTTTAGATGAATTTTAACATTGTCTTAATAATAAACCCTGGGCAAAATAATAATAATAATAATAATAATAAACCCTGGGCAATTCTTTTCAAAGTTGTATCGTTCTTTGGGTTTCAATGGGCTTGAACACTATGCATTAATGTACCTGACTGTATTATAATTAGAATTCTACTTCATAACATATTTTATGGAAAGCACATATTGTGGTTTTTACTCAATATATTACTTTTATTTTAAGATGTAATATGATGTAAAAAAAAAATCAGAGGCTTATAAGAGTAAAAGATTTAAATCCCTCAAATCGGCTAACCTGAATTTTGTTAACATATCGTATGTCCCGAAAGCATGTTCTGCACTTAAGTAATGACTCTGTCTCGGTATCTGGAATCTTACGTGTTTTCTTGTTTCTACACAAACACGCCCTGTGTTCCAAATGATGGGCTGGACAAAAACAGGCCTTTGTCCCCTCTTGCGAATTACCTTTTAAGGCTTCTGCTTCCATATTTTAGTTGCCACATATTGTCAGTCGTTTAAGCGGTCAGTTTACTTTCCACCTTCTTCAGGAAGCCTTACCGTATGTTGTGTTTGGTGAAGTGTAATTTTTCCTCCTCACTAAGCTGTGACATCATTAATTAATGTATGTTTTTTGTCGCTCTATCCCAGGTACCCGACTCATAATAGGTACAGATGAGACCCTTTGATTTCACTTGACTTTTACCTTTTTCGTATTTTCTCTGAGGGATTCAGAAATACGTGTGGCCAAAAAAAAAAAAAAGAAAAAGAAAAGAAAAAAAAATACGTATGGCAGAGATTTCATTTTCTTGGGTAGATTCTTAGCCATTAGATGTAGAAATCTGAGTGAAGCCTGGTTTGAGATAGCTTCCTGCTAGGAGCAGCCCTTTGAAGAGGCTTTTTCAAAAAGGATTTGGGAAAGTTTAATGGGCTGCTGCCTCTGGTGTCTTTGATGGCCTAGAAAGAATTGAGACAGTGAGAAAGGAATCAAAGAAGGTAATTCATACTGACCCCCAGAGACCAGAAAGTTGACTGCAGATTGGTATTTTATTCATTCATTCATCCGACCTAATTTAGTGAGCAGCTACTGAGGACTACAGATATAAAGTTAAAACCTCTGTGCTCAAGCTCCTAGTCTTTTGAGGAACACAGACACTTGAACAATAGCCAGCCATTTTGAGGACGCCCTTTTCCTGGGAAATGCTGGTGTTCTGGTGGGAGGAGCCAGAGTGTGGATAAAACGTGAAGAGAAGGTGTGGTCAGAGGAGGGTTTACACAGGAGGAGCACGAGTTGAGATGGGTTTGAAGGAAGCAGGAGGTGTAGGAGTAAATATTGGTATCTTTTTTTCTAATTAAAAACCTGAATGTGTTCATCTGGCGAAGAATGAGAAGAAACAGACCAGTGGAGCCATCTGGTAGCGTGACTCCCACCAGCTCTCCAACCCAGCATGCTCTGTTTCTAAACTTTAAGGTGATACCAAGAGGAGAAGAGATGGTTTGTAGGACAAAACCCTTACTGCTTTTCCACAAATGGACGACACTGACTAAGAGATGAATAACTTTTTAACACCATAGGAATATAACTTTTCAGACTGTCCATTTCCTCAACTGGCTGTATTCAAAGGATGTATGTAACTTTAACATAGAAACAATTGTAAAGTGAGTTTCATATGATACTATGATTCTTAATTCTGACTGGATTAGAATCACCTGGGGAGTGTTTTTAAAATAACGGCACCAAGGCCCTACCCTAGACTGGCTGAACCACAAAGTGGAGCTTTAAGCCTGAAATTCTTTTTCTAAGCTCTTTCTTCCCTCCTTCCCTCCCTTTCTCCCTTCCATCCTTCCTTCCTTTAAAAAAAAAAACTTCTCCAGTAATCCCTGGTAAATACCAGGGTTAAGAAACTGGGAGAAGAAAGCCAAGCTTTCCAATCATTTGCCATTGTCTTTTTAAAATAAGATTTTAAGGGTGCCTGGATGACTCCATCGGTTAAGTGTCTGACCCTTGATTTTGGCTTAGGTCATGGTCTCAGGCTCATGAGATCCAGAGATCCCCATGTTGGGCTCCATGCTCAGCACAGAGCCTGCTTAAGATTCTCTCTCTCCCTCTGCCCCTCCCTGCTGGAGTTCTAAATAAATAAGTAAATAAATAAATAAATAATATTTTAATTCTTTAGGATGGCTTTCACAACTGACACTTAGGTTGAGATATGATAGACTAATCAATATCCTCTTATCTATCAGTTAACAAACACTTGTTCAAGGGATTGTGCTAGGAACTGTGCAGGAATAAAAAGAAGTAGGACAAGGATGAGAAGGCATCTTCTCCATGCCTTCATCATGTCTACAAGGAGTTCACAATGCAGTTGAGGAAATTATATGATCATGTATTGGTTGGTCTTTGTTGATTGTGAGAGATACCCAGATTATCTTAGGACACAAGGGGCTTATAGAACCCAAGGACTAGGAAGTGGCTGGACTTCAGGGACAGCTGGAACCAGGAGCTTGAAACCAGCAGGAATCCCTTATCTCTTTCTCTACCTGGCAGATAGTATGACTACTGACAGCTGCCACAGGCCACAGCTTTGGCTTTAGTCTTTAGTCACCTGGAGAGACATTGGTGGACTTTCGGTTCCAAGTTCCCAGGGGATGGGGATGGGACTCACATTCACCTCTAGACTTATAAAATGTATAAAACATATAAAACATATCTAACAGTTTGAGGGAATTGGGCTCACAGAAGAACAGGGCACCTCTCTTTGAAATCAGGTAAAGGATAGTATAAGTGTCCTAATCCCCCCCAAAAAGTATGAATAAGGGGTTTTCTGGGCACTGTACAAAACAAATGTGCACTACACTTGTATAGCCAGACAAAGTTATTACACGATAGCACTGGAGAACAAGGTGGTCCAGCAAGTCCAACCAAAAGATGGCAGAGAGTATTGCTGTACCTGACTCGAAGAACGCTGGACCTTTGGAGTGGCCTCTTTGCAGACTGGATCCATGCACACATTTAGTTTCCCCACCAGACGTGAGGGTGGAGGGGTTGGTTAGGAAGAAATGAGGCAGTGCTCATAGGGTGCTTAGAGCAGACAGTGTCCGCCTAACCCCAACAAAAGGCGAGCAAAGAGAGTTTGGGTTTTATCTATGGTGTTGGAAGGACATCTAAGTGGATATGTGGATATGCAGTCCCAAAATGTGGCGATGTCCTTAACTCTTAAATTCCATGATGAGACACATATTTGGCAGCTGTTTTCACAGAGGCTCAGGAAGCTGTGTCCAGCATCCAGGGGTGTTTTTCAAGGATTATAGAAAAAGGAAATATGCTGAGAAAAGGTTGTTGGAAACGACAGTGCCAATTTGCTTCCTGAGCAGGCTCCTTATTTCTGAAATGAGGGAAATAGAATATATTAGTTTTTCTAACTACCCGTGATTGTCTCAATGAGGTAGAAACAGGATAGAGCACCTCTTGTCTTATTTGTTTCCCGATCAATCTAATTTAGACTTTAAAATCACACGAACTATTTCTCAGATTTTTCTCAACATATTTCATTTGTTGTCTTCTCAGTCCTGTTTAACTCCAATTAAGGATGATAATGATTGTGGCCAAATATGGAAGAGTGTATGATCTTTTTCCCATCAGTGATATAAGAGAAAACACACACACACACACAGCACTCTTTGAAAGTAATTTGATCTCCTCACTTCAATTATCTAAAATAATTCCTAAATGCTTGAAAACATGAAGTTGGATGGTCTCCATCCAGTCCCTATCTCTACTAGACAGAAATATTTTTTAAGCACATTTTAAAAAACAAACTATATTAAACCCTTACTGGAAAAAAAGCCACTTCTGGACAGAGACCAAGCCAAAGCAATTTTAGTTTAAATTGGTTTTCCTGGAAAAGCTGGAAATGTAGTTCAGAAAAGAAATGCTTTGGCAACTTTACAAATCAACATTCAAAAACTAACGTGATGGGTCTCCAAAGCCTCTGCTTCGGTGATTCTCAAATACTAGTGTAGAAAAGAATCGCCTGGGGTGCTTGTTAGAATCAGATTACTGGGCCCAGAGAGTAGCTCTGATCCAGACCCAGGTGACTTTGGTATAGGAGATTTGATCACCGTTCAACTCACTCTGAAAAGACAAATTTAGGGCTTTATAAATTGATAGAGCTAGAAGGAGGAGTTGTGTTTGTGTTTATTATGTTGTCTTGTGTGTTTATAAACTGCCTCAATCTCATAGCCCACTTCAGTGGGGACACCTGTACGAGTCTCATGGGACAGCCTGGTTTAAGACATAGATCGGTCACTACATACGTATGATTTGGTGTAAGTCGTTTACTGTCTTTAGGTTTGGTTTTCTATAAAGTGAGGAGATTGAATGACATCAATGATTCTTAACCTTTTGAGTTTATAGACTCCTTTGAGAAGCTGAAGTAATTATTTAATCTTCTCCAGAAAAATGCACAAGTAGACACACGCATGTTTGCATGCAAATTTGGGGAGGATCACAGTTTTCTTAAAATGCTTCGAGGGACTTGCTGTGGCAGTGACTCAGCACTGGAAAATTGGCTTATCTAAATCTAGGTTTCATAAGGCACCCCCCACTCCCTCTGGATTTGTTCTTTAGGGGACTGCGTCCCTTTACACCCGCCATTTACCTTCCCCCCACCTTGGGAATCACCATTGTCTTTAGTGTGTGTGACACACACACGGGCCACTTTCATGAAGCTCTTTGCATAAATTTAATCATTAAAAGACACACACACCCCCCACCCCGCTCCAGGTAGGTGACATTATTTGCATTTTACAAATGAGAAAATTGAGATCCGTAAAGGTGGAGTAACTTGCCTGCAACTACAACCGGGCTCTGGCTTTTACCCTGAGCTCTTAACCTCTCTGGAGGGGTTTCTCAGTCTGGGCGTTGCTGACATTTTGAGCTGGATAATTCTTTGTTGTGGGATTCTGTCCTGTGTATTGCGAAATGTTTAGCAGCGTCCCTAGTCTCTAGCCATTAGATGGACGGACACCCGCTGCCCCCACGTGTGACAACCAAAAGTGCTTCCAGACATTTCCAAATGGCCCGCAACTTAGAACCATACTCTGTGGTACTCCCTGATAGAGAAGGCTACCCCTGGAGTGAACAACTGTTTCTGAGGCGAGGTGAGGTGCTCTCTCTCAAGTCCAAAGGAACAGTGGAAGAAAAGTTGGGAACCATCATTGCGAGGCCTCAGGTATCCCAGATCATTTCCAGCTCCTTGATTTTATAAATGCATAATTTCTACAAACTCTACCATTGAGTTTTCTCCTAATGGTAAATGCTCTCACGCAGCTGAATGACTCCTTAATCAGGACGTAAAGCAACCTAAAGCTGTTGTTCCTTTGCAAAACCTCTTTTACCGTCTGAAGAAGCTATACCAACGTGACTCTCAGTTGTGTGTGTACCAGGAGACCAAGATCTGAGGAAATAATAGCTGGGGTTTGAAAGGGGATTTTGGACAGTGTCAGCGTCGTGCTTAGTGAGGGTGCTCTGTGGCTTGGCTAAGAGCAGATGGGGAAGGCACAGGAAATGACCAATTTTTCACTGCTGCCGCTCACCCTTTGGTTTTTCCAAACTATGTGAGACAGTTGCTAGAGCATGTTTTAGTGGGTTTTGAAATCGAGTACTAGGAAAAATACACACTGAATCCTGTCAGGGGTGGGTGTGGGGTTGTATGAGCGGGGGTTGTTATCAACAAAAGCTCTATTTAAAAATAATTTGGTGGCATAAAGCATGAGGATGTGGTTACACGAAGCTTTTAAAGTATTTTTAAAAGATCAGTAATAACATTGCCTTGCTTCGTGACTCTGACTCCTGGTTGTCTCTCTTAAGAAAGTAATTGAGATTGAAATCTTGAGCCCACATATCAAAGGTTCCCAAGGGACCTATTCAGTCAACAAATATTTCAGTATTTATAGTGTGTCAGGCACTCTGACCAAAAAGAAAGTGTTGCCTGTAAGGACCTATTTAACCAGAGGCTTCCATTACAACCAACAAACAACAACCTTGTTGTTGTTTAACCCTTAAACTGTCCCTGCTCCCCTTCCCCCAGGGGACTGACTTAAAAACAAGTCCAGGAAAGCAGCCCCAGGTAACAAAGCCCAGATACAAGGGTGGGTCAGGCCAGGTGGAGACATCCGATCAGTGGGGGGTTGCATACTGTCCCCCTAGCTACCAATGAGTATGGGCCCCGCCCTTTGGGAGACTTTTGGTTGCCAATTCTAACAAGGTGTGATAGGCTGGTTCAAATGTCTACTAGGGTAAATTGTAATTCAATTGCTCACCTAGCATGACTGTGCAGCTTTCTCTGTGTGTTACAATCTCATTGGCCACCTGTGCGTGGCCAGGCCCGACCACATGGCCTTTGCCCTTAAAAGCTAGTCTGTAAAACAGAGAAGGGTCGCCCTCTCTTGTAAGAGGTGCGTCCCTGAACGTTCGGTCGGATTCTTGATGCTTGGCGTGGAATAAAGCTTTGCTTGACCTTCACTTTATATCAGTCTTGCTCCTTTAATCACGGACCCATTTTTGGGGGGGCATAACATTACCCTTGACTAGTTTATCATTTGAAGAGGGAATAACCAATCCCTGGGGAGCCTGGCTATGGCAGCAATACACGCCTGGGTTTTGGGGCACAGAAGCTGGACAACCCATCAAGAGGGACAAGAAAGACTCCTCGCATGAGGTAAAGTCCGAGCTCAGACTTGGAAGATGAGTAGGACTTAGCTAGGCAAAGGTGGGGGCAGATTGCAAAGAGGCAGCCCGGGGAATGGTCAGCCCTGAATGAATGGACATGGTTAGTGGGGAGCAAGAGGAGAAACTGAGGCACCCTCAAGGAAGGCAGGTCCATAGGGCCGGGGAGGGAGAGATGGTTTGGAGAGGTGAGAATGGCAGATGTTATGGGGAATGTATGCAGGGCTATTTTAAGACCTGTGCAGACCTCAGCACTGCGGAGGTCCCATCACATGTCATATCGAACATATGAAAATGTAGCCCGATCCCACCTTAAGCTGATTTGCAGTTGACTATTTTTTAAATTTTTTATTTAAATTTTAGTTAGTTAATATACAGTGTAATATTGGTTTTAGGAGTAGAATTCAGTGATTCATGACTTACAACACCCAGTGCTCATCATAACAAGTGCCCGTCTTTATCCCCATCATCCATATAGCACATCCCCCACCCACCTCCCCCCTATCAAATTTCAGTTTGTTTCCTGTCTCCCAGAGTCTCTTTATGGGAGCACCTGGGTGGTGCAGTTGGTTAAGGGTCTCTTGGTTCTGACTCAGGTCATGATCTCAGGGTTGCGAGATCGGGCCCGTGTCGGACTCCTCGAAGGGTCTGGTTGTCTCCCCCCACTCTCTTGCTCTTACTCTTTCATAAACAATAAAAAGTCTTTAAAAAAAAAAAAAGGAGTCTCTTGTGCTTTGTTTCCCTCCTTCCTTCCCCCCCTTCCCATATGTTCATCTATTTTGTTTCTTAAATTCCACATGAGTGGAATCACATGACATTTGTCTTTCTCTGACTACCTTATTTTGCTCAGCATAATACTCTCTAGCTCCATCCATGTCCTTGCAAATGGCAAGATTTCATATTATTATTACATATATATATTGATGTAATGTTATATATGTATGGATAAAGAAGAGATATATATTATAATGTCATATATACATGACAAAGAAAATGTGGTAAATATAATATTTATTATATTTCTATATATTTACCACATCGTCCTTATCCATTTATCAGCTGATACACATTTGGGATCTCTTCTTGGTTTGGCTATTGCTGATAATGTGCAGTTGACTCTTTAATAGCTTATTAATTTCTGTTTCAAACTTTTCTTTTTTATATTTCTATATTTTATATTTCAAAGCCAGGAGTTCTTTTTTCAGCTATTAAGCATTTTCAAAGAATCTCCAAAAGCTGGCATGCTCGAGGCATCATGCTTAAAAGGGCCCAAATGATAACAGCCTTATTTTAAACTTGCAGGTTTAAACCGGGGTGAACCTGGTAACCAGCTTCCCTCTACTGCCCACTGTCTGCTCTCTCCTTTTTCCTGCCCGTCTGGGGTTCTGGCGGGACATGTGATCACTCAGCTAGCATGGCCCCAGCTTCTCCTGCTGCAAGCAGCAGCCATGTGACTGAGGTTGTCACTGTTTGGGGTGTAGGCTGAAGTGCTAGGTGAACTTTTCAGTTCCGGAGGCTGGCTGCCCCCCTTTCTTCTTTCCTCATCTCTGCCAGCTGGCATGTGATGGGGCAGTGGTGACATGATGTCATCCACGCAGACAAGGATAGGCCCCTAAGGCAGTGGTTCTCGAACTTTAACAAGCATCAGAGGCCCTTGGAGGGCTTGTTAAAATAGATCGCCGGGCCCCATCACCAGAAATTCTCGTTCAGTGAGCCTGAATCATTTCTAACACGTTCCTAAGGGATGTTGATGCTGCTGGTCAGGGATCTCACTTTGGATACTCCTGTCCTAAGGGTCGAGGGAGCACTGAGGGGATCCCTGGGTTTCTCTGTTACCTGGTGTAGTAGATCTGCCTTCTACCTGTACTGTGAGAGACAAATCAGTTATTCATTTTTGAACCTCCATAGTTTTGGGTCTCCCTGTTATATCAGCTTTATATACTGGAGCTAATCCATGTTACGGAATTTCAACTTAACCAAGGGAGGCAGTGCAATGTGGTGAATGGGTTTGAATCCCAGTTATGCTACTTTCCAGCTACGTGATCTTCGGCAAGTTATTTAACTTACCCGGTTAAAAAAAATCATTTTCCAAATTATTTTTGTGACTCAGTTTTCTCATCTACTAAATGGATCCCAGGGGACAAGTTCACCCAGAGCTCACATGCCCTTTATAGACCATGTTCATCCACAAGGACCCCAGAATTCCCTGTCCAGTGGCCATGAACACACTTTCCTGACATGCATGGATCTCTGCTCTGGCTTTGTCCTTCTGAAGGCTGATTCTGCCTTCCAGCTACCATCATAGATCTGAGATGGTGCCAAGGGATAGCTGTGTGACAGGGGTGTGTTTGGGACTCGGATGGACAGGTTGGAGTGTCCTATATCACACAGGTCCCTCTGGCATATAATGACAGAGCCAAGGGTAGGGAGAGAAGGGGATAGACTGTGGGACGGAGGCAAGTTTGCCAAGTAGTCCCATTCCAGGAGCATGGAACAATCTATGAATCTGAGAATTCTAAATTTGAGCCCAGCTTTCCGGTTGTTATGATAATGTATTTGTCAAGTTAGGAGAACAGAATATTATTTAACAGTTGGATGGCTTGATTTATGATTTAAAAATACTTAGACATATAGCCTGTGGACTTATATCTGGACTCCTGCCCTGGCCTGTAAGTTTGGAGGTAAGCCTAGCTACCTTGTAGGTTGGACATGAGGGCCAAATGAAACAATAGACAAAAAAATCCTCAGAATGGGGTGCCTGGGTGGCTCAGTGGGTTAAACCCTCTGCCTTCGGCCCGGGTCGTGATCCCAGGGTCCTGGGATCAAGCCCCACATCGAGCTCTCTGCTCAGCAGGGAGCCTGCTTCCCTTCCTCTCTCTGCCTGCCTCTCTGCCTGCTTGTGATCCCTGTCTGTCAAATAAATAAATAAAACCTTGAAAAAAAAATCCTCAGAACAATGCTGGGTACCTGCGGTATGTGCTCAGTAACGTTAGCAATGATGACGCTTACGATTCTCCTGAGCACAATACGGTCTTAGTTAAAAGAACTGAAGCACAATAGTGACATTTGCTCATTATTTCCTCCAACAAATATTGATTAAGGGTTTATTATGTGTCTGGTTTTGTTCTGGGAGCTTCCAATAATGTGAGTAATCAATGTAAAACTCCTATTCTCAAGGAATGTACATTAGAGTGGAGGGTGGGGAAACATAAAAATAAAATGTAACACCTGTGAAGTGATGTCTTTCAGTCTTAGAAAGATCGCTTTGGTTGGAAGGAGGTAAGATGGTAAGCAGATACCAATTCGGTGCTTGTTGGGATAATTTAGAAAAGAGATGCTGGTAGTCTGATAGCAGGTAATAATAACAGAGTGAATAGAGTTCAGTGAACAGATTTTAAAAAAAAATTACTGAATAAGAATGAGGACACTTGGTGATTGATCGATACAGGGAGGAATCAAAAATGACAGCTGGGATTCTAAGTTAGGCATCAGGATAATGGTGATGCTGGTCCCCTGGACTGGAATATAGGAGAAGGAGAGATTGGTTTGGAAAGCAGAGGAGGGCATCTGTTCTGGACATTGGGGTTTTAAGATGGCCACAGAACACCCAAGTAGCAACATGGGTAGGCAACTTTGCATATGGGTAGAAGTTAAGCCAGGTGGCAGTTGTCTCAGGGGTGAGATCGGATGCAGCGGGGGGTGGGCACTGGGTGGGAGAAACCCAGCCCTTCTGCCAGGAGCCGGAGTGAGCTTGTGTAGGCGGCCTGAGAAGAAGAGGGAGCACAGGGGAAGTTTTCATTCAGTTGTGGTGAAACTGGCATTTTCGAAGCCAAGGGGAAGGAATGGGTCAGGGGTAGAGAGACTAGACATGTCTCAGAAGGGTGGCTGAGGGGGCAAGTTCCTGCTGAGGGTAGGGGGAACGAGGTGGTCATGAAAACCACTTACCAAATGTTTCACCATGGAAAAAAACCTGAAATCATTTATATAGCCACCCAATCCCTGATTCAGTAGTTACTTATCCAGTACCTTCTACCTTCTACATTCCAGGCATAGTCCTGGTGCTGGGAGTGAGAGAGAAACCCCCCACTCTCACCCTATTTTATGTAAGTTCAATAGCTTCAAACAAAACCCACACCAGATACAAACAAAAACTTGCCCCCTGGCGGGCCAGGGCTGCAGAAGGCATGGTCTTCACAGAAACCTGAGTGAATGAATGGTGTGAAAGCCTCTTAGCAGGGGATTTTGCTCATTGCCAGAGGCATCCTGTAAGGCAGCAGCTGGGCCCGGGAACCTGGAATTCAAATACTGCCTTGGTGTGAGAGGAAATTTTTATTTACTTATTTAAAAAAATTTTTAATAAAAGATTTTATTTATCTGACAGACAGAGATCACAAGTAGGCAGAGAGGCAGGCACGGGGGTGGGGGGTGGCGGGTGGGAAGCAGGCTCTGAGCAGAGCAGAGAGCCCGACATTTGATTCCAGGACCCTGGGATCATGACCCGAGCTGAAGGCAGAGGCCTTAACCCACTGAGCCACCCAGGCACCCCTATTTTAAAAATTTATTGAAGAGAGTGTCTTTTTTCCACTGTGTATTTTTTCCTGCTTTGTCGATTATTTGACCATAGAGTTGAGGGTCCATATCTGGGCTCTACCCCAATGTTCATAGCAGCAATGGCCACAGTTGCCAAACTGTGGAAAGAACCAAGATGCCCTTCAACGGATGAATGGATAAGGAAGATATGGTCCATATACACTATGGAGTATTATGCCTCCATCAGAAAGGATGAATACCCAACTTTTGTAGCAACATGGACAGGACTGGAAGAGATTATGCTGAGTGAAGTAAGTCAAGCAGAGAGAGTCAATTATCATATGGTTTCACTTATGTGTGGAGCATAAGAAATAACACGGAGGACATGGGGAGATGGAGAGGAGACGGGAGTACAGGGAAATTGGAGGGGGAGATGAACCATGAGAGACTGTGGACTCTGAAAAACAATCTGAGGGTTTTGAAGGGGTGTGGGTGGGAGGTTGGGGGAGCCTGGCAGTGGGTATTATGGAGGGCACGTATTGCATGGAGCACTGGGTGTGGTGCATAAATAATGAATTCTGTTACACTGAAAAGAAATTAAATAAAAAAAATTTTTTTAAAATATTTTACTTATTTATTTGACAGAGAGAGACCACAAGCAGGGTGAGCAGGAGAGGGAGAAGCAGGCTCTGTTGAGCAGGGAGCCCGATATTGGACTCCATCCCAGGACTCTGGGGTCATGACCTGAGCCGAAGGCAGGTGCTTAACCGATTGAGCCACCCAGGAGGCCCAAGAGGAAATTTTTATCTCAACAACAAAGTTTAACTCTAAATAATTAGAGGACTCTCTTGCATGCGTGCTGTGCTTAATGTACTCAGAGGCTCAATAAAGACAAATGACCACAGGCAGAGGACAATGGCAAATTCTCTTCAACATCAATGAACTTGACATCTGAACCTCTCAGTCCTCGTAAGAGCAAATCTCTGGTTCTTCTCTTTAATCCCCTAACTCAACTCATTCCACTTAATTACTGCTGAAAAGGGCTAAACCCATCAAGTCAGGCTTAGCACAAACCCCATTAGAGCTGTTAGCGGTCATTACTTAATACCATTCTTTGAAAGGGAGAGGGGACAGCTGAGGGAGAGTGTCTTGCACTCCATTCCTGAAATGTTACCCTATGGGCAGCCGGGAAAGTGTTCAGACTGTAGGACACAGGACTACAGCACACGTTAGGCAGAGTACGTATGTTTCTAGTGTCAGAACTAGGGAGGAAGAATGTTACATTTATGTGTGGGGATTCACAGAAAGTTTGGAAAAGAAAGGCTTCTTTTTTGACAAGATGACATAAACGACCTATCACAAGGCCGGCTGGTAGATGCTCAGCTTAGAACTCAGGTGTCCTGAAACCTCACAGAGCATTTTTCTCCCCAATATAGATACTTTTTAAAAAAAGATTATTCATTTATTTGTTTGACAGAGAGAGGGAGAGAGAGATTGAGATCACAAGTAGGCAGAGAGGCAGGCAGAGAGAGAGGAAGCAGGCTCCCCGCTGAGCAGAGAGCCTGATGCAGGGCTCTATCCCAGGACCCTGGGACCATGACCCCAGCCGAAGGCAAAGGCTTTAACTCACTGAGCCACCCAGGTGCCCCCTCACTGAGCATTTTTTCCATTAGGCCAGGTTACCATATTCCATCCTGAGTTCAGTTTTCAGATAAATGATTTTCACAGTGAAAATTAATTTATTGGGGGAGGGTAGGAGGGAAGGATGGCTTTTATGGAAAATTTCCCATGCAGAATGATTAAATAAGAGCTTGTGTCAAATTAATTTCCAACATTTGACTGGAAATCTCCACCTAAGACCACAGAATAAAAAGTTCTCAAAAGGGCCATCTTTGTCATTGACACTGTGGATTATTCAGGTTTCTTTCTATTTTCAACACCTACTTTTAACTTGACCATTTCATTTTTACCCTCTAACCCTTTCATTCCTGAACACAAGCCAAACTCTGGAAAGGAGTTTGGTGATGAGAATAAAATAAAAATGATGACTTAAATGGAGATTTGGGGATTTTCTGTGGATAATTGTCCCACCTTACCACAGAAAAAATGAATTTCATTTAGAATACAAAGTAATTCTCTCAGCAAGTGTGAGATGGAAGAGATCAGTCCTGGGTACTGGGTGTATATTCATCCCTTGGAAAAATCTTGCTCACAGAATGCATGAGGCTAGGGTGAAATATATTAGGAGCATATTAAATTTTATTTGAACACGGGTGAGAGGGAAAAAAAAGGAAAGAAAAATGAAGCAGGGTGAAAAATAAGGTGATTGAGAGAAAGAGAGAAAAGACAAGACAGAGAAACTTGTTAATTACAGGACTTTCTGAACAAGATATTTTTTTCCTTTCACAAGATAGAAGCTATTGAATAATTCATGCCAAGCGTGGAAAGGCTGCCTTTTCCCTGGGTGATGTATAACTGAGCACGAGAGAGCTTCGTGTGGGTTCACCACATCAGGCACCACTCTTGCTTCTCGAGCTCAGCTTCTGCTTCTGCAGCCAAGCATCTCTGCTTCTGCTCCCTGCCTGCCCGCCCTTCTGGGCTTGCAGCCTGCCACTTGACTTTCCCCAGCCCTGCTGCCAGCTGAGAAGTCTCCCTGCAGCTGCTGATTTCTGCCTAGGACCATGTGTGTGGATGCTGCTTGGGAGAAGCCAGCCCTGGCTCCGGGCACTGATCCCAGCTGAGTTTCTCCTGTTGATTTTGGGACCACAGATGCTGCTGTGAGGAGGTATTTCCCGGCATCCCTGCCTCTGCTACTGCCAGCTAAGGATCAGCCCCCAAAGTAAGGTACGCCCCTCAACCCCTTTCCCCTGGCATTTTCCCCAGCTGGGCTATCTCTGCTTTGTCCTGGAAACTAGGGGCTCTATCTGGCAATATTCCCAACTGTGTGCACGTGTGCATGTGTGTGTGTATGTGTGTGTGTGTATGCATGAGTGTTTGGGGGGAGAAGAGGAGACTTTTGGTATTGCTCCGTCCCGGGCTTGGGCTTCCCTGGTGCCTGCCGAATGCAAAGAGGCCTTTCCCCTGGCACTGGAGACATTTCCGAGGCAGGCACCTGTCATCTGCCACCCCCGTCCTCCTTGAGCTCCCTCTCTCCCCCTCCCCCAGCCCATTATTCTGCTTCAGCCTTTTGTGTCGGTGGCAGAGGCTGAAGGGATGTCTCTGTCCTCCCCGCAGGCGGGTGTCAGGATGGGCCACGCTGTGAGAAGCTGATGCTAGCAAGCGAGGTGTGAAGAGTTGGCCAGAATGACCAACTCCTCCTCCACGTCCACCTCCTCCACCACCGGGGGATCGCTGCTGCTGCTCTGCGAGGAAGAGGAGTCGTGGGCGGGCCGGCGCATCCCCGTGTCCCTTCTGTACTCGGGCCTGGCCATCGGGGGCACGCTGGCCAACGGCATGGTCATCTATCTCGTGTCGTCCTTCCGAAAGCTGCAGACCACCAGCAACGCCTTCATCGTGAACGGCTGCGCGGCGGACCTCAGCGTCTGCGCCCTCTGGATGCCGCAGGAGGCGGTGCTCGGGCTCCTGCCCACCGGCTCGGCGGAGCCCCCCGCGGACTGGGACGGCGCCGGCGGCAGCTACCGCCTGCTGCGGGGCGGGCTGCTAGGCCTGGGGCTCACCGTGTCCCTCTTGTCCCACTGCCTGGTGGCCCTGAACCGCTACCTGCTCATCACCCGGGCGCCTGCCACCTACCAGGCGCTGTACCAGCGGCGCCACACGGCCGGTATGCTGGCGCTCTCCTGGGCGCTCGCCCTGGGCCTCGTGCTGCTGCTCCCGCCCTGGGCGCCGCGACCCGGCGCCGCGCCCCCGCGCGTCCACTACCCGGCCCTGCTGGCCGCCGCGGCGCTGCTGGCGCAGACGGCGCTGCTGCTGCACTGCTACCTGGGCATCGTGCGCCGCGTGCGCGTCAGCGTCAAGCGGGTCAGCGTCCTCAACTTCCACCTGCTGCACCAGCTGCCCGGCTGCGCCGCCGCCGCCGCCGCCTTCCCGGGCGCCCCGCACGCGCCGGGCCCCGGGGGTGCGGCGCACCCCGCGCAGGCCCAGCCCCTGCCGCCCGCGCTGCACCCGCGGCGGGCGCAGCGGCGTCTCAGCGGCCTGTCGGTGCTGCTGCTCTGCTGCGTCTTCCTGCTGGCCACGCAGCCGCTGGTGTGGGTGAGCCTGGCCAGCGGCTTCTCGCTGCCCGTGCCCTGGGGCGTGCAGGCGGCCAGCTGGCTCCTGTGCTGCGCCCTGTCCGCGCTCAACCCGCTGCTCTACACGTGGAGGAACGAGGAGTTCCGGCGCTCCGTGCGCTCCGTCCTGCCGGGCGTCGGCGACGCGGCGGCCGCCGCCGCTGCCGCCACGGCCGTGCCCGCGGTGTCCCAGGCGCAGCTGGGCACCCGCGCGGCCGGCCAGCACTGGTGACCCGGCCAGGGCCCGCGGGAAACAGGGATGCCGGCTTCCAGCGTCCTTGGTCGGCATCGCCTCCTGCCCTTGTAAAGTACCCCCTGTCTGAACGAAGACTCCTGCAGGCCAAGCCCGATAAATCGGTGCGAAGATTTCGCCTTTGACCCCAGTGGAATACCTGGGACCCGAGGTCTCTCCCTACTTGGGGTCCCCGAAGTCACTTTGAACCGCCACCTGGTTTTTAGCCTTTGTTTCTGTGTTTTAGAGAAACCCTAAAGTCGAAACACCGGAAACTTCAAGAACTTGCTACCCTGATATTTTAAAAGAACAGGTTAATTTATTTCAGCACTGTTTTTGAAAAGAGCTTTGATAACGTATTACCGTTCCCACCTTCATCGTCTTATAATATAGATGAAGCGCCTCGAGTGTGCATAAGCCAAAGGAAATAATATTGATGAAGGAAATAAGATATAAGAAGTATTTTAGAAAGTAACTTATCTTTGATGATGCTTCTCTTATGATTTAGCCTTTGTATGAACCCGGAGAATGAAGCCACAGACGTGCATACCAGTATGAGCTGCCATTAAGACTTCAAGCCCTTTATTCTTAAAAGGGTTTTTATAAAGTCAAATCATTGCCGAATGAGATAGAATCTTAGCCAGTGAGAAAAGAGAAAACAGATCTATTACTTTACACCTGTTTTTGCACTTCTACGAGTGAACATTGGCATTAGGCGTTAAAGTGAAAATTTCCCCTTGTGCTGATTGATGGTCTGAGCCAGCCATGGAATTTTGAAAACAAATAAGGGGGTTATCTGTTTTAGGTACCAGTTTCATGTTTTTATAGCATGCACACTTGTTGCTACCTTCATTTTGTAATCAGTTTACTTGCCTTATGAGTGTGATTGCAGCTTTGAACACTCTGTACTATAATGGTTGCTAAGGAGAATAAGTCCTTCTGTTTTCTCTTTAACATTTAAAATATCTCAATGCACATGATATAATTAAACACTAATGATACCATGACTGCATAGCTAATCTTAGCCGCTATTGCATGCTCCTAGATGCTAGAATTTACTGGGCATGTGGTATATACTAAAGCAATACCCATTAGACAAGGACATTTTACTTCTTCCAGACACCAGAAGAAGTGACCTTCAATTATTTGAAAAGAGACACGGAGATACCCTGGCTACTTATGGTTCTTGTCTTGACCCAATTTATGAGAAACTCCCAGTTGGGACTTTATCTTGCAAATGGAACCACAGTCAAGATGGATCAATAATAGTGGTTTTGGCTCTGCAAGGCAGTCTGTGTTCTTTTAGGGTTTAGACAAGCCACACATTAGAACGCAACACTGTTTTTTAAGTAGTTCATATATATATTACCATGACACTCGGCATTAATATTGTGTCTGTTGAAGCAGGTGTAACAAACTCAGTTATATACAGCAAACAGTTCAAATGGGAATCTGTTTTAAAATGTATGATTTGAGGCTTGTCTTCGGTTTACTAAATTTATTTAGAAATGGATGAAACACGAAATCATGTGAGATCACTTTAGAAAATTAAAATGGGAAAAAAGTAATTTAAGATAACCATCTATTAGCATTATGACTGCTAACTACTGGGGCCGAACCTCAATTAACTGTGTAGTTTAGAACAAAAACAGCTTACTTTGTCACACTCTTGAACATTGTTAAGTTAGGACAGTGGGAACCTGCGTGCATTTGAATAATTATGGGAGTTGCAGGAAACTTAGACATGTTTGTAGTAAAACAAAACAAATATGTTCATTACCAATAATAGGTCAGCAGTCATTTTAGTAATCTCTCCCCTTTGTGCATGTATCATTTCTCTCTCACTAAGGTTTCATCTATTCCCATTTTCCTGGATTCAAATATTTAACTATGATTCAAATGTTTAATTAAAGTTCAGACAACTATTTCTCTGAGTTTTTTTCTTCTGTCTCTGGTCTTCTTGCCTACCTCCTTGAGAACACTGCAACAGAGGACACCACCAAAGCACCAGTGATGAGAGTCACTTCCTTGTTCCTCCTTTATTTAATTTTATTTTTAGTTTCTCAAATTATTTCTACCTTATATAATTAAATAGGGTTGTATGCCAGCATTAAAAAGAAATAGGTATGATTTCCTTTCTGTAAGCATAACTGAATTGGGGAATAGGTTGCAAAAACAACAGAGAGCTGAAGATTTTCCTTTGGGTGAGCGGGACTGGGGGTGGGGGGACATTTTCCTAAATCTCTACCAAAGAGATCTTCTTTTAATCGGGCCTTTATTTTCATTTCTCACTGTGGATGTTGTCGATGATTTCTCCTGCCAATCCCCAAAGCATTTGCCACACATATAAACTTAGCTTTTCAGGTACCTGGTATCTTCCAATGTTTCTGGTTAACACTGGGAACCATCTTAGGCTGGCTCATTGCCATTTGGGAGACCTACTTTAGGTTACATTTACTGGTAATTAACTCCACAGGCCTGATTCACTTTTAATTTCCAAGTAGCAATGATGTGTCTAAAAATGCCTTACTCGGGCAATAGCTGGAGTGTTGGAGTTATTGCTTTTACAAATTAAGTTAATGGAGATTGTGTTCTTATTTAAATGAAACCACATATTATCCACTCAGGAATAAAACATCCTAATTGCTGTTGTGGGTTGCTCTACTTTGCTTTTTCTACTTTATTTTTCCTTTAGGTGTATGCCTCTTCAGACACATAACACCTGCTGTCCACCCCACCCCCAGGCCCCCTTGCACCTGAATGGCTAAATTCTAGGATGTCACGGAGATTACTACTAGCACTTCTCTCCTTCTACAATGAAGTATTTTTTCATAAAAAATAATTCTGTCGTACAAAGGCATCCACAGATGGTTTTTGTTTTAAACACCACAGGGCTTTAACTCTCTGATAGACCCCTTGAAAAAATTTGCTCACCAAGAGAAGGTTGGTCTGCTCTGGCCTCGTGGCTCAGGGCATCCCCGTTCTGATGGCAACTCTATCGGTCAGATTCATTGTTTCATGTGTAAACTTTATTCCATTCCCCCAGGCACTCAGACAATGCTCATCTGGCTCTTTGGCAGTCCTAGGAGCTGACTTGACAAAGACATCGTGGCATACATTCAAGAACATTGAGAAAAAATTGGAGATGGCGCTTCCTTTCAGAGGCCTGCCTTTAATGTTTGTGGGTTGTGGGGCAAGAATGGAGCTCCAGATGGGAGTTCTTGGTCTGTAGGAACAAAGCAGGGGTGGGGGGAGCCTTTCTTTCTCCCTCTACTCTTCCCTCTTGTACTTTTAGGGGTCTCATGCATATGTGAGCAGCCTCAGCCCACAGGTCTAAGCTCTGCCTGCATCCACCCCCGAAGCCACCCTCTGCCCACCTCTAGGATTTTGTGGTGCCCACAGAGGGGAAGAGCGTGTGCTAGAGGTGGCCTCAAGACAGGTAGGCAGGAAATTCCTGGGCTCCAGGCACCATACCAGGACCTATGAGGAAGCACAAGCTCAGATGGGGGCCTTTCCTCGGGACTCCTTCCCCTGTGGAAAGGAGAGTGACCCGAGGAGGGTGGGAGCAGACCTTTTAAAGCATGAGATCCAGGCTGGGACCCATGTATCTCAAGTCTGAGGTGGGTATCACTTTCCCATAGGTCCTCCTCAAGTAGCCTTTCCTAGCTCCTCCCACCGGCAGGAGTTCCTTAACCAGGTGCTCCCGGGGACTGACTCCTATGAGACCTGATGCTGCAGGTAAGGAGCACGTTGAGGAGGGAATGGGAAGCCTGGATGCATACGTGGGGTGGACTATACAGTTGCCTTAGCTTGTGTGTCCTTCTGCAGATTTTCACGATGAAATTTGAAAAAAGTAAATCCAAACTTGGGAGAAAGAAAGATGGAAAGGAAGAAGGAAGTGAAAAAGTAAAGAAAGAAAAGTAATTAATGTGCCTAAGGTCAAGTAGCAATTAGATAGAAAAACGGGGGTGTGAGTCTTTCGTTTGACTCTATAGCATGGGAAGTCACCACTGTGCTATAGGATAAAATCAGAAGTTTTTAGTCAGGTGTGGAATTCCCTCCATGGTGTGACTATTCCCCAATTTCCTTTTTCTCCTACTTGCATCCTTTGCTATAGCCTAGTTGGTCTTTGCCATGTTCTGTGTCTGACACTTGTTCATTCAAAGTCCTTCCTGGAGTGTCCTTGAGTCTCATCACTTACCCAATCCCCATCCTTCCTTCCAAGAAAGTTCACTGAGGTTCTATCTTCTTATTAAAGCCCTGCCCATTGCCCCCACCACTGCCCCCACATCCCAGCCATAAGCTCTGTCTCCACAGAATTCCTGTGTTGTGTTATTTTCACCCTGTATTCACTTGAATCATCTCTGACGTAATGTGTGTCGTCTTCAAAACTGGTTTCTTTTTCATTCCTTTGATTTTTTTTTTTTGAGCAAATACTGTCTTCTTTTACTAAGCAGTTACCTGAAATATACTAGATAATTAATGTATTTTTCTAGTTAAGAACAGTAATTTTGAAAGGAAAAAAGATCTGGTTCTTCCCCTTGCATGTGTAATTTTCTCTTACTGAAACTGACCCAAGAATAAATCACATTTCTTAACTCCTATCTTGCCAAAGGATATCCCAAAGTAGTAACGTATGGGATTGTGAGCCATGTGTATAAATCCCAAACTGTCAGTGCTGTCATTTGGGAGAAATTTATATTCCTGTTATGCAAGTTCTGTTCATATTCTGAACAAATATCAGTAATTATACATACAGTGATTTTGCAGGGCCTTGCATAGAAAAACTGTGTATTTTTGATTTCTAAAATCCTTAGACATTGCTAATCAATGACTGTGCTATTTTGCCAGGATTTCTGGAGAAATAACCGTGGGAATGCCGTTTCCTGTCTTGTCAGTTCACTGAATGGTACACCTGGAGATCGTCCAGTCCAGATCCTTGCTTTTTTTTTTTTTTAATTTAAAATTTTTTTATTAACATAAAATGTAGTATTTGTTTCAGGGGTATAGGTCTGTAAATGATAGTCTTACACAATTCACAGTACTCATCATAGCATATACCCTCCCCAGTGTCCATCACCCAGCCACTCTATTCCTCCTCCCCCACCCCCCAGCAAGCCTCAGTTTATTTCCCGAGATTAAGGGTCTCTTATGGTTTGTCTCCCTCCCTGGTCCCATCATGTTTCATTTTTTCCCTCCGTACCCCCTACAACCCTCCACCCTGCCTCTCAAATTCCTCATATCAGAGAGATCATATGATAATTGTCTTTCTCTGATTGACTTATTTTGCTTAGCATAATACCCTCTAGTTCCATCCATGTCATTGCAAATGGCAAGATTTCGGGTTCTTTGATGGCTGCATAGTATTCCATTACACACACACACACACACACACGCACACACTTCTTCTTTATCCATTCATCTGTTGATGGACATAGGTTCTTTCCATAGTTTGGCTATTGTGGACATTGCTGCTATAAACATTTGGGTGCATATGACCCTTTGGATCACTACATTTGTATCTTTAGGGTAAATACCCAGTAGTGTGATTGCTGGGTCATAGGGTAGCTCTATTTTCAACTTTTTGAGGAACTTCCATACTGTTTTCCAGAGTGGCTGCACCAGCTTGCATTCCCACTGACAGGGTAGGAGGGTTCCCCTTTCTCTGCATCCTCGCCAACATCTGCCATTTCCTGACTTGTTAATTTTAGCCATTCAAATTTAGCCATAACAAATTAAAGTTGTTAATTTCAGTCACACATAGCCTGACTGGTGTGAGGCAGTATCTCATTGTGCTTTTTGTGTTTTCCCAAAGCTGAGTGATGTTGAGCACTTTTCATGGGTCTGTTGGCCATCTGGATGCCTTCTTTGCAGAAATGTCTGTTCATGTCCTCTGACCATTTCTTGATTGGATTATTTATTCTTTGGGTGTTGAGTTTGATAAGTTCTTTAAAGATTTTGGATACTAGCCCATTACCTGATATGTCATTTTATGGGAGAAGGTATTACTCCCATTCTGTCGGGTGTCTTTTGGTTTTGTTGACTGTTTCCTTTGCTGTGGAAAAGCTTTTGATCTTGATGAAGTCCCAATAGTTCATTTTTGCTGTTGCTTCCCTTGCTTCTGGTGCTGTTTCTAAGAAGAAGTTGCTGTGACTAAGGTTGAAGAGGTTGCTGCCTGTGTTCTCCTCAAGGATTTTGATGGATTCCTGTCTCACACTGAGGTCTTTCATCCATTTTGAGTCTATTTTTGTGTGTGGTGTGAGGAAATGGTCCTGTTTCATTCTTCTGCATGCAGCTGTCCAATTTTCCCAACACCATATGTTGAAGAGACTGACTTTTTTCCATTGGATATTCTTTCCTGCTTTGTTGAAGATTAGTTGACCCTAGAGTTCAGGGTCCATTTCTGGGCTTTCTATTCTGTTCCATTGATATATGTGTCTATTTTTGTGCCCGTACCATACTGTCTTGATAATTTCAGCTTTGTAATAGAGCTTGAAATCTGGAATTGTGATGCTGCCAACTTTGGTTTTCTTTTTCAATATTCCTCTGGCTATTTGGGGTCTTTTCTTGTTCCATATAGATTTTAGGATTATTTGTTCCATTTCTTTGAAAAATGTTGATGGTATTTTGATAGGGATTGCATTAAATGTGTAGATTGCTTTAGGTAGCATAGACATTTTCACAATATTTGTTCTTCCAATCTATGAGCATGGAAAGTTTTTCTATTTCTTTGTGTCTTCCTCAATTTCTTTCATGAGAACTTTATAGTTTTCTGACTACAGATTCTTTGCCTCTTTGGTTAGGTTTATTCCTAGGCATTGTACAGTTTTGGTGCAATTGTAAATGGGAGTGACTCCTTAATTTCTCTTTCTTCTGTCTTACTCATGATGTATAGAAATGCAACTGATTTCTGTGCATCGATTTTATATCCTGACACTTTACTGAATTCCTGTATGAGTTCTAGCAGTTTTAGAGTATAGTCTTTTGGGTTTTCCACAAAAAGTATCATATCATCTGCAAAGAGTGAGAGTTTGACTTCTTCTTTGCTGATTCGGATGCCTTTAATTTCTTTTTGTTGTGTGATTGCCAAGGCTAGGACTTCTAGTACTATGTTGAATAGCAGTGGTGATAGTGGACATCCCTGCCATGTTCCCAACCTTAAGGGAAAGCTCTCAGTTTTTCTCCATTGAGAATGATATTTGCTGCGGGTTTTTTATAGATGGCTTTGATGATATTGAGATATATACCCTCTGTGCCTACACTGTGAAGAGTTTTGATCAAGAAAGGATGCTGTACTTTGTCAAATGCTTTTTTAGCATCTTTTGAGAGTATCATTGGTTCTCGTTCTTTCTTTTATTAATGTATTGTATCACACTGATTGATTAAAATTTGCATTTGTGACCATCTGTTTTTGTTATCTGCTTTGTGGACTCAGAGAAAACAGCCTTCTACTTGTCTCAATTTCTTCCTGTCCTGCAGAGGACCAGGCAAACAAGCATCCCCAGCAAAGGTCCTGCCTTCCCTGCGGCGGGGGACCCTTTCATGTTCTCCAGATCCACTGGCCCACCATTCCCAGTAGGGTGGGCCCATGCAGGCCCGTGGCCACAGGGGGGAACTGTGTCAGCTCCATGGGGCCCAGTGAGACCACTGAGTCAGGGACCACAACCAGATGAGGGGACTGAGACCGTGAAAACACCACACCCTCCCGCACAGGCCTGTGGTCTACCTGAGGTCATTCATCCCTTGCATCCCTACCACTTCCCTAGGCCCACTGCCCAGCCCCCCATAACCAGAATTTTTTATAACGTGATATAGAACAAAATGGAGTAAGGCCCATGAAGTAAAGTCAAGTGTTTTTGTTTTTTTTCAAGATTTTATTTATTTATTTGGCAGAGAGAGAAAAATAAAAAAAAAGAGGAAAGAATGTGATTAGGCTGGAGACTAGAACAAACCCATGTGCTAGATTCAGGGTATATTTTGATCTGTTAGAAGACACTGTATCCCAAAATTTTAAAGAAAGAACAACCTATATGTACACAAAAAATAAGGTTACGTATAACGAAGGGTTAGAATATGACAATAACAATGAAAATTTAAAAAGATTTTTAAAAAGATATTATAAGATAAAATAGTTTTAAAAAGATAAAATAGGAAAGAGGAAAATTTAAAAAACAGAATAGAATAAGAATGAAATAAAATTTTAAAAATTTAATTTTGAAAGACTAAAGAATCATGGGAAAAGAACCATCAATTCTATGTGTTGCATTCCCCTAGCACTGGTATTTTGTGGTTCTCATTGATCAGTGAACTTGGTCTTAGGTGGATGCTCTTGCGGATCTTCTTGAGGAGGGGCCTGTTGCAGTGATTCTCAAATGTCTTTGCCAGAGGCAGAATTGCACCACCCTTGCCAGGGTGCAGGCTGAGTTATCTGTTCAGGTTCACTCTTGGAAGCTTTTGTTCCCTGAACTTTCCGTAGAGCTCTGGAGGATGGGAATGGAAATGGTGGCCTCCCGGTCTCTGGCTTGGAGGAACCAAGAGCTTGGGGCCGCACTCCCCAATCCACCCTCAGAGAAAAGCGGTCAATCCCTCTTGTCTCCCTGGTCTCTGGCTGCACTCTGTGCTTACCCAGCCTGTGACCGAGCATTTCTATCTCTGCCACACAGCCCCATTTGAAGCTCTAAACCCAGCAGATTCCTGCTGTGGGCTCCCATGCTGCTCCTCCTGGAGGAGGAAGGTGAGTTTCTCTGGGTCTGCCACTTGTGGGGTCCCTGCTCAGAGAACAGTGGTCTGACTGTGCCTTGGATCATGGGTTAAGGTAACCCCAATCTGAAACCTCACTCCTCGGCTCCGTCTCTGTAGCCGGCTTCCTTGCTCTGATACCTGGGAGCTCTGCCACGCTCAGACACCCCCAGTCTTTGACCCCGAGGGAGCTCAGACCACACTGTCCCCACGAGCGTTCTACCCTTCTGGAGCAATGTCCCTCAGTGGAGCGGACTTCTAAAAGCTCTGATCTTGTGCTCTGCTGCTCTCTCACACCAGTAAGTGGCTGACAGAGGCTCCCTACCTGCCCCCCCCCCACCTCCCCTGAGCTCTATCTTCCCATATATCATCTCAGATTCATTTCTCTGCAGGTCATACCTTCCAGAAAGTGGTCGCTTCTCCATGCTTAGAATTGCTGCTCTTCTTCTCTTCGATCTCCTGTTGAGTTGGTACGTGTTCAGAATGGTTTGATAACTATCTAGCTGAACTCCTAGGACTGGATGAAATTTCGGTTTCCTAATCCTGCACCTTCTTGCTCCTCCTCCTTCTTGCTATTTTTATTAGACAGAACGTGCTTTAGTTTTTGATCTTTTCTCTTCTCAGGTAGTAGGAAACTATGTAGCATCATTTGTATGGTAATGCTGTAACAGATACACTTCTTTTTTTTTTTTTTTAAGAGTTTATTTATTTATTTGACAGACAGCGATCACAAGTAGGCAGAGATAGAGGGGGGCAAGCAGGCTCTCCACCGAGCAAAGAGCCCAGCGGGGCTCCATCCCAGGACCCTGGGATCATGATTCAAGCCGAAGGCAGAGGCTTTAACCAGCTGAGCCACCCAGGCGCCCCAACAGATACACTTCTTTTAGCCAAATGAAAGTTCTATGAAATGTCAACGTGGTTGAATTAAAAAACTTGCCCTTATGGAAGTTTTACTTCTTGAAAATAAGTTTTTTAAAATTTTTTTATAAATTTCCTAAAATTTGTAAGATATGGAAACATAGAAGAAATTATATTACCATAGTTTCACTTCTCAAAGATTATCACTCTTCCAAAAAAATTTTTTTTAAAGATTTTTTTTATTTATTTGAGAGACAGAGAGAGAGAGAGAGCATGAGCAGGGAGGGAGGGGCAGAGGGAGGGAGGGAGGCTGATGGAGGTCTCAATCCCAGGACCCTGGGATCATGACCTGAGCTGAGGGGAGACTCTTAACCAACTGAGCCACCCAAGTGCTCCAAGATTACCATTCTTAACATTTTACTTTACTTATCCACTCTTTTTAAAATTTCTTTTCCTCTTGCACTTAATTGTACATAATTACAGCCAGAAAGTACATGCTGACATATATTTAAAAAGTGTAAACAAAAGAAAGATGTTATAAAGAGGAGCCTAGTGACAGATACTATTTACCACTTGTGCCTATAACAGTTAGAATATCTTCACTACAAGGTGTCTGGGTGGCTCAGTCAGTTAAGTGTCTGACTCTTGTTTCCAGTTCAGGTCATGATCTCAGGGTCATAAGATTGAGCCCTGTGACAGGCTCTGGGTTGGGTTTGGAACAGGTATGAGATTCTCTCTCTCCCTCTCTCTATGCCCCTTCCCCTGCTTGCAGGCTCTCTCTCTCTCCAAAGAGAGATAGTGAGAGAGATCTTTACCTCAAGTGACAGACTACCTAGCTAAAACTGGCTTACACAATGATGACATTTCATCATCACAAATGAAAAATCTGCTGGTAGGTGATTCTATAACTTGTTCAAATAACTTGTTTGACGTCTTCAAAGTTCTCTGCATCCTACTCTGTCGACCTCACTGTTGTCACTTTATGGTTCCGAAGTGGCTGGTGTGATCATAGGATAGGACAGAAGAGAGGGAAAAAGGCTTTCCTTGCTTGTCTCTCTTTTTCATAAGAGAGGAAACTTCAAGAAGGTCTCGAAAGGACTTCTCTCTCAAAAGGCTAGAAGTAGGTCTCATGGCCACCCCTAAAGGAAGCTGAGTGCTGAAAATCTGGCATGAAAAAAAACTGTGAGAAGTCTCTCCAGTGCTTGTCAATGCACATGATGGACGGTTGGCCATCTGTGCTGCCCTCTACCTACTTGGCGGATCTTACCACTTTTTTCAGAACTTAAAGCTGACTTGCAGGTTAAAATCAGTAACCATTTCCAGGGCCTAGAAGTCATCTATTTTAAGTCTGTTGTGCTGAAATAGGATCTTCTGTGACCCTTATTACTTAGCTTCTTGACAGCGAGCAGATGGAGTGTGTGAAGAACTGCAGCCTACCAGGCCTCTTCCTGTCTCTGTCTCTCTCACAGCAGTTTTCTGACCGAGCGTTGGACGCGAACTCCTGCTGTGGGCGGAGCAGGGCAGAAGGCCAGAGCAGCCGCCTGGGGCTTCCTCAGACAGCAGGACTGATGCACTGGGATTGTTTCCAGATCATGGTCAGAACATACTGGGGTCTGGGGGTGGCCAGGAAATAGCACCCCTCTTCACTCGCTGACCATGTGATAAGGAAGAACACGAAGTGTACAAAGGGTGAAGGTCATCGTCATCTCCATAATGAGAAAGGCTAGGTGGGAGGATGCAAGTTAATGCGAGTCCCAGGACTCCCTCCTGACCCGTCTAGTCCTTCAAATAAGCAGGTCAATGACCTCTCACTGGTCCGGGTGGAGAGGGGAGGCCAAACAGATCACCATTCTTGGGCTCGTGACGTTGTTACATTATTGCCTATTCACTAGGTAATTAAGTTCACCTCCAAGAGGTAGATGAGGAGAGGCAGCAAGACCCGTCAACATGTTTTCTCTTGGAGACCAGATGGATGACAAGAAGGCATTCGCCTCCAAAAGTATAGACCTTATGGCATCAAAACAGGGTGCCCTCAGGAGGGGCAGGCAGACTGATGGTGGAGTCACCCAGATGAGCCATGGACCTGCTTTCTGTCTGGTTTTATCAACTAAAGGAAATCCACCCTCATTTCTGGCAATAGGTAAACTGCCCATTGTATCAGGGAGTATTAGGTAGGTGCTATTTAAATGAGACATGAAACGCAAACTTCAGGTGTAAGCGAGTGCAGGATCTAGACCTGGGAAAGAATAATTTCTGCCGTATTCTCAAGTATGACTGAAGGAGGAGACGCTCAGCTTGGGAAGAGAAGACCTTATGGAAAAATAAGGTTCTTTTTACACATCTGAAAGGTTGTCAAGCAGAGTAATAATGCCAGCTTCCGTTTACTGATAACATACTGATAACTGGACTATGTACTTGAGAACGTCTCACCTTATCTGATTGTCACAATAGCGGTATAAAACAGGCATTGTAACTCCTTTTTAGAGTTGAAAATGCTGATTCTTTGAGAGGTAGACTTGCTCAAGGTTGCCCAGCCGGTAAAGGAAAAGAGCTGACAATTGACCTTGAGTCTGGCTGACTCCAAAGCCTGGGCTAGGAGACGCAGCACGCAGTGGCAGGGGAGGGAGAAAACATGCATGGTGTGCAGTTCTAGAGGTAAAATTTGGCTTAGTGGGTGGGAGATAGATTTCAGTTTAATATGAGAAAAAACTTTGTCTCAATTATAGGTGCTTGAAATAGTATGGGCTTTCTCAGGAAATTGTGATTTTCCTAACACTTGAGGAATTCAAGTAGGGTGTGGAGGACTAACTCTGGAAAGGATGTCTGTATTATGTGGGAAGTTTTATCAGATCAACTCTGAGATGCCTTTCAAATAGACTTTCTAGGATTATGTAATATTTCTTCTGTGTGGAGGTGACAAAATCTTTGTGGCCCTGGGCTTATCACATTTCCAATGATAGTCAGAAGGAATGTGTTGGGCAAAAACTTTACCCACGACAGCCAATAGAATAGAAGAACAAGGTTAGGTGACCCCTTCTTGGAACGTGAATATGCCACATTTTTGGTGACTTTACCCTGTATCTGCTGTTCTCTATTGGTCTGCTCTTTGTTCCCACTTCGTTCTCAAACTCTTTTATGGAATCTAGGCTGAAACAAGTACATTATACTTAAAATTACTCAGGCTAAATAGCAGGGCTGTATGGGCTACGTATGTCATTTAAGAACTTGTATAAGCATGACACTTGAAGACTTTTTTTATGAGTGGAGCAGATAGAGGTTGTTTGGATGAGAGATGAGCTTGCTGGGTCCCAAGTGAAAGCTACCTTTGACGAAAATTCCTGGTTTAGTTTCTCATGTGACAAAGTCCCAAACAGATTTTAACCAAAGTCTACTTGTATGTTTAGATCTGGCACAGCAGATTGATAATCCGGCTCCTTTTAATGTTTTGACACAATGAGAAAGACTGAAATACTAAAAGTTGCCAATACAAAAGCTTAGTACTGAGCTATTTTGGATTTGTTGGAGACTAATAATAGACTGTAGTGTATATAACCTAAAATCTTTAGAAATGGTGCTTTCCAACTTACTTGAACAAAAGTTTTGAAACTCCTCAATTTATAAGCACTGGGATTTCCTGGTATGAGAATATGGAAATGATGCCACTTGCCTTCTTGTTTTACCAAAAGCAAATATGGCTTTCTTTATTATCTTCATCATTGTCATCGTCGTTGTCATGGCCATCATTTATCAATTTATCAAATTATCAATTTATCAATTATTTGATAAATAATTATCAAAAATTATTTACCAACAGCTCAACACAGAACATTGAGTTACATAAAAATGGTTTTTTCTGTTTAGCAAACTACCCCCCAAACTGTGACTTAAAACAACAATCACGAATTGGCTCAGTATTCTGTGGGTTAGAAAACCGGATGGAGGCATTTGAGTTCTTCTTCTGGTCTGCTGAACCCATTCTTGAGTCTGCTGTCAGCGGGTAGTCCGTGGTCTGCACACCTGTCTGACATTTGACCAGCTAACTGTCGGCTGCGCTAGCGGTTGGATGACTGGGCTAGGCCAGGCTTGTTCACCTGATGGTGATCTCAGCATCACGTGTCTGCTTCTGCTACATTTGCTAATGTACACTGACCAAAGCAAGTTATAGGGCCAACCCAGATTCAAGGGGTGGAGGAATAGAATCCATTTCTTGGTGGGACTGTCTTCAAAGTCACATTGCAAAAGTGTAGATACTAGCAGGGAGAGGATTTGTGGCCTTTTTTGCGATGGACCCTAGTTACTAACACATCATTTTTGTTCCTAAAGTTTCTCAGAATCTCACTATGGAGCTAGAACATAGGTATGAACAAATAACTAGCTCCCTGAAGTATATGTGCCAATAAAGTAGAACAGAGCAGGGAATGATCCATGAGGTCGGGATTGCTTCACCGACAATGTGGGATTTAAAAGAATGTAGGTGAGGAAAGGTATCGCCAATACAGAGAAAGGTAGCAAAGACATTGTATTAGTTTTCTGTTGTTGCCCTGAAAACTACCAGAAGCTTGGTGGCATACATTAACTCAAGTCTATTATTTAAAGTTCTGCAGTTCAGAAGTTCAGTGCGGTTTCACCAGGTTACAATCAAAGTGTTGGCAGGCTGCACTCCTTTCTGGAGCCTGTAGAAGAGAATCCATCTCCGGCTCATTTGTGTTGTTGGCAGAATATAGCTCCCTGTCCTTCTAGGACTGAGGTCTGTGTTTTGTTGCTGGCTGTAAACTGAGGACCATTCTCAGCTTCCAGAAACCGCCGCTTTCCCTGGCTCCTGGTCTCTTTCCTCCATCTTCAGAACCATCAATGGTGAGTTGAATCTTCATGTCTATCTCTGACCTATCTTTTGGCCTTGGTGACACTTTTTAAGGACTCCTGAGATTTAGATTGGGTCCACCCAGATAATCCAGGATAATCTCATCTCAAATTATTCAATCTTAACACAAAATCCCTTTTGTCTTGTAAAGTAACACAGTCCGCTCATCCCAGGCATTAGGACATGGCATCTTTGGGGGAGTCATTATTCTGTCCACGAAATACATGGAAACAGAACTGTACATAGTGTGTTTGATTGCAAAGCGTGAAGGTAAAATAGGGAGAAAGAGGTGGAAGGTAAAATAGAACTGATCTAATCACACTCCTACTTATCCTACTTTGGGGCCAGTTTTATGACTGGCCTTTTTAGGCCTATGCCTTCCTTGACAAAAAAATAAATGTTTTGGGCCTCCTTAGTGATTCTGAAACTTTTTCTTCATACCCTTGTTAACCAAAAAATGTATACCAAGTTTCAACGTTTGGGGTTAGTATTATAAAACAAATATTTTTTAAAATATAAAATTATACTCCAACTCTTTCAATATGCTTAAAAAGCTACACATCCCCTCCCTACATTCATCTATGTGATCTACAGGCCCTCTGTTGTCTTTCCCAACACCAGGAAATAGGATTTGCTCTGTGAGACACCTCATCTGCGCTGAAGCCCTGTTTCAGCTGACAACTTTAACCTTGTCTATATCACTTGTTAAAGCAGGAAGTGATCTGACTGGCATGAAACACACTCTCATCTTTAGGACCTTACATAAACTGCATTTTCTGGTGGGAGCCTATAGCTCATGTTTCTAGGACACAAGCATATTTACAAATATGGTTTAAAAATTTCTATGTAGGGGTGCCTGGGTGGATCAGTGGGTTAAAAATGTCTATTTATATGATGTCAGCTTCTTATTAACCAGTTGTATCATTGTGGGACAGCATGTCCGTGACTAGACCCGCAGCCGCATTTTTGTTTTGTTCTCCTTGTGGTGAGTTTCCCCTGCGAGTTGGAGTTTGCGGTGTCTACAAAAAGTCTGAAAGACCATCCCTATTTTCAGGAATAGCATCAAGCAGCCCCGTAAAGGCTCTTTGAACCTCTGAGCTGGGGTGGAGATTAAAGAGAAATGCTCTTTGCCTTAAAGACTGTTTTTCTTTCTTCATAAAAGCAATCAGCCTTACTTTACTCTGAAAAATGTTAAGAACAAGAGAACTCATTTGCAGAGATGAAAACCTGAAAGCATAAAGGAATGGTAATTTTCTGTAGCTAAAATTAGACCCCACCTTGATGCATTTATATCACGTGGGTTGTTAGCAGTGCTGTCCAGCTTCATCTGCAAAGAGATGACGTCAGAGCTGGCAGTCAGGTGTCAGATTCAGTTGGCTTTACTGTGCTTTTCTTCCAAGCGGGGTGTATTTCAGTGATTTCCTCTTCAGACTCTCCCCACAGACATAGGGGGAGGCATAATTATTCCATTTTTTGGTTCTAGCCATTTATCGTGACGCTACATATACCTATGAAAACTATACAGTCACAGTCCCTGCCTCCAGGGGACTTAGGTCCAGGAGGGGAGAGAAACACAAGACAAATAATTATATATTCTTTCATTACAGTTGGGATAAGTGACAAGAAACAGAATGGGAAGTGCCATGAACATTTATAAAAGGAGGAACTCAATTAGTTTGGATGTCAATAAAAGCCTAAGGAAGTGACATTTAAATGACCTGAATAATGAGCAGTGATGCTGAGTGGGGAGCTGGAGGAAAGGGAAGTGAACTCCAGGTGCCATCCAGGCAACAATCTGCAAACTCTGAGCTGAGGGCCATAGTTCCGCTTTTCACTTGACTTCCACTCTTATTGTGGAAACAGGAGACCCAGAAGATTCCAGAGAGTCTCTCTAGGTGAAGACAGACTTTCCGCCACAAAAAGCTTCCTGGGAGAAGTGGCAAGTGACCCCTTGTGCCATCCTATTAAATTGCTTACATCATCACTATTTTTTCAAAGAATAGTTTTCATTTTAAGGAGAGGAGAAGTACAGAACTAATGTTTCAGATCAAGTGTTCAATTTCAATAAACATTTCGCATTAAAAATTTTTGTTTTTATTTTCAAGCCAGTTTTTGCTGTGATTGCTCACCTAGCCTGTACTACACTTTAGATCAGTGGCCATGTCTTGAAACTTGTGATCACCTGCAAAAAAAATCTTAACATTCAAAGAAGCTCCTCTTTGACCACCATCTCCTGTCCTTCCAGATCTCTCCTTGGATACTATGTGTATACAAGTTCTTTGATTTTATTAAAACTACCTTCCGTTCCTGGAACTCTCCATATTTTCCCAATAGCCCTTTCTTCTACCTTCAATTTCTTTCTGATCCAGCTTAAACAACATGGTCCCTCACTTCAAACCCCCTTGACAACATCCTCATCTCAGCTTGACCCATTGTACTCCTTTGTGCTCAGATGGCATGAACCCAAACATGCCATCAAAATCTTGGCTTTCTATAGTCCTATATTTAGCCTGACAAATGTTCATGGAGGGAGTCACACAATCACAAGGATGAATGCCATTATGAATCCATGATCTTCAAGTCTGAGTCAACTATCAAACTGAGTTGGTAGTCTATCTAGTTTCTCAATGTCATCCTTACTCAGAGTTCCCACCTTATCACCTTCCTGTTTGTTCTAAGTCATCTTGAGAGGTCTCTTGCTCTCTGTCAATCAGTTCTCCTCAAGCAGCTACAATGAGTTTTCTAAACTTAACCCAGATCATTGCTTAGGCAAAACACTATCCACTTGCCTGCCTGAATTCCAAAGACCTTAGCATGACGTATAAACGTCTTCATGATTTGGTCCCTTCTCCAGTATCTTCTCACAACTCAACACACATCTTGCTCACTACAGCTCAGTCACATGGAACTCGTGGAATTTCCTAGAATGAGCAGTGCTTTCCCTAGCCTCTTGAATTTCACAGATTATAGCATTCATTTAGAAATCAGGCAACTGCTCCCTCCTTCTCTATGTTTTCTGAATTTAGGAAATCGTCTCTGACCTCCCAAAACTGAGTTAGGTATTCTCCCTACATGTTCTCACAGCTCCTTGGGATTAAGCTATAACCCCTATCTTGCTATTTAGCAATATTTTTTGTTGTTTACTCTTCTGCATACTTCTGTAGGCCATAAATTCCTTGAAGGCAAGGGTCATCTACATATATGCTAGAAGCATTAATGAGAGTCCGTTGACACTGGGACACTGATCTCTTCACTGAAGCCATCTCATCAGTTAAGTTCCCGCTACACCTGGATCCTTCACACCAGCACTTCCATATGTCCAAGCTGATACCACAGCAAAGAAATTTTTTCTTGATCAGCGATCTCCATTTAGCTCCTGTTTTATTTCTCTTCTTAGCTTTATAGGTAAGCTTCTTGAAAGAGGTATTTTCTCTAGCAAGAGAAAATTTTCTTTCGTTCACCCAACCCACTCTCTGTCTATTTCTCAGTTCACTGGACTCTCTTGCTTACCAGTGACATCTTTGTTGCCAAACATAGCGAACACGTACCTCACTTACATTGTTGGAAGCATTTTGCATTGTTGCTGTTCTTCCTGCTCCTTCTTTGTCTCCTTGGTGGCTCCTCTTCATCTGCCCACACCTTAGATGCTGGTTCTCCCAGTGTTTTCAGTCTTGGCCCTCTTACATCTTCAGTGCCCACAATGTCTTTGAGGAATATTTTCCATTCCAGTGGGTCAAGCAACCATCCATATCCTGCTGATCTTTGTCCAGAGGTATCTCCAGAATCTTAAATCTCTATTTACCATCAATATTGAATATACACACTTGGATGTTCCACCAATCCTTAAATTCAAATTGTCCAAATCTGAAATCATGAAATTTCCTCCCCAAAACTATACTTCATATGTTTTCTGCTTCAGTAAATAGTGTCACAATTATTGAACTTCTCATCTCCTTTGTCCCTACTCCCATTCCCACAAAAAGTCTCCAGATTTGTTTATTTTTGCCCCACAATTCTCTGTTTTCTTTCCTATGGTTTCATCTCTCTAGTGAAATTACCCATCTGATCTTGCAGGTTGTCTATCTTTTCTAGTAGAGACTTTAACCTCTTAACCACTGAGTTCTTGGTTTCAGCATTACTTTGTTTCTTGGCAGTGTGCGGCTTTCCTATGCTTCGTTTTATTTTTTTGAAAGCTATAAGACAGGAGATTCTGAGGCAGATTGTTTTATACCTGGAAAGGGGCATATCTTTCCTTCTGCTAGGTCTTTGGCATGGGGATTTGAATTAATATAGTTAGGAATTAAGCTCGGTTTGAGGCTTGCTGTTCCCGGAGTTAGTCTCTGTACCACAGGCTTCAGATGCCTCTGGTGATACTTTGTGATTCTGGTGGGGCTGCTTTGTTGGTGGGTTTTCACAGTGTTTGCTCCCCCCTCAGCTTTAGGTCTTCCCCTCGCATCGCACTCCCAGGGAGCCCGTCTCCATGCTCTTGCAACTCTCCCAGTGTATTCCACAGTTCTTTGTTACTCGATGTTTGCCAGCCTTGAGTGCGAGGGGAGGGGAATTTTCCATTCTGCTGATTAAGCTTTGGTTGTCAGCGGGTACTCTGTCCCTGGGTCTTGGGGTTGTCACCTTTCCCGTGCTCCTACCCCTTTCCCAGTTGTAGTGCTAGGTCCGTCAGGTGTTCCTTCCCTCTGCTGGAGAGTGTAGAGAGTTATTCCTATAACCTTCCCCAACTACAATGGGTTTTCTTCTGACTCCCAAGAGCTGCAGTCCTTCCTATCACATTGGCCACAAGGAACTGTCAGCTCTTCTTCTCTTACTTCTTTATTATAGATTCTTTTTCTTCACTGGTTTCTGTTCCACCAAGTTTTAACACACTCAAGTCTTTGTCCTGACAGCCAAAACTATTAAATGAGTAGTCTGTACTCCCTGAATCTACTTTCTCAGCCCTTCCCCATTCCCAACACTTTCCCATCAGGCCTCCACTATTCCTGTGACATTCCTCTTGTCAAAGTTTCCAGTGGCCTCTTTGACACGTAATTAAATTGACTCTTGGCTGTCTTTATCTTGATTGGTCCACGGTCAGTGTTTGGCACTGCGGACTACAATCCTCAGAGACCATGCTTGACCTTCTGCACCTTTCCCAGAACATCTCGGCAAGATAATGACTGAGAAATAGGAAAACAAGTGCCAAAAGAGTAACCAAGCCAGTCGCACTTCAGCAAGCAAATATTACAGTCAATTATTCATAGTGCAGCATAAATTGTTCTTAAAAATTGAAGATGCAGATGATTGGAGGCATCTGGCTATAGTAAGCAAGTACTACATGGCAGAATCCAAATGAGAGGGCTTTCTTTATTTATAATTACTCTCATTTTTTTTTATCATTCATGTCCATTATTGAATCTGAAATTCTGATTTAGTGTGCTTTATTTGGAGTTTGAATTATTGTGGAGTTAAAGTCTTATATGCTTTCTAATCTGGAGACAGTGGGTTAAATTTCAGACATAATCTCTTTGTCTGTGAATTCTTCTGAAGCTTTAGGACTCCTGTACATTTGTTCGGGTGTTAATCGCTAGGGGTTCTTTCTGAACACTGGTGACCAGAAAATAATATTTCATTGAGCAAAGCTGCCATTATTTATTCCTTTTGACACAAATTAGCATAAACTGTCCAGCACATAAAGATAATGTTTCTGATAATGAATATAATTAACATAATGATTTTCATATTGTATGCAAATTAAAATATAATCTGAGAAAATCATTTTCTTCCTTCTGTGAGTTGATACCTTGAAAAAAAAAAACTGGTGGGACAGTGGTTAAAAACACTGGCTTTTGAGTCCAATAGTCACTGGCTTCACCACTTATTAGCTGGGTGATCTTGGGCAGGTTACTCAACATGTCTGAGCCTCATTGTCTAATGTGTAAAAACAGTAATTCATAGGATTTTCGTAGTGTCTGAATCATAATTCTGCCGAGTGCCTGACATATAATAAGCACTAAATAAATGATAGCTATAACTAGTAACAATATTGTTAGGCATTAACTATACCAAAATGAAATGGCACGCATGTTCAAGGATAATTCAACAATGCATTCTAGCCTCGGGCTTGACAATTCCTTTCAGTTTCAGGTTAGTCAAATTTAGCAAGTATTATCTGAGAGAATTAAAACTAGTACTTCATTTGTTCACAGTGAAACTGAGAGAAAAGTACACGGATTTCCTGTATACCTGTACTTGACACTATCAGAGTAGTACATTTGTTACAATTGATGAACCTACATTGACACTTCATAATCATCCATTGGTCTATCATTTATATTATGGTTCACTCTAGTGTTGAGTGTTCTATGGGTTTGGATAAATATATAATGACATGTATATATTACTATAGTATTATACAGAGTATTTTCACTGTCCTAAAAACCCTCTGTGCTCCTTCTATTCATCCTTCTAATCCACCTTCCAATCCCTGGCAACCACTGAATTTTGTTATTTTCTGCATAGTTTTGCCTTTTCCAGAATATCATATGGTTGGACTCATAAAATATGTAGTCTTTTCATATTGGCTTCTGTCACTTAGCAATACACATTCAAGATTCTTCCATGTCTTTTTATAGCTCACTTCTTTTTGGTGCTGAATAATAATCCATTGTTTGTATGTACTACAGTTTATCCTCTCACCACTGAAGGATGTCTTAGTTGCTCCCGAGTTTTGGCAATTACGAGTAAAGCTGCTTATAAACATCTATGTGCAGGTTTGTGTGGACATGTTTTCATCTCCTTAGGTTAAATACAACAAGTGTAAGTCTGACCATAGAGAGGGCTTACACGGGATCCAAACCAGCCATACAACAGTGGGAAGAAAGCAATTATTACCTTTATCCTAATCCAGATAGTAGTGACAGCCTGAGCACAATTCATTTTAAAGGTTAAGAAATCAAAGCTCAGGGCACCTGGGTGGCTCAGTCGGTTAAGCATCTGCCTTTGGCTCAGGTCATGATCCCAGGGTCCTGTGGGCTCTTGCTCAGCAGGGAGCCTGCTTTTCCCTTTCCCTCTGCCACTCCCCCTGCTTATGCTCTCTTTTGCTCTCTCTCTGTCAAATAAATTAATAAAATCTTAAAAAAAAAAAAAGAAATCAAAGCTCTGTGAAGTTGTCAGGAAGTCAGTAAGTTCAAATTCTTGTTCGCTGACTCCAAACTCAGTGCTCTGAACCTTCAGTAAAATGGCAAGGAAAGATTTGTCAAGTTTCTTTTACTTCTGCCTTCGTTTTGTGATAGAACATTTTAGTCCATTTGCACAGAGAGTCTGCTCACTAAAACAACTAAAGGCTTCAAGGCAATTTTGATAGGCCTAAGCTTGGAAATAAAAATAATTTTGAGATTTGAACTCTGAATGAACTTCACATATTTTTAGCAGGCTTTTGTGGGTATTTAGCAGAGACTATTACTGTTTTTGATTAAGACTGGAATTTCAATTGCATTTGGGATTGTAAAAATATTTTTTCATAATTTCCTCCTTCTCCCACCCCTCCTCTCCTCATTGTTGCATATCTTCTGCACAATAATTCTTTCAAGGTAGATGCTATGGGTTACTTGACCATACCTGTTGGTGACTGTGGCATCAGCAGCTGGGGCAGCAATGTGCCAGCTGGCTGGCCAGCCCTCTGAGATCTTCCCACACTGATTAGTTTCAGATGTAACACTGGTTGTAGCTCTGGTTGGAGGAAAGTTGTAAATAAAAGTGACAGCCTATAATTTCCTCCTGTCTCTTGTTTTGAAATTTGCAAGTAGATTATTTGAGATGGTAGTAGGACTTTCCAGATCTGTCCCCTCGAGAAAAAAAAAACAAAATCAAAAACCACAATTTACTTCCCTTTTCCTTATTTCAAGAGTAGCTCTACTCTCCTTAACAATTATATGTATTTTCTCAACTATGTTGTTTATCACAAGTCCTGCCTTACATATCACCTTAAGCAGTAATATTTACATTTTAGGAAAAGAAAGTTTGTGCATTTTACCGGTGTATAAAAATAGGCATTAACTTATAGTGTTGAAGGATGCAGATAGTCAGATACTCTTTGTAGAGAAAGAGCCTCATAGTGAAGATTATAAAATGGCTATACAGACAGACAGACAGATACACACACACACACACACACACACACACACACACAGAGGTAGTCCTAGCTTAAAGCAAATTGAGCAACTGCCTATACCACATCTTGCTAGACCTTAAGAACACTCACTTCCTCTACTATGAAAATATTGACTTTTTAAAAAAAAGATTTTATTTATTTATTTGTCAGAGAGAGAGAGAGAGAGAGAGAGTGGGCACAGGCAGACAGAGTGGCAGAGGGAGAAGCAGCCTCCCTGCGGAGCTAGGAGCCCGATGTGGGACTCAATCCCAGGACGCTGGGATCATGACCCGAGCCGAAGGCAGCCACTTAACTGACTGAGCCACCCAGGCGTCCCGAAAATATTGACTTTTGACTCTTGCCTGTGGACATGTGACATTTTATTCATAAGAATACAATTTAGGTAAATTTTATCATATAAGTGAAAGTGCTTTTTTCAATTGTTTTTAAAGGAGAGACATTGTGTTTTGGGATTTTCATGTGCAAAATCAGTGAAAGTGAATTTTATCAGTTACCCATTTAGAATAAATAAATGAGCAATTATTTATCTTGATAGAATACAAAATGTTTCTTATAGAACTGGATCTCTCTTGCAAATGTGCCTCTCCAGCCACTATTTAGACCAATTAGGTCCCACAGGAATATGAGAATTTCAGTTTGAAATTTCCCTGATGCATCACTCACCCCAGAGATGCTGGCTTACCACAATTCCTGGAACTCAGTCATTAAAGTGTAAGAGTAACTTTATAAACACATTAAGTTAAATGAAACACATTAAATAAAACATATTGAATTAAGTCAAATTGTTCACAGTGGATAATTAATAAATAATAATAAGGATATGGCCATTAGAAGAAAAAGGATATGGCCATTAAAAAGATGTTCAGAAGGAAGTGAACATGACATGAACATGATATGCAGTAAGACAAGAAAAGGAAATAAAATACATACAGATTAGGAAAAAAAATAAAACTGTCTTTATTTGCAGATGACATGATTTTTTTTTGCAATTCAGCATTTTAATAAAATCAGAATATGTACAGCACATTCAATGCTAGCATCATACAAAAGCAATTACAACAGCTACAGTGACTTGAGTTTCAGCTACTACATTCAGCAAGCTTAAATCCATTCTTGCATGATTTTTGAAATCTTATTTACTAACTAAAAATATTGCTTACTGATAGAATTTGTTCTAATGCAATTGCTGAATGTACAAATCACTGATTATGCCAATATAATACAGATAGCCCCATGTTTGAGGATTGCAATATGTCACCAGACATTCACTGAAATACACACACACACACACACACACACACACAATTAAACAAGACTCACACAACAATCATCTGAGAATCTGGACATTTTATTTTTTATTTATTTATTTTTTAAAAGATTTTATTTATTTATTTGACAGACAGAGATCACAAGTAGGCAGAGAGGCAGGCAGAGAGAGGGGAAAGCAGGCTCCCTGCTGAGCACAGAGCCCGAAGCAAGGCTCGATCCCAGGACCCTGGGATTATGACCTGAGCCGAAGGCAGAGGCTTTAACCCACTGAGCCACCCAGGTGCCCCAAATCTGGACATTTTAAATCACTGTTTTGAAGTACTTCAGTAATATCTTAAGACAAGTGTATCAAAACCTTGTCATGATTTAATTCCAAATTGCCAATTTTGTTTTTACTAACATCAGAAAGTTATGGCAACACTGCCAATGCCAGGTCTGCTTAATTTGACTAAAGAGTTTAGTGTAACTTAACATTGAAAACTCATGCTACCCTGAAATATGTAATTTCAGGCATATGGTAACATTTGACATTCAAGTACCAGTGTTTTTGCATTGTCTTTTGGTCAAGATTCTTTAAACTTTCAAAGAATAATTTTTATTTATTTTTTAAAAGACTTTATGTATTTATTGGAGAGATAGAGGGAGAGAACAGGAGGAAGGCAGAGGGACAGGGAGAAGCAGACTCCCTGCTGAGCAGGGAGCCTGATGTGGGGCTCGATCCCAGGACCCTGAAATCATGACCTGAGCTGAAGGCAGGTGCTTAACCAACTGAGCCACCCAGGTGCCCCTCAGAGAATAACTTAGAGGCTTATAAAAACAGATATTTGTCAAGATGCTCAATAAATATTACATAAACTCACAGCAAAAGGTATTAAGAAATCTGAATGAAAATCCAAATAATTTATTTATTTTTTTAAAAGATTTTATTTATTTATTTGACAGAGATTACAAGTAGACAGAGAAGCAGGCAGAGAGAGAGGAAGGGAAGCAGACTCCCTGTTGAGCAGAGAGCCCGATCCGAGGCTTGATCCCAGGACCCCGGGATCATGACCTGAGCCAAGAGCAGAGGCTTTAACCCACTGAGCCACCCAGGCGCCCCATACAAAGAATTTATAAAACAAAAACAAAAACTCTTGGAACTAGCAAGTGGTTATAGCAAGACTAGAGGATACAAGATTAAAATACAAAAAGTTGGGGTGCCTGCGTGGCTCAGTCAGTTGAGCACCTGACTCTTGATTTGGGCTCAGGTCATGATCTGAGGCTCCTGAGATCGAGTCCTACATTGGGCTCCATGCTGAGCATGGGGTCTGCTTGAGATTCTCTGTCTCCCTATGCCCCTCCCCCTGCTTTCTCTTTCAAATGAATAAATAAATAGAATCTTAAAATACAAAAAGTCGATTGCTTTCCTATACAATAAAAACAAACCATTGGAATTTGAAATTAAAACACAGCACCATATATATTAACACTAAAAAATGAGATACTTAGGTATAAATACAACAAAACTGAAGGAAATCAAAGATCTGAATAAATAGATATCCCATGTACATGGATAGGAGACTCACTCTCATCAACATGTCAGTTCTCTCCAGCTTGATCTAAAGATTCAAAACAACCTTCCCATGTTCCCAAATCCCAGCAGTTCATTTTGTGAACTTTGGTAGACTGGTTGTGAAGTTCATCTGGGAAGGTGACAGACCAAGAATGGCTAACACATCGAAAAACAAAGTTGGAAGACTGACACTGTCGAACTTCAAGTCTTTCTATAAAGCTACAGTAATTATGACAAAACTGGTGTTGGTGAAAGAATAGGCAAATATATCAATAGAACAGAAAATAGAGTCTAGGAATAGACCCACACAAATGTAGTCAAATGATCTTGAAAAAAGAGCAAAGGCAATTCAATGGAGATAGGATAGCATTTTCAACAAATTGTGCTGAAATAACTGGACATGTACACGCAAAAAAAATTAGTCTAGACACAAGTTTATACTTTTCAGAAAAATTAACTCAAAATGGATCATATGTCTAAATGTAAAACACAAAACTATAAAACTTCCAGAAGATCCCATAGGAGAAAGTCTAGGAGTCCCTGGGTTTGGCAGTGAGTTTTTAGGTAAGCATGAAAATCTCAGTCTCCATGAAAGAAAAGAATTGATAAGTGGGACTTCATTAAAAATGAAAAACCTTCTGTTTTGTGAAAGACACTGTGAAGAAAATAAGAAGAAAACCACAGACTGGGAGAAAATATTTGCAAAATTGATATCAGACAAAGAACTTGTACCCCAAATATATGAAAAACCCTTATAAAAACTCAACAATAAGAAAACAAACAATCCAGTTTAAAAATAAACAACAGATATGAATAGACACCTCACCAGAGAATATACAGATGGCAAATAAGCATGTGAAAAGATGCTTGAAAGCATATGTCATTAAGAAATTACAAATTTAAAAAAAGAAAGAAATTATAAATTAAAATAGCGAGATACCACTACACATGTAGTAAAATGTCCGTAATCTGAAAAACTGATAATACCAAATGCTGGTGAGGATGTGGAGCCAAAGGAACTCTGATTTATTGCTGGTGGGAATACAAAAGGGTACAGCCCCTTTGGAAGACAATGGGGCTATTTCTTACAAAGCTAAATGTATTCTTATGAGATGATCCAGCAGTTGTGCTCCTTGGTATTTACTCAAATAAGTGGGAAAATTAGTTGTCCATTAAGAAACCCGCACATGAGTGTGAATAGCAGCTTTAGTCATAACTGTGAAAACCTGGAAGCAAACAACACGTCCTTCGGTAGGTGAATGGATAAACAAAGCGCGGCACATCCACACAATGAAACATTATCTGGCACTAGATAGAAATGAGCAGTCAAGCCATGAGAGGACACGGAGGGGTCTTACATGCGTATTGCTATGTGAAACAAGTCTATCTGAAAAGGCTACGTACTTTTTAATTTTAACTATATGGCAAGCCGGAAAGGACAAAACTATAGAGGCAATAAAAAGCAGGGTTTGCCAGGGGTTTGTAGGAAGGAAGGGAGGAAGGGGTGGATGGAGTATAGGACATTTTAGGGCACTGAAACTTTCTTGCATGGTACAGTCCTGATGGACACATGTCATTACACATTTGAGAACACTATGGATCTGTACAACACACAAGTGGACCCTAATGCAAATTATGGACTTTAGTTGATAATAATGTATCAATATTCATTCAGTTGTAACAAATTTACACATTCATGCTAGAGGCTAATAAAAGGGGACCCTGTGTGTGTGTGTGTGTAGGTTTTGTGTGTGTATAGTTAGTGGGGGACATTGACGTGGTACTTGAGAACGCTGTGTGCACTCTGATTAATTTTTCTATAAACCTAAAACTTCTCTAAAAAATAAAGTCTATTGGGGTGCCTAGGTGGCTCAGTGGGTTAAAGCCTCTGCCTTCAGCTCAGGTCGTGATCCCAGGGTCCTGGGATCAAGCCCCGCATCAGGCTCTCTGCCCAGCAGGGAGCCTGCTTCCCTTCCTCTCTTTCTGCCTGCCTCTCTGCCTACCTGTGATCTCTCTGTCAAATAAATACATAAAATCTTAAAAAAAAATAAAGTCTATTAAAAAATGGGATCGGGGTGTGGAGATACAAAGGCAGATGATTTGGAAATGAAACCGTTTGCTTCACCTAAGGGTTAACTAGCGTTGAATGTAGCTCCTCTCACCTCATGGCCTTAATTGGCAATGTGGCTACCACTTGTGCCTGAGAAGCTGCTTTTGCTGCCACCCGTGGCCACTGTAATCTTCCAGCTCTCCCTAGTGATGACATTTCCTTCCTTCAGGAAGTCTGGAGAGAATCCTTCTCCTGCAGGTATCAAACTGCTTTGGCTTCTTAAAGCTACTGGGCACCCGTGTTTTGTTTTGTTTTGTTTTCCTTAAACCTCAGACAAGCTTCCTCAGGACAGGGTCAGAGTGTCAAGGTGACTCTAACCATTGCTGTTCCTAAGAGCCCCTGTCTCTTCTGAATATCAACGATACCCTCATCCTCAAAAGTTAAGTTTGTGTCTCCAACCCAACTCTTCCAACTTTGTTCCACAGTTTTAATTCCTGGACCTAATCATCAGTCAGAAATATAAGTCATCAATTACAAAGAGAGGAAAAAAAGTATTTAAAAATGGGTCCTCTTTGCTGTTTCTTGCAAGAAGCCCTAATATTTCTTAGTGACCCTGGTCACTCCTGTAGGGAGTTGATTTGTCTCTTCCTTGGACTCTTTCATCTCACACGAAATTAGAGATACCACACTTATCCCATTAACCGTCTATTCTTGTATAAATACAGGTCTGTTCTAACATCATAAAAAGATATTTTGTGTCAGTTCACAGGAATTGCCCTTGGTCATTTAACTTAATAATTCTCGATGTCCTTGAGTCTATTTTAATACCTTGTTATGGATTTATTATTTGTTAATTAATTTGCACATTTTCCAAAAGTAACTACTGTGTGGCTTCCACTGTACACTTTTAAAACTCGTCTCAACAATATAGACGTAAGTGTGGTGGCCTGTGCTGCTCTTAGGCTTGGCTCACCTCCCCAAGTACACAAAACGGGGATCATCTTTCCACTTTAGACATCCTCTCGGGAGACTTTGTAATCTCTAAAACCTGCCTGTTGATCCAGGGGTTAATTTTAGAGGTGATCTGTAGAAATATGGTCCATCACTTTAAAAACTTCATTGATGTTTTAGGCAGATTTCCCTGGTCTGGGAAATGACAGGGTGTGAAATAGTGTGTTTGTAAAATCACATATTTATTTGAAATTCAAATATGTATACAAAAGTGGAACTATAAAGATGGGGGTGAGTTTTATATGGCTGAGAGGTAGAAATAGGGCCCTCAAAAAAAAAGGGGGCATGAGATAGAACCATAAAGATGGTTTTGAATAGGGGTGCCTGGGTGGCTCAGTTCGTCAAGTATATCACTCTTGGTTTTGGCTTAGGTCATGATCTCGGAGTTGTGAGATCAAGCCCTGAGTCAAGCTCTTTGCTGGGTGTGGAGTCTGCTTAATGTTCTCTCCCTCTGCCCTTCCTCAACCCACTGCCCCTCCACCCCCCCACCCTGCTCCCACGCCTGTGCACATGCTCACGCTCCTTCTCTCGTGCTGAAAAAGATAAAAAATAAAAAACAAAAAAGAAAGGATGGTGTTGAATAAATTCACCAAAAGGGAAAGGAAAAGAGAGAAGGAGAGAGCGGCCTGCTGGTCCCCCAGAAGGCAGGCCAAGATTGCAGGGATATGAGGAGCTGGGGACCGGGCCACAAGTCCAGGTCATAGATGAGAATGGAAGGTACATGCTCTAAAACCTGGGTGGCTCCGCCATCAACCACAGGCCTTGAACTCTGTGTAAGGCTTCCAGCACGCCTTTGTAACCTGAAAGAACCTCAGTTCCTAGGTTTGTGGATTTGAGGTTTGTGTTTCACAACGATCTCAGACTCACTCCCTGATATTTCACTCCTCTCACCTCACCCCTGCATCCTCACTTCCACCCCTTCCTGGTCCCTGGCTACCACTGCTGCCCAGTGTCACATTGAACCCATGTTTGCCCCTGTCTAGCAGGAGGGACAAGATGCTAAAAATGAATGGGGCCCCAATAAGATTTCTCTCTAAGTGAACCAGAGATCTGAAATGCAGAAACGCTGCGAGGAAGTCTTGGGTTGAAGAAAGACAGTAGGAGGATGGCTGCGTTTCGTTGTTCTCTGGACACGCTCCTCTGAGATGGGGAAGGTGATTCTGAGCCCCATGTTTATTTGGATGGTGAACCTCCAGGGACTTCTGTTGAACAGAGTGTTCCCAATTCCAGGGCAAGACTGCTGAAATCGCAAAACTCAGCCTTTAAAATAACATCTCTCTGGACAAGGATCTCTGGGGCCGGGCACAGGGCCTTGCATATTGGAATGAGACAAAAGGTAACCATGGGATTTTGAACTTAGCAAGTGGGGGAAGGCTTGTGGGGGCCAGGGAGTTGCTTCTTCAGTTTAAAAAAAATTTTTAGGAGAAAAATGGACCGTTTTTATAAGTTGACCTGGTTGTTGGCAGATTCTCAGCTATTATTGTCACTGTGGATGGTATCTGGAAAAATAGAGCTGATCAAAACTAATGATTGCCAAGGGCTTTGGACCTAACATCGTATCCCTTTCTCAGTCACTTTTAACTTTGCAAAGTGATGTTTCATTTAAGGTAATTAGAATGCTATTATAACCTGTGAAACTGGGAGCCAATATGTTCATTTCTGAGTCAGTTTCCTTTCTGTAAATTGGGTCTAAAAATGATTTGGTGTGAGAAATAAATAAGATCTGAAAGTAAAAACCCTAACACATAACCCTAGTGCCTCTGCTCTTCTCTTTACCCTACTCCGTTTTAAGGTATTAGGGACAGATAATAATTTCAGACAATTTTCATAAATGGACGTGGTAGAGACAGTAGAGGGTTCCCTTTCCTGCAGGTGACAGAAGAACAAGGAGACCGTTGTGGACAGGACAAATTAGTCTCACTTCTGGTCAGGGAATCTTGTCAAGGTACTGTTTTCATGAGGCAGACTCACCCACAAACTGGATGTTTGGACAGTCTAGAAACAACCTATGGCTTTAATAGGAAATGCCACTAGTTAATTTAAAAACAAAAAACAAAAAAGAAAAAGAAAAATGAAAGCACTCCGGCTTGGCATAGTCACCTGACAACCAAATCACAATCTGGCTCTACCACTGACTTCCTGGGGCTCCACGGTCCCAGAAACCACTTTTGTTCTCATAGGCCTCGACCGCCACTTCTGCGCAATCCTTTAGGCTCCAAATGAAAGTAGTTTTTGTTTGTTTGTTTTGTTTTTTTTTAAGGAATCCCATTGACTTTTTTCCTCCTTACTGTTCTTATTTAGACTCCAGGAACAGAGAGTCTCCCTGGACAGTTTGGAGCTGCTCCAGGAATGCTAACCTTCTCTGAAGGGGGTTGCTCTGCAGGGGAAATGCTGGCTTTTCAAAAATATCTCCTCTGAGAGGCCATCAGCTGCCTCCTTTTTGCTCAGTCAGGGAAATTTCATCCTCAGATAAGGGGTTTGAGAAGAGTTGGCTAAAAGACTCCACAAGGACGAATGTCCAGAACATAGTCACCCCCGTGACAGGGGCCAAGGTCTCTTTGTTTTTACCCTTTGTAGCTTTTCCTGCATTCTTATTCTATCTGTCTCAATCTCATGCCCTGTTCTGGGTCTGGAAGGAATCACAGCCATTGGACGTATGCCTGGAATAATCTATCAAGAACCAATACGTGGTGTGCCTTCTCCTTTCATTCATTAATTTGTTGGTTCCTTCATTCATTCATTCACCTGAGTAGAATTTTATATTGTTAAGAAACATCTGTTACATAACATCATTGTTTTTCTAACCACAACTCATGCTGACTTCCTTTGTTTTGTTCCTCTGAAGACATGTGGAAGCAGGGTTTTTAAAAAATTAAGTACTTCGGTGAATGGTATTTTTACTCTCCCTTGTTCCCCCCCACACCACCATGAGGTGGTTGGGACCCATTTAACTGGAAACATTCAGTTTTCCAGTTTTGCTCTCCCCTCAGGAGCTGTGAAAGATCAGAGAGGAATCAAGAGGGCATAAAGTGGACAAGTAACAGTTTCAGGCTTGAGTGTGCCAACGGGAATCCAAGTCCATCCAGCACCCAGCTAAGAAGGAAGCCCTTTTTTCCGGCAAATGCACACTCCTGAGTGTTGTGGGCTGCTCTGGTTTGGGTGTGCGTTGGTCTGAAGATGCAAGGCACCCGGTGTGTCTTTCGCATTCTCCACATCCCCATTATTCAAATAGTAGCATCATGCAGTGTTTACATGTTAAGACATTTTTCCATAATTATGTCCCTAATACATCCTCAGGCAGGGTGTTATAAAGACTGTAAAGAGAGTACGTCAAGAACTTCATTAATCTATGGTGTATCATATATAAAGAGAGCATTTGCTGATACCCTGAAGGGATGTAAGTGAGATTTTATATTCACTTATCAAATCAAATGTCAGCCGGAATGCCATTTTGAAATAGAAGTGACTCAGCGCAGTGAGCAGGCCCCCAGGCATAAGTGTGAAGTAGCTAAAGTTGCTCTTTGATGTCTCCCATCATTTCTGCTTTTCTCTCTCCCCCACTTTAACAGTACCCTCTCTTCCCACACTACCCTGTCCTCATCTCTCTCTCTCCTCTTTTATGTCAAATCTCCAGTATCCAGAAATGACCCCAAACCTACTCCCTCTAGAGGGTAGAAATGACTCAATTTGATTTTTTACTCATGGGACCGGGAATATAATAAAAAGAAGAAAAAAAAAGAATGAAGACTTAAATGCAGATTTTCATTCATCTGGGAATTGGGTGGGAGGGTCTTCAAGGGATGAGAGCTTCCGGGAGCCCCTGGAATCAGGAGGCATAGGTGAGCTGACTCACCCCTGTTGTTTGACTTTTCAGCAGCATCTGACACACTGACAGCTCCCCTTTCTATAAAGCCCTCTTCCACCTTGGATTTCTGTTATCCTACTTCAAGTCTCCCCCAATTCACCATCCAAAGCATCTCAGATTCCTTTGATGGATCCATCTCCATCAACCTCCCTTCAGAGATCAGTCTCAGAAATTCTTCTTTCTTTCTTATAATGTCCCTCCAGTTTGCCTTGTCCATTTTCATAGCTTTTGTGGAGATGAGCTGTAAATTTTTATGTCCAGCCCCCTGAGTTCTAGACTCATTCAAGTGTCTGGTGGACATGTCCAACTTAAGATAGCTAAATCAAACTGTTGCTTTTTCTCTCTAAAACTTGTTTTGCTTTTCCACCGGTCTTTTTTATCTCAGTAAATGGCACCACCAGAAGCCCGGTTTATTGCTTATGCCTGAGATCTAAGAGTCATCTGTGATTCTTCTCTTTTTTTTCTTCTCCTCTCGTCACTGCATCATCAAATCCTGTCAATTCTACTACCTGAATATATCTGAAATCCTTTGTCATATCTTGTCTCCTCTTTGTCCCTTTTCCCACCCCACCAAATTCTTACTCAACCTAAAAGCAAAAGTGTAGTGGTTAAGAATACATACTCTGGGCCACCTGGGTGGCTCAGTTGCTTAAGTGTCTGCTTTCAGCTCAGATTCCAGGGTCCTGGTATCCCTACTCAGTGGGAAGTCTGCTTCTCTCTCTCCCTTTGCCCCTTCCTGGGCTTGTGTTCTCTTCCTTCCTCTTAAATAAATGTATATATATTTTTTCAAAAAGAGTGCATACTCTGTAGTGATAGGACCTGGGTTTGAATTCTGACTCTGCCACTTATGATGTGAATTTAGGCAATTTATTTCCCTTTTCTGTTTTGTAGTTGCTTCACTAATAAACTGTAATAGCGCCTGTCTTTTTTTTTTTTAAGATTTTATTTATTTATTTGACAGAGAGAGACACAGCGAGAGAGGGAACACAGCAGAGGGAGTGGGAGAGGGAGAAGCAGGCTCTCCGCGGAGCAGGGAGCCTGATGCAGGGCTTGATTCTAGGACGCTGGGATCATGACCTGAGCAGAAGGCAGACGCTTAACCATCTGAGCCGCCCAGGCACCCACAGCACCTGTTTTATAGCGTTATAATTAAATGAGTCTTTTTCCTCTTGAAAAAAAAGTGAGTAGTTATTCCATGCTTGAAATCCTTCAGTGGTTTCCTATGTACCCGATATAAATAAAACCCAAGCTCCAAACCAAGACCTCTGTGCCCCAAGTGGCCTGGCCCAGTCTTCCACCCTGACCTCATTTCAGCTCACTCTTTCCTTCCCTCGTTGTGATCCAGAAGCATAGGTCTTCTCTCAGTTTCTCAGGCATGCTAAGCTCCTTGTTGCCTCAAGAAACTTTCCGTCTCGCTCTGCCAAGAAGCTCTTCCAATGCTTGACTCCTTTGCCTGCTTCAGACTCAGACGGAATGACTCTCTTCTTAGCAACCTCTTCTGGCCATCCTATATAAAGTAAGTCCTCTTTTTATTCTCTGCCACAAGTATCTTATTTGCTTCCTCTGTATCACTTATCAAAATATTTAATAATTTATTTGTCTTTGTTTCCTGGTAGGAATTCCTACCAAAAGGTAAGTCCTGTGAAGGCAGGACCATGACCGTTGTGTTCATTGTTGGAGCAATAGTGTCTACCTAACATAATACATGGCATACAGTAAGTGCTCATTGTTTGCTGTGTAAATGGGATGAACAACTGTTAAGCCAACCTTGACTTTCAGTAGAGTTTAAGTGTAAGCCTGAATCCAAGTTCTGCAGGATAGATCAGACAGTATGCCAACAGGTTCTGGTCACCTGACCTGCTTTGTTGTTTGATGGAACAAGCAATACAGTGGCGTGCTGTCAGCTAGTGAAGGAGAAGGAGTCCTGGGCACAGAACCAGGAGCCTTGGGTTCAGTCCAGGATCTGATACCAGCCAGCTCTGTAACCTTGAACAGTCTCTAAGTGTTTCAGAAACCCACTTTCCTAGTGGAGAATGAGAGTAATTGGAACAAGCAACCCTTTATTTCCCCCCAAACACAAACATTCTGTTTTGGTTACTACATTTTCTGGGCAGAGAAGATAAAATCAGTACACCATTTCATTTTTTGTGGAAGAGATAAATCACATGCTGAATTTTAGGGGAATCAAAGAATCATCAAGGGGTGCTTGCACAGATTCTCTTTGGGGGTATTTTAAATAGGTGATAATTCATCCATTCAGCAATCGTTTATGGACCACCGCGTGGTCCCTGAAGTCGTGCTCACTGTACCTTGTCTGAAATTTTTTTTCGTGCCTTTTCTTTGTTTCTAGAGTACATGTGCACACATATGTGCACACACACTCATGTACACATACATCTTCAACCCTCAGCTTTTTACCCTTTTCTTCTTCTTCAGTCAAATCTTTCTTGAGTTGCTAGCAGTGGGACTTTATGGCAAAACTTCCAGTTCAACGTTATTTATGCTACATCCCAGGATGTTCTTGATACATTCCCTAGACTGGACCTTAAAGGTCATAGGTTTGAAACTTTTAAATTTTTTAATTTTAATTTATTTATTTGTTAGAGAGAGAGAGAGAGAGAGCACAAGCAGGCAGAGTGGCAGGTAGAAGCAGAGAGAGAAGAAGCAGGCCTCCCGTGAGCAAGGAGCTGGATGCAGGACTCGATCCCAGGACCCTGGGGTCATGACCTGTGCCTGAGGCGGTGGCTTACCCAACTGAGCCACCAAGGCGTCCCTGTTTGAAACCCCTTTAAAAACTTTAATTTCTTCTCCTCTTTACTGAATGCAAAGTTTTTGCAGTGAGAACTCCAAGAGAGCCCAGTTCAATTTTGGATAAGCTTAATGGTTAGACACTGATATCAGATGTCAGAGAGTTGATGCCCCTTATCCCTATCTCATCCTGCCTCCTTGCAAGGTTTGGGTGGATATGAAGACAGCTGGCTCTAACTACCCGAGTAGTCTGAAAGCTATTTCCATAATGATATTTTGTCTTTTCCTTTTCTCTTTTCTTTTTCTTCTATTGACTATGTTACCACACGGTTCTGTAATATGTTTCCACTTCTTATGCTAAAATTATCTCTTGTGAGAGGCTGAAAATTTTAAATAGAATGGATGATATATTTTGAGGCACTCCAAAATAAATATTGGGGCTAGAGAAACAATTAGAGCAGTGCCCCAATTATTATCAAAAGGAGTCTCTGGGGGCGCCTGGGTGGCTCAGTTGGTTAAAGCCTCTGCCTTCGGCTCAGGTCATGATCCCAGGGTCCTGGGATCGAGCCCCTCATCGGGCTCTTTGCTCCAGGGAGAGCCTGGTTCCCCCTCTCTCTCTGCCTGCCTCTCTGCCTACTTGTGATCTCTGTGTGTTAAATAAATAAATAAAATCTTTAAAAAAAAAAAGGGGGAGTCTCTGTACCAAAAAAGCAAGCTCTTCATGGGCCATAAAGAAGCTAGCCAGGCCACATGTTCTTGCACATCCCTCACATTTAGGATTATATCAATTAATATGCTTATTAATTGCAAAGGGATTCAGCTGGGCTGAAGAAATACCAGTCACCAATAACTGATTTTGGTCTAGATACTCCTTTTAGTTATGGGCAGCCAAGAATCAAAACCATTGGAGGAGAAATGAACAGGATGAAAGAGAGGCTCCAAAATGGAAACAAAAATGGAGAAACTAAATCCTGAGGAAATCAGATTAGTACAGGAAATAGGAATTTAATAAAATTCAATCTGTGTGTCTCCAGAAAGATTTGAGAAGATTTTAAACCATAAAATAGTTGCAAAGGAAGCAATTAGAGAACACTAAAGAGCTTTAGGAAATTTAAAACTTGATTTCCAAAGCATTTCATGCCCCTCAGTAAAAAAGTTGAATGGAACAGCTGACAACAGAATTAGCAATGGAAAACAGTTCTGCTCAATAGAAATATCATGCAAGGAGTGCCTGGCTGGCCCAGTTGCTAGGGTGTATAACTCTCGCTCCTGGTGTTGTGAGTTCAAGCCCTACATTGATCACAGAGCTTACTTACAAAAAAGATAGAATAAGAAATACCATTCAAGTTATATGTATAATTTGAATTTGTCTGGTAGCCACAAAAGTAAAAAGAAACAAGTGAAATTAATTTACATAGTTGTATACCAATATATTTAACCTAATATATACAAAATACTATCATTTTCACATGTAATCAATATAAACCATTATTAGTGAGATATTTACATATTTATTATTCTTGAGCTATTGATGAAATAATTATGGATTACTGTAAGAAAACTTTTATTTTCATTCCAATTGTTTGAAAAGTAGATGTGTATTTTATACTTATAGCACATCTCTGTCCAGACCAGCCACATCTCAAGTGCTCGGTAGCCACTTGTGACTAGTGGCTACCATATTGGACAATAATAATTCAAGGAGGTTGAATTGAAAACATTATCCCAGAACACAGTAAAAGAAGTATGAGAGAAAAATTAAGCTCCAAAAGGGATACAAATATTCTCTCAGGAATGAAGAAGAGTGAGGGTGAGTTAGAGGCAGTGGTGAAAGTTCAGGTGAGACAAGATGAGGATTTAGCAGTGAGGTAACAATAGAAATGGAGGTTGTTGGGAGGATATGGGAGCCCTTTGGGATAGAAACATGGGGTTTGCTGGCAGATTCAATATGGAAGATCAGGAAGAGGAAGACTGAGGCATAGTTCTTAGTTTTCAGCTTGAGTTATTTGATGACCAAAAGGCTCTTATTTTGAGGGGATACAATACAGAACATAGCCCAAAATTTGAACCAGAAATACCACCCAATATTCTGCTAAGCCAATCTTTTAGCACCACATGGTAAAGCCTTTGCTGGACATAGGTAACCTTTCTTCTTGCCTTCATCTCTTGTAGTCTGAAAAATAATTTGCATATTTGTAAATTAAATTAAACTAGCAAAGAAAAGGGAAAGAAACTGGTCTCACTTTGAATACAGTTGTTCTAGTAAGTCTGTAAAGAGCGTAAAAGTGAGCCAGCAGAAACAACAGTGACTGATAATGGGGAGAGTTCAAACATGATTCCCATTAGTCTATATTTCAAGGACTTTGAGAAATTTCCCCCTTCCCCCACTCTCTTCCTTAGCACTTTTCTGGAAATAAGGGCTTTCTGAGTCTTTTTGTTTTGTTTTTTATTTTTTTCATTATTAAAAAAATATTTCAGTATAGTTAACACCTAATGTTACATTAGTTCCAGATGTACAGTGTAGTGATTCAACCTGTATTATGCTGTGCTCACCACAAGGGTAGTTCCCATCTGTCACCATACAACTCTGTTATAATACCATTGACTATATTCTCTATGCTATGCCTTTTATTCCCATGACTTATTCATTCTATAACTGGGTTTTTGCTTCAGTTCTTAGCATTGTTCCTGCTTCTCAGAAACTAGTTACAATTAAAAGAAGCCAATTCCTCAAAGTTCTTTAGTAGGACAATTTTACTACTGTTTAAAAAAAAAAACCCAAAGTATTAGTGAATTTGGTTTTATTACCTGAATATTCTTTATAATTAAAACATGTAGGGATTGAAATCAATACATGCATAAGGCTTAACGGTATACAACATGGTTTTCATATATAATTTCATCTAATCTTCACAATTGTCCTATAAAGTGTTATTATCACTTATATTAATAGGTGAAGAAATGTATATTGAAAGATTTGCTAACATAAGATAATGTATACAAAGTGCCTAACAGAATGACTGGCACATAATACACACTGAATGCTGTCTAATAATGCTAATGGTAATAGTAATATTAATAATAATGATGATAATAATAAAATGATAACAACTTACTCAATGTCATGTAAGTGGTGGTGCTGAGATTTGAACTCAGGAATCCCTGATAATTTCGTGAGCAAATTAACTCATCAAAATGAGTCTGTCTTTATTCATTTTTTTATTATACAAGTAATGTACTTACACAGAGAATTTGATAGAGCAAAATAAGTCACTCACCTATAATTCTACCACTTCAATATAATAGGTATTATCACACAAAATGATTTTAGATTTGTAAAGGTTGCTTTAAAAATTATTGCTGATGTTTTAATTTGCCCTTTTTAGAACTCTTCTACTGAGTAGGAAAAAAAATGCACTGTTTTTTTCCACTTCTTTCTATAGCTTAAAAGTATCTAGATTATAGATCTAATCATTCTAAATAAAAGTTACTTTGGACATTAACCCTTTATTAGATATATAGTTTGCAAATATTTTTCCCATTCCATAAGTTGCCTTTTCACTTTGTTGATTGTTTTCTTTGCTGTGCAGAAGCTTTTAAGTTTGATGTAGTCCCACTTGTTTATTTTTCTTTTTGTTGCCTGAGCTTTTAGTGTCAAGTCCAAAAACAATCATTGCCAAGATCAATGTCAAGGAGCTTTCCCCCTATGTTTTCTTCTAGAAGTTTACAGTTTCAAGCCTTATGTTTAAATCTTTAATCCATTTTAAGTTGATTTTTGTGTATGGCGTAAGATAAAGGTACAACAGTATTCTTTTGCACGTGAATATCCAATTTCCCAACACAATTTATAGCAAAGACTATCCTTTCCCCATTGTGTATTCTTGGTTCCCTTGTCATGGATTGGTTGACTGTGTATGTGTGGGTTTATTTCTGTGGTCTATTCTGATCAATGAGTCTATTTATTTTAAAGATTTTATTTATTTATTTGACAGAGAGAGCAAGATAGTGAGTACACAAGTAGGGGGATTGTCAGGCAGAGGGAGAGGAAGTAGGCTCCCTGTGGAGCAGGGACCTCCCCCAGTGTGGGCCTTGATCCCAGCACTCTGGGATCATGACCTGAGCAGAAGGCAGATGCTTAACTGACTGAGCCACATAGGCACCCCTCTGTGAGTCTTTTTTTATGCCACCATCACATTATTTTGATGACTACATCTTTATAATATAGTTTGAAATTAGGATGTATGAATGCCTTTTTCTTTCTAAAGATTTCTTTGGCTATTTGAAGTCTTTGTGATTTCTTGCAAATTTTAGTATTTTTGTCATGTTTTTGTGAAAAATGCTATTGGAATTTTGATAGGGATCACATTAAATCTGTAGATCAGTTTTGGTAGTACAGGTATTTTAACAATATTAATTCTTCCAATCCACCTGTTTGGGGTGTCATTCTATTTCTTTGTATCTTCTTCAATTTCTCTCATTCATAACTTTTTTTTAAAAAAGATTCATTCACTTATTTGAGAGAGAGAGGGGGTACAGGGGGAGAGGGGCAGAGGGAGAGGGAGAGAAGGAGATTCACCACTGAATGTAGAGCCTGACATGGGGTTCCATCCCATGACCCTGAGATCTTGACCTGAGCCAAAACTGAGAGTTGGATGCTTAACCAACTGAGCCACCCAGGTTCCTCTCATTCAGGTCTTACAGTTTTTAGTGTATAGATCTTTCTCAATAACCCAATCCAAATAACTTCATTAAAAGATGGGCAAAGAATATAAATAGAGATTTTTCCATAGATTTCCCATATATGAAAAGATGCTCAAAATCACTAATCACGAGAGAAATAGAAATTAGAACCGCAATGAATTATCACCTCACAACTGTTAGGATGACTATTACCAAAAGACAAGAGATAGCAAGTGTTAGTGGGGGAGTAGAGAAAAAGGAACCCCTCTACACCGTTGGTGGGAATGTAAATTGGCACAGCCATTATGGAAAACAATATGGAGATTCTTAAAAATATTCAAAGTGGAACTACTATATAATCTAGCAAGCCTAGTATGGTGTATATATCCAAAGAAATTGAAACCAGGGTCTCAAAGAGATATCTGCACTCCCGTGTTCATTTCAGTATTATTCACAATAGCCAGATATGGAAACAACCTACAACCTAAGTGTTTGTTCATGAACGAATAAGAAAATGTAGCATATGTGTACATGATGGACTATTATTCAACCATAAAAAAGAAGGAAATTCTTTCATTTATGACAACATGGATGAACCTCAAAGACATTATGTTAACAGACAGAGAAAGAAAAATATTGTATGATCTCACTTATCTGAGGCATGTAAAAAAGTCAAACTCATGGAACTAGAGAGTAGTATACTGGTTACCAGGGACTGGAGGATGGGGAAACTGGTAGACGTTGGTCAAAGGGTACAAACTTTCATCCAAATAAACAAATAATCCAGTTAAGAAATAGGGAGAAGACATGAATAGACATTTTTCAAAAAAGGACAAGAGATGGCTACTGTTAGCCATGAAAAGATTCTCAGTATAACTCATCATCAGAAATACAAATCAAAAACTTCATTGAGACATTGCCTCACACCTGTCAGAATGGCTAAAATTAACAACACGGGAAACAACAGATGTTTGTGAGGATGTGGAGAAAGGGGAACCCTCTGACACTGTTGGTGGGAATGCAAAATGGTGCAGTCACTCTGGAAAACAGTATGGAGGTTCCTCAAAAAGTTAAAAATAGAACTATCCTATGACTCAGCAATTGCACTACTAGGTATTTACCCAAAGGATATGTATATACTGATTTGAAAGGGCATATGCACCCCAAGGTTTATAGCAGCATTATCAACAATAGCCACATTATGGAAAGAGCTGAAATGCCCATCAACTGATGAATGGATAAAGAAGAGGTGGTATATATATGCAATGAGATATTACTTGGCCATCAAAAGGAATGAAATCTTTTTTTTTTTTTTTTAAAGATTTTATTTATTTATTTGTCAGAGAGCTCACAAGTAGGCAGAGAGGTAGGCAGGGGGAGGGGGAAGCAGGCTCCCCACTTAGCAGAGAGCCGATGCGGGGCTCAATCCCAGGACCCTGAGATCATGATCTGAGCCAAAGGCAGAGGCTTAACCCACTGAGCCACCTAGATGCCCCAAAAGGAATGAAATCTTGCCTTTTGCAATTAAGTGGATGGAGCCAGAGTGTATTATGCTAAGTAGAGTAAGTCAGTCAGAGAAAGACAAATACTATATAATTTCACTCACATGTAGAATTCGGGACACAAAACAGATGAACATAGGTAAAGAGGGGGTTAAAAGAGAGGGAGGCAAACCATAAGAGAGACTGTTAGCCACAGAGAACAAACTGAGGGCTGTTGGAGGGGAAGTGAGCAAGGGGATGGGCTAAATGGGTGATGGGTATGAAGGAGGGCACTTGTGTTGAGCACTGGGTGTTGTATATAAGTGATGAATCACTTAATTTTGCTCCCGAAACTAATGTTACACTATATGTTAACTAACTAGAATTTAAATAAAAACTTTAAAAATTTTTAAAAATAAAATTACCCTAAATATGTTAAAAAAAAGTACAAACTTTCAATTATAAGAGGAATCAATTCTGAGTGTATAAAGTACAGCATGGTGACTATAGTTAAAAATATTGTAATGTGGGATTTTCTGTGCTACCCAGGAAAGGGTCCATATGGTGGTGCTCTGCGTGCCCATCATAACTTAAAGGGAAACTTTCACAACGTCCAGAGCCCTTGATGTCCTGCAAATGAAGGAGTCGAATGTCCTCAAATTCCCTGCAGCAGGGACTCACTTGGGTGGCACCAACCTTGACTTCCAAATGGAACAGTACAGCTACAAAAGGGAAAGTGTTGGCATCTACATCATAAATCTGAAGAGAACCTGGGAGAAGCTTCTGCCGGCAGCTTGCGCCATTTTAGCCATTGAAAACCCAGCTGATGTCAGTGTCCTATCCTCCAGGAATACTGGCCAGCGAGCTGTGCTGAATTTTGCTGCTACTACAGGAACCACTTCCATTGCTGGAGGCTTCACTCCTGGAAGCTTCACTAACCAGATCCAAGCAGCCTTTGGAGAGCTAAGACTGCTAGTGGTTACTGATCCCAGGGCTGACCACCAGCCTCTTATAGAGGCCTTATGTTAACCTGCCTATCGTTGCTCTGTGTAACACAGACTCTCCACTTCACTACGTGAACATCGCCATCCCTTGCTATGCAAGGGAGCTCACTCAGTAAGTCTAATGTGTATGCTGGCCTGGGAAGATCGGCGCATACACGTGTAGCACCATTTCTCATGAGCACCCCTGGGAGATCATGCCTGGTCTCTACTTCTAAGAGATCCTGAAGAGATTGAGAAAGAAGGGCAGGTTGCTTCTGAGAACTCTGTGACCAAGGAGGGATTTCAGGGTGGATGAACTGTTCCAGCTCCTGAGTTCACTGCTACTCATACTGAGGTTGAGTAGGTGCCCTCAGTGCCTAGTCGGCAGTTCCCTGCTGAAGATTGGAGTGCCCAACCTGCCACGGAAGACTGGTCTGCAGCTGCCACTGCTCAGGCCACGGAATGGGTAGGAACAACCACTGAGTGGTCTTAAGCTGCTTTTCCACAAAGGCAAACAAAATGGAAAGAAGGTTGATGGAAAATAAGCAGTTTCTCAAAAATAAAAAAAATACTGTAATGTGGGCCTCACTGGGTTAAGCATAGAACTCTTGGTTGCTATGCAGGTCATGATCTCAGGTTGGAAGATAGAGACCCCCCATGGAACCTGTGCTGGGTGTGGAGCCTGCTTGGGATTCTCCCACTCCCTGTCTCCTTCTGCCCTCCCCCACACTCTTTCTCTAAAAAATAAATAAATAATAAATAATAAATATTGTAATGTGTACTTGAAATTTGCAAGAGAGTAGATCTTAAGTGTTTTCATCATATCAAAATAAATAAAAATGTGAGGTGATAAATGTGTTAATTAACCTTATTGTGGTAATCATTTCACAATGAATACACATTACACAGTACACTTACAGATATAATTTTTATTTGTCAGTTATGCCTCTGTAAAGTTGTAAAAAATTTTGTAAATAAAAAGATGACAAAAAAAGAGAGAATCGTTATGAATGAAAAGGAGAAAATCATATCATTATAAGGAGAAAAGTGTAAACATGTTGGTAGTCATGGTTTTGGAAACACTAAAAGTTTAATTTAATTGAAATGTGATATTAATTTATCTGGTGGAGATAAAAACAGCATTATGATGAACAATCTAACTTTTCTATATGTTTTTTGATTAGAATTATATTGTCACGTTGGATATTAGGGGGAGATATTTATCAATTTTCCCTCCTCGTATACATACTATTAACATAAGTGAGAGTTTACTCATACTCATAACTCTACTCCTTGCCTGCCTTCCCCAAATAATCCTTACCATTGACTGATAAATAACTTTATCCATTTAGACTGACCTTTAATTTTAAATGATAGGCATTAAAAATCTAATTAGAGATTTAATAAAATGTGATTTTACTAACCTCCGTGAGATGGATTTCTAAACTTCAAGAATAATATTAAAGTCTTTAGCTCATCAAAAACAATAAGTATGCTCATGAGACTTTCCAGAAGAAAAAATAATTTAATAAGCACCGTGAAACTACTTAGCTTGACTTCTATCCCTTAGCATTTCTTGTTATCCTTTTTCAATATCTTCCTATCTAATTATCTTTTTTTTTTTTTAAGATCACAAGTAGGCAGAGAGGCAGGCAGAGAGAGAGAGAGAGAGAGAGAGAGAGAGAAGCAGACTCCCTGCTGAGCAAAGAGCCCGATGCGGGGCTCGATTCCAGAACCTGAGATCATGACCTGAGCCGAAGGCAGCGGCTTAACGCACTGAGCCACCCAGGCGCCCCCTATCTAATTATCTTATCTCCATTCCCTTTATCCCAAATTCATCTTCCATGTAGATCATTCCATTGGGGGACTCTTTTAAGAACACCCGTTTGATCACATTGTTCTCCAACCTGTGCCCTTAATATCCTTCAGAAGCTCCCTGTTACCCTCCAAATAAGTCTGAACCCCTTTTTCATGGCATACAGGATCCTTCGTGGTCTTGAGTCTGCCTATTTCCCCATTCTTATGCCTTCTATTCTTATGACAGACCCTACTATGCCATGGGTTCACCACACCCTAATTCCTTTTCCCTGTGGAATCGGTTAAAATGCTTTCCCAGGCTCCCTCAAAGCTCTGATTGTGAGCTTGTGTTCCAATGAAACCTGACCCCTAAAATCTCCTGGATGATGCCCTGTTGTCTCCCTAGTTTCTGATCTTCTGACAGATGCAAAGGATTCAGTGGAGGACTCCCAGGTCCTAGGGGATAGTGGAGCTACTAGATTGAGCAAGCCTGTTTACAGTTGGGCCATCTGACTAGGAACACCCATGAGGACTACGGCCTGAGCAAGGAATAAAACTGTATTGTGTGAGGTCCCTGAAGCTTGTGGGTTGTTTGTTATTGACATTATCCCACAGCAAATAATAGACCTCCCTTCATGTCCCCTTTCCTCTGAAGACACTACCATTGGGACAAAGTTAAGTGTGAATAAAGCACCTCTCTTCAGACTCAGGCTAGGATTGGTTTATTGATGTAAATAAGAAAGAGAAAATTTCTTCCATCATAAAGTTCAGATTCAGGTTGGGAAGACAGTTGCTAAATAACAAAAATTTGAAGTGTAATTTTAGGCCACGCTAGAGCTGTGAAGCAAGATGAATTGGCAGGGAGGGAATGGAGAATGAAGAGAGAGGGGTCCATTTTATAATGTAATCAGGGAAGGCTTTTTGAGGATGTCATACTGAGCTGGATAGGGTGGGGGATATGCCCCATGAAGATGAGGATATTAGAAAAGGGGATAGGAAGTTGAGGACCTTAGATGGGAAGTAGTGTGGCTGCTTACAGCAGGGATTGCAACAATGCAAAGAAGACAAAGGAGGCCAGTATGGCGGGAGTAGAGTGAATGAACAGAAGAGAGGCAAGATGGAGTTCAAGGAGGTGGGGAGGAGCCTCCAATCATGGAGATTCCCTTGTGGAAATCAGGAGTCACTGGGGGATCGTTTGAAATGATCACTCTGGATGATGTGTTGAGAACATTGCGTGTCTTGGGTGTAGGCAGACCGCCACCTGGTTCCAGTGCCTGGGACCCAGTGTAGGCTCTCCTTCCAGTCCCTTCTGAACAACGAGAGCTAAAGGTATATGCGTCGGCAACACATGTGGGATGCTTTGGTGCCTCCCTCGTCTCCTAGCCTCACTTTGGATGCCATCTCACCTCAACTTTCTTGACATTTCGTCCAATTATTTACAAAACTTCTTTAAAAAATTTTTTTATTAAGCCTTTTTTGATATGTGGAAGGAAGATCTCAGTGTCTGGTCAACGAAACAGCCAGAACCTGGATTATATCTATTTTTCAGTGAAATTAGAAGCAAAGTCTTCAGTCAGGAATGAGAGTGGGAGTGTGGATGGGAGGGAGAAGGAGACTGCTTATTTTAGAGAGCAGAGAGTAAATTCACTAGGGAAATGTATGGTTTTGTTTTGTTTGTTTGTGTTTTTTTAAATAAGGTCAGAAGGGATTAAGCAGGGATCAGTCATTGTGTTGAGGATTGTGGCAAGGGAAGGATTAAAATATACGGTCCTTCCGCAAGAAATATAGACTAGTTGGAGAAACACTAAGTAAGAGTAAATAATTTAAAGGCTATATTTCATTCTTTCAACCATTTATTTACTCAACAACAATTTACTGATGATTAGAGTAGATGGCTAAAACACAGCCTCTGCTTAGAGTCTAATAGGGTGATGGAAAAAATGAGCTTTTTAATAGAGGTCTACACACGAAGAAGGCAACGTATGTGTTTGTTACAGGGAGTGTGTGGTCAAGAAGAGCTGTTGACAGAGGAGTTGAGACTTGAAGGACGAGTAAGAGACCCCAGGTTGAGGACTGAGATGGGCAGGTAGGCACACGCAGAGTAACGAAAGACACAATGAAGAACAAAGAACATAATGTAACTCAGAGATGAAACAACTATTGGAGTTTGGTATGGTCAGGGAAGGCTGCATTGGGAAGTGAGACTTGAATTTGGAAGGATCTGAGAGGAGGATCCTAGGGAGAGGGGTCCTTGGCCAGGAGGAGCATTTGTGACAGAGGTGGGGATACTGAAGGTATGTGTTGAGGTGGTCAGGAGAGGTGCTTGGTGTGCAGAGCCACCACCAGAAGTGTCATGTGTGGGGCACCTGGGTGGCTCAGTGGGTTAAAGCCTCTGCTTTCAGCTCAGGTCATGATCCCAGGGTCCTGGGATGGAGCCCCGCATCGGGCTCTCTGCTCAGCGGGGAGTCTGCTTCCTCCTCTCTCTCTGCCTGCCTCTCTGCCTACTTGTGATCTCTGTTTGTCAAATAAATAAATAAAATCCTTTAAAAAAAAAAAAAAAAGAAGTGTCATGTGTGTTACAGATCACCTTCTCCTCCGGCAGAGTCGCAGGTGATGAGGTGGGGGAAAGGCTGACTGGGCTAGCAGGCTTTGATTGCCAAGGATCTCCAGGCTCTAACTCTGGTGTTCAATTGTCTTTGCATGAATATGAAAGGAGGCATTTTTCTCTTTGTCTGTTCTGGTCTCATCAAGCCATAGACCATTGTTTTTAATTTTTATTTATTATGTTATATTCATCATCATATAGTCCATCATTAGTTTTTGATGCAGTGTTCCATGATTCATTGTTTGTGTATAACACCCAGGCCTCCGTGCCATCCGTGCCCATTGTCGAACCCAGTGTAATTTCCTCAGGCATTTGAGATCATCTAGGGATGGACAAATATCCCTCAGGAGGGAAGCTAGGTGGCACCATGTTACTGCCCAGCCACTGATCTTTCAGAGGCTAGGGCCCGCTGAGTGTTGAATACGTTTTGGTGAATGCAAAACTCTTTAGCAGAGCTTTGAGATAGATGGTCTGGAAGCCTTCTAGAGAAAGAAAAATCTGTTCTTTTGTGGTTTTTTTATGTAATGAATCACTTTATTTGGCTGAGAGTTAGCTAGCCGATGTGCCTGAATGATCCTGTGTGGGACATAATTCTGTTTGTAGATGGAGATGGCTCCATATTTGGCTATTTGAGCAGTCCTTTATTATACTCTTTAAGTAAAGCACTGAAGTGATCAACGATAGATCATTATCTCCTAAGCTTTAAAAGGAAAAAAAAAAAGTCTTTTTTGTTCCTTAGTTAGAATTCAAAAGATGAAGATGGGAAATAAAGCTGCCTTCTTTTGCTGTGGAAGAATTAGGATTCCCCATCAAGGGCTAATGACAGCTAAATGAGTGTTTGCCTGCACAACCTGCTGCTGTTTTGATTTCCTCAAAGTTTTCTTTTCTGGGGAAAGCGGCACTGAGAGCTAGATGAATTTAATAACCCTTTCTACCTGATGTAGCCAGTCAGCAAGCTTCAAAAAATAAGGTGCTTGCCTTTGCGGCAGAGAGAAATCGGAAAGGCGTCTAGACATCCTCCACTAATAGAACACGTTGGTCTAAAACATGAATGTACTGTGGAAGAAGTACAGGGGAGAACATAAAGCAAATTTATCGAACAGGGAATGACTTCTGCAAAGCTTTGTAGTTTACATGAGAACTTTGGACCCTGCCCTCATTTTTCTCTTGACTCCCACTTTTTATTGTATGAAATTGTTGGTTGTCTAAATTAGTAAGACTGAACAAAACATTTAATCCTCCTCCTCTCTAATACATCAATTTCAGAGTCACCTCTTGCAGGAAATTGAGATTCTGCATGGGCCGTTGACTATAGATGTTAGTTTGGGGTCAATACGTCGCAGCTGAGGTGAGCTAGGAACTTCCCAAGGCCATACAACGTGGAGAGGCTGGGAATTCTACTAACTGTCCACTACTAGTTGAAGGGTAGCAGGAAGTGGAGGAGCTCGGCAGGTCAGATGCCATCCTGGCTCACAGGGCAGGGTTGGTGGGTTACAGATAGAGCCCAGAGTTCGATGGTCGTCATGGATTGAGTAGAAACTGGACTGGACAAGAGAGAAGAGACTGCAAAGGGTACAGACTCTGAAAGGTACAGGATTGACCAGTGAAAACCATGTCCTGTCTTCCATTCCTTCCTGGCCACATGCTGATGTAATTTTTACAAACCTGGAATTAAAATCATGTTTAATGAATCCTAAAGTCTCTTCCTAAAGGCGGTGAAAAAGTGATTGAAACCAAGATTTTATTTATTTATTTGACAGACAGAGATCACAAGTAGGCAGAGAGGCAGGCGGGGGGGGGGGGGTGGGGGGGAGGGGGGAAGCAGGCTCCTCGCTGAGCAGAGAGCCTGATGCAGGGCTCGATCCCAGGACCCTGGGATCATGACCTGAGCTGAAGGCAGAGGCTTTAACCAACTGAGCCACCCAGGCGCCCCAAAAGTGATTGAAACCAGCATACTTTTTTACTTGCCCTGGATGGTAGTTTTATTGCCTTCATGAATAACTGCCTAGGTTATATTCCCAACATTGTATGAAAACACAGGCATTTGGGCCCTAGGACTATAAGTAGGTGGAACTGTCCTATTCCAAAATTATAATAAAATTTGGCCATTCAGAATTCAGTAGGGTGTCAGAACACATGACAAATTTGTAGTTAGTGAAACAAACATGGTAGGCAAATACCCTGTGCGATTAGGTCTCTGAGAGCCCGATTGTGGTAACGGGAAAGTTATAATAAAGGACGTACCGTGTTTCCTACCGTGGGTCTGTGTGTGTATTCTGATTACCTTAGGTTAAAATCGATCAGTTGTGGTTTTGAAAAGCCCTGAGTATTTCTTCACAGAATACATGAACCAATTTGATTTTTAAAAAATGAACAAAAGCTAAATACAGCTCTTCGTAAAAGGACTTGTTTCTTTGTTTACTAAAACTTTTTTTGTTAAAATAGTTCTCTTCCTCTCTGTTACTCTCTCTACTGAATCCCATTGAGGGAACAAATTTCTTTACTTCACAGAATCAGGAAAGTCACCGAGATCTGAACGAGCCTGTAAACGCTGTGACTTTACCACAGCCCAAATCATCATAATTCATAATAGTAGTAGGAAACACAGAGGATTCACTATGTGCTACAGTCTGTATTAGGTTCTTTACACACATTAATCAAATTAATCTTCACCATAATTCTGTGAAGTAAGTTATCAATTCATTAAAAATTCAAAGCACTTTTCAGATATCATGTAAGGATTGCTGGAATCTTCTGAATGTTGTAAAGTTATTGGTAATCTAAAGTATTCCTTTCAGTTCTGCTTTGAAGATAATGTTCCAAGGATCTCTATTTCTCCCTAGAGTTCCAATTTCCCAAAGCAGAAAGCTGATTGGAGATTTGAGAAGAGCATCTCATTTCTTGAGTTCTAGGTAAGACACATTAATAGGACGAAGCTGGGATTTATTGCTTTTCTCAGCAGCTTTATTGAAAAGCACATTACATTCTACTGGCTGGGAACGGATGTTTGTTCTGTTCTTCTAAAAAATGCATAATTGTGCATTTTATTGAAGCCAAAGTTAAAGAATTCTTTCTTTTTTATCAGGCCAAAGGTAGGTAACAGTCTGGGGATAATTTTCTTTTATCCCAAGTGTCCTGCTGGTAGCTTAGATTATGACTGTGAATTGTCCCCCTGATAAATTCCTGGGGTTGAGGGATGTGTTTCTTGTCAACCAGACCCCCGTTTTCTCCAGAAAGAGGAGGAATAAAAACCCCTCAGTTATTAGGGCTGTAATAGTTTCCTCACTCAGCATGACCTTGGTTTCCCATTTTCATAACCCAGGACAGTATGTTCCCTTTCAATTGGGCAGAAGCAGTACATGGTTGTTGTCAGTCAGCTTTGTTGATGCTTGCAAACTTTGGAGGCTTGTTTTGGTATTTATTTCCTCCATCAAGATCATGGGTCTGAGACAAGCTGAAAATATTCAGCCTCTGCAAGATGTCCCAGGGTATGCTCCATCTGGTGTCTTGAGACAGTCTAGAAGTCCAAGATCCACATGCCAGCTTCCCTGATCACTAGCCTTGGGACCATGAGATAGTCACTCAATCTCTTGGGGCCTCAGTCTCCTCAACTGACATCAGGAAGATTCGATACAATATCAAAATAATGTTAATATTAATAATAATAGCTGACATTTGTTGGTGTTTTTCTGAGAGCCTTAGATGGCTTCTCTCATGTAATCCTCACTACAACACTTTGGAAGCCAGGAGCTAGTATTACTTCATTTCACAGAGGCGTTGACTGAGCTAGGGAGGGACTGGGTCATCCACTTGCTTAATGCAGTGAGTGGTAGAGACAGTATTTAAGGTCAAATAGAGTCTATTTATTCTCCAAGTGTGATCCGTAGACCAGCGGCATCAACAATATCTGGGAACTTGTGAAAATGCAAATTCTTGGGCATACTCTAGACTGACTGACTGAATCCAAATCTTTGGATGGGAGGCCCAAGAATCTGTGTTTTAACAATCTCTTTGGGTAATTCTGGTGTACATTAAAAGTTTATAAACACTGTTCTAGGAGCTGTGTTTTCAATCCCTATATTATGATTTTCTACATTCAGTGAATTTTTCAGAGTGTCTGGAACATGGCTCAATTGACTTTGTTTGGTTATGTGGTTGTCTCATTCCTCCCCCACTGCTCTCTGTTTGCCCTTCCCTCCTGCAGCTGGGCGCCTTACCCAGAGACGGGCCTGGCCTAGAGAAGCAGCCAAGGGCATTTGAAGAGTATATTCCTCTCTTGTACCCTTCCCTTGGCTCATGCATTATCAAAGTCAATGCATATTAGTTTTGCTGCCAGAAGCCTTCCTATTTTACAATTCAAAAAAAATGCACAAACTATTGGAAATTCATTTGAATATGAGAACTTGGTCCTGTTTAATGCATAAGCTTCCCCTCATTCCTACCAAAGGGACTCTGATAGACTTTATCTGTTCCAGGAGATTTTGAGGCTTTTAGGTATGCGAATTAACCAGAGAAACTGCATACTTCTCTTCTCATGGAAAAAAGTCAAGTTATGTTTATGACCACCAACGATAACAGATGCTGTAAATACAAAAGTCTGATGTATAGTCAGATTGTTTATAAGCCCTTAAGAAGCTTTGAAAATACTTGCAGAAAAAAAAAAAACCAAATGGAATTTTAATTTTTTTCTGTGTAGCCTCCAATCGATCCAAGTCACCATCAGCTACCCTACTGTTAATACATTTTTTCAAAAAGTCTAAATTCCTCCCACTTAGTTGCAAATAGTGAGGGGTATGAAAGTAAGTTTGCATTTGAAGAGTGTTAAGAGAAATATAACTGAGAAAAAGAGAAAATTCTGTCAGGAAAGAGAAAAAGTATGTTTATGTCTACCTTTATTTTTAAGTTTCTAAAAAGTACTATTAGAAAAATTCTGAAAGTATAATAAAGTACAAGAGAAAAATAAAGATCACTCGTAATTTCATGATTCAGCACTGCTAGCTTTTTAGTGCATGTACCTTTTTAGACTTTTTTTTTTTTTGCATATATAGACATTTGTATTAGAGATCTCTATTTTACCAAAAATTAGATCTTACTTTGCATTCTGTTTGGCAAATGCAGTGGGTCTCACTTCATGGCAACATTTGTAGATGTGTATAGCTCTCTAACTGGGAACAGTTAGACTAAATTCTGATGTCCTTGGCTTCCATGTTGTGTCTACTGAAACATGACCAGTGTCACGTGTTCAGAATAGCGGGAGATGATTGGGGGGACATGATATGCCTCCTATAGTCGGTCACTTCAAAACCAAATAAAATAACTAATGTGGAGCTCCTGAATCATTCATTCTATTGCCCATGGCTTGCTTGCCTGGTTGCTTATGAATTTCAATAAATGCATTTTACATTTACTAAATACTGTGCAGTTTTGCTTTGGAAAGTTCAACTTTAAGACACATTTCTGTGATTAATAGCTCCCTTCCCTTACCAATGCAGATATTCCAAAATAAAGTCTGATTTCATTTCTTTTGTTCTTTTTTTTTTTTTCTTCAGGGAAATTCTGCCCCAGGGAAAGCACTTTTAGGGGGATTCCAGGGATCAAATTCAGGCCATTTGAACCATGTCTTAATTGTTTACTTATTGGGAATACTTAGGGATAAAAACCTTACCGTAAATCTTAAAGGGTCCAGGTTTAGGTTTTATCCACACATAAGCTGGCTTGGGGCAAAACAAGGTCACTGGAATTCCATGAAGCAGGTAGTGATGAGCTAGTTGCCAGCTGGGTGCACTTTGCTGCCTTTTTGTCAAGCTGATTCTTCCTGAAAGCGAGACCAAGAATATTTCTTTTTGGTGGTGGGTTTTTCTATCTTTCAAACAGAAGGGGTCTCCAAGCACAATCTGGAGATCTCTCATACATTGCCGAGAGATGTTTACTCTAAAGACTTGCCAACTCAGGACAGGATAATCTGTCTGAATCTGATAATAGGCAGAGGTGGATTCTTTCCTTTGGGAAAGAATATTACCCGAAGAACATACGGGGTTGGAACACATGCAGGAGGGTCATCTCTTTCTGCTCCACATCAAGGCACTCGAGAAATAACATATACTGCTGTGGGACATGGGAGAACATCAGAACAGATTCTAGGCAATGGCTGAATTGTCCTCAGACAGGCAGAGAGCATTTGGGCACTTGAAGAATAAATGATATTTTTTTTAAGAATTTATTTATTTATTTGGCAGAGAGAGACATGGTGAGAGAGGGAACACAACCAGGGGAGCCGCAGAGGGAGAGGGAGAAGCAGGCTTCCGGCGGAGCAGGGAGCTCAATGTGGGGCTCAATCCCAGGACCCTGGGATCATAACCTGAGCTGAAGGCAGACGCTTAACGACTGAGCCACCCAGGTGCCCCTGATTTTTTTTTTCTTAACGGATCAGAATTCCTCTACCACTTCTTCCTAGGCAGATATATATAAAACAATAGTTGTCTAGTGTATTAATAATTTTCACTTTCTGCTTCTCCTCTTTCTAGAGAATAGATGGCATTCTCTATAATTTGTATAGTTTAAATAAAGACTATAAATTATATATTTAAAATGTAACAAGTAATTCTAGTTTAGAGGCTGGGCCTTAAAAGGAAATTAGAAAAACGGAACCATATATCTACCTTTTACCCTAATTCTGTGACTACCCAAAGTCAAAACAACCCACTGAGAATAAGACACAATGGTTATTAGAAACTTGAGGGCAAAAATAGACATTCAAGAGAACAGAATGTTTTTAGAAACCTAATTTGATAATTTATGTAGATGTTCCCTCCTCAAGGAGGTGGAGCATAACTTCCCATCCCTTAAATATGAGCTGCTTATAATGACTTCTTTCTGAAGAATACGGTACGGAAAAGGGCACGGGGAGTAACTTTATAAAAGAGACACCCGGCAAACACCACCCAGCCAGGTGATCAACATTAACATTAATAGCGATGTTGACAGCATGTTGACAGCATTTAATCTTGATATCATGTGATGAGAACGGCACTTTGTGGTCTTCTTCCCCAAAACCTATAACCCCAGTGTAATCAGGAAAAAAAAACACCAGGCAAAATTCTAGTAAATGGGCATCCTACAAAATATCTGATCAGTAGTCCTCAAAATAGAGCCACCAAAAAACAAGGAAAATTTGTGAAATTGCCATAACCAAGAGAAGGCTCGGGAGACATCAAAATTAAATGTAATGCGATGTCCTAGATAGGATCCTGCAACAGAAAGATCAAATAAGAACTGAGGAAATAAAATATGAGCTTTGGTTCAGACACTGAATAAAGTATGGACTTCAGTTATTAAAAAGGTATCAATAGTGATTGATTAGTTATAACAAACGCACCATTGCTAACGTGAGATGTTAACAATAGGAAAAACTGGGTGTGTGAATAGTAGGAATTCTCTGTACTATCTTTGCAGCTTTTTGTAAATCTAAAACTATTCTAAAATTAAAAATTTGTAAAATATATAATTAAACAGAGGCCCCCTGGGTGTCTCAGTTGGTTGAATGTTTGACTCTTGGTTTTGGCTCAGGTTATGATCTCAGGGCTGTGGGATCAAGCCCCCAGTTGGGCTCCATGATCAGTGTGGAGTCTGCTTGAGATTCTCTCCCTCTCTCTCTCCCAATCGTGTGTGTGTGTGTGTGTGTGTGTGTGAGAGAGAGAGAGAGAGATAAATAAATAAATAAATAAATAAATAAATAAAATCTTTTAAAATTACATAATTTGACAAAAATATTTGTTTTTAAATATATATTCAATGTGGAAAACCCATGCCAATATTGAAAAAGGGCAAAAGGGGTATCCTTGGGAGAGGGTATAGAATGGGCAATGGCCCCAAGTGAGAAAGCATGTAGTGAATTTGACACTGGGCATGGTTGGAGCACAGAGCATAAAAAGGAGGGAGTAGTGAGAGATGATTCTGTACAAGTTAGTTTGGGACTACTCATGGAGGGTCTTATTTCCACGCTAAAAAGTTTGTCCTTTCTATTGGCAATGAGAAGCCATCGAAGGCTTTTAAGAACAGAAGTGACTCTATAACAAGTCTGGTCTTGTTGTGGAGAGCTGACTCTTGCCAAATAAGGAGAATGAATTAGCACAGGAAGTTTGAGGCAGAAAGAGCCCTCCTGCCCTGCTCAAGCCAACTAGGGAAGGCATATGACTAAATAAATTAAGGCAATGACGTGGATATGGGGAGAAAAGGCTGGTGAGAAAAAGTTAATCCTTCCCCATCTGCATGTTATTTACTCATTTGTAGGTAAGCCAACCTACAAATCTTGGGGTTTCTGTATACGGCCCAAAGGGTAGTGCCCCCCATGGGAGGCTGTATACAGTAGCCACGTGCTCTGTGAACGGCGCCCCCTAGAGTAGAGCTGTGGCAAGTCTTTAAGGTGCCCACTCTGGCAGGCACAGAACTAGATGCTGAGAAGACAGTCTTGAACAGAACAGCTGTAGCCCTGTCTACAGGGAGCTCTCCCTCCAGCCAGAGCCACACCAAGACAGGTGGCTACCCCGGGCAGGGGAATAATTTGGCATCCCTTAAACTGTGAGAGAGGGATGGGGTGTTTTTAGTGGAAGTGTTCTGCCTCTTCTCTTCGGTCTAGAACAATTTAGCTGTCCTCAAATCCGTAAGTGTCATCCAGCAAAGCAGAAGCCCTGGGGCTAAGTCCTTCCAGCTCCTGAGAATGCAGTTAAACTTGTTGCTTTGATATTTTTCCTTCTTGCTGGGAGGCATTTATTGTTTCTTCTAAAAGTGATGAGGTCAATGCAAACTGCTTCCTTCTTATGATAACCTGGCCAGGTTTTAGCATTAAGTGGTTTTGACTCACCTTTTAGATTGGTGTTTGGGATAGTTGGCTGGCTGGGTTTCCTCTTAATCCAGCCCTAGTCTAATGTGGAAGATAGACAGTAAATAAACCTCCTGAATATTTCATTGGAATTAACTTGAGTTTGTGACTTAAGTAATAGAATTACCCCAGCAATTTCCAGGCAAATCTCTTTACCAGTATTCGACCAGCCCATTCCTGAAGCTTCTAAGGGAATAAAGAGCTTACGCCCCGGTGGGACACCTTAGAGACAGTCTGAATGAGGCCAGTGGTGCAAAGCAGCCCACCTGTGATCACCGTTCTCCAGATCCAGCAGATGCTACTTTCTCTCTCCCAGCAGAACGCATGGGAGCGAAATCCTTATAGAAACACTGCTTTATCCTGACTATAGATTTTTGTCAAGAAACAAAATCATTTCTCCAGATAACCAGCTTTTTTATATAAATGCATAGAAATCACAGCAAGAGGGGCAAGAGGCAAGGTGGGAGCTTAGTTTTGCTGCCGTGTAAAGTCCCGTCTGTTGGATGGGTGGGGTTCCAAAGTGGAGAAAATGGACTGGGGGCAAGCGAACATTACCCTTTAGCTCTTTTTGGAATGGGCCGGTTGACAATCAGCAGGTTGGTTGGTGAAGTTTGACTTCAGAACCTACTACTTCCTCCTGAATAGTTTCCTGGCCTTTCTGTGTGCCCTTTTGTAGCTAGCTGCTCTTTCTCCTTCCCCGCCCAATCTGCAGTAGCTAACTCTAATCCAGATGGATTGATTCATCTTCCCTGGGAGACAGGAAGGCTTCCGCCCTGGAAAAACACTACAGGCAGGAGGTAGGAGTTGAGAGGGTCGAGGGCCTGTGTAGAAGGGCTTGCTGGGGAAGCCTTCAGATTCACAGGGAAAAGGAGCTGCTCATTCAGCTGTTCCCTCAGAGGCAGAACAGAAAGCTGGGAGCTTCGTGGCTCTGCTAAGCCCCGGGCCTCCTGAGGGCATGTTCAGCAGTGATGCTGAGGAAACATCCAGCAGTCAGGAGATTTTTCTCTGTCGACTATCTGACTTCACGTTGAACTCCAATTCTCTCACGTAGGAGTTGGGCAGGTTACTTACCCTCCTGGAACACAAGCTGCCTCGTCTGTAAAATGCGGTGACAATGGATACCACCGTGCGGTACCTTTGCTATGAAGGGTGAATGAAATGGCACCAAGCACGGTGCCTAGCATGTTGTCAAGCACTCGAGGCAGCTGGTAGCTATTCTTTTTAAAAAAGAAACCACATCAAGATGGCGCGTGCTACTGTTTTCCATTCAGCTGGAACAAATACTGGTCCTGTTTCCACTGAGAGGAGGGTGGAGATGCATAGATGTGGGGTGGGGGGGGGAGGAGAGTCTCAGCTCGACAGGATTGTGTCAGGCAGCTGGTGACACTGGTGCAGCTCAGGCAATTGCAGAGAGGCTCTGAGTGACACTTCTCCTACTCCCGAAAGGCTTAATGCCGAAATAATGACATGGATGACAGGTTTTCATTTCCCCCCCAATTTTCCTGCCTACATGGTTAATCTAGGGGCGCTATCTGTGTGCCGCATCTGAGGAGGAATATAAAATTCTAACAAAGATGTCTAAAATGTATTACATTTTTGCATCCAAGGATATTACACTGCAAATCAATCCAGGGACTGACCTAACAGGTAAACAGAAACAAAATTGTACCATACTTAAGATTTTAAGAAGCTGCATTCTGGGGCCAATAATTTGAGTACTCGCTATATTTAGACAAACTCAAATGGGGGGGAACCAAGTGACTGTAGTAGTTATTAAACATTAGGATGAGTTATTTAATGGAGAATAAGTTCCCATTTCTCTGAGGTGATTTGGAAGTGACGTTGCCTGAGGGATGGATGAGCTAGTGGGACAGCCTGAGTTCACTCAGCCCTATGCCATTCGGTGCAGGGGCTTGTGTAAATGCTTTCTCTTAGCCATTTTGCATAGCATCTCAGATTTAATTATATATTTTTAATCTTATCTCCTTTCTCAGCCAGAATATACCAGTATACATATTCAGCGTTAAAAGATTTACCTCTAGTCACTCGTCCTATAAGTACAAAAACAATTAGCAGTAATACTAAGCATTTATTATATTTACTATGTATCAGGCTTGGTGCTAAGCCATTCAAATACTTTACATTGTCTGAGTTCTACGTTTTATATTTAACTTACTCCTTGACCATGCCAGCTGGGTGTCCCATGGGCATTTCAAATGAAACAGGACCAAAGAGATTTGAGATTTGTTCCAGTGACTCGTATATTTTCCATCTTAGTAGATACGACTGGCCACCCAGTTGTAGACATGCATAGCAGTCATCTTTGATTTTGTCATTTCACTCGTATTCTGTATCCAGTCTCTCAGACAGTCCTGTTTTTCCCATCCGCCCATTTCTCTCCAAACCCACTCTCACCATCATCCTAGATAACAAGCTCCCACCACTCTTCACTTCGGTCACTGTACTCCCCACCTCCCACCTTCCACAGTTGTTCCCTAAACCCGCTGAACACAGAGATCAGAATGATTCCCCCTCTTCAATGTTTTACTATGCAAATGTCGAAATATGCGGCAGAGTTGAAATAATTTGGTAGTGAATATTCATACCTACTCCCTCCTTTCTGCCATTAACGTTTTACTTCTACTCATTAGTTTGTTAGGGCTACCATAACAAAATATCACAGACTGGATGGCTTATGCAACAAAAATTCATTTTCTCACAATTTGGGAGGCCAGAAGTCCAGAATCAAAGTGTCAGCAGGTTTGATTTCCCCTGAAATCTCTGACCCTGGCTTGCAGTTGGCCATTTTATCACGTGTCCTCGGGTGGCTGACCTTCAGTCTGTGTTACCTGCATCGTCATCTCTCCTTTCTGGGAGGACACCACTCACTGGAATAGGACCCACATATGACCTCATATTACCTTAATTACCTTTGCAAGCTCCTATCACCAAATAGCATTCCATTCCAAGGTACCAGGGGTTAGGACTTCAACATGTGAATTTTGAGATGACACAGTTCAGTCCGTGACGCATATACTTGCTTTACTATATTTCTGGCCAACCATCCATTTCCCTGTTCCTCATGAAGCCACCTTCATTTGGGTGTATTTCAAGTAAATTGCAGATATTACTATCCTTCCCTGTAAAAACCCTTCAGCATACTTATAATTAATGGGAGTTCAATAATTATGTGGGTGTTTTTGTTTGTTTGTTTTTTGTTTGTTTGTTTGTTTAAGATCTTATTTATTTATTTGACAAACAGAGATCACAAGTAGGCAGAGAGGCAGGCAGAGAGAGAGGAGGAAGCAGGCTCCCCGCTGAGCAGAGAGCCCAATGCGGGGCTTGATTCCAGGACCCTGGGATCATGACCTGAGCTGAAGGCAGAAGCTTTAACCCACTGAGCCACCCAGGCGCCCCTGTTTGTTTGTTTTAATGTAAGATTTAACTCTTGAGTTCACATTTGCCGAGTTTGGGCAACTGTTGAACCCTAACTCTTATCTAGTACAGCACATTAACTATGCCTTCCGAAAGTTCCCTAATCCCCTTCCCAGTCATCCCTGCTCCCACACCTACCTCAGAAGAAACCACTGTTCTAAGTGTTTTCCATTATAGATGGGTTTTGTCTGTTAGAGAGTGTCATAGGAATGGAATCACATAGCATGTTGTTGCCTGTATCAGTAATTCACTTCCTTTTATTGTTGAGTAGTAATCCACTTATGAATATATTGCAGTGTGTTCATAATTTTTTAATTGATGGGTATGTGGACTTCTTCCAGTTTTGGGTTGCTACAAATAAAATGATTATGAATATTCTTACATGAGTCTTTTCATGAGCACATGTTTTCATTGTTTTGGATGAATATCTAGGAGTAGAATTCCTGGGTAGGTGTATGATTATTTTTAAAAACAGAGTGAGTTATTTATTTATTTGAGAGAGAGACTGTGCTCAAGCAGGGGGAGGGAGAGGGAGAAGCAGACTCCTCTGCTAAGCAAAGAATCTGATGCAGGGCTCGATTCCAGGGATCATGACTTGAGCTGAAGGCAGACACTTAACTGACTGAGTCACACAGGTGCCCCAGAAGGATCCTTTTAAAATGTGTCAAATAATGTCATTCTTCTGTTTACAACCTTCCAATGACTTCCCATTGGACTTACAATAACCAAGTAAAAATGACCAGAAAGATCAGACTCCTGCCTCCTTCCTCCCCCAGTCTCATGCTACTCCATGGACCACATCACCCCCCTGCCTCTCCTGCCAGCTGGTCCCACTCCAGTCTTTTTCTTGTACAAGCCAAGTGTGCTCCAAACTGACATCCTTGCTGTTACCCCAGCCAAAACCTTTCTTCTCCCAACCCATTGCCTGGCTGATTCCAGCTCATCCTTCAAGTGCCAAAGTGTCACTTTCTTTGGAGAAAAGTGAGGGTTGGAGAGGTTAAGTTAGGAAAGAATTCAGTATCACACAGATATGCAAATCCTTGCAAAGAGGCAATCTGACTCCAGAGTCCTTGCCCTAACCATGCTAAAATATAAGCCTTCCTACCACTGTATGTCTCCTGATAGCTTCTTAACTGCTCTCTCTCGGCCACCAATCATTGTCTATTTCACTTCAGTCTGTTTAATTTTTTTCCTCGCTTTTTCCTGTTCCCTGAAACTATTCCTACTAAAGTCACCCATGAACACCCTGTTGTCAAAGCTGGTGAGAATAGTTTTCAGGTCCCACTCGACGTTGCCTCTCTGCAGCAGCTGACACTCTTGATACGTTGCATTTGGTTTGTGTAAGCATATTCCTTCATGGTTTTCTCTGCTTCTGTAGCTTTTAGTTCCCGGTAGGGGCTCATTGTTCCAGTGCTTACCATTTAGGTGTTGGCGTTTCAAGGTTCTTCCCCTGGAGTTATTTTCATCGCTCTGCATGTTCTCCTGGGAGACCTCATCTGCCTCCATGGTTTTCATCATGGCCTACATACTGATTATCTTCTCAGCTAGATCCCCAGCCTGGGTTTCTTTCTGAACTAGAGACTCATAACTCAAATACCTATTTAACTTCTCTAATAGCATGTCACAAAGGCACTGTGTTAGTCTCCAAAGATGGGCCCCAGTGAGATATGTTCCTCAGTCTTCAAGTCTGAGGAAACCCTCACTCCTTGAATCTGAGCTGACCCTGTGACCCACTCCTAGCTACTAAATGATTTCTAAGGCCAGGTTATTAGAAGCCTTGCCGTTTCTGCCTAAGCCTCTAGAAATGCTTTTCCTCTGGACTCTATCTCTTGTAACCCAACTATCCTGCTGTGAGAAGCTCATGTCACCCAGGGAGGCCACACGTAGGTGGGAAAGCCCTGCTCAGCTCCTATCCAAAAACCAGCGTCAGCTGCCATCCAGGCGAATGAGCCATTTTGGACAACCAGCCCAAATGAGCCTTGCAAAGATTACAACCCAGTCAACACCTGACAGGAATTGTCTGAGAGACTCAGAGCAAGAATTGCCCAGCTGAACCCACTTAACTCATTAACATGAGCAACAGTCATAAGTTATTGTTTTAAACTATGAAGTTTTGGGGCAGCTGGGTGGTTCAGTCGGTTGGGTGTCTGCTTTGGCTTGAGTCACAATCCCAGGGTCCTGGGATCAAGCCCCTTGTTGGGCTCCTGGCTCAGCAGGGAGTCTGCTTCTCCCCCTGCTTGTGCGTATGCTCTCTCTCCCTCACACTGTCTCTCTCTCAAATGAATAAAATCTTTTAAAAAATTAAAAACACAAACTATTAAGTTTTAAGATGGTTGGTTACATGGCAATGATAGCTGGGACAGGCATCTTAAATATAATATTCCCCAGCTGAACAAATTGTCTCTCTCCCAAACCAAGTACTTCTCTTGCATTCTCACTCTGGTTAATAGTGTTGCTTCTACCCCAGAATGAAGCTAGAAATCATCCTTCTCTCCTTTCCTCCTTGATCAAATTCCACTCCAGTCAGTGTCCCTCCTACTTCTCTAAATTCTATCATTTAAATAGCTCCTGTGGCTCTCGCTCCCCCTCCCGCATCCATATTCTCTTCCCCGGACCCTTCCCCGTTCTCACCTGTACAGTGACATTACTGTCTCCGCTGGTGTCTGCTCGCTGGCCCCTCTGATATCCACCCTCTCCTCTGCTGTCCGTCATCTTCCTGAAATGTAGATCTGAGCTTGGGTATAGACCCTCTCATGGTTCGAGGTGCTTTGAGGCTTAAGTACAAACTTCAGCAGGGTACGCAGGCCCTCTCTAATCCGGCCGTTATCTCTTCACTCTCGCTTCCGATGCTCCCTCATGACCAGTCTGTCGCTTTCCATTGATTGACTCCCACTTCCCCCAGAAGGCCTTGTTCTCGCATGGCTGGACCTGTGCACACATCTCTCTGCACACTGTCCTACCGGTTAATAGCTCGAGCTTGGGTTCTGACTGTGGACTCGCCACTTTCTAGTTGTGTGATTTTGGCCAACCTGCTTCTGTCTCTGTGGATCAGTTGCCACAGCGGAACTACCTCATGTAGTTTTTGTGAGGGTCAAAAAAGATAAATGCCAGTAAAGAACATAGAACAGGGCTTAGGACATGGCAAACGCATCAGCGACACGCACATCGGTAAGCGCTGGCTGCTGCGAGCCACCTTTATTTCCCCGGAATTCTGTCTCCAGCCCCCCTGCTCCTTTTCCTGTACTTATTCGCTCAGAAACTCCCATACGTCCTGAAGGACTTGGCTCTGCGGTCTTACTTTGAGGAAAAGTTACCAGGAACTCCTGGAACAGAGTTCTTCCTTCCCTGGCCCCCACACCTTATAGATGCCTTTTTATCCTACTTACCACTCTCTCCCTCAAGTACTGCGTTACTAGACAGAAGCGCTGGAACTTAGTCCCAGTGCCTGATACACAAGGACTTCATACTTGCTGAGTGACTGATGGATGAGCAAAGGACCCAATGACAGAAACCGGGGCACAGAATATTCCCAGCCAGCTTGAGGAGATGAGAATTAGGGACGAAACAAATGAAAGAGAAGAGTATTGTTCTGTCCGTGAAGCACAACTCATGATTATGTTCCTTTCTCCCTCATATTAGTATGAGTTCTATAGACAGTAATGAGAATTGCAACTCGAGCCCATTACTGCCATTTGGCTAATCTTGTTTGCCTGTCCCCATCACTGGAAAGGGCAACCCTCCCCAAGGGGTCACACTGCCTGCTTCATTTTTCTCAGCATGCTCAATGACCTGCCTTAATCCCAAAGTCTAAGACACCACTTCAAAGAGGAAATAGCTAAGATCTGGTTGCAATTTGTGCCAAAAAGGCCTGAGGAAAGTACCCTCAAAGCAAAATGTCTTGCTTATACGACTCAGGGAACTCAAAACCAGAGCTTCTGACCAGTATTATTGGGATATTATTGATACAAGGAAGAACTTGACTCCCTGAGATTTAAAACTGTCCTTACCTGAGCAGATAGAATCCTCATGTTGAGGATGTTTATGAATAAATAGGCCACTACCGAACATGACTTTCCAGGTTTCAGAGGAAGGAAATATATTTGTTCTCTGCATCAGGAAATAAAGTTACTGATTCATCCCATCAGGACCCTGTGGTCTTGGTGGCCAGGAGCACTGGCATTGGGCAATCCGAGAGTGGAGGGGAGTCCTGCTTACTTAGAAATGTGCGTTCTTTGCAGAATATTCTCTCGGGATGACTCTGGTGCTCTTAGGGCTACCGCTCATGCTGTGACTCTCAGAGTAGCTCTTTGGGTCCAACAGCTGTGCACAGGGTAAGGGTGACCTCGGAGCAGAGGTGTGCCACAGTCTCCATGAGGGGGGACCAGGGCCTCCTTGCAGCTGTGGCTCTAACTGTCTTCAAAAGCAATGGCAGGGGTTCCTTGAGGACGGCAGGGGAGATCCTTTTGTAGAAACTACAGAGTCTGTGGGATACAAAATTTTCCACAGCCTCGGAGAAAGTCCCACTATAAAAACAAAATTGTAACATATTTTGTGGTAAGTGTTCTGTTGAAATACATGGGACTGTGTTCACCCATTTTCTCAGCAAATATTTATCAAGCAACTACTATGTGCCAGATGTACCTTAGCGGCAGAAGCTACTTCTTCATGTTTATGACCACAGCACCTGGTACAGTGCCTGGCTCATACTGTGGGTCACACACTCTATGCAACACGATTTCCCTCAGCCTGGCCTGAGTTCTGGGTGTGGCTGACATGTGGGACTATGGAACAGGCCTTGTCTCTCTCTCTCTCTCCCTGAAGCTGATGAACATTTCACAGGCCTCGAAACTCCTGATTTTGGCTTCTGTTATCGACGGAGTCAACCAACTGCAGTCAGAGGGGCAGTGGCTATTAGGATTGCCAGGATACTATATAATGGGGATCTTTGTGGCTCAGCTCCTACTGTTGGACTTCAGAAAGTCATGCTGGCTTAAAACCCTCCTTAGATAAACATTGCTGCTCCCTTGGAAATTCTGGGAGTTCCAGCTTGGTGACTGACCCCTCTCTGCTGTTTATCTATTTGTTTAACTCCAGCATTTCTTAAGCTTCCATTGCATATGGGAAATGCACTGAGCTACGCTTGCTGTCTGTAAGCTGGTCACATTTTAAGTGAGGAATGCAATAAATGACATATTCAAAGAGCTCAACCATTATAAACAGAGAAAATAACTCCATGGGCAATAGCTTGTATCTCCAGATACAGTCTTGCCCCAGTGTTTGGCTATGACACGCCTCCTGTCACAGAGAAGAGAAGTAAAATGTGGGACAGTAGTCAAAAAATTACAGAATTAATGGAATCTTCTTTTTAGTCTTTGGGCCTTTGTACATACAGGTTCTCCCTTGTCTCCCCACCCCACCCCTCTATTGGTCTAAATTAAACTCATATTTTATTTCATTTATTTTTCAAAGATATTATTTATTTGAGAGAGGAAGAGAGAGCATAATTAGAAGGAGTGGTAGAGGGAGAGGGAGAGGGCTGGAAGCAGATACCCTGCTGAGTGTGGAGCCTGACTTGAGGCTCAACCCCAGAACTCTGAGATCTCGACCTGAGCTAAAATCAGACATTTAACTGACTGAGCCACCCAGGGGCTCCTTTAACTCATATTTGAAGTATCAACTGGGATTTAATCATAGGAATCCTTGGTGACCAGCCTCTACACACACACACACACACACACACACACACACACGCTTGTGCTAGTTGCCCCTCCTCTGTGGTCCCAATAGCTCACTACAATTCTCCCATTATGATAGCATATATTATAAGATATTGTGGGTTCCTCTCAATTTCTCTACATGTCTCATCCCACTAGAATGTAAGTTCTGTCATTGTTGGGATCATATCTATCTTGTTCACCACATTTCTTGTGGCTATAAATAATAGTAAATACAATAAATATAATACAATACAAAAATATAATAAATAGTTGCTGAATGTGTGAATGTATGAATGTATGAGTGAATAAATGAATGGCAGAAGCAACATCAGAGTAAAATCTTCATCTGTTGTCCAACTGCTTTGTGCAGTAACTTTCTAGGTATTTTATGGGTGTTCATTTCTATGCGCTTATAAAGTTGTTCCAGGGATATAGTGTTTATTAAGTGCGTCATTTACCTATAAGATTTAGTGCTTATTGCAGGAAGAAGGATGGGAGCCTACTGATAAGAAAATCATAAACTTGGTCCCTGGGTTTTCATCTGGAGCTCTCTGCCTTGAATTGAGCTGCATCTAGCTTAGCCATTTTCACCCATTACTGTGGGCAAAGGGTTTGGAAGTGAGTGACAGACTAGGAGAGAGGATATGAATGAATTAGAACAAACTACAGAAAGAATTCTAGGAGCACGTGACCCCAAAAATTCCTTTTCCACTGGGGGAAAAAAAAAAAAACAAACAAACCAAAGTCTGTGGAAAGGACAGGGAATATGTTCCAGAAATACAGCAGTACAAGTGGGTAAAATAACCAGCAGTGTTCAATTTGAAGTAAAATAGTTTCATTTCAGAGGGCAAAGCATGGTAACATTTATGATAAATTTTGTGCTAAAGTATCCTTTCTGAAGGTCACCAAAACAAGTTCTGAATTTAGCTTCCAAAATCCAGTTTTTGCTCTGTTAATTATTAGGGATTTTTTGGGTAAACAATCCATGCAGAGCTCTGGACTCCACCCTGCTGTTTCCTACCTCCAAGGGTGGTCGTCTAGGAAGGATTTCTTCTCTGTCATAAAGGCCGGCAGTTAAGACATGCGGGACCTCCTGCCTGATATATCTTACTCTTCCCAGAACCGCAGAAGATTAAGATGAATCATTTCAAGCGAAATGACCCCGACAGAGAACTCAGAGGGCTGGCATACGTTTGCTGTAACCTTCTGAGTGAGCTCTTCATTCAGTTTACACGTTCTTGAGAGGGCGCCTTCCGTAAGGTGACGAATGAGCCATCCGGCCTGCTGGGCCTCCCCCTGCCTCACAACACAGTGATTGTTTTCTCAGAGGTCCTAGACATCTGGATGACCCTTCAGTTGCAAGCCACATTGTCCAGTGCAGATACCTAAGAAATAAGCCGCCCCTCTCTTAATATGACTCTCTTGTGGTTCTTGATTAATTTTTTAAAGATTTTATTTATTTGAGAGAGAGAGAGATAGTGAGAGAGATAGTGAGAGAGAGAGAGAGAGAGAGAGAGATCACAAACAGTGGGGAGATAGAGAAGCAGACTCCCTGCTGAGCAGAGAGCCCAACATGGGATTTGATCCCAGGACTCTGGGATCATGACCTCAGCCAAAGGCAGGGGCTTAACAGACTGAGCCACTCAAGCGCTTCTTGATTATTTTCTGTGGTATGAAAATGACTCTCCTTTTTAACTTAACATGTTTAAACTTGTTGTTCAAATGGACCATAAATTGACAATTACTGAAATTTAATGTAATTTTTTCTCATGTGTTTTTTATCGTGGCAAAGGATGCACGACATAAAATTAAGTATTACTAAGTGAACTGCTCAGTGGCATTAAATACATTTACAGCGCTGTGCAACCATCACCACCAACCATCTCCAGAACACTTTTATTTTGTGAAACTGAAACTCTATATCCATTAAACAATAACTGTGTTTTCTTGTTGCCCTAGTCCCTGGCAACCACCATTCTACTTTCTGTCTCTAGGATTTTGACTACTCTGGATATCTTATATAAGTGGGATCACACAGTTTCTATCTTTTTGTGCCTGGTTTATTTCATTTAACCTAATGTCCTCAAGGCTCATCTATGTTGTAGACTGTTTCAGAATTTCCTCCTTTTTTTTTTTTCCCCAAGCTGTAAGAATCCAGATTTAATATCAAGTACATCAGTGGAGGACAAAAATTATATTTCTACAAAAAACTTTAATCTTAGCATTCAGGTACCCAAAACACATTTTCTTTCTTTCTTTTTTTTTTAAATTAAGTTTTTCATTTGAATTCCAGTATATATGTACAATGGAATAATATTCCTCTAAAAAATGAAATCTTGCCATTTGTAACAACATGGTTGGAGCTAGAGAATATAGTGCTAAGTAAAATAAAGTCAGCCGAGAAAGACAAATACCATATGATTTCACCCATTTGTGGAGTTTAAGACACAAAACTAACAAAGAAAGAAAGAGAGAAAGAGACACCAAGAAACAGAGACTCTTTTTCAAAAAAATTTTTATTTAAATTTTAGTTAACATACAGTGCAATATTGGTTTTGGGAGTAGAAGAAACAGATTTTTTTTTTAAAAGATTTTATTTATTTGTCAAAGAGAGAGAGAGAGCATAAGCAGAGGTAGAGGCAGGCAGAGGGAGAAACAGGTTCCCCACTGAGCAGGGAGCCTGATGTGGGACTTGATCCCAGGACCCTGAGATCCTGAGCTGAAGGCAGGTGCTTAACCAACTGACCTACCCAGGCATCCCAAAGAAACAGTCTCTTAACTGTAGAGAATTTCCCTCCTTTTTAAGGCTGACTAATATTCAATTTTATGTATACCTTGTTCATCTGTCAATAGACACTTGGGCTGCTTCCACATTTTAGTTACAGGGAACACTGCTGCTGTAAACATGGGTGTAAAAATATTACTTTGAGATGCTGCTTTCAATACTTTTGGGTACATATTCAGAAGTGGAATTGCTAGGTCATATGGTAATCCTACTTACAGCTTTTTGAGGAACCGGCATAGTGTTTTCCAGAGCGTCTGTACCATTTACATTCCCACCAATCGGGCTCGAGCATCCCAATTACTCAGCATCCTCACCGATGCTGGTTCTTTGCTCTGTTTTGTTTCTTATAGTAGCCATGCAGATGGGTAGTGGGTGGAATCCACTGTAGTTTTATATTCTCTTACAGAGGATATTGAGGTGAAAAGCCTTTACATAATCAACAATTAGGTGTGGGGATGAGTTAGGCTTTTTGTTATCACGGTCAACAGCTTGGTCTATCAGGTATTCAAAAAGAAACTGGACTGTATTCCACTACCATGAAGTCCATCTCCTGCCATTGAGAGTGACAGCAACTGTATAGGATAGTTGTTAAATTCCAAATTAAGAGAGGCCTAGGATCAAATCTCACCTCTGCTGCTTACTAGCTGTGTCAACTCTAAGATTCAGTCACTTTAACTATATAATAAGGATAATAAGACTCCATATGTGATAAGAGGCGTAATACCATGAGCTAATGAGATTTTCAAGGAGTCAAATCACTTAAGAGTTAAATGAAATAATGCATAAAAAGCATGGCACACAATGAACACTCCATAAATATTACCTGTATGAATGATGAAGATTCTTATTTAAATTGCATTCTAAACATGAGAAGCAGCTTTTTGGCTAAAACCAGTCCTTGAACTGTAACAGGGAAACCTGTTTCAACAGGAATATAAGGGAACATAAGGGAACATAAGGGAAAAAAAAAAATACCAAGGGACAGAACAATGTTTCTAATCTTAGAGTTCAGGAGAGAATAGTTTTGTTTTTTTTTTAAATCATTTGGCAAATCACAGATCTTTTAGGGACACTGGAAGGAGGCACATTCAGAAAGATTTACGATGGTTTTTCTCAAAATGAACAAATTTCCCTCATAAAAATTTTTGCTGGGACCAAGTTGATGGGACGTGTATTAAAAAATAAACTTGGGGCACCTGGGTGGCTCAGTGGGTTAAAGCCTCTGTCTTTGGCTCGGGTCATGATCCCAGGGTCCTGGGATCGAGCCCCTCATCGGCCTCTCTGCTCAACAGGGACCCTGCTTTCTCCTCTCTCTCTGCCTGCCTCTCTGCCTACTTGTGATCTGTCTGTCAAATAAATAAATAAAATCTTTAAAAAAAATAAATAAACTTTTCATTTTGCTTGGGTCATGCAAATGGGAGTCAGTCAATATTCCGGAAGATCTGCTAAATGTAGCTGCTTTTTCTTAAAAATGTTATCTTTTATCCATCTAAATAATATTTTTTTTATTAAATATCTTTTTAGGTTCTACCTTGTGAAGGAAACTGTGCTTAGACATAGGGAACCAAGTATGAATGAATTAGCCTTGATTTTAAGGTTCTTAGGTGGGAAGACAGAACACACCCATATAATAAAAGCTGTATTCGGCATCAAGGGTTAAATACCTTATAGCCCAAGAACAACGAATTCTATCCAGAAAAAAGAAGAGCTGGGCTCTAGTTTTGGGTATTAGTTTTCTTATTAGGTTTGTAACCTGGGAAAATCCACTTAAATTCTTTGAGTTTTCAATGTTTCAAAGGCCAGAGATGGTATCTCCCCTGCCATTCCCATAAGGTTGATGTAAGGCTTAAATGAGCCAAGGTTTATAAAAGCACATAATAAGTTATAACCGTACCGCAATGATCTATGGTGTGATAATTTGCCTTCCTCTGCCTTCTCACAGAGTGAGACTCCAACAGACTTTCTGTTTTGTGTTTCCTGTGTTTGCTTATGGAATTGCTGGAGGTTGTATCATTGTGTTTATGTATCGTGTGTGCATTATCCACTGTCATCTGGCTGAAGGAGCGGAACTAAACACAGACAGCTGGACTCCTAAGTGATACTCCAACACTTGAAGCTGCAGATAATAGGGTGTATCTATTTCAGAAAAGAGCGTCACCCTCAATCTACAGCAGAGGACACTGAACATTGATTGATGTAACACTTATTCAATAACTGTGAAGAGCCTTCCCTGTACCAGGGGCCCTGTTATCAGCTGAAAAGATGAGATCAAGAAAAGTCAGGGAGCTCAGTTCTTTTTTTTTTTTTAATTTTAATAAACATATAATGTATTTTTATCCCCAGGGGTGCAGGTCTGTGAATCGCCAGGTTTACACATTTCACAGCACTCATCATAGTACATACCCTCCCCAATGTCCATTTCCCCACCACCCTCTCCCGTCCCCCCTCCCCCCTGCAACCCTCAGTCTGTTTTTTGAGATTGAGTCTTTTATGGTTTGTCTCCCTCCCAATCCCATGTTTTCATTTTTTCTTTTCCTACCTCCCCCCAAACCCCCACACTGCATCTCCACTTCCTCATATCAAAGAGATCATATGATAGTTGTCTTTCTCCGATTGACTTATTTCGCTAAGCATGATACCCTCTAGTTCCATCCACGTCGTCGCAAATGGCAAGATTTCATGTCTTTTGATGGCTGCATAGTATTCCATTGTGTATATATACCACATCTTCTTTATCCATTCATCTGTTGATGGACATCTAGGCTCTTCCCACAGTTTGGCTATTGTGGACATTGCTGCTATAAACATTCGGGTGCACGTGCCCCTTCGGAGCACCACGTTTGTATCTTTAGGATATATACCCAGGAGTGCAATTGCTGGGTCATAGGGTAGCTCTATTTTCAGTTTTTTGAGGAACCTCCACACTGTTTTCCAGAGTGGTTGCACCAGCTTGCATTCCCACCAGCAGTGTAGGAGGGTTCCCCTCTCTCCGCATCCTCGCCAGCATCTGTCATTTCTTGACTTGTTAATTTTAGCCATTCTGACTGGTGTGAGGTGGTATCTCATTGTGGTTTTGATTTGTATTTCCCTGATGCTGAGTGATGTGGAGCATTTTTTCATGTGTCTGTTGGCCATCTGGATGTCTTCTTTGCAGAAATGTCTGTTCATGTCCTCTGCCCATTTCTTGACTGGATTATTTGTTCTTTGGGTATTGAGTTTGATAAGCTCTTTATAGATTTTGGATACTAGCCCTTTATCTGATATGTCATTTGCAAATATCTTCAGGGAGCTCAGTTCTATTCACCTATATGAATCTGTCTGTCTGTCTATCTATCTATCCTCATCTATATTCAGATGAATGATTTATCTTCCTGTCCTTCAGTTTCCTCCTCTGTAAAACTGAAGGGTGGTTAAGTTGCAAAGTACACAGCTAATATGATGCCTGGAAATACTGAAATAAAGAGACAAAGCAAGAAAAGGAAGGGTAGGAAACTCCTTTCCATTTAGCTGGGAGAAGAATGGTGGGAGTTACTCTTGGGAGTTGGGAGTCAGCAGTGAAGAGCAGCTTATTGAGGGAAGCCCTGGAGATACTGTGTGCTAGAATTTAGGAAATTTTATTTTTTTTAAAGATTTACTTATTTATTTTAGAGAGAGAGAGCGTGAGCGAGGCGAGGGACAGAGAGAGAGAGAGAGGGAGAGAGAGAGACAGGCAGACTCCCCACCAAGTAGGGAGCCTGATGTGGCGCTCAATCGCAGGACCCCGAGATCATGACCTGAGATAAAACCAGATACTTAACCAACTGAGCTACTCAGGTTCCCCTAGAGTTTAGGAAATTTTAAAACTGAAGTTGTTATGGGCCAAAGGAATTTTTGTGGATGGTAAGAGATCTCAAATTTTGTTGGTAAGCTTAAAAGTAGATGATGATTCTATATTGGATGATTTGGCACATTTTTTCATCCTGGATTGTCTACATTTTCGTGTGTATGTGGTTTCTCAGCTTATTGTGAAACATATTAAACACAAGTGAAAGCAATATTTAATTGAAAGTTAAAGGAAAGGGTAGTCAATAAAATAATCTTCCAGGCAGGAACTGAAATGGGCTAAGGGGTAGTCCCGAGAGGAAGAGCATTACCACACATTGCATTCATATGAGTGCCTGCTGGGCCCTGGGGACTTTCATATCAAAAAATAACTTCCCTGTAGCCTCGCAGGGTTACTCTTATGCAGATCTGAAAACTGAGGCACAGAGAGAGTAAGCAACTTGTCCAACCTCAGAGAATGACTGTTGCAGAGGTCAAGTTTGAACGGTGGAAGGTATGAAGTCATTCTTTTCTCAGAAACTCCATCATAGAGTTGGCACCCTTGCCATACTGACTAATCTTTCTAGAATTATCTCTACATGGAAAAGGGAGAGTCTGCTCTCATACATCTGACATGGTGTTAGCATTATCTGAAGATGTTATTCTAGTGTGGGGCACTTGCCATTGGGTGTAGATGTATGAGGTTTCTATTGTCATCCTGGGATAAACGCTGCTGGAGCTAACATCCCAGAAAATCTGCTTACCCCGCTTAGTTGGGAAAACCATGGGGTTGGAGGGGTAAGAATCCTCATTCCCATGTCATTTGGAAAAACGTCCAGTGAGAGTAAGCTACCCACTTCTCAGAGGGGAATATGCAGTTTCATAGGCTCAGAGAATTTCAGAGCTGAAAAGAACTTAGCATTTTTGTCTGTGGCTCAATCTGGCTAGGGGAAAGCTAGGACAAGAGTTCACTTATCCCCCCCCCGCCACCCCGTCATCATCCATGCAATGTTTTCCTGTCTGTGCCCTGGGTGCATGATTAAGCCATTTAGCCAATTCCTGAATTTGTAATTTATGAACCCAGGAAAAGGACACTTATCATTTGAATCACTCTAGAAGCATGTGTGAAAGTTAGGGAGGCAAAGATTTCTTCCAAAACTCCATTCGAGGCTACTTCAGGTGGGCATCCTTGTCTGTCTTGGATACTGTACATGCCTTGCTGAATCTGGCCTGAGTTCTCCCAGCCCTGATGAACTCGGAAGTACCAGACCGGAAGTTTCTGCTTGATGGTTCCTATCAAGGATAAAACTGAAAATAGGAAGCCTTTGGTTGCTGACTGTGAGATAATCTTGCTCAAGCAGCCTGCCAAAAGCAGCAGATCATATGAAAAGCCACATGACTAACTAGAAATAATTGAAGCTTAGAAGATGCCAACGTCGATGAGTAAGGTTTCTTTCATCAGAGAATCTAGTTAAAGCAAATTCACCCACTCACAAGTTCTTAAGTGCCATTATCTTTTACCCTGAACATTTCACTTGCCCCGATGTGGTTTCCTTAACACAGAAATAACAGCTTTTATTGATGACAACTAGCTGTCCATTTATTTCTCTATTCAACCCATCTTTAAAATCGACTGTGTTCCAGGTGTGCTGCAAGATACAAATAATACTTCCTTCATGCAACTCTTTCTGATTCCTCCGGTGAAGTGTTAGTTCCTTCTTTTTTGAAACCTAGTAGCTCTTTGTTTGAAGGTCTCCAAATAGATTTGTGACATTTTGCATTGTATTGTAGCAACTTGAGAACATGTCTTATCTTACTATTCAGAACTAAGACAACCGAAGACAGACATAACGCTTCACAAATTTTTCTATGTTTCACGGCGCTTTAAAGAAGTCTTGGCGTAGAATATGTTCTCGGTGTTGTGGAATGAATGATTGAATCTTTGTTGAGTTGGGTAAGAGACTGATTTAGCTTAGGGTAAGTAGGCTGCCTTAAAAAATAACCCCCAGAATTCAGTAATTTACAACACAATAGTTTATTTCTCATCAATGTGAAAGTTCACTGTAAATTAATTGTAGCTCAGCTTCCCATCTTTTTCATTCTGGGATCTGTGTATCCCAGACTACACTACAGTGACTACTGGGAGGAGTAGTCACTCAGTGGTTAAAGTCCATCTGGCAGCAGGGGGACAAGAGAGATGACAGAAACATGCCAGGGGCCAGAAGTGGCATATTTAAGGTGTTCAAATTTAATTAGCCAAAGCGAGTCATGTAGGGAAACCTCTGATGAGGGGCAGACACTTATAATTCTCCCAAGAGGTGAATACTTGGGAATAATAATATAATCTACCAGAGAAGTCATCCCTATTTTTAAGGAGTTTAAAATATAGTTCAGAAGTAAGGTATACACAAATATCTATAATATTTAAAGTGCAGTGTGAGCAATATGTTATAGAGGTAAGGGGAAAGAGAGATTTCTTTTGACTGGGCTTACAGAGGCTGTACCCTTTGGCTTGGGCATTAAAAATAGTAAGATTTTATGAGAAGGAAATGGGGAAAAGGTGGTCTAGATGCACGGAAGACTATTAAGAAAGATATGAAGGTGCTCAAGCAAAAAGCGTACTCAGGAAAAAAGCCAACAGTCCACTTCTGGTAGAAGGTAAGTTGCCACACAGAGAAATAATAGTGTCTTAAATTCCAGACTAAGGACTGTAAAGTCTGTTCAGCAGCCAATGATAAGCCACCGGAGGTTCTGGAAGCTAAGTGAACGGTGGATTAAAGAGAAGCTGAAGACATTTATGAGGCTACTTGAAGGGTCTAGGTAGGAGATACTGAAGGCAGAATCAGAGCGGTGATGAAGAGGACAGAACATGGAAAAGCAATCTGCAAAGGAAATCAACAAAACTTGAAAACCTCTCTGTGTGGGGGAAAAAGGAGACACACAGAGGGAGAAATTGACCATAATTAGATGATGGTATCATAAATGAAATTAGAAAAATAAGAAAAAGAATTCACTTTAAGAATGAGAATATGAGGGCACCTGGGTGCCTCAGTGGGTTAAGCCTCTGCCTTCGGCTCAGGTCATGATCTCAGGGCCCCGGGACTGAGCCCCGCATTGGGCTTTCTGCTCAGCAGGGAGCCTGCTTCCTCCTCTCTATCTGCCTGCCTCTCTGCCTACTTGTGATCTCTCTCTGTCAAAAAAAAATTTTTTTTTAAAAGAATGAGAATATGATGTTTTATTTTAATGATGCTGAATTTGAGGAATTTCAGTTGGAAATATTTAATAGGCACCTGGATCCATGGAAATAGGATTTAGGATTGTGGTTGTGATTGAGGATGTAGACCGTGGGACCCACTAAAGAGGTGACAGCTGAAGCCATGAATGTAAATGTGAATATTATAGGGGAAGAATGGCTGAAAGGCAGGGCTTTGGGGACTTCACATTTGCAGAGTATGGGAAGAAGACAAGCTTGGGAGGGAGACCGAGGATCACTGACAGGGAGGAGTGGAGGAGAGACAAGAATAGTGTAGGATCAGCTCAAATGAGGCAGAGGAGAGTCTGAGGAGGAGGGAAAGGTCAACAGGGTCAAATACTTTAGAGAGCTGGAGGAGGAAGAGAATGTTGGAAAGTGGCCCTGAGCTCAGAGGCAATCACTGGTGATGGGTAAGGAATCAAGTTCAATATAAAATGAAAAATTTTTTTTGGACGTGTTTGGTGATAAAAATCACAGAGTTGGAAGTGGTAGAATCAAGAGTAGGGTGAGTGGGCTAACCTCTAAAAAGAAGACAGACATAGTCTGTGAGAGGAGGGCAGGACGAGAGGGACCAAGAGAGACATTGTCAGTGGGTAGGAGTGATCTTAGAGTAGCTCTTACCAGGGTAGAGAATAAGAAATACATTCATTCTTTGAAATTAAAAAGTAATGATGTGTTATTGAAAAATTAGGTTGGTTTCTTCTTTAAACCTTTTGTTTTAGTCAAAGGAAACTAAAAGAACCCTCCAAATGACTCTACTGTATATAGTTTTATATATTCAATGTCCAGCACAGAACCCACCATATAGTCACATATAATAAAGAGTTATTGGAGAATATACGATTGGGCTTCAGTAGTGATAATTTTAGGAAAACGTTTATGTGACTTGGAGCTCATTGCTCTCAATGTCCTTTCAGTGGGAGGAGGGCACTGTAGGCCCTTTACAGGGCATATTAGAGATCTTTTCTTCCTACCATTTGAGACTTCTGGAATCTCTTTAAAGTGACTAGGGTATTTGCAACCCACAAAGCTTGGGGTGGGGGGTAGTGGGAATAAGATCCAAGCAGAACACAATTGTGTTTTGCAAGGTTGCCATTTGTGATATGAAGAGAGTGTCCTCGAACAGAAAAACCGGTAAAGCAGGTAAAGAGAGAGATGTTTAGTAATATTTATGCCTTCATTCCTTAATTTGTCATTCAAACATTCACTCAACATTCCATAATATTTACTGAGCACCTGCTATATGCCAGATACTATTTTAAGTGTTGGAGACAGACAGGGCCTCTCTACTCATGGAGATTACATTGCTATGAACCAATGGCAAAGTAATATGATGTTATGTAACCATGAATGCTACAGAGAAAAGGTAAAGCAGGTTAAAAGATAAAGAAGGCCAGTGTGAAAGAAGGCCAGGAGGAAAAGAGCAGGTAGAGAGTAATAGAGATGATGTTGGAAAGAAAAACTGGCAAATCAGGTAAAGAGAGATGTTTAGTAATATTTATGCCTTCATTCTTTGATTTGTCTTTCACATTCATTCAATATTCCACAATATTTCCTGAGCACCTGCTATGTGCCAGATACTGCTTTAGCTGTTGGAGAAAGATAGGGCCTCTCTACTCATGGAGATTACATTGCTGTAAACAGATGGCAACATAATATGATGTCATGTAATGATAAATGCTATCGAGAAAAGGTAAAGCAGGTTAAAGAGATAAAGAATAATGGGAAGGTTCAGATGGGACACCATATAGAATGGCCTTGGAAGGTCTCTGATGAGAAGAACTAAACAGAGATCTGTAAGATCTGAAGGAAGCTTGTCCCAGACAGAAAGAACACCAATGCTAAGACTAGTCATTCTTAGATAGGAATGAACTTAGCACATTTTAGGAAGAGCAAGAAAGCCAGTGTGGTGGAGGAAAAGAGCAGGTAGAGAGTAATAGAGATGATGTTGGAAAGAAAGGCCAGATCATGGGGGACATTGATGGCTTTTATTCTCAAGCCGATGGGAACTCACTGGATGGGTTTTGAGCAAGAAAGTAATACGGTAGGGATTATGTTTTTAGAGGATTGTTCTGAGTGCAGAGTGGAAATGGAGCATGAGTGGGTAAGACCTGAATTATGGAGACCACTGAGGAAGTGGCTGCAGAAATCCGGGCAGGGAAAGATGGAGATTTGAACAAGGCTGACAGCAGTGGTGATGGGGAGAGGTGGAGAGATTCCAGGCATATATTTAATTTCTTAAAATTACAGCTTTACTAAAATGTAATTCGCATATCACAAATTTTTATTTAGTTGTACCCAGAGTGTTCATTCAGTGGTTCTAGAGATAGAGATACTAGGACGTGATAATGGAGTTGATTCAAAATATGAAAAAAGAGAAGCATCAAGGATGTGTCTTGGATTAGGGACATGGAATGGAGGGCCTTTGCTGAAATTCAGAGAACTGGGGACAAGAGAAGTCCCTATATTACTAGATTAGGAGATAACCTAGAAGCACATGTAAAAACGCCTTGTCGGTTGTAAATGTGAAATATTTTTTTGGGTCTTCTTTTTTTTAGATACCATTTCCTCTCTATTTTTGGACACAAAGAGCAAATCAAAGGTCCAGTTGTTGAAATCAGGATATAGAGTCAGAGAGTTTAAGCTGGAGACTGATTTGCTATTTAGAAGCCAAGTTGTGGATCTAGGAAGTTTTATATTTCTAGTTTCTGGGGGCTGGAATAGTCTCTTAGTAATGGCAGAGGACTAAATTCTCCTGAAAGCCAGAGAGCAAATTATCATGCAGGATATTTTCTCTATGAAGCCAGAGAAACAGTTATCATGTTGGATGTTTTTAGGGGGCATAGAATGGCTTCTGTTTGTACCCACATATGGAAAAAGAATAAGAGCACATGTCAGATGGTATATCTTTGTTGCCCAGTAAGTCATTGATATGTAAAATTTGGTGATCTCCACTGGGATTTCCCACCATTAATTCTACAAGCCTGACTTTGTGATGTGCCAATAACTTTTGTGAATTGTATTTATATAATAAATTTACAAACAAACCCTAATATATATATGTGTGTGTGTGTGTGTATACACATATACATATATATATATACCCATATATAGAAGGTTTAAGATTAACAGTAATCATTTACATTTGTTACTAATATTATGGATAAGACAACTGGAAAAAGACCAACTAGAGTGAATGTGTAGACAGAAATCCAGACACAAAATTTTTTGATGGGAAGTACTTGATTTGGATTCTTGCTTTATCTTAAACTTTGGGCGTCCTTTGTCTCAGTTACCTACTGCTATATAATCAACCACACCAATGCTTAGTGGCTTAAGACAATGAATTATCATGATTATTATTGTTATTATTATTATTAATCTCTTCTAGTTTTGTGAGTTGAACAAGAAAAGGGGTGCTTAGGTGGTTCAGTTGGTTAAGCATCCAACTTTGATTTTGGGTCAGGTCATAATCTCAGGAACAAGCTCTGTATCAGGCTCAGTGCTGGGTGTGGAATTTGCTTGGGATTCTCTCTCTCTCTCCCCCTCTTCCTCTGCCCCTCCCCTGATCTCTCATTCTCTCTCAATAAATAAATAAAATCTTAAGAAAAAAAAAGAAAATCAGAGATTTCCAGTTGTTTTGTATCTTATAGAACTTATCCAATATCAGATAATTATCCTGATGCACACAGTACCTTTCTTTAGAGACACTATCAAACCATCAGATGCTACTCTTCAAAAAATAGATAAGCACATTTGGATCCTCCTGTAACATCTTTGTTGGTTTTGGGGATCAATCGTTTGAGCACTCTCTGATTTTATTTGTAAGACTAGATCCATAGACCAGTGCAAAGAATAATTTCCAGAATCATTCTGGTCATAACTTTTGGTCAATGTGATCCACTCATTTTAACTGTGCAGAGGTATAGTAAATGTGGACAATTGTATGTGCCTTAGTCAACCTTATCCTATGCATCGGATCTAGAATTGAGTTACACAGAGTGGGAAAACAAACGAGGTGGCATCAGTTTTGAGGTGGAACAAGTCCAAAACAGACTGGGAGATGAAATGGTAAGTGGGAGGAATTAGCTAGAGTTGGGAGGTATACCATAAGGACCCAACCAGGAGTAGTGCCAGAGGTTTCTGGAAAAGTGAGAAGAGTAGACAGCCCAAGCAGGACAAGAGTCAACATACTGAGCAGCAATCCAGGAGAAAGTCCATCCCCAGGGTAGCGGCTAAACAGCAATATAGAAGCAGGTAAGTAAATCATTAAGAAGTTGCTTTAAAAACTTAATAGGAGAGATAAGGCAAGGCCTGAAGTACAAAAAGCTGCAACTGATAAAATACATTCATGAATTGAACCAATTCAAGATAGGAAAGTCTTGAGACTTTGAGCTGAGTAGCTGCTCAAACCCTTCTACTAATCCCCCAAAGAAACCTCCCTCAGATTGGACAAGAATCTGTAAAATCCATAACACCTATGGTTAAGAAATTCTCCATTCTTGTTATTATGAAAAGTTATTTCACCCATCTCCTGTAATTATGAATTTTCAGCTAACCCGTGTAAAATATTTCCAGAGTGTTTGGCATGTGGCATTCAATGAATGTTAGTTCCTTCCCTTTCTTTCTTTTAGTGGCAATGTATGCACAAGACCACTTAGCAAGTAGCAACTCTTGGCCCATTTCATGAGGGTAGAACGAATCTGGCTTTTATTTGTTTGTTTTGAGAGAGCGCATGAGCAGGGAGGGGGAGAGTGAGAAGGAGAGAGAGAAACTTAAGCAGGCTCCACAATGAGAGCATGGAGCCTGACCCGGGGCTCAATCCCATGACCCTGAGATCAGGACCTGAGTGGAAATCAAGAGTCTGATGCTCAACTGAATGAGCCACCCAGGTGTCCCGGAGCTGATCCAGTTTTGTAATCAACATATTGACTGTTCTCCGTTTAATGGTGTCTTTCAGGCTGCTGATCAATTCGAATAAAATTACAGGCATCATGGGTTTCTGAATTGTGCATGTAGATACCAACAGGGGAACAAATTTGATGATCTTGAAGAGCGGTTGCCTGTAATGAACAAAATAATCCTCACTGATCCAAGTTCCTTCGAAACAAAGTTAAATTGGAAGAACAGCTGTTAAAACAGTCCAAAGGAAAGGATTTGAAGACCACACCAATCTCTGTGATAAGGAGTTATTAACATTTCTTTATTTTATTTTGTTTTTGTTTTTTTTTTAAAAAAGGTCTAACATTGACCCTGTTTTATTAAGAAACCTAAATAAAGATTTATATATGAAGGTGAAATGACTCAGAATGAACACTTTCATGAGAACCTGAGCTGTTGTTACATCCTGTATTAGCAGAAATTCTTACCAGCACACCCAGATATAAAAGACCAGTGACAAATACCGTAATTCAAGTGAAGAATGGCAAAAGCAGACTTAATTTCCAGAACTGCCCAGTTAATCAAAAAGCCTGGAACTATTCCCAGGTTGCTTTTTTCCTTTTTTTTTTTTTTTTAAGTCTAGAAAAAAATCCCAAGATAACCTTTGTGCAATTAATCTAATGCTAATGGGATGTAGGAAGGTAGTTATGAGATCTGCTGTAACAAAGGAGTCTTACAGAAAGTAAAGTGATTTGCAAAAGGAGACCAGGACATAACAGATAAACACAAATCATTTCTGTGGTATTTGCGGGGAGAGCTGGGAAGGGCAGGGATGCGTTTAAGGGAAAAAAGAAACAGTTCTACAATGTGGAGGAAGTTGATCAGACTTCAGCTTCCCCAGAGGATAAGTATAATATAATTATTAACTTGTACTTGGCACCAGATTTATTCCCTACGCAAAGACTTTAACTCAAAACTAGGAAAAACCCAAAGAGAGAGGAGACATGGAATTTGAAGTTGGGTGCTGTGGTTGAAATAAGAAGGAAAATATTTTTATTCTTACTGATGACTTCCAAATGGAAGTTCCAAATCCCACAGTGGCCAATAGAAAAGGTAGATGAGAGCATTGGTTTATTTCCCTGTGAAAAATTCTCCTTCTGAGATTACTTGGGGTCCATAGATAGCTTTGCATTATGTCAAAGATCTTATAGTTGAGTCTAATTGGAGCGCTCTCGTACTTCCAAGAATTTTTAAAGACAGAATATTTCAAACTTTGGCATTTCCTAAAGGATCAAATAAATCATGTAAATAATTCTCATTGGCCTATATACAATGTATTAGTGAGGTAGCTTCTGGCTTTACCTACTCACTCCTTGAGATTTTACCTAGAAGTACATCTGTTCAATTTGAACAACTACAGCTATAAAATACTCTCTAAGAATGTCAGCTAACACAATAGATAACAATAGAAGGTATTTCCCCCCTACAACCACTATTTTTTTTAAAATTATTAAAGATAAAGCTCCCGGATACAGTCTCCACTATATTCCGGCAATTCCATTTCTAGGTGTATACCCAAGAGAAATATGTTCGCCTCAAAGATATACAAGAATGTTCATAGTTACTCTATTCATAATAACTAAAGACCTAAACCCAAATGTCCATCAATAGTAGAATATTAAAAAATAACAAAAAAGAGTAGGCTGTTATTATATGCAACAATATGACTGAATCTCACGGATATAATATTGTGTGAAAGAAGCTAGGCACAAAAAAAGCCAATTATGATTCTATTTATATAAAGTTCAAGGACAGGTAAAACTAATTTATGGTGATAGAAGAAGAGTGGTTATCTTTGGAAAATATTGACAGGGAGTGGGTGTCAGAAAGACTCTGGAAGGCCAAGAATGTTTTACATCTTGTTTGTGTGGTACTTCCATGGATACACACATATGTAAAAAGTAATTAAGCTATAATTAAGATTTAAACATATATATATGTTTATATATAATATATTTTATATAATATAATATATATATGATGCCCTCATTTTAAAAATTTTAAGAATAAAGGGAAAAAAAGAGGCTTTTCAAAAGTTTATATTCAGAGATCCAAAATTCATGCTTATCCTCAATGTGCTAGCTCTTCATTTGTGATACAATGGCTGTATCCAATAGTTCCCTGAGAATACATTCGTGGTAGACAATTTTAGATAAGTAAGTATAAGGAAATTTTAGTCAAAGTAGCTTTTTAAAAAGATTTTTATTTATTTGACAGAGAGAGACTCAGCAAGAGAGGAAACACAAGCAGGGGGAGTAGGAGAGGGAGAAGCAGGCTCCCCACCAAGAAGGGAGCCCCATGTGGGGCTTGATCTCTGGATGCTGGGATCATGACTTGGGCCTAAGGCAGATGCTTAGAGACTGAGCCACCCAAGCACCCCTCAAAGTAGCTTTTTAATACTCGCAGGGCATCAATAGTAATGATAAAAGCTACAATTCATTGTGCTTATGATACACAGCACAGAATGTGGGTTCGGTGATTTTTAACAAATATTTTTATCATTTCTTATTATCTTGAGTTTAAAGTATCCTCTAAGTTTGGTGAAGAATAGGAACCTGAACCAGGTTAACAGAGTCCTTTGAGATTTTCTTTTTTAAGATTTTATTTATTTATTTGACAGAGAGGTAGAGAAGGAGCACAAGTAGGCAGCGCTGCAGGCAGAGGGAGAGAGAGAAGCAGGTTCTTTGCTGAGCAGGGAGCCCAACACAGGGTTTGATCCCAGGGCCCTGGGATCACGACCTGAGCCAAAGGCAGATGCTTAACTCATTGAGCCACCCAGGCGCCCCCCTTTGACGTTCTCATAACAAAGTTGATTTCTGTCTGCCTTGCTGTGTCACCAATGTGTTGCCAAGGGAGGGTAAAGAAAAAGCAGAGTAAACCCTTTTTATAAAATGGTTTTACTTTAGTTTTCCTCAGACAGATTGGCTTCCCATGATTGCTTCTCTGATTCTACTTAATCTTCTGGGGAAATCAATAAAAGACTTAGTATTAGACATCATTTTAAAAAAAGAACAATTTTCAATCAACTGACTTGAAAAAAGTCCTTTATCTTAATTTGGTTGATTTTTCCTAATGTTCAAATAAATGTTTTATGCCTGCAGGAAGCACATGGTTCCATTTCAAGGAGGAGAAGCTCTCTTCGCACCTCGGAGTTTTGAGTCCATTTAAGGAATCAGTGCATATTGTAACTACAGAAAGAGTTGAGGAAACCATGGGGAGGCAGGCGCCACCAAGGTGCTACAGACATTAGTCACGATTCCTGAAAAAATCCACGAGGTAAAGTCAGTTGGAAGCAGTTTCACTCTCAAATGAATATCATTTCTTTGGAGGGCTACTTTTCCTGGATAAAACTTTATTGACAGCGGTGCTCTAACAGTTCACAGTATAACCAAATGGCCGGGAGAGTACTCAGGCTCATAACCCTTGTCTCTGATTCAATTTCAAAACCAAGTTTCTTGGCTGCTGTTTTGAAATTATGACAAAAGGTCAAATGAATCTCAGTGGTGGTCATGGAAAAAGTCACAACTTAAAAACAAAACAGTGAAAAAAAGCATCTTGTGGAAACTCAGGAAGCCAATACTTTTAGGGGAGAAGTCCCAGCCTGAGGCTTAACTGGTGGATGGGAACCCAGGAGGAATGTAAGGCTGAGGTCTGAGTAACAACAATTTAGGGGCACTCTTGTTCGCTGCTTCCTGAGAAAGGAGTCTTGTACCAGCTGGTTGTGAAGATTAGCAGGTAAACTTTTCAGTCAGCATTATTTATAAGCTTCTAGAGAGTTTATGAACATTAATAGGACATTGGGACCAAATGCTTTGAATGTTAAAATATAGAATTTGATAAGTCATTAGTGCTTTAGAATGAATTTATTCAATATCTTACTTGTGTTGAACACCCACTAAGTACCAAGCCCTGTGATACGTGTGTGAACAAGGCACCTTCTAACCTCATGGTATTTACAGAAATGCTCTAGCCTGAATTTCTTCATCTAAGATAGTGCTAAAAAGAAATGAGAGGTCCCCCAAATGGAGTCACTTCTGCTAAGCCCCACCAAGACTTGTGAGTTGCTAACATAATTGCAGTTTTATCCTTTCCCTGGAGTGGAATTTTTGACCAAACGTTGGGAATTTCCTATTCAGCACTATGAAGTTAATCTGCATGAGAAGACATGCTGTCTTCCCCTAAGGGAAGGTAATCTTGCCTGAAATAATCCACTCTTTAAAATTCCTTGTCCCACCTTCCTTCTGCTTATAAAATCCTTCCATTTCCAGAAACTCCTTGAAGCTCCTTGTACTTGCTAGGTGGGATGCTGCCTAATTTCTGAATTGTTGAATAAAGCCAATTAAATCATTACATTTACTCAGTTGAATTTTTTTTTTTAAAGATTTCTTTATCTTAGAGAGAGAATGTGTGGGGGAGAGGGAGAGAGAGAGAATCTCAAGCAGGCTCTGCGCTGAATGTGGAGCTTGACTCAGGGCTCGATCCCAGGACGAGGAGATCATGACCTGAGCCAAAATCAGGATCCAGATGCTTAACCGATGGAGGCACCCAGGCACCCCTGAATTTGGGTTTTTAACATTAGTAAACATCTCATGCAACTGAGGATTAAATGAGGTCCTGTATCTCAACTTTTTACATTGTGTAGCAAATAGCAACTCTTCATTTTATATGTACTTGTAGATACAGACAGACTTATGTCTGCAGGCTGTGGGAGCACAGAGAAGGGGTACCTCAGTCACCATGAAGGCAGAACATTAGGAAAGACATCCTTGAGGAGGCAAGTGCTAATGTAGGACCTAAAAAAAGAGTAGAAGAGAGCCAGTAGAAAGAGGAGTTGCCCTCCAGACGGAGTGCTGGTATAAGGGCACAGAAGCGAGAGACAACTGGCAGTAGTAGGTCAGTGCAGCTGGAGAGGAGAGCTCCAGCTGGGCAGTGAAAAGAGGTGAGGCTGGGGAGGTGAAGTGTGCTGGTCAACCAGCTCTGGGAATATCAGTTGATTTCCACAGTATGAATCTTCCCATCGTGGCTGATTTCAGCTACCAGCAATTTGACAACCAGCACACATAATTCCTGGATTTTAAAAAGTCAGCTCTGTGGCAGGAGCTAGTGATGTTCAGTATACTCTAGTTGCTGGGTTAAGAACTTGGATGGACTCTAGGGCAGCAGGTAGCACTGATGGTGCTTTCAACCAGGGAAAACAGAGTATCAGGTCAGAGTTTAAGAAAGACTACTCTGGCTTTGGTGAGGAAGGAGTAGGGTAAGTCTGGAGGCAGGGAGGCCTGTGAAGTAATCCAGACCAGAAATTAAGGTAAACTTAGTAGAGGTAGTAATAGTTGCGATGTGGAAAAAAGTAGATTTAGACGATATTAAGCCGGGTGTGGAGATTTAGGAAGGGAGAGCATTGAAGAAATAAATCTGGGATTAGGGTACATTTTGTGCCAATAGTATACTTCAGTGGATGGATGTTTGGAGTACACTGGCCAATATTGCCTGCCAGGAGTGGTAAGCATTCCAGGCAGCCCAGTCATCTGGATCCAGAGGTTTATTCCTGACCATATCATTATACTGTGCCCCCAAATGTCTGTAGCATGCATCAGACAAAAGAAAAATTGCCTTATTAGTGAAATTACAAACAAATAAGAAAGAACACCCCAAAAATCCCTAGAAGAGAAATGGGCAAAAGACTTGAATGGACACTTCACAGAGAAAGAAATACGAATGAACGACTAGTAAACATATGGAAAAAAATGTTGATCCTCACTTCCAATTAAGGAAATACTTTTCACTTATTTGCAAAAATATATTAAAAAATGATACCACAGGGTGTATAGAGTGTTGGTAACTACTTCCAACAGAATACTAGATAGCCATTAAAAGAATGAGGTAGGGGGCACGTGGGTGGCTCAGTGGGTTAAGCCTCTGCCTTCAGCTCAGGTCGTGATCTCAGGGTCCTGGGATCGAGCCCTGTGTCAGGCTCTCTGCTCAGAGGGAGCCTGCTGCTCTCTCTCTCTCTGTGCCTGCCTCTCTGCCTATTTGTGATCACTCTCTCTCTGTCAAATACATAAATAAAATCTTAAAAAAAAAAAAGAATGAGGTAGAGTTGTATTTTCTTCTAGGAAAAAGCTCTTCAATATATTGTTAAGAAGTGAAAAAAATCAAGATTCAGAATAATAGCCTTCTCAGATACTATAAAAAATAGGCACTGTTATGCATATATGGGCTTATAAATGGTCAGAAAATGGAGGAATACAGAAGAAGTCATCTCATGCCTAACTCTGGAGAGTGGAATTGAAGGCTTAAGGAGCTACAGACCATGGGAAGGGCTGGAGACTCCTTTTTAAAATATACCTGGTTAGAAAATTTCAAACATATACAAGTAAAAAAATGATATAATGGACCTCCCCCTCCTTTATCCAACACCTAGTTTCAACAATTACCAATATCACATGATCATGCTATCCTTTTTTTCTATTTGAAAAAAAAATTACCATAGCATTATATTAAAAAAAATCTAACATAATAAAAGTGGTTTGCCCCAGTGTCCTCACGACCACGGGCTTCTTAGTCCAAACTTTAGTCCCCAGAGCCAGAAGGCTTCACGGACTGGGGAGCATTAGTGACTTTGCTCTTAAATTCGGTCAGCTGTGTAGCTAGAGAGACGGATAACTTTCTCTAGATACTATAAGGCTATCCTCAATTTGAAAAGCAGCATCAAAGGAAGACTCTCTGCTCTGTGAGGGGGAATTTAATATTAATTTAATGTTTGCTACCCTCCACCCATACCCCCAGTCCATGTTTTTATTAATGAACAACTTGGTTTATCCTGCAGCTGATTTTTATCTCTGCATTAAGACTGACTTCATTTCCCCGCAGAGCCCAAAGCTAAGAAAACAGTGCCTTCCTCTTCAGACTGGTGTGTCTTGGGTAACCAGACAGCTGCTGCCAGACGTGACCCGTGTCACAGCTGTCTGATGCATGACAGAAGCTTAAGGAAGCTTGGAAAAGTACATAGATTCCCAGGTCCCATTTGGGATAGAGTGCTGAATTCTGAGGACTAAAAATGAGGATAACTGCTTTCTGCATGTATCCATTCACTACCCCACAGTCATTCATTTCACAATCCCTACTCTGCCAGGCTCTATGCTAGCGTTTGGGTTGGAAAATGAAGCAGCACATGGCCTCTGACCTTCAGGACCTTACTGAATCTGGAAGTAAACGTTCAAGATTTACTCTCCTCACCCAGGATTACTCTTTCCTGTCTTGTCTGCCTCTTCTTACTCATCCTTCAAAATTTAGCCACAAGTCTCCATCTCTGAGGAATGACACTTGTAATTTACTGTTTCCTCTGCCAGGAACACCCTTCCTACCTTGTCTGTCCATGCTTAGTCACCCTGCAAAACTCAGGTCGCCAGTCCCATCGCTACCATCACGGTAACCCTGCTTGACTCCTCAGCTCCAATAATTTCTCTGGGTATTATGCCACTTAGGGTTTCATAAGTGCCTTCAAAGATAACTTCCTTGGCCATCAGCCCTCTCTATAGCTGATTCTCAACCTCTCCCTATTTTTCCAAAACACAGATCTTATCTGAGGGGGCCAAGGCTTTAAATAACAAGAGCAGAAGTGTTTCTGGGGTCCCAGCTTTAAACATCTAACATGTGCGGTTCGTCCCTTTGAAACAGACATTGGTGTTGATTTCAAAACCATTGCTTGATCCTTTCCATTTTAAATACTTTAAATAGAAGAAGAAATTGGAATTTATAAATGTTATCATGGTGTCTGTATCCTGCTCTAAAGTCTTTGGACAGTGTGAATCATTGCCGGGCTATTGTGTGATTGCAGAACTCTTAAGAAAGTCTAGCTAACATAAGCCAGAACTTAAACCTCTAGGATTCCATAATCTAGGAAGCAAATATTTTCAGTAAATTAAAACAGAAAGTTAATTATTTTAACTGATCTCATTATCTTCTCTTCTTAAATAGCCATCGAAACTCTAAACTATTTTAATATTCTTTTTTTCTGCTACTAATCTTTTCTGTGAATTGAGACATTTACAGGTAATAAGAATGGGGGGGGGGGAAGCCCTTGTGGGAAATTGTCCTCAAAAGAAAATTCCAATGTCCATTGTTTTCCTGAGTTTCTTTTTGGCAAAGATATCTTAATTCTAACTGCCAGTGCATATTTTGAATTTAATCAAATGGCAGAGATTCCATCCTTATTTATAACTCCCTTGCAGACAGCTCCCTTTATGGGTGGGGACCAGGCTCTCTAGAGCTAGTCTTGATACCTGAGCTTCTGGGATGTGGCAGCACCAAATACTCCCATGACCCTGCCTGCACAGGACCACTGTGGGGACCACTGCTTTCCCAGCCACAGGACTGCCACTGAACTGCTTTTAATTCCAGTTCAAAATTCCGTCGAACATTAATCATTCTGCTAAGCGGAATCAGGTACTACTGGTTGAGAAATACCTTCTCAGTTTGGATTTACATGAAATACCAGAGTAGGAGAGGTAAGGAGTGGCCTCAAAAGAAAATTAGAATAACTACCAATAATCATCATGTGCTCACTATACGCTAAGTCTTATCTCACTTATTCCTCACACAACACTGTTATATGCCCCATTTTATAAGTGAAGGAATTAAGGTTCAGGGAATTTAGTATTGAGTCTAAGGTTATGCATTCTACCAAACTGGTGGTCAGATCTAGAATTATCTGACTCCACAGTCTGTGCGTATAACTACTGTGCTATCCTGCCACTTAGAAAAGGTATATGAGTGCAGTCAGAACTGGGAGAGAGTTTTGAGTTTTTGAGTGATCGAATCACTGATGTAAGATTTTTTAATGGATTCCAAAATGATAGAAGAAGCTAATCTTCAGCATGTCTCCTGAGTTAGTCACAAGAGATATTTTGGATATACAGAAATAGAAGTCTTTACTAAATAAAGGAAAAACTTAAGAAACATCCGCTAGGATCCAGGATGCAATTAATCCAGGAGCAATTAACAAGTGTATTAGTTATGGTAGATGGCTTCCGCTGTTACAACAAATGCTCCCACATCTCAATGGCTTAGCACAACGAACATTTATTTCTCTCAGTCCAGTGTGGTCAGTAGACAAGCTCTGCACCCCACAGTCATCCAAGGCAAGATAAGGACGAAGGTGAGGTGAATAGGGCACTCATCTCAAGTGCAGAATTTAAGGGAGTGCCAAAAAACTCGGATATCACTGTAAATAATTTTGTGATGCAATATTTAAATAGAAGAAACTAATGCAGGGGGGTCTGGGTAGCTCAGTTGGTTAAGCGCCTGCCTTTGGCTGAGGTTATGATCCCAGGGTCCTGGGAGGGGGGTCCGAGGCAGGCTCCCTGCTCAGTGGGGAGCCTGCTTCTCCCTCTTCCTCTGTCCCCCAGGCTCGTGCTCTCACTCTCTCTATCAAATAAATAAAATCTTAAAAAAAAAAAAAAGCTAATGAAAAAAATGCACAATAAAGTATCAAAATTTTAAATCAAGACAGAATCCAACAGAGCTGGGGTAGGGGTGAGGGGATTGAGCTGAGTCATGCTGTCTCAATGAAGACAAATTTTAAAAATCCAACTGAAAGTAGAATGATCTTTACTCAGAAAATGTAGATTCACGGGTGTGAGCAAAACAAAAGGATGCATTACTGGCCCCTGCCAGCATGCCTAGATTCATTGTAAAGGAAAACCAGGGTCCCTAGAGCAGTAGGTTGGGGAGGTGGGGTGTGGATTTTCTCATTGGTCAGGGCGAGAGATGGAGATGGAACCCAAGGTTGTAGACGGCAGTGAGCTTAGCTTCGGCAACCCTGAGATCCCAAGGAACTGGGTTTGCCCCTCCAGACAGGGAGAACAGCTCTGTTACTTAGCAGGCCTCAGCTGGTGGCTGCCCTAGAAAAATAGCCCCAAAGAGCCTTTTATTTAGGGAGCTAAATGAAGTAGTTACTGTTTTCATGGAGAGCAGCCAAGCAGCCTGTGTATAAATCACTCAGTAACCTTTTGAAATTATATTGTTAAGAACCAATCATTATCTTACATTTCAGATAATATTTATACCCAAATATAAACTCTTAATCTGTAGACCAGGTGCCTCAAACTGCCTTTAACGCAAGACCAACTTCCATTCATCTGAAGCCCAGTCTGCTTTAGCGAGAAGGCTTGGCGAGAGAGCGGCACGTCCATGCTGACAGGCCTGGCGCTCAGGAAAGGACACACGCTCCGGCAGGCGGGGGCTCTCACCGGCCACGGCCACATGACTCTATTTCATTTTCTTCACCCCATTGCTTACCCTCTGACATTTTCGTATTTAGTCGTTAACTTGTTTACAGCTCTTCTCCCAGCAGACCCAGCAGGTGTGAATACAGACCGTCCCTGACTTACCACCACGGTTGGACTTAATGATTTTTTTGACTTATCATAGTGCTGAAGTGATACGGTCTCAGTAGAAACTATACTTGGAATTTTGACTGTCGATCTCCTAGCCTAGCGATATGGGTGTAATCCTCTCTCGTGACGCTGGGTAGGGGCGGCCACGGCTCCCAGTCAGCCACCTGATCCTGAGGGCAAAGAGCCGACACACTTAACATCGTTCTGTACTCATGTAGCCACTCTGGTTTTCACTTTCAGTACCGTATTCAGGAAATTCCTTGAGACACTCAACAGTTTATTAGACAATAGGGTCTGTATCAGGTGATTTTGCCCAACTGTAGGCTAATGTAAGTGTTCTGGGCTTGTTTGAGGTAGATTAGGCTAAACTATGCTGTTCAGTAAGTTAGGGGTATTAGGTGATTTTCAGCTTATGATATTCTCAACTTGCAGTGAGTTTATCGGGCCATAACCCCATCCTAAGCTGAGGAAGGGCTGTACCGGGAGATCAGGGACCTTGTCTTTCTTGTTCATCCAGTCCTCTCAGCACAGAGAACAGTGCTTGGCACACAGCAGGTGCTCAATAAATACTGGAATGAATAAGTAAGTTAGAGCCGATCTATTGGTTCTGCCTGGACTCCTTTGCCTTCACGAATTTCTACAACAGTGATTAGCACAGAACAGACACTCACCGCATGACAAATGGCCCTCATAAGGAAGGATAATGAGAGTACCACATTCAAGCCTCTGACACAATAAAAGAAGCCCAGTTCAGATTATGCCATTATAATAAGTTTGCATGTGTAATAACTCATATTTCAAAGCCACCCCATTTTCTAAGACTTTCTATGATTCTCCATGGATAATGGACATGAAAAGAATTCTGAAATGTGGTCCTGGGGTGGTAGCTTCTGTAAATGTTAAAACACTCAACACTGATGGAGCATTATACACACACTTGCACACTCACGCACACATGCACGAATACACATACATAGGATAGATATGTAAATACATACAGATATAGAGAAATAACTATAAATAGATGTGTGTAAGTTTCCTGACACATAAGATTCAACACACGACATTGGCATTCATAGCAGAGTTCTTGCGCATCAATTTCTACATCATCAAGAACCACTTATCAGCTAAATGGTTTCAAGTAATTTATGGCTCAAGTTCAGGTAGCTGCCACTGATTCAATATTTTAATGACATATATTAAAATGCATGTATTTCTTCAGGGGCACCTGGGTGACTTAGTTGGTTAAGTGACTGACTCTTGGCTTTGGCTCAGGTCATAATCTTGGGGTCGGGAGATCAAACCCCATGTTAGGGTCCATGCTGAGTGGGGGAGCCTGCTTAATATTCTTTCTTCCTTTCCTTCTGCCCCTCCCCCTACTGTGCATGGGCACACTCTCTCTTTTTCTTAAAATATATATATATATATATATATATTTCTTCAAACTGGTTACACATAGATACTGAGTCATATCACTCTGTCCAATATCAATACCCATCAGTTGACAGAATCAATTTCTAAGAACCTACAATAAATTCATACTGTATTGATTTAGAGCTAATTCTACATTTTAACATTCTCTACATCTTAATATTTTAACATTCTCTACATTTTAACATCTCTGAAGTCAAAATGTCTTTATAATCAACATCTTATGAGTATAGTTATTTTTTTTCTTAAAAGCTGCTATTAAAATAATGGTGTGTCTTCCCATCAATGGAAACTTAGAATCAAGGAAATGTGGTATTTAGAGGAAACATGACAGACAGGTTTATAATCTTAACATATTAAGAACTCATACAAAATGATAACAAAAGCAGTAAAATTTTGAGAGGTAAATGGGCAAAGGACATGAAACTTCCAACCACCTAAGAAAAATGTTACTAGCCAGTACATATAAACAACCTTACCAGAACTCAAATAAATGCAAATGTTAAAAAAGGAAACTACATTTCTGTCTTTTTGGTGAGTACAGAATAAATTTTTAAGATCCAGTGCTAGTTAGAGTGAGATAGAACGGGCACCCACATCAAATGTTGGTGGGTGAATTGGTACAAAATTTCTGAAAAGCAATTTGGCTGTATATATTAAAATTCTTAAGGGGGCCATGTCCTATTTATTCTTCTAGGCATGTATCACAAGAATAATCAGAAAGTGGTCAAAAATGTATTCACAAAGAACAATAAGTGGGAAAAAAAGTCAAGATTCTAAATTTACATACTATAAATTCTTACTATGTCAGAATTCAGAAAAAAATTACAATTAAATATCCTAAGATGTTAATGGCTGATTTCATCCCTACTCCTTTACACTTGCATGTGCTTTACAAATAAAATGTGTGTTATCTTAATAACCAGAAGAAGATATAAAAACCAAAGCAAAAAAAAAAAAAAAAAAAAAAAACAACCACAGGATATTCTGACAGAATTTCTATTTCTTCCCAAAGGAAGAAAGGGAAAAATCACTTGCCATGAAGTTTGTCCTGGTGGGAGACTTACACAGCAAAAATTATGTGTGTGTGTGTGGGGGGGAGCGTCTTTATATTTTTGTGGCATGATGCACAAGATAACATACTTCAAGATCTGTTAGATTTAGATGACATAGAAGTCTTGATCTTTGAATTTATATTTTGGGGCACACTGTTTTAGAGTTCATTATTATTATCATTTGACCCCTGTGAAAAACACCAGCACCTCACTGGTTAAACTTAGCCGGTTAAGCACTGTCTTCCTGCATGAGGAAGTTCTCAATGTCCTTGCTGAAGACAGTATTAGTCAGCTTTTTATTATCTCTTCCAAATAATAGTCGGATACAGTTAGCATCGTATAAATATTTATCAAAAAAAATCCAACAGAGACTATATGCTGCTAATTAACAGTTATGTAATAAGAACATTGCAAGATTTCTTTTCAGTAGGACTCCAATATCCCATTCAATACTGCCTGAAGCATCTCCTAGAGGACTCTAGCTTTTTTCTCCCTGCCACTCAGCCTCATCTTCAATCTTGAAACTTTAATTTTGCTTATAGATACTTTAAAGAACAACAACAAAATACAAATTGGTTTGATTTATGCCTTTGATATCAGAGTGAAAACAGCCAGTTAAAATTGATACTAAATTTATGTACTATATTTCTTCTTTATTTCAGTAACTTCCTTCTTGTTACATTTAGTGTGGCGTGTGTTTATATTTGGGGGATTTTATTTAGATACGCTGATACAATGGATAGGAGGCCCTCAAGTATCTTGCATGATAGTCCAGGGATGGTGGGGCTTGTGGGCCGGATATACTATCAACATTTACAGGTTTCCTCCACCATCTGAAAGTAGTGTCCACATAAAATTTTCTGAAGCCAAAATGGCACAAAGCCCAAAAGCGATTGCCGTTAATTTATGTGGAAAAATGTTTGGGCTTTCTCGCTTTTACATTTTCCGGGATTTTCTGATACCTCAGGTCACATCTTGCTAGCGGATGAACAAAATACACAGAGAAAAAGCACACATGCGCACAGACAATTTTCAAAACACTGGCGGCCTGATGCTTGGATGCTGAGTGTAGTTTCCGGGGAAGGCGCTGGGTGGCGCCACTCTCACCACCAGGAGTGATGCCGCCTCTAGGGGACTCAATGCTAAACAACCTCTGAACGCTATTTTTCCTTGTCGCCCTCCCCCACCCCCCATAAAAGCAAAAAGCTTCTTTGGATTTCTTTTGTTAGTGAAAACAGGTACTAGTGTAGGTCTTCGGTATAAGCCAAGTGGTGTAACGTGAACTTTCAAAAAGTGGGTGATATAGTTTAAGGTGATAAGTATCCAATGTAAGTTTATTGAGTGTGTGTCTTTAGCCCCAGAGAGTTCTAGGCATTGGGATATAGTGAGAAACAAGGCATAGCCTTTGCTCCCTGAATAGAAGGGTAATTGGACACCCTGAGAAGATAGAAGAGAGAGGGGCTTCCATTAACTGTCCATCCCACAATAACCTCAGTTTCTTTTCCCCTCACCCCATATTCTTATTCCCAAACTCTAGCCAAGTGGGTTTCTCATTCAGTAGGTCTAAGGTGAGAACTGAAACTGAATTTTTTTAAAGCTCTCCTTGATAATTCTGACACACGGTCAAGTTTGGGAACCACCATATGACTAAACAGCAGTAATGATCTTTTGGAAGTAGGAGAAATTGTCAAAAGATAGCAGACAAAATGTTTCCTTGAATTATCTTTCCTCCTAACATCTTGCTGCCATTAAAATTGTGGTTTAGAATATAAAATCATCAATGGTATTGTCTCTAATTCTGTTTGTATGGATAAGACTCTTCTGTTTCTTTTCTTGGCTTTCATTAATCAGTGAATCAATAGTCAGCTGAAGTGATTTCTTTTGCTCTCATGTGAAATTATCTTCTTATGAAAGTTAAGGCTGTAATCTAGTTTCTTACTGTTCACCTGTTGGTGCAAGCCTGTAACTCTTTTCTTTGATAGCTTCACAAGTGTGCTATACCTGCTTGCCTGTGGGCCTTTGCACATGGTAATCCTGTTCCCATTCATTGGCTCATTCATACTCAGGTATCAGTGTAGAAAAACAATTTTTATGCATATAAGGTCTCAAAAGATGTAATCCATGCATCCTGTCATAGAAAGCTATTGGGGATGGATAAAACAAGAAAGAGGAAGACAAGACTTTGGAAACAGCTAGCTAAAGAATAACAGCCACATCAGATCATGATCCCAGGGTCCTGTAATCAAGTTCCACATTGAGCTCCTTGCTCAGCGGGGAGCTTGCTTCGCCTTCTGCCTGCTGGTCCCCCTGCTTATGCTCTCTCTCTCTGACAAATAAATAAAATTTTCAAAGAATATATATAAGGACAGGGGAGAGGGATGAATAGGTGAAGCACAGAGGTTATTTAGTGCAGTGAATATACTCTATATAATATCAAAATAATGGATACATTCGTTATATATGTGTCCAACCCCATAGAATGTACAGCACCAAGTGTAAACTGTCATGTGAACTATGAACTTTGAGTGGTAAGGGTGTATTAATGTAGGTTCATCAGTTATAACAAATGTCCCACTCTAGTGGGGAATATTGATAGTGGGGGAGGCTATGCATGCAGGGGGGCAGGGGAAAAATGAGAAATCTCTGTATCTTCCCCTCAAGTTTTCTATGAACTATTCTAAAATAAAATGTCTTCAAAAAATTGAAAAAAAAAAAAAAAAGAATAACAGCCACAGAAGGAAGTTCTTGAATGACTCTGTGCTGAAGGATGGAGAAATCCAGAAGGGAGAGCTCTAGTGGAAAGACAGAAAAAAGAGCTCTTGAATAGTAAGGAGACAAACATTTGACAGATTTGATGGAGTAATTACTCACATAGAAAAGTTTACAAATGAAAAAAGAAAGTGAAACAAAAGGTTGTCGATAAAGGAAAATATAATTCTTTATTTTTTTGAGGGAGAGTGACACATCGAGAGAGGGAACACAAGGAGGGGGCATGGGAGCCGGAAAAGCAGGCTTCCCGCAGAGCAGGGAGCTCTAGGTGGGGCTCAATCCTACGACCCTGGGATCGTGATCTGAGCCAAAGGCAGATGCTTAACTGACTGAGCCACCCAGGCGCCCCAGGAAAATATAATTCTTAAGTACTCTTTGGCTTAGCAGTGGATAATATTTGTATCATCATCATAATGTGGCCATCAATTATTTCTTTTGCTACAAATTCTCATGTGGCTTTATTGGGAGGAGAAGAGAGAACTGAGTGTGTGAGCAATGGTGGGGTAAGGGCATTAAACCCTCTATTAATGCAAAATGTCCAAAGGAAAGAAATAAACTTGATAAGTCAAGAAATAATATACATATTGGAAAGTAATACGGAAAAAATACCAGTAGAAATGGTGATAGGAATTCAAAGTAGTCACCTAAGTCAAGGTAGGGTGGGAGATGGGGCATGTGTGTAGGGGACTGGGTTGTTGTTTCTGTGAAAGTATTTTAAACATTTAGAATATTTGTTTTGTTCTTTGAAAAGTACATATATTACTCTGATTTTTAAAAACCTATATTAAGCAACTACCATGGCCTGGCAAAGTGTTTCACCCTACCCATGACTTAAGAGAAGTGATAAAACATGATTCTGACATTCCAAGACCCTGAGTCACTTGGGAGGATATAAGCTACGACCCATATATAAAAATAAAAAAATAAAAAAACTAAAGAAAAAGCTATGACTAAATCTGAGAAGAGACGCAAGAAGTTTTGTATTCAAATTACATGCACCTTAGTGTTTATAAAAGTGTGTAAAGCAGAACTTACCATTTTTCTCTTACTCTAAGGACAATGAGAATGAATCACTCTATGATCTCCTTCCTAAGGGTTTACAAATTTGGCCCCATCAAAGGTTCTCTGAAAACAGGACTATACTGAAGCACTAGCTAAGCCCTGCTTTGCTACTGTAATGGCTGCCTTTGCAGTGTTCCATCCTGGCTCCACTAGGAAAAAAAAAGAAGAAGAAGAAGAAGAAGAAGAAGAAGAAGAAGAAGAAGTTAACTGCTTACTTTGTACCAGACACTTTTTTCTTATACGATGAGCACTGGGTTCCTGTTCCCTTTTGCCCAATAACCATCCTAAAGGAAACAGCGGGGACAGCTGACGAAGGACTGGCAAATAAAATCAAAACAAAAGGGTCCAAAAAATGGAGGGAACAAGGGGGGAAAAAAGGAACACAAATATTGTGTTTTCAGAACATGGGGGACAGCTTCGCCAATGTATTTCTTGCCATTGTTGCATGTTTTCCTTGGACATCCTGTCACTTCCTCCATGCCCTTTGTGACAGAAGTTTTTGTGAGGAAGGTTAGAATCACTGACGAAGTTGTTTATGTGGCATGTTTCTTAGGCAAGAGATTCATCTCGTGGTCCTCTGAAAAGTGTTAAACTGCAGCTGACATTTAAGCCTACTCAGATTAGAAGGTGTCAAATGTACTTGAAGTAAAGAGAAAGAAGCAATCCCTGGAGGGAAGGTCTATCACAGAGATCCACCACGACATAACCTCTGGAGGTTTATTCACAAAGTTAACAAGACTGACCCTCTTAGGCTCTGAAGACTGAGAGCTCTCTGCTTTTTTAGACTCGTAGATTTTGAAGCTAATACATACTTATTAAATAGATTTTGGAAGAAGAAGACAAATATCCAGAAGAAAGTTACCATTTCTTATGATCACACTGTTTAGAGTGGATTACTGTTAATTCTTTTGGTTTTATATATAAATAAATATATATATGTCATATTTATGCGAAAAAGAGGTGTCATATTGTGTGCATATGGTTTGCTATCATGCTTTTCTTCCACTGACAATCTGGTCCTTTTTTTTTTTGGTGCTAGATTAAGTTGCCAAGAATTTGGGGTACATTTCCAGACCTAAAGGGAACAAGATAAAGTCTTAAAGATAGCCAATTGCTTTTTATCTAGACCTGAAAACCTATGGGATTCAGTCTCCCCTAGACTTAAAGGTCAACTTGGAGATAAATTATTCTATTGGGCTAATCATTCAATTAAAATAGTACATATATTTTAAAAATTTAAAGTTTGGTGTTTTCTCTTTATATGCAACCTTATGCCTAGTCAACATTAGATATTCAATATTTTTATCCAGGGCTAAGCATCTTCATGAAAAATTTTAAGTATTTTTTGTTGTAGATATATCTATATAACAAAATTTTCTCTTTTAAGCATTTTTTAAGTATACAATCTGTGGCTTTAAGCATATTTACGCTATTGTACAAATATCACCACTATCTGTCTCCAGAACTTTTCCATCTTCCTTCAAACTCTGTACCCAGAAAAAAAACAACTCCCCCTTCTCCCTCTCCACAGCCCTGGTAACCACCACTGTACTTTTTGTCTCATGATTTGACTACTCTAGGTACTCTAGGTATAAGAGAAATCATATGTTAGTTCTTATGTGACTAGCATATTCCATTTAGCATATTTTCAAGGTTCATTCGTGTTTTGGTGTATGCCAGAATTTCCTTTTCAAAGGCTGAATAATATTCCACAATATGCATATGCCCCATTTTGTTTTATCAGTTCATGTGTTGAATACAAAAATTAAGTTTATCAATTACTCACGTGTTTGAACTTTTTCTTCTTTTGGCATGTGTGGCAGATCTGGCAGGGTGATGACTGTTTTGGGGACCCCTTCCATATGTAGAGTTACTGAACAGCAGTACCCACACAGGGACTGAATTTCCCTGTCCCCATTATATCCTGGCAGGCCCCATGACTTACTTATTGCTAACCATGTGGGAGAACACGATGCTCGTCATTTCTGAACTGAGGAGCATGGTCTTCTAACTACCTGCTGGTAGGCTGACACTGGACAACTTTGAAACCACGATGGCCAAGCCACAAGGGAGAAGTAGCCTGGGTCCCCGAGTCACCCCTTTAGGGAGGGTCTCCCTATTAGGAATTGTACTGGGTTTTGCATGAGTGAGAATTTTAAATTTAAACCACTGAGATTTAGGGGCTGTTTGTCAACCCCATCTGACATCATTCTAAGACCCATCTATTTCAAGTTTCTCCTCCCTTTCCAGCTCTTCTTTCCCATTGTCCATTGCTGATTCTTTCCTCTGCCTTCACCCTGCTTTTCAGCCCCTGGGTCATATGCACTCTACTTCTTGAACGGTGCCTCTAGCAATCCTGTCCTTCCCAAACACTCTGCCGTGATTTAGTTTAAGCGAAGACAGACAGAGGGGTAGGTTAAGCCAGTTGAGAGCCTAGAATGCTTATCAACTGACAGTGCTTAAAGTCCATTGGAAATCTTTTTACCAATAATCCTCTCAGGAGAATTCTGCATTTGTTAAAAGGAGTACGTTGAAAAGCCTTTGGAGGGAGGGCTGAGACCTTCAGAGCAAACGGTCATTTAAACTGCCTTAGGAAGCAGGAGGGTTCTGGATAATGCAGGGCTTTTCATTTGCTGAGCGGCGCTTAACACCGAACCCCTTCTCTAAGCAAATGTTGAGCAAATATGAGAAAATATCAGTTTGTAGGAGAGACAAATAATTATCCTACTCAGATTTCCCACATGTCTCAGTCTGGCTCTGAGTTCAGGCCACCAACTTTTCTTGCTATTTCTGGTCTATTACATTTAATTCCAAATGTCCCTTCTGCTGTTTACCCTCCTCACTGCTGCTGGAATGATCTTTCCGAAGCACGACTCTGGTCATGTTATCTCTGCTGGAAAACTCTGAGGCTGCTCATTGCCTACGGTTGATGTTCCTCGAGTGGATCTGGCCCCCCGGCTGGTGAGAAGAGAGGAGGAGAGAAGAATCACTTAGCTGGTGCAGGCGATGATGTCACCATTCCAAATCACGAGTTCCTGGCAGAGGATGAGGCTGTCGTGGAAGACGTGAATCGTGCATGCCGAGCTCTTTGTCCTCTTTGCGTCTTTTTGGCTTAGATTGTCCCTTCTTCCAGAATTCCAGAGGAATATGCACTCATCGTGCTAGTCTCAGCTCAAGGGTTATCCTTTCTATGAAATCTTTCCTGACAAGCCCCTCGCCCCCTCACGATCTGTTGCTTTCTGTCTTCTCTCCCTCTCCAAATCCAGGCAGTGGTGGAGAGGTAGAACAGGTTTTCCAGGATTTAAACAGGGTCCTACAACAGCGTGAGAACAGTTACTGTAACAGCGGCATTTTCGAGGAAGCCATATGCTCTGGGTACACTTAGGGCGTTCCACAGCTGCACGGTGCTCCCTGCCTTATATGCGGACACTGTTGGTAATTGCTCCCTCCTGGCCCCCAAAACTGTGGGGTGTGGAGGATGGGGAACAGGGCTGTCCAGTGGGCTAAACACAGGAGTTTAAATGTCTCCTTTGGGCAGAGGAATGCCCATTTATCTTTTCGTCTTCCTGACTCCCCTTCTTTGTTTGGGTGCCATCAATCATCCTTTGGTTAGGAAACACAAATTAAATGTCTTACAGTGAGTTTACCTTGCAATGAAGCAAAGCAGAGGAAAATCATTCTCATACAGGAAATGTCTTTGCCATTAAAACGGTGACCCAAGGGCTTATCTAACCTGAAAGTGGTTGGTTTGAAGCCAAAACGGTTACTTAAAAAATGGTATGGGCCAGCCCTCAGCACTTGCTGCCATTGGTAATATTTAATTAACAGTGTCGGGCCAGCAGGCCTGGATCAAACAGCTCTCGGGATTGAAGGGGAATGCAATTGCCAACATAATTTTGAGTTGCCTGAGTTTAATTCTGATAAATAGTCCTTATAGAACCATCACTTTATGGAGGATTTCTCACAAAAGAAGATAGCTATCATGATGCCTGTGCATGATCCTTGCTCAGGGTGGGTTTCACCACTAGCTTTGGCCCTCCAGCCACACTCCTCTGTTATTAAACAAACAACTGTGCTCTGGAGTTTTTTCACTCTCCGCATCATCTGCCCTAAGCCTCCAGCAATTCGTCAGGTCCGATTCCGGTTTTTCCAACCCTGGCACTGGTTCCCATGGCGGTTTCCACTGGTGAGCTTGATCTGGTAAGCCACGACTCCCTGTATTTGCTGGCCTATCCTTCCAATCTTGGGGGCCAATGTTTGCCCCTATGTGCTCCCCTCTTTTATGGATCCAAGAAGAGTTTCGGTTTTTTTTTTTAATTATTCCGTTCAGCTTTTAACTTGTCGTTGGGGTAGAGTGGCAGTTTTCAAGCTCCTTAGATGCAGAACTAGAAACTGGAACTCCCCCAAATAGTTCTTTATTTCTACAGAGAAGTCCTTAGGATCTCACAAAATAAATTCTTTTATTGGCAAAATCTCCTTCACCTCTTTTGCTACCAGAAGCAGAGTCATTCAGTCACCACTTGCTGAACATTTTTACCAAAGGAATGGGAAATACACCAGGGTATCTGGACTCTTTCCTCCCCCAACTCATAGCCTTGAAAAACATCATGAATGGGTCACAACACTCTTTTCCTCTGAGCCTTGGAATCCTCAGCACAGAGGTCCCAGTAACTACCAGGAGACTCTAGTTAACAAATGAGTTAAAACCTTCATGCTACCTACCCATATTCCTCTCCATGACCCAGACACTGAGTATACAAAGGAGGACAGCACGGAGTCTTCCCATTTGAGGCCATTACACTGCAGTGGATAAAATAAATTTAATAGCTCCTTACTTCCACTTTACCTCTACTGCACTTTCTGATTTTAAGAAATCCATATGAGGATAACTTTTACTTTTATGGTGAAAGGTAAAAAAGCCAGGACTTTTTTTTTTTTTTTATTCTCATGTCTTACCTTCTGCTGAAAGGTCTGAGATTGAAATGTATTATTTAGGGATGCCAGAGTGGCTCAGCTGGTTAAGCCTCTGTCTTTGACTCAGGTCATGATCCCAGGGTCCTGTGATTGAGTCCCACATCGGGCTCTCCGCTCAGCAAGGAGTTTGCTTCTCCCTCTGCCAGCCGCTCTTCCTGCTTGTGCTCTCTCTCACTCTCTCTCTCTCTCTCTGACAAATAAATAAATAAATAAGTAAATCTTGAGATGTGTTATTTAATTATAAAATATCATTATTTGTGTTTGTTTTTCTCCTAATTCTGGTTCAATTACTCCTGGCGTAAAAAAAGCAAAAAAACCAAAAAAACAAAAAAAAAACCCAAAAAACAAAAAATAAAAACCAACCAAACAAAAAACAGCAGAGCTGCATACTTCAGTAGACGAAGATATAAATTTCCTCTTTGTGGCTGGTAAAATAGGCCAACTACCCCAGTGGATTTTTTTTTTTTTCCCCTTCACTGACAGGTAACCACACAATTTCCTTCCTCAAAAGCTTCAGCAGGTAAGTGCTGGGAGCTGGAGCTCACGACCAGCAAGTGAAAAGGGAATTGTCCATTGCTTTGCCCTGCAGTTCTGGGAGAAAAAGTCAGCTACCCTCAGCTCTGAGATTTCAGAGGCCTGGGGGGACCCTTCACTTTTCCTGCTCAAATCTGCTCCTCTTTCTCTGTACAGTTCCTTTGAGGAGGTGATTGAGTTTCCCAGTCAGTGATTATGATGATGTTTTAGAATGTAAATGAGGTTCAGTGGGGGGTAGGGAGGGGTAGTCTGGAGCTGATGACCAAGAAGAATTCTTGAGACATCTTTGGTGCAAAATAGTGGTTTATTAAAGCACGGGGACAGGACCCGTGGGCAGAAAGAGAGGCCCTGCGGTGGCAGGTTCTGTAGGATCGGGCTGGGGGAGGGAGTAAGGGAAAAGGGAGGTTTCTATAGAACTTTCATATGCTAAAGAGGACCTGTAAGATACAGGTGTCTTGAGGGTGTCTTGAGGGTGCCTTGAGGGTGCCTTGAGGCCTTGTTATTGCCAAGGTTTTTCCCTCTAGCAAGGTATTAACATTAAGATGGTTGGGAGATTTGTAAAGAATGTCACATATGTCCCACCCAGGAGTGGGGGTGGGAGAAGGTTGCAGGGTGCCAGCTTTTGCTTTGTTCTCAGCCAGGCTTCTGTTCCCTCATCAATTAGAGACAGCTTGAAAAGCAAGGGATCCCAGAATAAAAGCTTTTGTTTTTACTCTGAGGTGTATAATACCAAAAACAGGTCAGTCGCCAGAGCAGTAAGGAAGCAGGAGAAAGTGGGCCAGTGAGGGGGAAGAGGAAATGGGGATTTCCCAGCGAGAAGATTCTGAATATGGGATGGGGCTGGGGGCAAGGAGGAGGAACTGAAGTAGCCCCCCGTAGCTGTTTTAACTAAGTTTTGCCTTTCACGAACACTGAGAAAAGACGCTTGGCAGAGAGAGACGCCTTGGTTATTTTCCAAGCAACTCCAACACTGAGACTCTTGTTATCTTCTTGTCTCCACTGCATACAGATTGTTCTTTCCTGCCTAGAAAGGGAGCAGGTTCCTGGAGGCTCTTGATAAATCAGAAAAGAACAGAGCCTGGATGATTCAGTTGGTTCCACCCCTGCTCAGAAAGGCCGTTCCTTTGTTCGCGCATCAGGTTTTGCTTTCTGCTCTCTGAGGAAACTCCAGGGCTGAGAGGAAAACATTCCCGTACATTTCTTCCCAAACAGAGCATTGTGTGGAATGGCTGACTGTATGAGGCCTTTCTGGGCCATTCTTGGCTGCCATTGGCCAAGGACTCATGGAGCTGGACACCTCATTGCATTTATGACACTACAGTTTCTCTCACGCTCTGAGGTGCAATGAAAGCTGACTGCCTCTCTAATTACTTCCTTATGCCCTCCACACCTCTTCAAGGATTAAGGAACTATTTCCTTTTCTAGTTATAACTCACTTCAGAGCTTTACTATTTGGTTAGAATGGTGAATGTTTTTTATGTATATCTTTCTGGGTAAATGTAGTGGGTTTTTTTTGTTTTTTGTTTTTTTTTTAACATTGGTGTCTGAATGATACAAACTCAACTGAAGCCTCCATAATTTCTTAACTGGATGACCCTTGTCCAGTTTCATGGCCTCTCTGACTTACAGTGCCATTGTCTCTACAATGGAGTTATCAGTACCTAAGTCTTTGGGTGGTGAAAAATAATGGGAAAATATGTGTGTTCAGTGTACAGGCATGACAGTATTATTTCACGGGTTGTTCTAATTTTTAAAACAGTACAGCTGAATGGATATCCTTACCACTGTAAGGATTAAGAAAAACAACAATAATAACTTATAGCACATCACATTTTTCCAAACACTTTGCGTACATTTTTAAATTTAACTAAATTTTTTTCTTTTTAAAAAATTTTTAATTTAAATTCAATTTAGTTAACACACATCACCCAGTTACCCATCCCTCCACCCACCTCTCCTCCATCAACCCTCAGTTAGTTTCCTATAGTTAAGAGTCTCTTATGGTTTGCCTCCCTCTCTGTTTTTATTTTATTTTTTCTTCCCTTTCCCTGTTCATCTGTTTTGTTTCTTAAATTCCACATGATCAAAATCACATGGTATTTGCCTTTCTCCGACCGACTTATTTCACTTAGCATAATACACTCTAGCTCCAACCATGTTGTTGCAAATGGCAAGATTTCATTCTTTTTTGATGGTTGAGTAATATTCCATTGTATATATATTTTAAATTATTTATTTATTTATTATTTTGCTAACCTGGTGAGTTTGGCAAAGTAGGTATTTTTAAATCTCTACTTTAGAAATTAGAAGTTGAGAGAGAAGCAAATTTAAAGCCTCAGAGTAGGTTAGCTAGGTGTTGTATGTCCTATTGTTAACAGGAGCATGCTGATGTTCAAAGATAAGCCACTTGTTGAAAGAAGCAGAGCCAATAAATAGAGATAAATAGAGATAAAAACTAGAACCCAATAGAGATGATATCATTTGGAATTGATATCAAATCCCATGCTCTTTTCATCACAGAAAGTTAATTATAATTAATAAGAATTTTCTAGGGGCTCCTGGGTGGCTCACTCAGTTGTGTGTGTCTGCCTTTGGGTCCTGGGTTTGGGCCTCGCATCAGAGAGCCTGCTTCTCCCTCTGCCTGCTGATCCCCCCTGCTTGTGCTCTCTCTCCCCCTTCCTCTCTGTCAAATAAATAAATAAAATATTAAAAAAATGAAAAAGAATTTTCTGCTTCATGTATCACTTTCTGAGAGGGAGTGTTAATATTTCCAGTTACCAACTGTGACTTCTTAAACTATTGTTCATTTTTTCAGCATTATAAAACATCCTTCTTCAACTCTTATGATATTTTTATTTTGAAATGTGTTTTGATGCTAAAATTTCTACCCTGGTTTTCTTTTAATATATATTCTCCTTTTCTCTATTTATTTTAAACTCTCTTCATCATTTTTTAAGTAACTGTGTGATTCTTATAAACTACTTACTCCTGGTCTTGGTTTTACAAACACAAACGGAGACTTTCCTCTTTGGATCATTAAGTTTAGCTATATATTCTTATTTTAATTACTCTTATATTACAACTTACTTCTGCTAACCCATTTCATATCTCCCAATTATCATCTTTTCCTTAAAAGTAATCCCTTCCTGATTCTGTTTAGGTAGGCTAAATTATGTTTTGGTCATCTAAAAGTTTTTATTCTATTTTTGGTTTTTGTGTGGTTTACTTACACACACTTATTTTTTCCTATCAATTTACCACCCTTTATATTTCCCCCCATGCAAGCAGACATGCATTTTAACCCATTTTCACATGCATCCCTTTAAAAAAAAAAAATTCTTTGTCTTCTATCTTTGGTTTCCCATTTCTTAAGGATCACTATTACTCACTCTCTGATTCCAGTGTCTTGAAAACCATTATTTCATATATTTTGTCCAGTTTGCTTGTTTCAGATAAAAGAGTAAATCTGTTCCTTGTTACTCCATCTTTGTTGGAAGCACAAGTCCCTGTGACTCAATCTTCCATTAGTAAATATTGATCCTTTGGACAAATAGAATGCCGTCGGAACGAAATTCCTGAGAGACAATTCTCCATGCGTCTCTTGCATTTTATTATTTCCTCCAAACAGAGGCACTGACCACATTTGTCCTAGACTAATTTTTTTAAAATTTAGATAGAGAGCATAGAGGAGAGAGGTAGGGGGAGAGGGAGAGAGAAAGAATCTCAAGTCAACTTCATGCTGAATGTAGAGCCCAATGTGGCACTTGATCCCACATCCCAAGATCATGACCTGAGCCAAAATCAGGAGTTGGACACTCAAATCACTTGTGCCACCCAGGCACCCCTGACCCCCAAACCAAACTATCTTTTGAAGGGTATTTGAATAATGAACCAACTTAGAAGATAGAAGAGTATCTCCTTCTGGAGGAAAGGGCAGGTGTAGTTAAGGTCTTAGAGAGTAGAGATAGCATCTCTCTCCAGAGCAAAGGACAAGAATGTTTCCTGTCCAGTAAAATCTATTTGAGTTTTCTAAGCTCAGTGCTCTTCTGCAATACAACCCAGTGTGTAAGAAGTCATCACTGGACCTCTTTGCATCACTCTGTGGGAACTGGAGCTCAAGGAGTCAGTGAAAGAAAAAGTTTTTTTCTCTGCCTACGGCTGTTGCTGCAAGTAATGAACTGTCTTTTGTCTCTGAGCCAGGAGTCTGGTGCCCCTGCCAATAATCCTGGAACTGTGGCAGCCTAACATGTTAGCTCGAAAGTAATGTGCAGTCTCATCCTCTTCATAGTTCTTGACAGACAAGATGGAATAGACTAGGTTAAAAAGCAATCCAACTTCTGTCTCACTTTCTCTCGAGGCAAATGCCTTGGGAGTCCTAAGTCAATATGTTATTTGGCTACTTGAAAGCCACTTGGCTGCAAAGATCACCTGGAGTGTCTACATTACATTTGAGATACGGAAGGGGCTCCAACTGTTCCAATCCCCGGCTGACTGAGTCTCCTTAGCCCAGATACTAGTCATATGAGGGACTGGGCCTTCAGATCATTCCCAACACCAGGCTTAGAGACATGCAGCGAAGGAGACAGATAGAGCTGTCCCCACAGCCCTGCCTAATTTGCAAATTAGTGGTCAAAGAGATGCTATTGCTATTTTAAACCACTGAGTTTTGGGGAGATTAATCATGCAGGGCTGGATAACTGAAACACTGTTTATAACATCCTTCTGGATTTCTTGCTCTACTGGCTAGCATGCTTTCTCTGAAAGGTGTTTAAAGAAGTTCTTGTGTAGTGAATTTCTGAGATCTTATATGCCTAAGAAGATATTTTTCTATCACAATTAAATAATACTACACTAGTTAGTTGTGAAAGTATAAACCTAAAATTCTTTTCCTTCAAAAAAGGATCTATTGTTTTCTTGTATCCAGGTTACTGTTGTAAAATCTGACATTAGTTTTATACCTATTTTTTTAAATGGGTGACCTGTAGTTTGTGCCAACAATATTTGAGATTTTTTTGTGTTCTTTCATTTCTTTAATATTTTATTATAGGATGTTTAAGTGCATGTTTTCCTTATTTATATCTTTTCGTACTTTATGAGCCCTTTCATTTCAAGGTCTTACGCCTTTCTTTAATTCTGAGAAATTCTTGTCTTTATTCCCGCAGACATCCCTTTACTTTTTGTTGTTTTTCTCTCTTATTCTGTGACTCTCATATAAATGTTGATTGTTCTAATTCTATCCGTCATGTCCCTTACTAACTTTTTAAAAACTGCTCTCCACAACTTTACTTCTTCTTAGTGCTCTCCTAGATTTCTTCACTCTCATCTTCCAGCTCACTAACTTTTTCTTTATCTGTATCTATTCTTTATTTTACCATGCATTGAGTCTTTTATTTCAAATCTTATATTTTTATTTCAATATTTCAAATTTTGCATTTCTGCTACAGTATTTCCATGTGGTTATCACATATAACTGCTTGTTCTTTGTGTTATTAATATCTCCCTCATCTTTTTGAAGGTAATTCTAATGCTTTGAATCATTTATCTCTCTGATTATTTTTTAAGATATAGACCTTTCCGTTTGTTGCTTAATGCGAGTATCAGATGTCCTACAAGTGTGTCTGTGAGCTCATATTCTCCTGAGAGTATTAATCAACTTTCATGGAAAGGTGAAATTCTAGGTCAACTGTGATATTTGCAGTACATTTCAGGAATAGGGGTTGGGTGGGAACATCATCCCAGGAGGTCTAACTGGAAATACGGGAAAATTAATTCTTAGAAATGTGGATTATCCTAGCCAAGCTGGCACGTTGCAAAGTCACCACAACCTCAGCTTATGGAAAGGGAGGAGCAGAAAGAGTAGAAGGAAGTCCCAGGAGCCCCTGTTCTGTCTGCATCTGTTGTTACTCACTTCTCCTCTAGCTGGGCTCTGGCACTGCTCTCTTGTTTCTGGCCAGCACTGCGTTGATCTGGCTGGTTTTTTTGTCCTACATTGGCAATATAGCACACCGGAATAGCCCTTCTAATGCAACAAGGTGTGTTGGGGCGGGGAAGAACACGACTCCTAATGGCTCCCTCAGCTTGTTTCTTCCCCACGTTTTCCAGCTCTCTTCAAGCCTTGAATGATGGTTCCCACTCTCTGCTCCTTATCATCTCCCTTAACTGCAACACAACTGCCTCCCAGTGCGGTCTTCACTCAGTTCTTCCGCTAGTGTTTGGCTCCATCTTCTTCCCCATCACATGTGGGATGACATCAGGGCTGGTGGGGGAAAAGCTAGTGACCCACGTATTTGCCATCACATCAGCTGTAATAACATTTGAAATGTAGATTTTGAATTTCCTTGTACAAAGTTATTAAAGTAATATGAAGAAATGATAAAAGAAATAATCAACTTTGTTTGTTATATTGCTTAGTTTTACCAGAGATCTGTTTACCATAGTTCTTTTCTGACAAATCTTTTTTAAGAGAAAGGGACAAACGGGATTTTGCGTTGAATTAGTAGAGTTTTTAAAGAATTGTATATTTTTGGCCCAGGTATCAGAGTAGAAATGCATTTAAGGAAAGCTGTTTTTCTCAATTGCTTCCAAAGATAATTAAGGGAAGGGATACCATGACCAACAACTGCTCTTATTATTCTGCAATATTATTCATCTATCCAATTCTTCCCTTTGGGTCCATAAATTGCAACAGTATTTCCTTAGAAACCAAAAGGAAAATAAATCCTTCCTGTATCTTTAATTTCTAATCTGGTCTTAGGACTGGTTAGAATGCTGCATCCAGCCTGCCCAACACATTTCTGAGTGTGTTTGAGTTGGATTTTCCAGTGCCCTAAATACTAAGCCACGTGAAATTTAGACAAATAATAGAGATGAAATTTTATTCTTATTTGGACATCATAAGAAAATTTAAATTCCCACAAATGACCAAAATTAAATTCAAGAACTTAACACAAAATACCGGGATTAATGGTGTCTTCAAATTGTTTATTTTTTTAATTTAATTTTATTTTTTTTCAGTGTTCCATACTTCATCGTTTGCGCATGCAGCTGACAACTCAATATCTGGATCTTACTCAGAAGTCGCAGAGCATGTGGGTCAAATAATTATTACAGAAATGCCCCTAAATCGATTAAAAAGAGAGGGAGAGAAAGAGCGAGAGGGAGGGAGAAAAGGAGATGTCAATACTCTTACTTGTAAATCCTCTTATTATAATCTATTTTTGGAAGATAAACCTATTGAGGGCAGGCCGGATACTACACCCCTTCATTGCCTTACAACATCTGGAAGACTGAATAATCAAGAAGGAGCAAAGGACAAGAAGAGCGTCCTAATACCTTAAACTTCACAGAGAAGTTATCAGGTAGAAGGGGACAAAGGCAGTGACTGATCTTTCTGACAAAATGACAGGGTCTGGACAATGGCTATGAAACCTTGATGACCCTTAACATCTTGTGGAACAAAGGAGTCAGTAAAACAAGGTGAAAATGTTAAAGGGGGAATATAAGAAACACAAAAGAAAGATGACAAGTTAAACATAATCCACAGAATAAGAAACGTCGGAAGCCTCCTCTGCAGTACACCTACAAACACCTGCCCTTTTTTTAATACATAAAAGAGAGCCTCTTGCTGTAACCCCTTCACTTCCCTGGTAGGGGGAACCAGATGCCTAGGCAGTGTGACATACTAGGGGGCAAAGATCTCACGGGACAGCTATCTGGACAATGCATCCAGCAAGCTGTGTTGGATCTTAATCAGTCTTTTATTTGTTATATCCAAATCCTGGGGATAACTTTATTGCTCTACTTAAAAAGTCTCAAAGGCAATTAGTCGATTAAAGTAGACATAGTCACTGAATGATCCATGTGTGTGCTGGGGAGGCATAATAGGGGGACCACCTTGATGTGAAAACGTGGACTCTGACCCAACTTTCAAAGAGAGAAAAAAATAATCTGTCACTTATGAGATTCTTTTTTTAATCATATGAGATGTGATTCAAATTTTCAGTCTACATACACAGATCTCTGAAGACCTTTGATGTCTGTGACCTGCCTCCCATGAAGTACTCTCTATGGTCCCGAAGAGTTCACTCATTCGTCTTGGCCTTAAATCCACCGTAAAGGGACGGGCCTTTTATTCAAGCATTTCTTTCTATCTAGGAGTAAATAATTGTATTCAGGTGAATAAGATAATGGGCTACAAAAAACAATATGAAAGAGTTATTCATATTAGTTCTCTAATGGCAGAATTGCTATTGTTGATGAATGAGAATCAGAGGAAAGGAGATTCCTCAAGGAGGAGTTGAAAGAAAGAGATAAAGAGTTTGAAGCAGACCTGAAACAAATTATACATTATATGTTAACTGAAAAAAAAGAGTTTGGAGCAAGAGGGCAGCAATTATCTTAACAAACATCATTTGTGTAATAATTGTTTTTCTTTTCCTGGATATCAGATGCAAAAGATTGAATTAATGATTTCCTCCATTCATGGCATATGATCATCACTGGTCAAAGCAAAACTCCTCTTTTGTTTAAAAATTTTTTCCATTTTATTTCTATGCCTCATTCCCATTCCACCTTCCCACAGGTAGCTATTCTAATATATTAGATGTGTGTCTTTTTTCCCCACACGTTCTTGCAGAATGGGTGTTTTTTTGTATATTTAATTTACAAAAATAACATCATGTTTTATATTTCATTTTAAAATTTTCTTATACTCAGGACCATATACTTAAGATTCACCCATGTCACTTTGTATACATGTAGTGCTTTGATTCTAACCACCACACAATGTGTACATTTTCTCTATGATAAATTTACTTAACAATAAATAATTTTCCCTATGGACTCTCCCAGGTATGTGTATCCGGATTTCCTCTGGTTAGGTCACCCCAGAGGATGCTGAAGTCCATATCCATGTAAATGACCCTTAAGGACCTGTATGAGAATCTCTTTGGACTTTATAATTCTATTCCAGCAATAGAATTGTTTATGTTAAGGTTAGAATACATTTGAAACACTCCAGGTTCTTTTGAGGGGGTGCCACTTTTTCTTGCATATGAGGTTGGTAAGTAAATGGGGTGAGCAGACATTAAGGGAGATGCCACCGTCACTAGTAAGAGTAGACTTTTCTCTTCTGACTATAGGGATTTTCTCTGTTCTTTGCACCACATCACATTCCGTCCACAAACTTCTCCCATCCTGACACTAGGGAGTGGGTTAGAATCATTGTGTTATATTTCCTGTGAGCTGCCTAACCACTCTCTCCTTTGTGACTATAATGTAACTAGCGGCTCAGAGAGCTATGTTAGTGATGTGGGATATACGAATTCCCTGTTGGCCAATGGCAATGCTAGAGATCTAATTTAATTGTTTTCTGGTGTACTGGAAATAGTATTAAAATCAGGGACGATCAAATGCATACAACTTGCTGGCACAGGTCTTAGAGGTGAATTTCTAATAAGATGGCTGACTTTTCAAGATCTGCTAAGGATAAAAAAGACAGTGAAGCATTGAATTAGTATCCTTTGTATGTGAAACACATGGAAAGCTTGACATCATGGGCTTGGTGAAAGAGAGACTAGTTTTAAATCTGCTGGGAAAAGAAATAGTGCAAAGCTAACTTACAACTGATTCCTCAAGAATAATTCATAAATACTTAATGATAAACAATCAGAGTGTTAGGGCAACCGTATTTTGTAATTCACTCAATTATGTATATATCATTTTGTTTGTTTTTATGAGACTGACTCACTACCTACTGCGCTAACGAGGCACCTCATTTTGTTTGTTTTTAATGTTTTTTCACCCAATGCCCCCACATTCTTCTGTTACTGTCACATGGCAGCTCCGATGACCACACTGCAGTACCTCTCTTATCAATGTGAAGTTCTCAGTCAAGAAAGCCTGATACAGTCATTCCAGACATTCTTCCACCGACATTTCTATCTTTTACAGGGGCTTTGAACTTTGATGCTAAATCAGTGGCCTCTTACAAGGGAGGATGCGTTCTATAATTCACAGTGGAAACTTACTCCATCAAGAGCAATGACTGAGGCTTAACTTGGGGGAAGGGAGAATGAGACTCCTCTTAGAGTCTCCTGGGATGCAGGTACATGTTTGGGGAGTGGGAAGTTTTAAACACTATAAGCCTTTACCTAGGAGATTCTCATCCCCTTCCCCACCATTTTTGACCAATCTACTCACCACCTAATCCCATAACATTCAGGACAACTTTTTCCATGACTTCTTGGACAATCAGCCCCTTATAGACATAACAGTGCCATCGATCACTTGAGCAAATGTCTTTTGCCTGTAAGACAGGCATTAGGAAACTCGGTTAAGTGATTGGCCAGATGAGAATTTTTGAAGAAAAATTCTTTTATGTTCCTTCAGTTGCCGTGACATTTTTGTTTTTCAAAAAGTAGCACAGTATATTAATCCATTGGGAAACCCGCTAATTTTAGGCCAGAGGCCTGGGTATTAATTGTGCTCTCTGGTGCAAACAGCCTTATTTGGTAATATGATGGCTCTTTGAGGCTTAAGTTGGATTAGAGAAATGCCAAGATCTTGTCCAGTTCATTAGTTATTAAACTACTAGACCTACAGGAAAAGCAAACTACAACAGGAACTTAAAATATTATGACTCCTTTTTCCTTCACTTTCGAATTTTTTGGATCAAGAACACAAAGTACTCTTTCCTTTCATCTTAACACATTTTTCTGTGGTTAATCTTCTCCAAAACTATTAACACATATGGAGGCTCTATGCTAACAAGCAGTTGGCACAGCTATGTGTTTCTGGTCCCCTTTATTGGAGAGCCTAAGCAGAAAAAGAGATCTCCTTGGGATAGTATCTTTGGAGAGTAGTGGTTTTTATACTTTAGAGCATCAGAATCACACAGATTGCTGTTCCCCTCTGCCCTGCATTGTCACTAATTCAGTGGATTTGGGGTGGGGTCTGAAAATGTGTATTTCTAACAAGTGTCCACCCAGGTGAAGCTGATGTTGCTGGTCAGGGACCATACTTGAAGACCCATTGTTCTAGAACATCATTTGCCCAGCGTTGAGGCATTGATCTGAATCTCTCCATGTCATCCTCGTCCCCAGGTTGCAGTATGTGATGGATAGCTTTGAGATGATGCCTCAACCTTCTGTTCTGGATTCCAGAAAATTCTGTTTCCAAAAACAATCACCACACACACACATTCACATCCCAGCAACACAGAAAATGAAGACTGGGACAAACACATATAGCCACTCAATTTCTCTATTCTTCCTCTCTTCATGACCCAAACTGTAGACAGTCTGGTTCACATAATTGGTCTAAGATAATAAAAAGATCTGATGTTTTCTGAATGGTGCATCATCAGTTTTCAGCAGAATCCAATAGAGAAAGATAATCAGAGTTCAGATATGATCTCCCTTTCTCTCTGGAAATCCGATATTTATATTTTCTGTTTACCATGAGATGTGTTATTCATTCTACCTGTAATGGCTCATGCAACCCTTGAGATAATCCCATTGGGTAGGTAATATTTTTTATCCCCATTTTATAGATGGGGAAACCAAGATCTAGAGAGGCAAAGTAACTCACCTGAGGTTGTTCAAAAAAGACATGGTAGAATTAGTTTGCTGTTCTGTACTGCCTCCAACTGTATAATACTGGAAAACCATGACACACTTTCTTTGCTGTTTACACAGTTTGTAAAATGGGCCTATCTCCCAGAGATAATGTGGAAATAAATAGGATAACAAACTTATTAAGTGCAACAGAGAAAGGATGTCTTGTGGCTGCCAGATACTAATTTTTGAAATATTTTAGATGTTACTTTCCTTTCCCCAAGAAATCAAGTTACATTATGTAAGTTTATTATTTTATTCTTTTTATTCTTTTTTTATTCTTTTGCATGTCTGATCCTTAAAGATTATTTTTACGTCCTTTCCCTCAAAATGGTCATACATTTTGGCGCACTTAGGTGGCTTGGTGGGTTAGGTGTCAGACCCTTGGTTTCTGCTTGGGTCATGATCTCTTGGATGGTGGGATCAAACCGACTTGGAGTTCTATGCTCAACGGGAGTCTGCTTGGGTATTCTCACCCTCTGCCCCTCCCCCAAATTGCTCAGGTGCTTTCTCTCTCTCTCTCCCTCAAATAACTAATTAACTAACTAAATAAATAAATATTTTAAAAATGGTCATGCATTCCTTTTTCCTGTTGACATTTAATGGAACGACTAAAAATTATTTTATTTTTCATGTGTGGCACTAAAGGCAGATGTTCTGATGTCATCAGCAATTGGTGGAAAGAGAGGTCTCTCAGGATTTGAGTTCCAGCCCCAGCTCTGCAGCTACTCACCATGATTCTGGCAGTCACTGAACCCTGCATTACATCTGACGGTGTTGGGTTTGATCAAAAGAACTGGAATTTTTCTCACCATAGTTTAGGATGGCTGATGTTCACATTTACAGACCCAGGTTTGGGTGAAACCTATTAATACTTCACAGGGCTACAAAACAAAAATGATTGCAAACACTTTTATTTTCCTAATTGCAACTACTAGAATAATTAGCACCATGTTGGTTATTTTACTCACCCTGTCATAGATGAGATAGACCAAGAGTTATGAGCAATCCAAGGCAAGCTGGCTGTAATCCCACCTCTTTACTCCTAATCAGGAAAGCACTTCAGAATGCAAGTGGGGAAGCATGATGAGTTTGTCATGGGAATCACCTGCAATCTAATCTATTTTTTAAGAATAAATCATTTCCAAATGGCAACACATTATTATGAATGATTAATTATTGGTGTTAGCACTCGCACCTGCTCACCACTCTTTGGCTGAGAACCACAGGACTGGATAATTTTCAGATCTCTCCCAGCATATACACGTCATTTATAGTCTTGGAACTTTCATCCAATAGACCGTCACAGTGGTCTTTCTGGACTCATTGCCTTGACAATGAGTTACATGGCACAATTACTTCTGAGTTCCGTCCAGTTTGCTAATTCCAAAAAGAAAAAAAAGGGGGGGGGGTGTTGTAGCAGTTCCTTGAAAAAAACATAAGAAAAGCCCTGAGAGGAAAATAAAATTTCTGCCTGAATCATTTCTCCTTCTGAATCCTGAAAGTCATGGAAAATGTCAAGCTGCCCAGTGCCTGTTGGCTTCTGAAGATTCCTGTCATCTGACACAAACATGGCCTCAGCCCTGGAATGGAGGAAATATTAGAGTCCACTGACCTTAGGTGCCCAAATCCTCCTGATGGGAAATCTTTTAGGTCCAAGCTGTCTACTTTTATTTTTACATCCAGCATTTCTCCTCAATTATTTATTTATTTATTTCCTTTGGGATTTGTTTATTTTCCCTTTGGGAATTCTTGAAAGACTGCCTCAGGAATTTTTTTATTTTAAAGATTTTATTTATTTATTTGACAGACAGATCACAAGTAGGCAGAGAGGCAGGCAGAGAGAGAGAGGGGGAAGCAGACTCCCCGCTGACCAGAGAGCCCGATGCGGGGCTCGATCCCAGGACCCTGGGATCATGACCTGAGCCGAAGGCAGAGGCCTTAACCCACTGAGCCACCCAGGCGCCACTGCCTTGGGAATTTTTATAAAGTGTTTTAATCTCCATAAGGACAATGCAATATTTGTGTTACAATTTCCCTTTTAAACATTCTAATCACTTAGTATTTACCCTATTTATCCTGGCACAAAGTCTTCAAAAACAGGATATTCTCCTTAAGTCCCATTTTAGTTATATTGTGGCAAATCACAAGCAAGCTTTTCTAATTTTTTTATATGGAAGTCTTGGAATTTCCACAGCTAGTGTTCTGAGCCAAAAAAAATAGAGAGAGAGCGAAAGCAGGGAATTTTTGAACTCAGCTGATTTACTTCAAATTACTTTTTGCAGATACATTTGCTTAACAGGGCTGTGAATTGTAAGTGTGATTAGGGAATGGAAAGTTTTGTGAAATCAAAAGAAAAAATGGTAAAAAATAGTTTGCATCTGACAATATCAATCCCAGGAAAAGGTGATGCCCAAGTTATTTACAAGATTTCCTGGACAGCTACTAGACAGGAAGACCAAAAAAGGGCTGGGTTGAACTGAATTGAGACTCTTTTGAAACTAGGCAATGTGTTAGAGCAAAAAGAACATCATAGATAAGGAAACTTAACTTCGAGCTCTGACTTTCCTGTTACCTAGCTGTGTGATTTCAAGCTGATCATCTAATCTCTCTGACCCTCAGTTTTCTTCTAGATCTAATGGGAAAAAATAAATAAATAAATAAATAAACTCGCCCTGCGTACTTAGAATTGTTAGGAAGCTCATGTGAGATAAAGTATATTAAAGAATTTCAGAAATTATAGGAGCACATGGATGGCTCAGTTGGTTGAGTGGCTGACTTAAGCTCAGGTCATGATCCCAGGGTCCTGGGATTGAGCCTGGCATTGGGCTCCCTGCTCAGCGGGGAATCTGCTTATTCCTCTGCTCCTCTCCCCCACTTGTGTTCTTTATCTTTCTCATTCAAATAAATAAAATATTTTTAAAAAGGAATTTTAGAAATTATAAAGCACTTTACAAATGTGACATGTCTTTATAACATCTTTCAAAAATTCAGTTACTCTTTGAACATGTGATATTTGAGTTGGAAGAAATGATGAGATTAATGGGGCATTTTAGCAGGCCAGGACATGCTATATTATCATTAGTACTTACATATACCCTCAGAAGTTTATACAAACATCTCTCTTTGGAGCAGAGTCGGCAAATATTAATGATTCTTTTACAGGACTTCGGAGAAACCTACTGATTTCCTATTATTTTGTTAAGACCACCTTCCTCCATTCTGCTCTTCTTCCAAAGTTCAAGGAGCTCCTGGAAAGAATGCCCCTCCCCTGTTTATCTTACTCATGCCTACAAATTGCCTATGAAGCCAGACCTAGAAGATGGTGGTAATTAAGACTGATCCTGGACCCTCCTTTAAGAGATTATCAGGATGAATTCCATCTTTCCTTACATCCTTCTTGGCAAGTCCAAATTTCTGAACTCATTATCAATACCTCTTTGTGCATACCTTATTCTGAGATAATTTTGTGTCTTCCAAGACTTCCATGACGCCCTCTAGAATTTAGAATCAGTTATCTACAAAATCACTGGTAGTCTCTACCTTCACTAACATTTCCTTCATCTTTATTCTTTTTTTAAAAGATTTTATTTATTTATTTGACAGAGAGAGAGAGAGAGAGAGATCACAAGTAGGCAGAGCATCACGCAGAGAGAGAGGGTGAAGCAGGCTCCCCGCTGAGCAGAGAGCCTGATGCGGAGCTTGATCCCAGGACCCTGGGATCATGACCTGAGCAGAAGGCAGAGGCTTAACTATTGAGCCACCCAGGCACCCATGTTCATCTTTATTCTAATGGAAGCCTAGCTTGGCTTGATAAGACTCTTTCCAATGGATAGTGACCCCACATGCCACTGAGCCTGCAAGTTAGATTAGGGGTCCTCCTTCTTCTCCTTGCCAATTCCAAAACATAGCTCCTCTCTGCTACTGTCCAAAGCCTGTCTTCTTTATCCTCCTGATACCCCTGACCCTGCTTCATTCATTAGTGATTTTGATGGTTGCTTCCATCACTTCTTCTCCACTCCTATCTTTATTCTTAGGAATATGAATATCTTCATAGACCTGGTCTCTGAATTCCTTGATTTTCTGGTTTGTAATAATCACTGCCTCGACCCAACCTTCACTATTCCCTCGTATAGTCATTTTCTAAAACTTGTCATCACTCCTATTATTTGTTCTTCTTATTATGTTCAGTTAGCCAACATATAGTACAACATTAGTTGTTTTTTTTTTACAACATTAGTTTTTGATGTAGTGTTCAAACTCCTAATATTTCTAATTAAAATCCTAATATCAAGATTTTTCACCCAGAAAATGAAGGAATTCAGAGATTAGGTCAATTTTCTGGTCACTTACTACCTCCTTCTATTTTTCTAATTTATTTACTACAATCCCAAGTTAACAGTTCTTTGTCTCTGTCTTATTGTTCCTAGGTAGGATGTTCCAGACTCACCCTCACCTCCTGTGCCCCTCTTTTGTGCCATTGTCCTTGGCTGGGAAAATCCCAACTTTGGTATCCAGCATTATACCTTGTAGAACCTGCACTGCTCTAGCTAAAACTGACTGGGGCATAACCAGGGACTTCTTAAGCTATTTATTTAGGTGTGTCTTCTTAAGATATTTATTTCATGCCATTTTCCATATCTCAGGCCACTAACAACACTTTAAATGTCTACACACACACACACACACAAGTACACACACACACACACACACACATACTGAAGAAGGGGGAAAGGAGAAGAGAAGCTTCTGAAAGAAATTCATTGTCCTTGTGTTCAAACACTTTGTGCTTTTACCCGGTATTTACTTTGCTTCCCTGCTGATCATTTCTTTGTCTCATTACTCTATAATAGAAACTCCATGAGAATAGGGATATTGTTTGCTTTGTCACCATTGTATTCTTGAGTACCTGGAACTGGGCTTGGCACATAGAACACTCAAAAAAAAAAAAAAATACTCATTTTGTCACCAACCTTAGCTGTGGAGGGGAAATAGACATGTCCACGTCTAGGGTGCAAACACAAACATTGGGGAATGAGTAAATCCTGGAGCCCAGAGCCTCAGCCAACAGCAGAAAGTCTACCCAAAGCATAAAAAGCAATAGCAATGATCTAAAGCCATCAAGTAGGGTTTCCATGAAGTTCCTGCAAAGAGAACGTGCCTTGCAAGAGGATCGGTGTTGGTTTTGCTTAGAGTTGTAGTAACTGACCAGGTGATATTTGGCCAATTTGTCTACAGTTCTTTAGTTAGTCATTATTAGCCCAGAAATCATAATGATGAAAGGGAAGGACTTTGAGACCACCTATCCTGCCCCATTCTTCTTCGCAGGTGAAAAAACTTGGACCTTAAAAGTTAAGACTTTTGTCTTAGATTACCCTTTTATTTATAGAAGAGAAGCAAGAATCCAGGTGTCTCTGCTTCTGGCTACTTTTCTCTTCATGGTACCCTGTAAATGTCAAGATGTGTCTAAGCAGTTTAACAGTGCAGGGCTGAAATGGCACTGGGTTCCAAAAGAAAATCTTACGTGTTGTTTATGAAGATTGGGACTTTAATTTAGCACAGAAATTTAAAATATTTTAAAGGGAGATTTCCAAAGGTGTTATGCTTTGGGAGAAAGTTTTCCGAGCTTTAGTCAAATGGCAGAAAAGTCTTTACGTGTTTTCCATACAAAACTCTGATCATTGTAAATTGTGAGATCATTCCCAAATTAAATGTTTAATTAATAGACCAAACACATTTTGGTTTAAAGTGATTTTCTCTTATGGTATTTGTCTCTTTTATCTTTTCCATGCATTTGTTTGTCCCTATTTACCCCAGTCTCATAAAATGTCCTCTCCAAGTCTCCTCTCACAGTGTAAATAGAGGTTTCGCAATCATTCTGGAATGAGAGGAACCCTGAATATTTTCATCTCCTCTTTTCTTAGTGTGGCCCATGTCGCAAGTGAAGAATGGAGTTGGATTCATTTGGGGCCAGCAGGTATGGTGGGCTGGTCTCACAGGCTGGCTGCCAAGGAAATCTCCCTTAGGGCTAACTGGAGACTGCTATAAGAACATGGGTGGGAAGTGTGTTTTGATGCTCAGGGTTCCATTAATTTTTTTTTTTTCTAAGCTCTGACAAGAGGCAAAGAGAATTCCTTTTTTGGAGTTAGATCTTGGGCCTCTAGGGAAGAATCCAGACAAGGTGCGCCCATACTGTCTGCTCATTCCTCTCCTTCTTGTACACTTGCCACTGAAGGCGTGTTTAAACTTCAAAAATGGCCCTGAAAGCAGTATTGAGAAGCTTACACTCATCAGCTTGAGGAGAAGCGGGCACAGTCTCCTGGATCACGTGTCATATTCATTGTGTCAAACTGGAGTTAGACCCGGGAGCTTCTGGGTCCTCTAAATGACAACGTCAAGGGGAAGGTATGTCTTTCAACCAACACGGAGACGGAGGCGCCTGGGTGTAGTGCACCAAGCAGTGAACTGAAGGTGAAGGGAGCAGAGCTTAAGACCCCGTTCACTGTCTGGGCAGTCTTGCTCCACTAAACTTCTCTGAGCCTCAATTTTCTGAGCATCGCCATGAAGACAAAAAGAGTCACATCACCCCTCTCATAGGGTTGCTGGGAGGCTCACAGAAATAATCTCAGAACACTCTGGAAAACTCTTCAGGGAAAGAGTTACATAAATGGGAAGTGTTACTAATAACTGAATGAAATGTCCTGATTATTGCCTCAGCAATTAATTGTCTATGGATATGATAACACCCAGCAGCCCAGAAGGCGCGCACTTGTTTATTTCTTTTCTCATCACAGGCACTTGGGGGCAGTCAGAGCATCAGACCAGGTAATATGTAAAAAAGGCAAGACTTCTACACCCTAAGTGTTAAAATTTGCTGAGAATGCAAAGCCCATGCTAGAAATAGTAAGTACGGGAACAATTTCAAGGCCAGGTGTGAAAGGCCAGAGATGGGGATTAGTAGAGAATAGAGGAGGGTCAACCCAACAGGAGAAATGGAAAACACAAAGGCACTTTTGTCCAGATGAAATGCTTGAAAACATCCAATAGTCAAAGCATAAAGGATTGACATTCTGAATTCTGCTAAATAAATTTACAAAAGGGGAAGGAGAAATAATTTCTATAATAGTAATCTTTTTTCTGTTATTTTATGTAATAATTCAGTGCTATATTAAAAATTTAGTAAGTCACTCATATCAGGTACATATGTAGTATGAAATATACATTTTTCTACTCCCAATCGTGAGTAATATTTTTCTCACAATTCCAGAAAGCCACAATAAATCCATGGTGAATTAGGCTTTGAACAATGATTCTTCCAGTAGCTTGTTTTCCAGAAAACTTCAAACTTCTGTTTGTTTGTTAAAATACAATTTATTTCCTAACTACAGACAAGATGTAAATAAATGGCTCCTCTTCTGAGTCACAAGTTGAACTATGTGAAAGTTCTTTATAGATACGGTGCAGTTCTTCATTCTAATACAGGAACTGAGTCCTTGTTTTCATTTGTATATTCCCAGGGCTGGCACAGTGTCCGTGCAATAGTTCCTCAATAAACACTTGTAACTTGAACTGAAGTAGGAAATTGTGACCAATACTGCTAATCACCTACTCATCATCCATTCTTCCCCCCCTTTTTTTTTTTAATGAACAACATCCTGATTTATTTGGGAGCAACAATGTATTCAGTTAAAATATTCAACCTCCCACCTTTTCAATGAGCTGTAAGAGGAAGTCGCCCCTGGAATTTATTGAAAGCTCTTTTGAAGGGGATAAACTCCACTGGCTTTATCCTCTTGCCCTACGTATTTCTCTGATTTTCCTGTTTGAGATACAGATGTAATGTTTGGGATAGAGCAGCCATCCTAGGATCATGAGGATTAGCCACATGCCAAGCATGACAGAACCAGCAAGTAGAATCAATCTTGGTCTTTGAAGTTTTCTCCAAGTAGCTGATCCAGCCTTGAAGTGCATTGCCTTGAACCTCACACTAGTCTTGCCACTGTCAAAGATTTCTGTTACATAGAGCCAAATGGAATCATAAAGATAGATCCTCTGATTCTTAAAGTGGGGAGAAGTTGACATGATGGAATGTACTAAAGTGGTTTGTCACTTTCCCAATTCCATTCTGATATGCCCTCCAAAAGGTGAATGGCTATTTCTCTCACCTGGGTGAGAATCGCTGTCATAATGAGATACTGTTACTACTGGGAATGTCAACTCCCTCAGATGTGTTAGGTCACCCAAGAAAAGATGTTAAGAAACTCTGCTCCAGGGAGGCCCATAATAAACTACCCACTTGAAAGTCACGAAGAATTAGGAGTTGCTACAAATCCAATAAATATTAAAACAGGCTGAAAGAAGCATACCTGAAGCATCTCAGAGTCCAACCAGAGAAGCATCAGAAGATTCTTAAAATTTTCATATGGACAATGAGGGGATTGATGAAGTTAGGCTAGAAAGAATGGATAGCACTACCCACAATGAAAGAATCCTCACAGCACCTTTGTGGTGGTGTTTGGATTTCTTTTCTTTTTTTTTTTTTTTTTAGATTTTTATTTACCTATTTGACAGACAAAGATCCCAAGTTGGCAAAGAGGCAGGTAGAGAGAGAGGAGGAAGCAGGCTCCCTGCTGAGCAGAGAGCCCGATACAAGGCTCGATCCCAAGACCCTGGGATCATGACCTGAGCCAAAGGCAGAGGCTTTAACCCACTGAGCCACCCAGGCACCCCTGGGTTTCTTATATAAGGCAAAACTTGACCTCTGTCACATTGTTTGGACATGCCATCCAACCTTGCTCGACCACTTCCAATGACTAAGACTTGGTGAAATCATGAGGTGACCCATTTCATTGTTGAAAAGATTTAATACACCTTTTTATTTATTGGAAAGTCCTTTCTTTAAAGTGAGCTCAGTATGGCTGTATTTTACTGTTATTACATGCCATATATAGTACTTTATGTATTTATTTAAAGAGTTTCACATGATTCCATTTGATTCAATAGTCATAAACATCACATGAGTCACTTCAGCTGGTACTCGTACCCCATCTGAGCATGTGTAAACAAGTGCAGAGAGGCTAGCTACACTTGTGCAAGGATTTACAATTCCTGAGCAGAGTATCTGCATTTGAATTCAGGACTATTGGTCTGTGAATTAAGTTCTCTTTCATATTTAGTTATTTATCCATTAGATATTGATTTACTGAGCCCTTACTATCTACTGGTCACTGTGTTGGGCTGAAGCTCTCGTGGTAAAAGGATACACATATTCCTGGCCCTCCCACAGTTAATAATCTAGTAACCACATACCAGTGTGTGCTACCTTTAGCTCTTGGTATAACACAGAGTAACAAGCATATTCCTTCCTCTGCATGTCAGTCATTCGATTATTACATAACTTATAGGTTTCTCTTATCCAAACAAAACATACTCTTCCTTTAACAGCTCCCTACTAAATCAAGGATTTTGGAGCTGTCTACCATCCTCATCACTTTCCTCTGAATACTCTCTACTTTTGTCTCTGTCATAAGAAATGGCATCCTGAGGGGCACCTGGGTGGCTCAGTGGGTTAAAGCCTCTGCCTTCAGCTCAGGTCATGATCCCAGGGTCCTGGGATTGAGCCCCACATCGGGGTCTCTGCTCAGCGGGAAACCTGCTTCCTTCCTCTCTCTCTGCCTGCCTCTCTGCCTACTTGTGATCTCTGTCAAATAAATAAATAAAAATCTTAAAAAAAAAAAAAAAAAAGAAATGGCATCCTGAATCAGACACCTTTGTTCCCAGCATGGTCCTGGATGGCCTCAGGTGATTAAAAGGTTGAACTCTGAGTATAGCTTGAGTTTACTGCATCTATTTTCATTTCTCGTGGCAATGTTGGCTCATGTTCTCTTTATGGATCACTGAAATCTGTCTTCCTATGGATTATGGTCAATCAACTCTCCACCACCCTGTACTCAAGAATTTTATGTATCACATTTAAATACTAGATTTTTAATGCACGCCTATTAAATTTCACTTCATCATCCTTTGAGATTTTCTTTATCTTGATTCTGTCATTTCTAAGGTTAACTATCTTTAACAGTCTTTTATTATGAATAAATTAGATAATCATGTCTTCTGTGGTAGTGATAAAAATGTTGAACAGAACAAATTTCAAAGACAAAACACAGTAACACCCTCTCCAAGCAGAGTAGTCCCAATCTATTGTACTTAACACTCGCAACTCTATTCATTCATTCCTTCCACAAAACTTAAAGAATACTTTATCTGCCTTCAACACAGGTCATGATCCCAGGGTCCTGGGACTGAGCCCCACATAGAAGCCTGCTTCTCCATATCTCTCTGTCACTCCCCTTGCTTGTGTTCTCTCAAATAAATAAATAAGATCCTCAAAAAAAAAGGGACGCCTGGGTGACTCAGTTGGTTAAGCAGCTGCCTTCGGCTCAGGTCATGATCCCGGCGTCCTGGGATCGAGTCCCACATTGGGCTCCTTGCTGGGCGGGGAGCCTGCTTCTCTCTCTGTCTCTGCCTGCCACTCTGTCTGCCTGTGCTTGCTCTCGCTCTCTCACTCTCTCTGACAAATAAATAAATAAATAAATAAATAAATAAATAAATAAATCTTTAAGATCCTCAAAAAAAAAAAAAAAAAAAAAGAAGAAGAAGAAGAAGAAGAGTGCAATCAATTCAATCTGGAAGAAGCAGATGGGACCCCAGCTGGTGTGCAACTCAGAGATACAATGAGGGACTTCAAATATCTTGTTGAAAGCACTATGAGCCAATTTAATAGATCGGACATTTCTTCAATATTCAAAACTTGGAATCATATCCAAACTCAGAACTGAAGTTATTTGCCATAACTTGGTCTTTGGGATCCCATTAGATCCTATCAGTCTCTTGTTTTTATACCTCAGAGAAATGCATTAAAAATCCTTAATCCTCGCAAGATTTCTTCCAAAGTTAAGCAGTCAACATAAATGGTTCAGATCATCTTCCGTGATGACAGCTCTGTGAAGGATCACTAGGTTACTAGTTTACCAGCCACTTTTGCCTGCAGCCACTCGGAATTGCTTCTCCCGCTTCTCCCACCTCTCCCACTTCTTTTTCTTTCCTTGTCCATTAGTGAGTCCATCTTCATCAGTATCCAGGAGGATGTCCGGAAGCCTCTCCAGCCATGCAGGGACAGGTGCAGTTTCCAAACCTTAGTTGTGGCCTTCCTTACATAGCTTGTTACCACCTCCCCATGAGTCAACGAGCTTGGGTATTTTCTTGTAGAATCCAATTTTTTCTCATGCAGTATTTACATATGATTGCTAGCATCTTGAAAGTCTCTTTCCCAAATTTTAATTTACAGTATTTATTACTGTACTTTTGTTGTATCTACTAAGTGTAAAAGCATGGATTAGACACTGGAAGGGCAGAGGTAGATACAAGGTTGTACAAGAACTGGTCCCAGTCATTAAAGGAACTGATGATGATCCAAAGGAGGAGGTAAACCAGCATGTGTGTAATACAAGGAAGTGGCTATTGCGGTTTCTTTTTGATTAGCAAGCATTTTGCAAAGACTTGAGCTATGTGTGTGCAAGACTCAAACAATCATTTTTAAAACAGCTTTAAAAAAATAATTTCACTGGGCAGGGATGGGGTGGGGTGGGGTGGGGTCAGAAGAGCATCAGATTGGTGAAGATAACCAATATATATATAACAAAACCGAATTATTTATCAATATTATATATTAATATTATAACCAATATATATAACAAAACCAAAATATCCCATATAACAAAACCAAATTATTTTTCATGTTTTGACTATGTCTGTGGTCCAGTCCAAGAGAGTCACCACTTCAGATGAATTCCATACATTTGCATTTAAGTCTGTGAAAGACTTTCAGTTCAACAAGTAGCTGAACCAAAGGATTGGTAACTTTTCTGAAACAAAACGGAAAAATTATTTCTCTTGTTTTAGTACTGTTCCTTTACTTTCCACTCCAGAAATCATTTCAGAAAGTTGATGTTTGTTGTCAAAAGAATTAATTTTATTAATATTTTTATGACTAGAGGGGGCGCCTGGGTGGCTCAGTGGGTTAAAGCCTCTGCCTTCAGCTCAGGTCATGATCCCAGGGTCCTGGGATCGAGCCCCACATCAGGCTCTCTGCTCGGCGGGGAGCCTGCTTCCCCCTCTCTCTCTGCCTGCCTCTCTGCCAACTGTCTGTCAAATAAAAAAATAAAATCTTTAAAAAAATTTTTATGACTAGAAAGAATAAAATTAAGAAGTTATGTGGTCTCCCTTTTAAAAAATAACTCATCAAAAGATAAGACCTTTTCCTTACTCTTGTAAGTGAAAAATTAGACCCAAGTTTAGAATTTGCAAATATGACTTAACGGAGAATAATCAGTTTGTATGACATAGTGGTTATTTAGCCGCTTCAAAATCCAGAGTATAATTAACTGTTCTTTCTCTCCTCCCTCCCTTTCTCTCTCTCTCTCTTCCCCCCACCTCACCATCTCTCTCACTCTTCCCTTTTTGTCTCTCTCTCCTCCTCTCTCTTTTTATTCTGAAATGAGCATTATTCTGAAACGAGAGTTCCCTTGTATTTTTTCTTGCAAAGATATCCCTTTGGAGTGACAATCAGGAAAAGCTTTAATTTTATCACCTTGGAAGTGTTTCATGTTTCCAGGGCAGAGAAAGTAGTTTCCGTACTGAGAGCAAATGAAGGGGTTAATCCTGGGCTTGGCTGAGTGTCAGTGAAACTTTTTTTCTGGCTCTGCTCCGGGTTTCCCCTTGAAGGGATTTCCCTCCGCCTCCAGGCCTCTGCAACAAGACCCTTTATAAAGAGCAGACTTTCCATTTCACTCCTCACTGAGCCTCACTGGCTTTAGGGGCTAAAACCTCTTTCAGGACACTTTCAGGTGGGACAGAAAGAAGGGTTTGGGGACCACGATGTTCTCATCACAGCAGACACTAAAAATGCCTAGGAAGATGGTCGTGATCTTTGGAGCCTCAAATGTACTCTGGATGGTGTTTGCTGTTTGTAAGTTCTTTTCTTTGATCTGTTCCAAATGCTCACATTCCATTTCAGCTCTGATTTTGGCTTCAGTCAGTTGTGCAGTGGTAGTGAAGAAAGGCACTAGGATTTTTAAGAAGTGGGAAAACCATATAATGTAACATGTAGTATGCTATGGAACATGGCTATGTACCATGGTATTATCATAGTTGGAGCTATAAAGAATGTTTTTCGGATATCTTTTTCCAGTGTCAAATAAATAATTGGATTCTGTCTCTGCTGAGGTCTATCTCTTCAGTTTCCTATACTTGATAATGAGCTTAAACTTAGCGAATATCAAAACAACTTTCATAAACGGGCATCAAGGTCAGGGCTGAGAGTTCTCCATGATTCCAACACCTTTGGCAGCGACGCCTATGTTTTTTGGCCGCCTTGTAGTTAATTCAAAATTTAGGAAAGAGATCAGCCAGACTGTATTCTGGACATTAGACTAGAACAGAACAGAGGGAGTAGAATACTAAATAAAGTTCACTTTTCTCTTTTTGTCCTCGCAGCTCAAGCTTTTAAAATGGAAATCTTCCCTGAACACAGAGTTATTGCTCAGATTGGTGATGTCATTTCACTGACTTGCAGTACAACGGGCTGTGAGCCCCCATCTTTCTCCTGGAGAACCCAGATAGACAGTCCACTGAATGGGAAGGTGAGAAATGAGGGGAATAACTCCACGTTGACCATGGATCCTGTTGGTTTCAACAATGAACATGCTTACGTGTGCACGGCAACTTGTGGATCTAAGAAACTGGAAAAAGGAATTCAGGTGGAGATTTATTGTGAGTACTTTGGCAGATCTTTGATTTTCCTCTTAATTTTGCTTTTAAAGTAAGTTTTTTAGAAAGGATATTTTTAAAAGAAAAAAAAAAATTAAAGGCTATTCACATCCAGCTTCTTGACTAGAGGACATACTGCCCCGGGAAAGTTAAGACCACTAGCATTAGAAAAGGAATACAAACCTTGCCTTTGTTTCTAACTCTGCCACAAACATAGTGACCATGGGTAAGACTCAGCCTCTCTGGGCTTTTCTTTTCTTGGCCATAAAATGAAGATCTCTGAAGTTTTTTAATCTTCTTTTCCAAAAATTTCTATTTGATTATATCCTTACATGTTTACTTTGTCGTATGTCTAAATGGTTTATGAATTCCATTCTTTGGGGATTTTCCACTTACTTATTCTTATGCAATTTTGTGTAAACAGTGTAAGTAGGAGATCTATAACTTAGTAATAGGCTTCTGTTCAAGAGTTTTCCCTTAGACAGAAGGAAAGTATCTACAAACATTCCATTCATTTGACTTTGGTACAGATAAATTTAGGAAGGTTGTTTTTGGTTTTGGTGCCATTAAGTCTTAATGCTCAACCACTCAACCTCAAGGTTATGGATGTAATGATTTGATTTGCCTCATGAATGTTAATGAACATCCCTCATTTGCCATTCTACCAAAAGGCATGCATTCTTGACCCAGCATATAAAGTTAGCAAAAGGAGTAAAGAACCACCTGAAATAAAAATCTTGCCTTTGGTTACTGATGACTACTGGTTCAGAAAAACAAAACAAAATGAAACAAACCCTGGAATCCTTTATGACCATCTCTTCATGAAGCCCCCATTTGATTATCTTATAATTATTTTGGTTCCCATCTGCTATAAGGGAGCTCAGCTTTGCCTGGCATCTGTAATCGATTCTTCAATAAACCCCATGTGCTGTTAATGCGTCCCGAGAAACCGTGCCTGGCCCGCTGCTTTCAATTATGCCGATTGTATGTGCAGAGTTCATCTGTGCAGTTCCCTGAGCTCCTTGAAAGTCCCCTTATGTAAATACAGGGAAAAGTAGCAAGTTCTCATATTACCTGACAGCAAACTATGCAGATTACGTGCACATTTTTTACGGAATATGAGAGATAGAAATTATTGGTGTTAAAATTTAAAATACTGGGTTGTTTTTTTCACATAGCAAAGCATTTCCATTTCCTTTGCCTTTGCTCTCATGTATCAAATAGTTGAAGACTTAAAAAAGGAATAAAGACCCTTCTGGCTTTAATTATCTTTCCTGAGGTTTTTCTTTAGATTATCTGTCTCTTGTTATGTTTAACAAGCCTGTCTCCGTTCCACATTTGATTGTAATATTCTTCAGAGCTGGGGCCTTTGTGTTCTTATTGTGCAGAGTCCTGAATCCAGTCCTGAATCCAGCCAATGTGTTACCATCTTGACAGTTTGTAGTGAAAAGGTAACCCTTGCAAAGGAAGCAATGGCTAACTTAGATCGAACGTTCCCTGTTCCTTCGGCACTGGAAGGTTCAAGTGGAGTGCTAGTTCAGACGCTGAGTCAGGCATTGCGGGAGGCAAATCTCCTTTCCAGAATTTGTAGATTGCGCAGGTGTACCCATGCAATGATATCTTGAGCCTCAGTTTCCTTATCTGTAAAGTGGACATATCTCGCCCTAAGATTAGAGAATGTGAGATAATGTAAATCTTCAGTAGCAGTACAAAATAATAGAAATCCTGAGTGAGATCCTGGACTTGCCATTTATTAGCTGTGTGACTTTGGCGAGTTATGCAAATGTGCTAATTCTATGTTTTCATATCTGTGAAATGTGTTATGTCTTAGAGTTACAATAAAATTATTTGTATTTAAGGAATTGCACAGTGACAGGCACATATATGTATTTAATAAACATTAATTTCTTCTCCCTTCTTTTACTCTTAATATGCAACCCTTAGTACATGTAGGATCAGTGCTGAAGAACTCCCTTAAAGGTAATTGACTCTGATTGTGAACCCACCCAAAACTATTAAAGGTTATTTGAACAGTGAATTAAGACTGTATCCACAGAAACATTAGACTTGGTTTGCATTGCATTGAATCAGTAAAAGACCTTGTGTTACATGAACAGAAAGCCTTCTTATGTGTATTTATTTGTTTGACCTTTGCAGCTTTCCCTAAGGACCCAGAGATCCATCTGAGTGGCCCCCTAGAACTTGGGAAGCCCGTCACAGTCACATGTTTGGTCCCTGATGTTTACCCATTTGACAGGCTGGAGGTAAATTTGATGAAGGACAATGAGCTCTTAAAGAATAAGGAATTCCTAGAGCCTATGGAAAGGAAGTCCCTGGAGACCAAGAGTTTGGCGGCAACCTTCACTCCTACCAATGAGGATATTGGGAAAGCTCTTGTTTGCCAAGCGAAATTAAACATTGATGAATTTGACTTTGAACCCAAAGAAAGGGAGACTACAAAAAAACTGCAAGTCTACAGTAAGTACTTGTGTGATGGACTCTAGTCTCTGTGGGAATTTAGTCAGCTAAAGCCAGGAAGGCATTTGTTTATAGTTTTTACTCCATTTTTATTCATCGAGAACATAATATTTGTCAACAGCATAATTCAATGAAAAGAGCACAGGATTTGGGTTGAGAAGACTTCTGGCTCCATTAACCGTGTGAACTCGGGTCACTTAATTTCTTTATTTCCCAATCTATCAAAGGGGAGTAATAATACCAGCTGACTTGGTAGCAGGAAGTGGGCTCAAATGAGATGTTTTTAAACAACTCTTATTTTTGCAAACTCTTATAATATGCTCTGAAATATTAAGTTATAGAAATTTCACAAGGTGAGCACTTGTTCTCTGTGTGCGTGTGTTGTGTGTTCACGCGCTCATGGGCTCATCTGCATGTGTGTGTGCTCACACATACCCATGTGCATTGGGTGAGAGAGTGGGGATGAGGCTTGATTACTTCCACATTCCCTAAGACTGCAGGGAGATTTGAGGCAGGCTTGTAGTCCCAGAACTGTGTGGGAGTGGACACACTGTACTCCATTCTAGACCAAAACACTGTGTTCTGCTTTGGACACTACATTTCAAAGGAGTATTGCCAACTATAGCATGTTTAGCTGAAACAGAATGAGATGGAAAGGCTTTAATCAATATTTTGAAAAGCATAGTCAAGATAAGGGATATTTTTCCTAGAGAATACAAAACTTGGAAAAGAGAACTATCATTAAGTATTTGAAAGACAGTCATGTGGAGAAGGGATTTGATTTATTCTGTAACAGCAGAGGACTGAACTATGGCCAATATGTGGAATTTGTTTACAAAGAGGAAGGTTTCAGTTCAATTGTTCTAATAATTAGAGCTGTCCCCAAATCAAATGGACTGTTTTGTAAGGCAGGGATTGCCTCAACCAAAAGTGCCAAAGCCAACTTAAATGAGCACTTGACAAGGGTGCTTCTCTTGGTAGAAGACGACTTCTACCTTATCTGGGAGATTGAACCACATTACTCTAAAGTAATGTAGTAATTTTCTTAATTTCTGAGTATCTATGGCCATCTGAAAACACCAAACATCAAAAAAAGTATCTCATGGGGCACTTGAGTGGCTCAGTGGGTTAAGCCTCTGCCTTTGGCTCAGGTCATGATCTCAGGGTCCTGGGATCCAGCCCCACATCAGGATCTCTGCTCAGCAGGGAGCCTGCCCCGCCCCACCCCACCCCCGCCCGCCTGCCTCTCTGCCTACTAGAGATCTCTGTCTGTCAAATAAATAACTGAAATCTTAAAAAAAAAAAAAAACTCACTTAGATTAGTCAGAAATTGGATTGACTGATTTTTATGACCCCACAATACTGATTTTATATTAATTTGACAGAGTAAGTTTGTCAACTTTGTGAAAGCATATGAATACAGCCTGTGAGAGAAATACCTTATCCTTGTTGGATCAAGATGATGTCTAGCAGTTACTAATCTTGGGTCCTGCCTTTTCAGTCTCACCCAAGAACACAGTTATCTCTGTGAGTCCCTCCACGAAGCTTCAAGAAGGTGGTTCTGTGACAATGACATGTTCCAGTGAGGGTCTCCCAGCCCCACAGATTTTCTGGAGCAAAAAATTAGATAATGGGAATGTACAGCTCCTTTCCGGGAACGCAACTCTGACTTTAATTGCTATGAGGATAGAAGATTCTGGAATTTATGTGTGTGAAGGAGTCAATCAGGTCGGGAAAGATGGAAAAGAGGTGGAATTAATTGTTCAAGGTAAGTAGACCGTGAGAAAGGAATGATAAAGGTGCTATAACTGGGGTTTGTGCAGTAGGGAAACAACTTCAATGCCTACATTACTTCCTTAAGTTTTACTGATGACCCATGTGATGTCATTTCCTTTAGCACAATTGTATATTCATCTTACTCATACTTCTCAGAAGTCTTTCCTCCCAGGGCATAAATGGCTCTGCATTTCTGTCTTTTCCATCTCTCACCATTCCTTCCCTGCTTCATCCTCTGGCTCTCTTTTCCTTCCGCCCCCTGAATATTAGTATTCTCAGGTTACCACATCTGTCCTCATCTCCATTGTGGACTCCCAGTATTTGGGCTACTATATGCTGCTTATTCCCAAATTCATGTTCCCCTTCCATATCACCAAACCTGTCATTTCTTCCTCAAGAAGATCCTTAGAATTTGTCCTCAGTTTGTCAACCCTGTTGCCATTGCCTTAGTTTATCATCTCTGACTTGGACTCTTGTAAGATGTTTTAAAATAACAGCATTCTCTGACCACCAGCTATATGCCAGGCACTTTATATATGTTAGCTGTAATTTTCAAGAAATGACTAAAGGGTAAGTATTTTATACTCATTTTATAGATGAGAGTGTATTGTCTCACGGAAATGAATAATGGCTCCTACCAATCTTATACCTCATATTTGCTTGGAATTCTACTTTCCACTTTATATACGTTGTCTTGTTAGTCTTTACCACTACCTTATGAGGTAAATAAAAACACGAGTTCAGCATCATTCATACTTTTCCTAGAGTCAAGTCGCTCACTAGGGGTATTTACTATGATTTTAAAACAGGCACATTTTAATCAAAACTCTATGACTTTTCAACTAAATAGCTAATTGTCTTCAAATGGTCATCCTGCTATCATTCTGTCTGCAAGATAATCAATCCTATGCAATGCTATCCGAGTATATACCTTAAACAAAAAAGATGCTCGTTATATATGACTTCAACCAAACCCTAATTGCATGTAATTTAAAATGTGCATTTCTTAAAATAACTCTTCATGACCTGGTCAGAAACTACCTTTGTAGCTTTGTTGGTGTCCCTGTACCTCTGGCCATGTTGCTCCTTCTGCCTGGAGTGCCCTTCCTTTATCTGGTAAAGTCTTAGCCATCCTTCAAGAAAAAGCTCATGTTAGCCTTCCAATTCCAGATTGGATTAAGCAAAGCTGGGCATTCCTCCCTTTGTCTACAGACAACCCTTCTTATCAAAGTTTGTGTACTTCTGTTTAGTTCAACACATATTAATCAAGAGCCCTTGTCCAAGAATCCAAGAATTATGTTTGGCACTATGGGGGCAGACATGAAAAAGTTATGGCAGCCACCCTTTAAGAGTTTACAATGTAGGGAGGAAAGACAGGCGTGTAAGCAGATAATTTAAATATACTTTAGTAAGAGCCAAAATAATGTATCTATTTAAATATGTCTTTTCATTAAATTGCAAGTGCCTTAAAGTCAGGAACTGTGCATATGTGTGTTTTAATATTTGGGTGTTTACCACAAAAATAGGTGCCCAGTAAATACAAGGTTGCATAAATTGTAAACATGAGCAACACAAAATTTTAGAATACAAAAACATAGGGTTTAAATTTAGATGGTTAAAACAATAAAAGTGGATTAACTCAGATGGGTGTTAGGTTACCATTCTCAAGAGACCAGGAAAGTGTTAAACTAATAAAATCATGGGAAACTAATCACCCATCCTGGATAACTCCACCCCATAATAAACTAGATCCCATTTCAGTGTGGAAAGGAAATGCATTCTGGGGTTCAAGAGGGCTGTTTTGAATTTTGCATCATGGGACCTACAAGTACAGTACCTACAACCTTAGGTACTGAAGAGAGAATTGAACTTTGAAAGGACCTTTCAGTTACCTAAGAATTACTCCACAGGGACCTCGAGTTTGCCTGGTAACACACGCAGCCATTGGAAAAAATGATTTGAGGGCTCTTCACAGGCAGGAATTGGGTCTGTTTTCAAGTTCCCCATTCCCACACTAGCATATAAGGAATGATCTCTCTTTTTCAAAGCCTAAGAGCATATCGGTTCATTGAGATAATTTGAGGAAAGCCTTCTTTGGAAGATTCTACAATGTCACAGTGAGACAAACCAAAGAGAAAAACAACTACTCCTGGCGCAGATGAGAAACCTGTAAAATGTGATGTATTTGGATTTCTTATATGTGGAGATTTCTTTCCTCCACCTCCAGTCTGCTATTTGGGGGAACAATTTTAGTGATTTTCTGCGAAGTCTCATCTGTCCCTTTCAGGGTTGCCCAACCATTCCCAGTTTCTTCAGGGAACAGGGAGCAAAGATTTGAAATTCCCTTTTTTCCCCAGACAGAAAGCATCCCAAAGCAGCCTGTGGGTCCAGCAGGGACAGCCCTGGCAGCCAAAGAGCTCCTCTGGATAACTTGAGACTTAGCTCTCCTATCTCAGTTTTCAACCCCCGAATTAATTGAAAGTATTTTTGTATTGCATCAGACAAATTTCAGGGATGACTTGTGTATCATCTTCATGTTTAGATTTTGACTTTCCTTTCAATGCGATTCTGTGTGCTTTCAATGGCATAACTTTATATTGTTGGCCCAGAGACTCTAAGCTCCGGTCCATTATGGGTATTGCATCTAATCGGAAGATGTATTTCTGTAGCTTTTTTCACTACCTCTCTTAGATCTTGCTTTACCTCCACACGAGGATGACTTGATTTAGTTGTTCAAGCAACTGAAAAGCTGGGATCACGAATCAGACCCACCCGGCTTCAAGTCCTAATTTTGCCACTTGCAAACTAGATAAAATTATTAGCATTTCTGAGCCTAAATTTCCATAAGGAGAAAGAGGCCAAGGAGGGTGATGGGAGAAGAAGGAAGAGGAAGAGGAAAATAAAAAGAAGAAGCAGGAGAAAGTGAAAGAGAAGAATTAAGTTGTGAGGATTAGATGAGATAATTAATACATGCAAACTGGTTTACACAATGCTTACACACTGGAACCTCTTAAGTTGTTGGAGCTGTTTCTACTCTTACAGGGATTTGATAAACTACCGTTGAGCAGAGACTGAATTATTGTCATGAAAAGACGCCAGCTTCTGTCCTGACAGGTTTTTATCCACATTCATTCTGTTAAATGAATGAGTCAATGAACTCTTGTGGGTTCGTTCTTTAAAAACATCTCTCTGGACAGCCCCAAGGTGGAAAGGAATAATTTCTTCTTGGCACAGATGTTAGCTGAAAAGAGATGGGGGTTGGGGGGGGAGACCATTTATTGCAATGTGGTGAGAGAAGAAAAGAAACTCATCTTCTCTTTGTCTTGTTCTTTTTCCTCCAGAGAAACCATTCATTGTTGAGATCTCCCCCGGACCCCAGGTTATCGCTCAGATTGGAGACTCTGTTGTGTTGACATGTGGTGTCACAGGCTGTGAGTCCCCATCTTTCTCTTGGAGAACGCAGATAGACAGCCCTCTGAGTGGGCAGGTGAAGACTGAAGGGAGCAAGTCCACGCTGACGCTGAGCCCTGTGGGTTTTGAGAATGAACATTCTTACCTGTGCACTGTGACCTGTGGCCGTAAGAAACTGGAAAAGAGGATTAGTGTGGACCTCTACTGTAAGTGGTTTCCAGAATTGTTTGCTGTTTTTCCCCCCTCAATTTTATTGAAAGAAACAGAATGCAAGTCTGTGATACATGGTGATATCCATGTGTTTAGAAAGGGAAGTTAGCATTGTGAATTGTTCCTAAATCTTTGAACCAGAATTTTTTGATACAAATTAATGGACCCAAATCTTAAGTATATATTACATACATACACAGCATCCACAGTCCTTAGTTGGCGTCTTGTCCATGCTCTGTCATCACGCACTTGAACACACTACACGTTCACTGCTTCCCATCCCCTCTGTGTGTACAGGGGCTGTTCGGAAGTAGCAGTGAGCAAGGAGTGGGAGTCAGTGCCCATTCCGATGACTGGAGAGGGATTACTACCGCTCAGCTATTTGAACAGAGGGGAGGCCCCAGGCTACTGTTTTGAAGGTACATTTGGGAAGCTGATTGGCAGGATGGGGGGAAAAATGAGGCAGTGGGGAGCAGGAGAAAGCCAAAAATGAAAACAGGTCGATATATTGGCCCCAGGGGATGGACAGTGACAGCTGCTCAGGTGGAAAGCAGAACCAGGCGTCAGTACTAGACCTTCACCTTGATGACGCTGCATACACCTGCTGTACTTTTTCTTGCTGTTCCTGTCACCTTAATAAAAATCATTTACAACCTCGAATCTATATGAATTTGACATTGCTGGAATTCCTCTGCTGTGATGAATGAATGACAAAATATGCAAAGTGACCTGAAAATGGATTACTTTGAGAAGGTTACTCTGCCTTGTTTTAGTCAGCAGATTTCAAGAGAAAATAGAACATTTGCTACCAGAAAACCTGCCCAAACTTGTGTTACCCATCAGGATTTTGTTCAGCATGAGTTAGAGTATGTCTGTGAAGGGATTTGAATCTCTCAAAGTAAGGGTAAATTTTATTGTGTTATCATATTACCCAGAATCCAGGATCTGCTGATGTAGGCACATTCCCAACAGAAATGAGAACCAGAGGTACAGCCTTACTGCAATACGGAAATATTTGAAAATTTAACAACATTTTGTTGAAGGAGAAAAAATTTTGGCATTGCTCTTATTCTTGATAACTATTTTAGCCTTATCTTTATTGGTTTGCATAAGACATACTATAATTATTTAGAATCTAAATCTCACAGTTTTTTGTTAAATACAAGTATTGTCTGAGAAATATTTAAGATTTACTGTCTAAGCCTGGACATTGGAAACAAAAATGTCTAAATTGAGAACTGCCCTATGGCTCTTATTTGATACTGCTCTGTGAAACCATGCCTGGGTTCTGAGCTCAGAGAAATATGGGTTCTGATCGCAACTCAGTCACTTGATAGATACAATACCTAATGAGAGTCTCTGAGCTTCTATAAGGTTTATAAGTTTTTCTACCTACAAAGTAAGTTAAATGAAACTCATTTTATCAGGCTGATTAGAAGACTGAGATAATGCATATTAAAGGAACAATATATCATTGGAAATATTTAAAACATTTGAAATATATAGTTGCTAGATAAGATGGTGGAAACTCATGTTCCTTCGAAAAGACAAGTTCATGGGTGTCAGACCGCATCACTAAGAAGATAAAAATAGGAAGTATATTTATTTCTTGAATAATTCATGATTAAGTATTTTTGTTGATAGCATTTATATTTAGTATCATAAATATGTAGGCTTAATTTCATTATTTATGTATTGGTGATCATTCTATCCCAAGTGAGTTAAAACTATCATTTTGAGGCCTTTGCATTTAATAGAGATTAGTTCCATTTTTCCTTTGAATGTTTACATATAAACATCATTTTTCATGATATTTGCAGCATTCCCTAGAGATCCAGAGATTGAGATGAGTGGTCTACTAGTGAGTGGAAACGCAGTCACTGTGAGCTGTGAGGTTCCTAATGTGTATCCTTCTGACCGGCTGGAGATTGAATTATTTAAGGGGGAGAGTATCATAGAGAGTAAAACCTTTCTGGAGGACATGGACAAGAAATCTCTGGAGACTAAGAGGTTGGATATGACCTTCATCCCCACTACTGAAGATACTGGAAAAGTTCTTGTTTGTCTGGCTCAGTTACGCATTGGTGAAATGGAATTTGAACCCAAACAAAGGCAGAGTACACAGATGCTTCATGTTAACGGTAAGTACATGAGTGATGTAGCCACAACTTAATATGGATTTCTCAGGTTTGTCAGGCCATAGTTAACATGAGGTTAAGAGCTAAAACTTCTGTGGAAAAAAAAAAGTAACTTGGGAGGAAATTTTAAAATAATTATTATAATAAACCACTCTTAACACTTCAAACAATAATCATTTATTAGCTGATGATTCCATGAATTGGCAATTCTAGAAGGGGTCAGATGGGCAGTTTATCTCCTCACTGTGGTGTCAGATGAACTCACCCATTCATTTTTCAGTCAATTGGCAGGTTAATGGGGGATGGCTGGTCACAGATGGACTCATTCCTATGTCTGGAACATTCTTGGGGGTTTCTGGGCCTCCCTTTCTCCATGTGTTGTTTCCCCCTGAAGGAAGGTAGAATAGGTTTAGTCACCAGAGTGCAGCATTTCAGAAAGGTGACAATGAAAGCAGGCTCGAGCTTGGAAGTCCTACAGCGTTACTTCTTTCATATTATATTGGTCACAAGGAGTCAACAGACCAGCCAAGATTAGAGAGCTGGAAAAATAAACTCCACCTTCTCACAGGGGGTTCAAATAATTTTTGGTCATGTTTAATGTACCATAAATGTCTATGTACACTATCAATGATCATCCATTTTTTGGTAGTAAAAGACTCTCTACAGAACTTATTTCTATTAGAAAACATCCATGATGTGTTCACATTCTACTCTCCATCATTCTGTCTGCTTAAGTAAATGGGGACAGAAACCTTCCTTTGGTAAAGTTATCAACATTAATAAACTGTTCCAATCCATTGGTTCCATAGCTCAGTTCTGCAACATTATTAAGACTTTTGGAACTCAGGGTATAAAGGGTCAAACTTAACAAGTGTCCCTACTTTTTCAGTTGCCCCCAGGGATACAACCATCTTGGTCAGCCCCTCCTCCATCCTGGAGGAAGGTAGTTCTGTGAATATGACGTGCTCTAGCAATGGCCTCCCAGCTCCGAAAATCCTGTGGAGCAGGCAGCTAAATAATGGGGATCTACAGCCTCTTTCTGAGAATTCAACTCTCACCTTAACTTCTACCAAAATGGACGATTCTGGTATTTATGTGTGTGAAGGGATTAACCAGGCTGGCATAAGCAGAAAAGAAGTCGAATTAATTATCCAAGGTAAGTAAAATGTGATTAATGAGTTACTATTGCCAGTATTATTTTAGTTGTGGCTGGGTTTGAACAAAGTCCTCTGTGGAACCAAAATTTTTACTAAAAACATAGCTTGAGGGTTTTGAAGAGCTTCTGATGTTTCCTACGCTTGGAAAGTTCCTGGAATGGTGCTTCCTCATAAACCATTCCACATCTCTTATCCTGAAATTCTTTAACCCCCAGTGGAATGCTAGCTGCAGGAACGGTGCCAGGAGCTCCGGTTACACTTATGAGACAATGATTATGGTGTTGAAATAGGGATAGGATGAGATATATATGTATTTGGAAATTAGTTAGGATTAAAGCCACAATATCTGGCAGAACTGGACTCTGAGTGGTACTCTCACAAGCCACATGCTAGTATTTGCTTAGAAGCCCAAGAAGGCACATAAACCTTTTGTAAATTCTGAGGTTAAAAGTAGCAGTGTCCGTGCTTCGGGTTCATCAACTTGATGCCATAGAACCACTAGAATGGCTTCAGTTGTAAGATCCATACCCCCTCTCTCCAGGATGGAGAGCCAAGACTGAAAAAAAAACAATTTCTAGTTGACAAGTTAAATCCATAGGCTGTTTTGGGCAAAAGCATGAAGTGATATATTTGGATTTCTCCCACCCTTGTCCTTTGGGGATTAAAAAAAAAGTCCCCCCCCCCCAGCTGTCCTATCCTCTCTTACCCCCTGGTATTATTTCCACTAAGGTATTAGTGATTTTCTTGCTACCTCATTTTAGTGATAATTTGTATTTTAAAGAAACAACCTTGGAAGGGCAATGCACAACCTTAACGAAATGTATGTCATGGTTCTATAGATGTGTTTGAGGGAAGAATCTCAAATCAAGTCACAAAAATAGATGAACTTAATGGGAATCTCACTTATAAAATGGCAATATGATACCTTCTGTGGTGTATTAATAGAGATGTTCCATATCAAATACTTAGCCCAGGGCCCACCACTTAACAAATGGTAGTTATGGCTGTTAAGAATAGTAAGAAGAAAATAAAGGAAAGAATAGTAAGAAAGCCATCTCTGCATAACTTGATCCAGGAAAATCCAACTCAAAACTCAGAAGCCTGTAAAGACCTTTATGCTTCAGAGAAAAACTTTGCACAACATTGTGACAGAAAGAAATTTTTTCTTTTTCCACATTTGAATTCTATTACTGTTTATCAACACAATTTTTTGGTTAGTCTAGATAAAGAATTAGATTAGGGACATGAGAGAAATACAGACATATCTTCTCTTATTAAAAACACAATCATTTATAACAAACCAGTCAATCCTTGACTTTTTTACTTTCCCCTGTAAACATTTAATGCAAACAGTAAGCACAGAGAGGTTCCTGACAGCTAATTGTTGCTGTCATTAAATTAATATGAAAGTGGTTTATATTTCACCCAATCAGAGGTGCCTTTTAAATTCTCTTTACAGTTGCTCCGAAAGACATACAACTTATAGCTTTTCCTTCTGAGAGTGTCAAGGAAGGAGACACTGTCATTATCTCCTGTACATGTGGAAATGTTCCAAAAACTTGGATAATCCTGAAGAAAAAAGCAGAGACGGGAGACACAGTGCTAAAGTCGAGAGATGGTGCATATACCATCCACAAGGTCCAGTTAGAGGATGCGGGAGTGTACGAATGTGAATCTAAAAATGAGGTTGGCTTGCAATTAAGAAGTTTAACCCTCGATGTTAAAGGTTAGTTAGTTTTTTGTTTTTGATTATTTTTTCTAATAGTCAGAGGTTTGATGGAATGTAAAGATTTTCTAGGATCAGGTGAGTGAGTTGGCAAAACGGAGTTGAATTCCATGTTGACTGTGGTTATTTCTCAGTGTTTCTTAAAATAATCACGCACAGCTGCCCTATCCTATGGAGTTTAGCCAGGAAGTTGACATTAATCATTGGTGAGTACAGGATTCTCATTTGCTTTTCTCAAAGTTGACAATTCATCATTGGTCTCTAAAGTCTTACATTTCCTAAGCGTTTAAACATACATTCAAAACCTTTCTCTGGAGGTTATAAGGAAACTAAAGAAGTAGGATTCACCCAATGAAGGAAAAAGTTTCTACCCAGGCTCTTGTCCCTCCTACCACAAGAGAATGCTATTCTCTGAACATGGATTAGTTGCCTATTTTCCGGGTTGACTCCTTTCAAGATGATAATTAGGAGTGGCAATCTTGATGCTGAACAACATTGAAGAATGTTTAGACTACAAAATTGCCTTCTTAAAAATCCAGACCCCTTGTCCATCCTACCCTATCCTGAGCAGGGGGTGGGTTGGACAATGACATCAGCAAAGAAACTTTAGGGGCTCTTTATCTTCCTAACCCCTTTTGTGAATGCACAGTAGGATCTGTTGCTCTTATTGGTGTAAGCAGAATATGTTAGCCTTCACTAATCAGTCTCCACACCTTGTGTGCTAATGTGTTCTCACTGTGTGTTGGGAACTACACTTGGAATGAACAGGACTGCAAACAAATGCAACTCTTGGAGCCCATGCACTTGGCTATCAGAGTTTGCAACCATGTGTTGGTGTAAAGAAAATTTGAACCTAGGTCAGAAAACACATAATTTTACTCATTTGGCCAAATTTCTCAACACTGCAAGACTTACCATATGTTTTCTGTCTTTACAGTACCTCCTCAAAACATGACAACATGAATACATCCATCTAGAAATGTTAAGAAGGGGGAAATATGATTATATGTGAAATTTTTAGTCATCCATCCGTAGTGATTATCCTGAGAAGAGTTGATCTGGCCAATGAAATGACTGTGTTCAAAGAAGGGAACGCTTACCTTGTTTCATGACACTCAAAATGACACTGGGGTGTCTGTAATCACTGCTTCTAATGAGGTTGGGGATGAGATTGAGATCTCAGTTATGACTAGGCTGAAATTCATTCATTCCTAGTTCTTTCAATCTTTGATGCCTCTGGTCCCCTTTTAATTAAGGCTAGGCCCAGGAAATTGGACATCCAACATTTTTGTAATTCCGTTTGTAGTTAGTGATTCTCTTTTAAAGATATATCAAAGCTTCTCTACTTTTTAAACTCTATCTCACACATTGTTTTGTTTAAATTACTTTATTAAATGAATAACTTACATATTTGCCATTTTCATTCATTACTTACATGAACTCTCAAAGCATTTTAGGCACTCAACTAAGAGATTCAGGCCCCCAAACTATGGTTTAAAGTAACTGTAAATGAATGGAGACAAAAATTTGCCATTTTTCCTTGATATTTTGAGCTAGCTTACCTTGCTATTTAGCTGAGTTTTTGGTTTTGTTTTTTTTTTTTAAGATTTTTTTATTTATTTGACAGACAGAGATCACAAGCAGGCAGAGAGGCAGGTAGAGAGAGAGGGGAAGCAGGTTCCCTGCTGAGCAGAGATCCTGATGTGGGGCTCGATCCCAAGACCCTGAGATCATGACCTAAGCCAAAGGCAGAGGTTTAACCCACTGAGCCACCCAGGCAGCCCTATTTAGCTGAGTTTTAAAATTACTTTTATTTTTCTTTGTTTTGGCTTGAAAGTATTCCAATGATAGGGATGGCTGGGAGTCTAGGATTTTCAGTGTTTATACAGCTAATAAAAAATAGTGTTTGAAGATTGTCCTGGTAACTGACTCAGCAGCAGATTTGTGTTTGACTGCAGGTGCCTGAAGGAAAAACTGAAGGCAAAAGATAACATTTATTAAATTGAAAAGAAAACAATAGGAGTAGAAATACCATTGTCCAACATGTTGTCAATATTGATGCCTAACCGTAATTATGATAATGGACGTCCATTAAAATATTATGTTTATACTTTGACTAGTTCTACTCTGCTGAAGGAAAGTAGAAAGATGAGGCAGTTATCATTATGTTTAGGGTTAAGTGTTTTTCTATTTTAATAATTTGAAAAAATTGACTTCCTCTCATCTGACCATCATGATCCTTTTCTATTTGGTTGATCTCCAGTGATTAGAAACTTCTAGATAGAATGTAGTCATTCCCAAAATTGATTTCTTCAAAGACAGAAAACATACATGCTACTTTAAGAAATTTAATACTTGTGAGGTCATACGATGCTGGGCAAACATAAGTATAAATAGAGATGAGCCTCCAGTAAATGCCATGTTATCTTCCCCAGATCTTCTTATGAAGTTAAGATGTTAAGTAACAGTGCACCCTTCAGATTTTTAGTAGATTGGAAAAAATACTAATTTTAGTTCTGTAAACTTTTACCTTCTATACCCAATTTACAGCTAAATGACAAAGCGACAGGATGTAGAAAGAAAAGAAATGCATTACTATTCAAAAAATATTTCCTGGGGGTCAACTACTCCAAGCAATGAGCCAGGTACTGGCTATTCAGTGGTGGACCAAAAAGAAAATTGATACATTGTCTAATGTAATTTGTAGTCTTGAAGAGGAAAGAAAAGTTAATAGATAACCATACAAATAAATGTTTAATTACAAGCAGTGAGTTATGAGAAGAAAGTGTAGTGAGTTATGAAAGTATATCAGGGTTCCTAATTTAAGCTGGGGAAAATGTGGGTTAGAGAATGCCTCTGAGTAAGCAACATTCTAACTAGAATGTACTATCCAAAAAACTTCAGTTTATCAAGAGATGATATAAATGCTGAAGAGACACCCTACTTCAGAGATACAAAATTTTAAATTTTGTATATATCTCTGAAAAAACTATCAGCAAGAATTCTTTTTCTTACTATCATATATGGTGTTTGACTATAATGGTTACACTTTAGGATTTTCTTGGAGAACTAATTAGTCATTTCATTTCATGGTCAGCAAAGCCCTAGCTCTTTAGTAGATTTTTATATATTCCAAAGCAAATACTCTTCCCCAATTCTTGCTTTTGTAAATGAGCTCTAGAAAGTTGTGTCTTTGCTTCCATTCAACAATTGAACCTGATTCTATTTGGATCCAACTTTATGTAAGTCAACAGCTGTCATCTTTAGACTCACCATGACCATGCAACTGCCAACTGATTATTTGGGTAATTCAGAGAAATATGCATTTTGGTTCTTGCTGGACCTTATCACTGCTTTGATTCACTCCAATTTAGAGAAGTAGTTGTACTGTTAAAATAAAACATGTAACTATTACTATCAAAAAACTTTTTGTACTAGACATTAATTACACCCATTTTGTTGTTTTCCAGGAAGAGAAAATAACAAGGATTATTTTTCTCCTGAACTTCTTGTGCTCTATTGTGCATCTTCCTTAATAATACCGGCCATTGGAATGATCATCTACTTTGCTAGAAGAGCCAACATGAAAGGGTCATATAGTCTAGTAGAGGCACAGAAATCAAAAGTGTAGCTAATGTTTTAAAAGTTCAACTAGAGACACTATTTATCCATCCAAATGCTTAATACTGCTCATCATTCCACGAGGAAAACCAGATAAGAGTACAGACTTCCCTGAATGTAGTGAATGCTTGGAAAGAAATGGCTTCTTATGCCCCATGCTGGGAGCAAAAGGCCAAAGGAACACCTTCTGCCTGAAAAATAGACACTACCATTGAGATGTGTTGACTGGAGCAGTTCCTTGATGTGTATATACAATAACATGATCTGTACATATGTAAAATAAAATTACACCATAGCAAGATCACTTGGAATAGCAGCGTTCTGTAGTCAGATCTTCAAAATAATTCAACAGTGTTGCCTCAGCTGATATAACTGAATGCATCTTAAGAAAGATCATCATCTTAATACTGACTGGCAGTTAACCTATGTCAACTTTTTAATATTTTATTTTCTTTAACAAAAATTTTATTTCTCTAAAGTTCATTGACAATAATTTCATGTTTTATGTAGATGCTAAGGTTTATCTTTTTATAGGCAAGTAATAAACCAAGAAGGCACTGGGTTCACCTTCAGGTACTAAACACCTCAACCTATGGTATAAGGGTTGACTGGATTTCTCTGGATGGTACTAACATGGTACGGAGATGTTTTATGATGTTGTTTATCAGACACTTTTGTAGCTTTTCCAATGTGGTCTAAAAATGCAACTTCTTTTGATTTTCTTTTGTAAATGTTTAGGTTCTGTTTTGTTTTGTTTTGTTTGTATAGTAAAGTGATAATACCTGGAATTGGAAGAATTGTGTGTTTATTTATTGTAAACTGCCTCCTTTCACTGTGGTGTTTGAACCGCCAAGTTGCAAAAGTAAAGAATTCAGACCCATAGAAATAATTAGCAGATACTTGAAGTGCGAACCTCAGAGTACTTTGATCAGAATCAAGTTATGAGAACTTGATAAAAATTCAGATTTTTTAAGGCTACACTAGCCTATTGAACTTATATATCTTGTTTTGTGTCCTTGGACTTTGCAAATAAATTTATTTGCAATTAAATTTTAAAAATAGAAAACACAAGAAGAGTGAAGGCAGATGAATGTGTATACATCAAAGGGTCACAAATAAACACCTGTGTACATACCACTAAGATTGAAAGGTAGAGCATTTTTGTTTCCACCAGAGCCCGTCTTATCATCTTTGCAGAGAAGTCAAGTCAGTCTTCTCACTGCCAAGACAGGGCCTCTGATTAATAAACAGATATCTGTAAACCTTTTTCATTTTCCAGAATGTTGCTTGTTCATGACCTAAAATGTCACTGATCCCCAGCCTTTGTCAAAGTGGCCCAGGCCACTGATAAAATCCCTTTAGGAAGAGCTGGATTCTCTACTCCAGAAGTTCAGTGATGATGGGGGGGAAAAGAGTGATTCTTTCTCCCCTACAGACAGGAAGTTTTCCACCTCATCTTCCTGATCTTGTTTATGAGCACTTTTAAAGGGAAGTAGCAAAATGAGATTGAAGACAGGTAAAGAAGACAGATCTTCTACCTGACAGTAGGTGCCAGATCTTGGGGAAGAAGGGATTTTCTCCCCTCGTTCCTGGTCTCTGAAGTGGGTATGATTTGTCTTAGACACTATTGTCAATTTTTTTTCTGATTGGCTAGTGTTACAGTGAAGCATAGGAGCCACCTACCAGGACTTTCCGCCTCAAGTAGATATCCTTCATATTGTCTCTAAATCTGAATGTGAAACCAACTCATGCACTCGCCTAATATTCTAGTGGGAAAGAAGCAAACAGCTGATTTGGGGAGGTACATAGGCACTTTCAGGATCTTAGTAAACTTTCATTTCCCTCATAATGTTTCATAGTCTGATTGTCTCAGAAATAGGTTCAAATCTTGCTACTGACCTTTGGTAGTATTGGTTCTCAGCTACGTGTACACTTTTTTAATTTTGGAGAGTGGCAAGTTTGCCATCTCTCTCTGATACTGTGATAGCTAAGCCAAGACGAATTAACAGGTTGAAAAAAAAATCACGACAGTCCATATCTTATGACCATACTATCATCTTTCCTGCTCTGGGTGAAGGGTATGGGGAAATTATGAATATGAGAATGACTGGGGAAGGTAACAGCTGGGGTCAATCACCTTATGCACTAAGGAGCTTTAGTTTCCTTATACATAAAATGAAGACTTTCTACCAGTAAATTTTAGGGTCCCTTCTAGCTTTCAAGCACAATGTTTCTTTCAAAATTTACACATGTGCTTTAGGTAATTTTTTTGTCACTTATTTTAGAGAATCTTTTTGCATTAAGCCAAATACAGATCTAGGGATCTTCTCACTATCTTTCACTTACTCAACTTTAATAGAACTGGAGACAAAAAAAATCAAACGTTTAAATTAATCCCAACAATAGGAAGTAGTTTCTGCAAAGATTTCATAATAGCCACTCTTCCCTGCAAAGAGGAAAGGGACATTTATAATGTCTTTTGAAATACCTTTTATTTTAGCTATAATGGTAATGAAAATTTCACTTCTGAAAAAAAAATGTATGCAGTGGCTTTTCAAGCTTTGTTGCTATTGAAGAACCTGGTTTCTCTCAAAAGACTAATCCATAAGACTTGTTTGAGAAAAGTACGATGAATTGAATGGAATCAAACATCTGGATATTTGAGTGAAGGACAATGCTATTGTTTTTAGTTCTTTTGTCACTAGTTAGGACTCTTGAGGATTTGTGAAGGAGAGCAAAAGTTGATTCAGTCGCTGAAAAAGCAAGGGTTCAGTCCTGAAAATGAATAAGAAGATGACACTGACTTTGTGGGGCTAAGGGTGGAGGATGAAGCACTCCTACGTTGAATTGTGTTGTGAAGAATTTCAACTAGCTTTCTCGAATGAAAGTTTCGGTCTGTGAAAAAGATGTTTAAAGTCACAGTTTGTAATTAAGAATGTTATTACTGTCTCTCTTTAGTCCAAAAATGTGTGCAATTAAAATTTATTCGATTACTAGGACGTTGAATACTATCAGGCTGAAAACCCAAAAGAAGTGGTATTAAATGCAGAACTTCGAATGCACGATAAAAATGAACATTATTACTCTTGCTGGAGGTCATATATACTAGTTAGAAATTTAGGAGTAGTCACATGAACCCACTCAAAAAGTAGCAGACTCAAGGAGTTGCTTTTTATGGGAGTTTCTATCACTGCTTTGTCAAGGTTTGCAGACATTTTCTATATTGTCATGAAAATCACTTTATGTTCCCAGGCAGAAAACTGAACTAACAAGTTCATTTTCCCTTGTGACAATCTCATAAGGGCCAGCTTCTCCTTATTGGTTTGAGTTCCTCTTATGGAAGTGGTCTAGTCATCATAGAGTTAACCCTTAGTGTTACTCACTTGCATATTCTCTGTCAGTGTCCTGGCAGCATTTCTCAAACTCTCTTCATCATGGGAAGTCCATAAGGAACTCTTAAAATACACAGACTCATGGACTCTATCCCGGACCTACTGCAATTAGAATCTCCAAGGACCTGAAAAATCCAAATTTTTAATGAATATCCCTGATGATTCTTATTTGGGAAATAGTCTTCCAATAAAACTATTTAGGTATTCAGTAGGTTTTCATCCCCAGAAAGCATTAACCGAGCCTTGGATTTTGGAAGGGTTTCTGCTGTCTGCAACCATCTCCTCTCACCTTTTTTGGAAAATTGGTCTATCATTCAAACACGTTTTCCCGTCTTCAGCCTCCTATCTCTATTAGCTCTTATTAGAGTCTACTCTCTTCCACCTTAAAAAACAAAAACAAAAACAAAAACAAAAAAACAAAAAAACAAAACCTAACAAAAATTTTTTCTCAAGCCTGCACTTCCTGCTAGATACAGCTTTATTTCACCTCTCTTTTCACAGCAAGATTCTAGAAGGGATAACCATTGAATGTACTGCTTCTCAATCACTGTGTGACAAACTCTTAACTAGCTTCTAAATCGGCCCCTACCAAAGTCAGTACTAATCTCTTAACTGATATAATGGAGATAATTTTGAAATATGAAGTCAACATGTTTCCATTTCTGATGATCTCTAATCAGAAGGAATTATTTCCTACTTGTTCCAAGGCTTCCTCACTCACCCTTTCATTATCTGTGAAGGCAGAGAGAACCTAGATGAGAAAGAAAGAAAGAATCAAGGCTCAGTTTCACATTTCAAGCCAGGTTTATTTGAATCCATAGGAAGACCCTGGTTTTAGAAGTCAGGCTATGTAGAGAAAATAGAGTGCTTTCCTGCATTCCAAAAATTCCCCCTAACACAGCAAGAGCTCAGAGTGTGGAGAAGTCAGAGGATGTGTGGGACAAAGCTGTCCTAGACTGAGAGAAGGAGCCAAGAAAGACAAAGGAATTGCAAGATATTAGACATGAATGTCCTTGCCACTCTCTGCTGTGAGGTCAAATACAGGAGGATCACTGCTGCAGAATCACTCAAATAGGTGTGGGGCAACCAGGAAAGCATAGGACTATGATCTCCCTTCCCTGGAGACTGAAGTTTCTCAGAGAAGACCCAGGTTCAGCATTCTCTCATAAGGTGTGGGAGCAGAAGAGCAGCATTGGAAGAGAGGGCTGAGGAAATTAGTGAACCAGAAGTGTCCTAGAACCATAATTAAGGAAACATAATGTGTGGGGACATTAGGGCCAGACACAACAGTGGGTCTACAGGTCTCAGTAGTTAATAACATGATGCCTAAAAAAGTCAAGCAGAACTAGCAACACCAGCTACACTGAGAAGGATGAAGTACATTCAGCAGACCTCTGGCCAGAAAGAACCAGCCAATGGCATAGGGACCACAAGACTCCCTATTGCCCCTATATGACATCTGAGAGGAGAACAAAGGGCAGTCTGAAAGGCTGAGTAAATATGAAACAATTTAAATTAAAAGGAAATGGTTTCAATTATTAAAGAAGTTTTTTCCTGATGTCAGCAGAAATGGTGACTCAAGGGCAAGAGTAAATCAATATTAGATAATAAAGTTACTTTTTAAAATTTTTATGTTTATTTATTTATTTATTTATTTATTAACATATAATGTATTATTTGTCCCAGGGGTATATAGGTCTGTGAATCGCCAGGCTTACACACTTCACAGCACTCACCATAGCATATACCCTCCCCAATGTCCATCACCCAGCCACCCTCTCCCTACCCCCCCACCCCCCAGCAACCCTCAGTTTGTTTCGTGAGATTAAGAGTCTCTTATTGTTTGTCTCACTCCCAATCCCACCTTGTTTCATTTTTTTCCCTTCCTACCCCCCATGACCATTGCCCTGCCTCTCAAATTCTTCACATCAGAGAGACAATATGATAATTGTCTTTCTCTGATTGACTTATTTCACTTAGCATAATACCCTCTAGTTCCATCCACATCATTGCAAATGGCAAGAGTTTGTTTTTTTGATGGCTACATAGTATTCCATTGTATATATATACCATTTCTTCTCTATCCATTCATCTGTTGATGGACATCTAGGTTCTTTCCATAGTTTTGCTACTGTGGACATTGCTGCTATAAACATTCTGGTGCAGGTATTTTAGATACCTCATATAAGTGGAGTCATGTAGTATGTCTTTCTGTGATTGGCTTATTTCACTTCATAAAATATTGCCAAGGCTCACTCATGTTGTCACCTATTGCAGGATTTCCTTCATTTTTAAGATTGAATAATATTCCAGTGCATGCATAAACCACATTTTAATATCCATACATGTAGATAGTTTTGAAGATGCATGCATAGCCTCAATCAAAAACAGGAAGTTTAATGATTAACAGATTGGAAATTCTGGGAGACCTCTGAAAGACAAAAAACACATAGACTTTGAAAAAAATTTATAATTTAGGATGCTTATAATTATGCTATAGAAGGTTGAAGGAACCATGAAGGCCAATAAAGATAAAAATGTAAAATCTCAAATCTAGATACATTATAGTAAAATTTTAGAACATTGTAATAGAAGGAAAATCTTCAAAATCCTCAAAAAATGCCATAGACAAAACAAAAATTATCTATAAAAGGGAAGAAAAATCAGATGGAAGGTAGACTGACCTCAGACTTCTCACTAGCAATGTTAATGCTATGAATATAATAAAGCAATACCTTCTGATAATAATAACCAACATTTATTGAGTACTATTCTAAGCATTCTCCTCATTTAATTAGCACAACGCTATTATTTAAGTGTTATTATTATTCTCATTTTACAGATGAGGGGGTAAAGCACAGAAAAGTCAGGGAACCTGGGTGGCTCAGTCTTTAAGCCTCTGCCTTTGGCTCAGATCATGATCCCATGGGGCTGGGATTGAGTGCCACATTAGGTTCCTCAGCAGAGAGCCTGCTTCTCCCTCTGCCTGAAGCTCCCCCTGCTTGTGCTCTCTCTCTGACAAATAAATCTAAAAAAAAAAAGTCTTAAAAAAAATTCTCTTTCCTCTCCCTCTACCCCTTCCACATTCTCTCTATATATAATAAACAAATCTTAAAAAAAAATAAGGCACGGAAAAGTCAAGTAACTTGCCCGAGATCACATAGCTAGCAGATGACAAGGCACGGAGTGGGCAAAAGTGTACCATGCTGAGTCAGAATCCTGAATATATGTTCTTGCTGATAATAGCTAACATTTCTTCCAGTTCCAATAATCCATAATTATGTAATCCTGCTACATTTAAGGTGCCGTAGGGGAATTAAAACTTGAATCACACACTGATCTGGGCTCGGAAAATTAAAAACTCCAGTCAAGATCTCCGAAGTCTGTAGTCAGAATGTGGTACATGAAAACACATTTCTAAAAAACTTCAATAGTTCGTGATTTATTTTCACCTTCTACTTTGGGGAGCCATAGTGACTTTTCACTTTTGAGAGGGATATAATGTTTCATTAAAATGAGTTTGTTTGAGGGATGCCTGGGTGGCTCAGTTGGTTAAACCACTGCCTTCCGCTCAGGTCATGATCCCAGGGTCCTGGGATCGAGTCCCACATTGGGCTCCCTGCTCGGTGGGGAGCCTGTTTCTCTCTCCCCCTCTGCCTGTCACTCTGCCCACTTGTGCTCTCGCACTTGCTCTCTCTCTCTCTCTCTCTAATAAATAAATAAAATCTTTTAAAAAATGAGTTTGAGTAAAAACAATGTAGATAATCTTATACTGAGTATGAAGGTGTACCCCAAATCATGCAGATGGTATGTAAAAACGGGCTTGGAAAAGCTGAATTTGGGGGTGATTCTCCCTAGTACTTATATGGAACACTAATATATACAATGCACACTTTGCTGTTGGACCACTAGATTTTGATCAACACATAATATTTATTTATTTTTATTTACTGTTATTATTACTTACTATTATGGTGATGCATTTCAACCATTCTTTGCCAAGAGGATTCTGAGAAAGGAAGGTTATAACCTGGGGCTCTTGGGTGGCTCAGCTGATTGAGCAACTGCCTTCTGCTCAGGTCACGATCCTGGAGTCCCAGGATCAAGTCCCACATCAGGCTCCCTGCTAAGCAAGGAGTCTGTTTCTCCCTCTGACCCTCCCCCTTTTCATGCTCTCTCTCTCTCTCTCTCTCTCTCACTCACTCTTTCTCTCTCAGATAAATAAAATCTTAAAAAAAAAAAAGAAAGTTATAACTGGCATAGAATACAAGCTAAGATGGACAGAGTAATACTGAAGCATTATTTGTATTAAGTTGAATGACATGAAATTGCCCTTCAAAAACTGTCCAATATCAATAATCTGCATGGTTTAACTTGTATGTTGCTGCTGAGTTTATCTGCAGTGTGATACACCCCCAAATTCTGTGGTTTAACAACAATCACTTGATTATGTCTACTGATTCTTGGGCTGACTAGGGTCAGTTTCATGGATTTGGATTCTTCTGCTCAAGACACCACTGTTGGCAGGTCAGTCTTCTAGGAGCTGCACTAGACGTGAAAATTCAAACTAATTCACATGGCTGGTGGTTAGTGTCAGCTATCAGCCCCCAGCTCAGCTGTAGCGGTCAGGCACAGACACAGAACTCTGGTTCTTCCCTATGTAGTGTGGGTTTCTCACAGCACAGCCTGGACTTGGAAGCCCCAGACTATTATTTCCACTGCATTCTATCTGTCAAAGCCAATTTACAGGGCCAGCCCAGTTACTGAGGATTGGAGGTGGGAGGTAGCTCCGTTTCTTGAGGCGTGTGGGAGTATGTGTCTATAGAGTGAAGAGGAAATATTGAGGAGCATCTTTTTGGAGACCATTTACCACAAAGAAAAAAAAAATTATCTGAGTAAAATGAGAGAGATGTGTCTGGGCAGTTTTATTCAAACAAGGACGCACGATGTGACAAGTGAGTAATATAACTGGATGCTATTATTCCTTAGTGTGTGCAGACAGGAATTATGATGCTCAAAAGGATAGCCACACAGTCACAATTCAAGTTAATTTGTTGCATAGGTAGAGATGAGAACTGAGAGGAAGAGAATATTAGCTCTGACCAGGAGAAACTGAAGGATGCACGTGTAGCTCCATGGTGCTATTTGAGCTGCGTCATGAATCAATGGATAAGAGGTAGACTAGTGGCTACAAGAGCGGACATTCAGGGGGAAAGAGTGAGCATAGGGAGGGAGGGAGCAAAAGCCTGAGACTTCCATGCAGCGAAGAGAATATTGGTCCATTGGGTAGAAATATGGAGGAGTGTAAATGTAAGTTGAGAACTAAGGTCGGGGAAGTGAGTTGTAACTGTGGAAGGCCTTGAAGGTCAGAATTGGGAGTTTGGGCTTTGTTCAGGAGTAGGAGTCATTGAAAGGGACTAAGAGGATCAGGAAGTAGGCACCTCATGTTTGTTTGGTGTTTTCTCTCTCTATCTTTATCTCTTGATTATTCCCAGAGACCCTCTTTCCAACTTGCTGCCTGTAGGGGTAATTTCCTTTCTGATGCTTAGTTCCAAGGTTGCTACATTAGTGAGAGATGGAAGAACCCCTTTGCTTATGCCATGCATGGATACAACACACTATTATTTAGCTATTTAAATAAAATTTTCAAAAAATATTATTTAGCTAATAAAATGACATATTCAAAAAATATTTATCGGCATGAGGAAATGCCCATACTCCCCATTATGAAAGAATAAAAAACAGATTAAAAAATGAGAATAAAAATGATACATAAAATTTGAAAGCATCATAAAAATCTGAAAGTTGTGTGTGCATATGCCTGTATGTATATAGAGAGGAAACGAAATCAAAGTGTTGGCATGGATAATGGCATGATAGCTTTCCTTATTTTCTTATTTGCACCATTCTCCCTTTTCCAAATTAGAAGGTATCACAGCTTTCGTCAGAAAAGTTACTGTCCAGTGTGTTAACCATAGCAATTAAGTCTTCAAACAGCAACCAAATAAAAATAGCCTTCTACCTGAACTTGAGACTTGGAATTATCAAAGACCTATAAATATTCAGGACTTTGAGAGCCAGACATGGAGTGAGGGAGCCGCTTTGGCCTTCTAAGTATGTGAATGTTCATTCCGAAGAGAATAAAAAGGTGAGGAAAGTGCTTGACCAACACTTTGCCATGAAGCCACCTCTGGAATTTCTAAATAAGGCCATGAGCCCCTGGAGGGAGGGGGGATGACGTGAGGAGCCTGCACACCATCACTCCACGCTGTCACGGGGCTTGGAATCAGGAAGAACCCAGCTGTCGCTGTGGGTAAAAATGCCACAGTGAAATGAGATGTTGAGGTTTAAACCTCCAGGTACAGGGACGATTTCACTAGTTATGCAGCCCAGTACCAGTGCCTCCTGCAAATGTTGACTTTCTGTCCCAAGAATCAGTTGTTCACTCTTTTCCAGTCTTGCACAGTTTACTACTGTGGACATCTGATTACACGCTTAAGCAGATAAATAAATAAGGACTTTAGGAAATCCTGAGAAAAGAGGAAAACAGCCACATCATTACTTTAAGTTACTGTTTGAGCAACTAGATTTATTAATTCATTTGATTTGCTCAGAAATGTCCAGCCAAATAGCTATGGAATTTTATCTATGTATCTGACATAAGAAAATTACCCTGTGTCTCTTCCGGGTTTACCCTTACTATCAGAATCTGGCTTTTGACCCTTCTTTCTGCCAGGCAAATCCTCCAGGATGTAGCTGAATAGCTAGTCCTAATATTCAGGCTCTACAAACAAGGTAGAGAAACTTTAGCCATCTTTCAACAACAACAACAACAAATTTTTAAGATTTTATTTATTTATGTATTTATGTATTTATTTGACAGAGAGAAAGAGCAAGCAGGAGCGGGGGAGGCAGAGGGAGAGAGAGAAGCTGCCTCCCGCTGAACAGTGAGCCCAATGTGGGGCTTGATCCCAAGACACTGGGATTATGACTTGAGCTGAAGGCAGACGCTTAGCCGACTAATCCATCCAGGTGCCCCCAACAAAATTTTTATAGTTTTACCAGGAAGAGAAAGGAGAAGCATGGATGATAGTAACAGAGAAAATCTGAAGGACTAAGTCTTTTTTTTTTTTTTCCTACTGTTTCCTTTTGAAGAAATATATTCTCAGGATCTTAGGATAATGATAACATAAACCATCTTGTTTCTTTTTAATCAATAAAAGAGTCAATACTAATGAAATGCATCAGGGAGTCTGGGCCCTGGTCAGTGGTCACACTACATTACTCCAGGGTATATCTGTTTTTCAGGCTGAACAAAGCTGGAGAACAAACCTGGTTGATGTGTCTGGCACATTTTTAATGGGAACTGATAAAAAGAACTGATGGCTAATATTTATTGAGAATTTACTACATGCATGTTCTGGATTAAGTACTTTGCATGAATTGTTTTATTTAATACTCACTCACCATCATCCAGCTAAGTACTGTTATCTGGACAACAGGTAAACTAAACTAGAATACTTGGGTAATTTGTCCCAAGGTCAGTATTAAATGAAGCTATGGTTGACCACAGTTTGATTCCAGAACCTGTTCTATTATTCTGTGTGGTGCTACCTCTCATTGGTGGACATAAATAGTCTTCCACAGGCTTAGACATCTTTGAAGGACAGATGGCAAGTAATCCAAAAAAAGGAAGTTTATCTTAGGTCCTTGGTTTGTTATGGGAAGGAAGAAGGGCTGATAATATTGCCCAGATAAATTTTTATTGCATGTTTGTCTGAAGAGCAGAAGAATCCCAGATTACTTATGCTAAATATCCAGCTTTGTTCACTGGACACTTACTTCTTTCTGTTGAATTTAAAAGAAACATACGGGTTACTATGTTTAAACGGCCATCTGCCATCATAAGCAAATTCTTGAGGAAATTGTTTTGGACCTAAAGTACAGGACACGTTTGATCTTTATGTCTATTTGTACTTCTGAATTGGAAACTTTTAGATAAGGAGGTACAAAGGTAGCAGGAAAGAAAATGAAAAAGCAAAAAAAAAAAAAATTTAAAAGCAAATGAGTGCTCTGTGGTGTTCTATACCAGTAAGAGTAGGAGAGAAAGAATTAAAACTGCCCAAATAGACACAGCCTGATACCAAATTGGTGGTATTGCATCAAATAGAAAAGTCTGTAAGGTGCAGTTAATAACAATATCTAGTTAACATGTGCTGAGCTGAACTGATCATTTTGGAAAAGACTCTTGGTCCAAATTTCTGTGTGGTAGGCTGAATAATGACGGCCCCCCTTCCCCCAAAATGTCCATGTCCTAATTCCTGGAATGGGTGAATACGTTACCTTACATGGTAAAAGGCATTATTCAGATACAATAAAGGATCTTGAGATATGGAGGTTATACTGGATTACTGATGTGGGTCTAATGCAATCACAAGGATCCTTCTAAGGGGGAGACAGGAGGAACATGGAGGGAGGAGCTACGAGGCAAGGAATACAGGTGGTCTGTAGAAGCTGTAAAAGTAAGAACATGGTTCCTCCCCTGGAGCTCCGGGATGCACGCAGACACCTTGATTTTAAGCCTGTAGGACCCATTTTGCATTTCTCACCTCCAGATCTGCAAAATAATAAATTTCTGCTGTTTTCAGCCATGTAGTCTATAATAGTTCACTCTAGTACCCATAGAAAATGGTTGTATATGACTCAGAGAATTCTAAGGAAGTGGGAAATGGGAAATGGGGAAAAGATCAAGAACTCCTTAGTCATCTCTCTCACCCTTCCTATCCAGTCCACCACCGAAGCCCACTCCCTCTTTCTCCCCTTCTGAGCATCTCTCCTTCCCATTCTAGCCCTGCTGGTCCCTGTCTCTCCCTCTCAAAGGACTGAGGACAGCAGTCTCTCGAATCTTGCCCCTACTCCCTCCCTCCAGGGTAACTGAAGGTGTGCCCCACACCTTCCATCAGACTCACATTTATAAAGGTCTCAGCCCCAACCTTGGTTGGATCCATATTATCTATAGGTAAAAGGCCCAGGCTCTTCACAGTGGCATCCCAGACCTTCTACCTCTCCATATTTTCTATCTTCTCCCACTATGACACACACATGCTGCCTCTGTGCCTATGCTCAGACTTGGGCCTCTGCCTGGAATGCTTTCCTCCCTCTTTGTCATCCCAACATCCTACTGGGGAAGGAGGAAGTGTGGGAACATGGAGAATAGTGTTCTGGTAGAAGGATCCTTGTTTGGGGAAAAAGTCGACATCTTTTTTTTATATAAATAGTAAATTAACACATGCTTCATACTGTGAATAAGGGAAAGAAATGTAACCATTAATGAAAGAGTAAAATGCAGTAGAATTCCAAATTAAAAGGGAAGAAATCAGAAAAGGGAATGAAAAAATCACTCTGCACAATAAATAACCACAAATAAGAGGGACGGGTCAGAGTTAAGCTATGCCTTTCATTACTCTAATGTTTCAGACTGCTTAAGCCAAATGAACAATATGTAACAATACACTGTTTATAAAAAACAAATTTAAAACAGAGGTGAAAAAAGGTTGAAAAACAGAGCTGAATGGGTAGTTCACAGAAGAGCAAAATGACAAACATTTATGAAAAGATGCTCAGACTCTGGTAGTCAGAGAAATACTAAATAAATAACTGAGATATCACAACATTCCTATTGGATGATAATAGTTGAAAATAGCTATAAAGCTCTTTTGTTGGAAAAGATGTTGAAGTAACAGGAACACTCTTCCTCTGCTGATCCAAATGTTATACAACTCTTTAGATGGTGAACTATATATATCTATTAAAATTTTAAAAATATGTGTTCTTCAACCCAACAATCCTATTCTTGGGAATCTATTTCATAGAATTAAAAGTCTCTGGATACAAAGTCATGTGACTAATAATCCTTTATGGCAGCAGTGTTCATAACAACAGAACACTGAAAATAAACTGAATGACCATCAATAGGGGATGAAAAATTATAAAACATCCTGAGGGAATGTGTTGTAGTCATTAAAAAGAAGAAATTAGAAATTAGAAATTCAAAAAGAACATGATAAAAATACAATTACAGTGGAAGACATGAATATGCCACGCTCAGAACTGGTCATTTGTAATAGACAAAAAATTAGCAAAGTCAGAGAGGAATTGAATAATTTTGTTGAAATAGGTACAAATAAAGAAACTTATAAATACAGAGGATACATTTAGTAGAATACAGAGAATACATTTAGTAGTGTACTTACAAGCTTGCCATATATGTTTCCAAAATAACTTCATTCTGGGACTCTCTACCATTAAAAAAAAAAAAAAAAAGCATCAGTCCATGAGGATATGTATGTTGGGATATTGGTTGCAACAGCATTCATGGTGGAAAAAGCAATATATATACATATGTAAAATACGTGTGTGTGCATTCTCATTCATCCATTCAGAAAGTGTGTCTTTACTGAACTTCTGCTACATGCTTTGTTCTGCACTAGACACCATGAAGTTTAATAAAGGACCCCCACCTTCAGAGAACTCTGGTTGTAGCTGAGGAGCCGAGGCATACAGCCACAGTTACATAAAGGCACCAAACAGGATATTTTAGACAGGGGACCCTATAAGCAAAGGCCGGGGCAGGAGGCAGAAAAAGCAGGATGTATTCCGGGGATGGGGAAATGTTATCCCACCGAAAAGAATCACATCCCACTTACTAAAAAAAGAAAGGTATGTAGAAAGAAAGAAATCACTAATTACCACTAATTCTTAACGAATTCTAGTGAATAGAGGCAGATTGCCAAACAGCATTGAATAGGGAGCTTGACATGGACCTTGTTAAGATTCTAAAGCTTTTAAAATAAAAATGGAGCAATAATAACTAGGATTTGAAAGGGCAAATAAAGTTATGCCAAACTAAATTAGTTTTCATTTTTCCTGAAGCTTCTAAATAAGAATGTAATAGACATGAGGAAATCGGAATTTTGGCAAGGGTTTGATAGTTCTTTTTAATCTTTGGGGACAGATGTAGGACAGTTAAAGTGACTGAATGACTCCAGAAAACATGTCGTGGGTGAATGGCTCAGTTACCTACAGGAAGTTTCATATGTGGGGGAATCTCCTCTGTGATAGACACACTGGTGGGTCTCAATCAGTGTGTGTGAAAAGGAATCTGCTACTAATACTGAAAAGTAAACTGACATGGATTCAAGGTTTCCCCTCGAATAATCTCGTTTATGGGCATTCAGATGGTGTAAGTGAACAGGAGAGGAGTGGATGTTAAAATGAGCTGGAGAGCAGCGTGCATAACCCTAAAACCCTCCGACCCTCAGAACATATCTGGACATAACCCCAGCAATGCACAGATACACTGCATCAGAGAGTAATGGAAGCTGCTGCCCTTGGGGGTAAGAGGCATGGCACTCTCTGATCCCAACTTTGTGATTTGGATCTGAGATGAGGCTGAGGCTGAAGCAGGAAGTAGCTAATACATTGATTCACAATCTGCGTCATGGAAAGGGTTAGGTAAAAGTTGATAGTAAATAATATAAAACATGGTTCTAGTCCAAATTGGTCAGAACATAATTGGGACATTGTTTTAAAATTTTGTCCACCATCCTTTATTTTTAAAGGCAGTAATTAAATGCAGCTAATTAAAAGGAAATCAATCAGGTTGGAGACAGTGACTAAAGGAACTGAGATGTTTAGATTAGAAGGATTCAGGGACATTAAATCTCCCATCAAATATTTGAAATCCTATTATAAAGAACAGCAAAATAATGGAAAGAACATAGGGCTTTTTAACTCAGATAGGGGTTGTACTATTAGAGACTTTAGAATTCCTTCGAAAACTCAGATTCTAGGAAATCTATAGTAAGATTTTATAATAAATTAGGAGGGCTAGGTTCGGAACACCCTGGGCCCAACCCTCTGGTATCAAAGCCAAAGAACAGAGTAGAGCCCAAATTGCTGGGGTCAGTGCCAGCAGGGTTTCCTGGAGTGGTAATTCTAATGAGGGCATCCAGAGGACAAGCCAAAGGGTTAGTTAACAAACAGGAAGACTGGGCAAATGTCATGATGATGAGAAGACAGAACTAAAAAAAAAAAAAAAAAAAGTGGCAAGAGGCAACCAAAGAAGCCGAGGATTCAGGATGCCACGATCATAAGGACTAAAGAAGAGGGGAAGTAAAATAATGAGGCTGGTAGTTGGGCGGGATGACAGAGGGACAGAGCAAGAGTCAAGAGTCAGGTCAGGACCAGGATTACTTCAGGTCAGATCTTGTGATCACCCTGATAAGGATGACTTGTGTTGGGCACAGAGTAAACACTCAATAAACATGAGATGTTATTGTACAACACTGTGCCCTCATCAGCTGAGTTGGAATCAAATATTCAAAATGATGGGGACAAGCTAAATTAGGACCTGACCATGGAATGTCACCCTAAGGAACATGGATGTTATCCTACAGGCATAAAGAAACACAAAGTTATTTGAACTGGGATGTGCTTTGGGAATATTTCTTGCTCAGCACCAAAAAGAGTACAAGGGTATTATAATAAACAAGGCAGAGCTATTAGGTAAGACTTTTCCCAAAAATAAATAAAAAAATAAATAAATAAGGACTAATGATGGCCTTAACTAGGAAGTGGTGGTTTGGGAATGGGGTATATAAGAAAGAGCCTAAGATTGGAATTCATGAGCACATTGCCTAATTGAATCACAGAGCTGGCTCTGTATAGAGTCAACATGACCAATACAAAGATACACCATGATGTAGTTACACTTACCTAGTATACAACAGAGCAGGATGGGAATACTCAGCCCCATCAAACACTGCTTACTCCAGCTGATCTCAAGCCAAGGGAGACTCTTTAATGACTATGAAGTTTCAAGCACCTGAAACACAAGCTTTGGTTCTTTTCATGGCTTCTTTCTTCATTCAAATGTATTCAAAGAGAAAGTTAAATTTAAAGTCTGCTTGAGTCTGAGCCAATCAGGGTCCATCCACTATAGAGGTAAAGAAAAAAAAGAGGTTCTCCCAGAAGCTAAGAGGGATTTTTCAAGAATATGGAATGATCCAGTTTCACATGCTATAGAATGGTAACGTAAAGGACTAAAAAATGGCCAATTATTTAAAGTCAAGGCATATGGCCCACAGATTAATACATTAATGCCAAAATCATGAGAAATAATGTGAACATTTTAACCCAGAGTAGTAAATAAAATCGCATAATCATTACTGAGATTCAGATAGATGGAATTTAAAATTAGAATATAACAAAGGAAGGATATTTTTAAACGTAAAACACAACTTAATAGGGAAGAAAAGTTTGTCAAGAAGACAGGTCTGAGTAGATACCCATGGACTTAAAGGCAAAAGGATTTTGGAGAGTATTTAGGTGAGTATAAAGTGGATAATAAGTGATTTAATGCATACAACATTGGCCACTGACACTTTCTTAAAATAACAAGCAGTATGAGACCCATTCATTCATTTCCTCTTGTATTTATTCAGCAAATGGTGTGTGATGTTAAGGAATAAAAGAGTCTCCTTAAGTCACTCAAAACATACCAGAGACTCCCAAGAAAGTGTCCCAGAGATGGTGACACATAGGTTGGGTCTTGAAAGACGGCTAAATGTTACCAAATGAAAGAGACTAGGATGAACTCTCCAAGCAGAAGGCCAAGTTAAAAGAAATGGATGGGGACACCTGGGTGGCTCAGTCATTAAGCATCTGCTTTTGGCTCAGGTCATGATCCCAGGGTCCTGGGATGGAGCCCCGCATCGGGCTCCCTGCTCAGCGGGAAGCCTGCTTCTGCCTCTCCTGCTCCCCCTGCTGTGTTCCCTCTCTCTATGTCTCTCTCTGTCAAATAAATAAATAATCTTAAAAAAATTTGATGGGTAAAAAGCAAGGCTATAGTAGTGAGGACTCTGGTTACAGGTAATAGAAAGCTAATTCAACCTGATAAAAGAGGAACTATTTGAACCTACATTAACTAAATCTTGGGAAGATGAGGGCTAGATCACTGGAACCACAAACTCAGAACGCTTCTCCCCATCTTTCACCTCTGCTTCTCTTTATTGGCCAAATTTCTGCTCTCAAATCAGATTCTCCATTAAGATATGAGGCCTGTTGATAGAAACTCTGGACTCGTGAGCTTATTGTCTTCTGACCTCAGAGGAGAGATACTTCCTTTCTTTACTGGTGGTGTGAAAATTCCTAGGAAGGAATCTAATCAATCCAGATTCATCCTTCCCTTACTACAACCGTAAAACAGAGATACGCAAAACAGAGATGCAACTCCCATGAGAAATGTATCTGGTCTCTGAAGGAATTGTGAGCAGGGCCCTCCATTTGTGTTTTTTCCAATGGCACATTCAGGGTATTATAAGTGATTTGGTAAGACTGAATCTTAGAAAAGATTGAGAGCAGATTATTTCAGTTAAGAAGTCATTTCAGTGTACAATTCAGAACATGGTTCAGTATCCTATCAGAGAGGGCCAGAGGGATAGATAGAAGAAACTTTGAAAAGAAGGTCTGCTAGATGTTAGTGATAGATTGAATATGAAAAATGAGAGAAAAGTTAAAATAAAGGAAAATTCCAAGGTTCTCCGATTTGGGCTTGACAAAGGAATGATTGGGAAAAGTCACTAAAATAGGAATTACACAGATTTTCATTACAGGGATTACGTAAATAAAGATATCCAGTACCTAAGTGAATATAAGGAGCAGAGTTAGGAAAGAAACCAGAGCTCAAGACATCAAGCTGCAAGTCATTGGCACAAAATGGCAGTTGAAGTTATAGCAATATGTGGGCTTATTCATCTCTTACTCCTCTGATCACTCTCTTTCAACCTTTTCTACTCATCTTAAAGTGTGTCCAGCTTGTCTCCACCTTGGATCTTTGCACTTCTTCTCCCCTCTACCTGGAACACTCTTACTTTGGATCATGGTGTGGTTTCTCACTTCCTTCTGAACTCTACTTAAATTGGACCTCCACTGAGAGGCCTTTCTAATGCTCTCTGTCTACAGTGGGTCTTCATGAAACCATGTAGTTTGACTCTAATCTTTTATCCTGCTTTATCTTTTCTTCACAGCACTTACTAAGCCCTGAAATCATGGTATGTATTTATTTACTTAGGTGCTCTGCCCCTAGATTGCCACTCCTTGAGAACAGGAGTGTTGTCTTGTGTTACTGCTATATTCTAGGGCCTAAAACAAGTGCTCAATAAAGATTTGTTGATTAGGTGACTATATTAACTATAGTTCTTCTGTTTTTGGTTTAATTATCTACTAACCAATTCAGATGAGAAAACAGAATATAAAAGAGCTTTCAATTATCTTCACTTTTGCCAAATAGGGTTTGGTCACATTTTAGATTCTCCACCACTAAATGGTGTTAGGAAACATCTCAAAGAACCAACCCATTTAGCCCGAGGAATAACTAACTATATGAATAACTTTTTGTTTACCGCAGAGAATGCTAATGTCATGTAGAACTTCCATGAACTTCTTATTTGGCTCTCTGCCCTACAAATGGAAGGATATAGGGATTTTTTTGCTTCCTCAGTTCACATTGAACTTCCTATTTTCAGAAATGCTGAATTCATCCTGAAGTCTGCCCACTGAGCATTACTGGATTAACTGCCTAAGGAGTGGTTTTATTACAAGACATCTAGATTTTATTAAATAAGACTATCTAGTCCACCCAGTGTAAAAGCTTCCCACAGGAATCTGTAATCATTTTATCTAAATCTAAATAATTATAGGGACCCTTCTTAAAGAATATATTTTACTTCATTTATGTAGCTTTATATTTAATCTAAACACTTTCTGAGAGTGTGAATTACTTTTTGTCTATGCACTTGTTAACATACGCAGCAGTGTTAATATTATAAAGATAAGCACTAGTTTTTTCTCTTTGATAATAGTGTGATATTTTTCTGAATATAGGTGCCTAATCCACTGTAACTTTTGGGGAAATAATATTCATTTCTAAGTGAACTATAAAGCAATATAGGTGGATATTTCAATGGATAAGCAGCATTTGAAATTTATATGACTGTGTCTTAAACACTTTCTGGCTTGAGTCAGAAAGCCTTTGGTTAAGATCTTATTTCCACTTTTTTCTATCACTGATACGTTATCTACAGCTACCATGTTAGCTCTGTTTGTGATTTTTAAATACAAAGGGTTATTTTTCTAATGATGAGTCATTATGGAAAATTTTGGAAAAAATAACAAAGAATGAAGAATGTATTAAATTGTCAACCACCAAACAACTAGAATTAGCCACTATTTATTCAATTACTAATGCATATAGCATTATACTGATGTCAAGATAATTTTATAACCCAAGTTTTCACTGAACGTTATATCATATGTCTTTTCCTATGTTAGTAAAAAGAAGTTCTATAAATATTTTTTAAAAATTTTGAGTGTAGTTGACACACAATGTTACATTGGTTGCAGATGTATGACTTAGTGATTTTACAAGTTTACACATGAAGCTATGTCCCACCACAGTGTAGCTACCAAATGTCCCTATACTATGCTATTACAATCTTGTTGACCCTATTCCCTTTGTTGTATCTTTTATTCTTGCGACTTATTTATTGATACAGGAAACCTGTATCTTCCTCTTCCCTTCACTCATTTTGTATAAGGTTACATAATATTCTGTGGCTTGTGTATACCTTAATGTATTTGTATTGTCCCCTAATGTTTAACACTTAGGTTGTTTCCTAATTATAGGTATTTTAATTAACATTAGAAGGAATATTTTATGCATAAAGCTTTTTATCAAATGTTCCTATTTATTTAGAAGAGATTAATAAATTAGCAGTACCAGGAGAAACTGTTTTGATATATATTGACAAACTGTTTTTCGTATCAGCTCTACTAAATTGTAATTCTACTAAGATTAGATGAATGGACTCATCTAATCACATTTTTTACCAGAACTATCATTCAGATACTGGTTTTATAAATATTATGGACAACAATAATGCCTTATTGCTACTGTATTTTGATTCATATATTTACAGAAAGAAACACTCTTAGTTTATGATTTATTTATCTTTATAAATGGTATTGGTCTTTTGCCCATTTGGCTATTACAAACATTTTTTCTTATGGATTTTATTAGAACTCTTTTTATTAAGGATATTAACACTTTAATTTTTTTTCTACAAATATATTTCCCAACAAATTTCAGACTGTGTACAGTACTATTCCCTTTAGTAAAATAGAACACTATATATTAGTGGATGTTGTTGTTACTGGAAAGATAAAGTTAGTCTTTATACCTCCCAAAAGCAAAATTCTTTTTTTTTTAAGATTTTACTTATTTGAAAGAGAGAGAGAGCACACATACAAGCAGGGGGGAGGGGCAGAGGGAGAGGGAGAAGCAGAATCTCCCTTGAGCAGGGAGCCAGATGTGGGGCTCAATCCCAGGACCCCAAGACCATGAACTAAGCTGAAGGCAGATGCTCAACTGACTGAGCCATGCAGGTGCACCTCAAATTCAAAATTCTTAATTAAGAATTTAACTAAGGGGCTCCTGGCTGGCTCAGTCAGTTAATCATCTGGCTCTTGATTTCTGCTTAGGTCATGACCTCGGGGTTGTGGGATCGAGCCCTGCATCAGGCTAGGTGCCGGACATGGAGCCTGCTCCCTCTGACACTATCCTTGCTCTTTCTTTCTTTCTTTTTTTTTTTTTTTAAGATTTTATTTATTTGACAGAGATCACAAGTAGGCAGAGAGGCAGGCAGCAAGAGAGGGCGAAGCAGGCTCCCCGCTGAGCAGAGAGCCTGATGCAGGGCTCGATCCCAGGACCCTGAGATCATGACCTGAGCCGAAGGCAGAAGTTTAACCCACTGAGGCACCCAAGTGCCCCATCTTGCTCTCTTTCTATAAAAGAGAGAGAGGAAGGAAGGAAGGAATAATTTAACTGAGTTATTATAAGACAAATTAATTTTTAAGTTGGTTAGCTAAGGGTATAGCCATTAAAAGCGATATTGCTCTTCATGGAAACTCTTTCTTTCCCATAGATACAAAGAAGCCCAAGAGTTTGAGTATGGGGTGGGGGTGTTAAGAGTGGAAAAAAGCAATTAACTCTGTTCTGCAAAATAAGGGGAAACACTAACTCCAAAGAGAATTACACATCTCACAAACTGTGAGACAATTAAGACTAAATTTCTATTTCTCCCAAATAGATATTTAGCATACGTTCATGAAAATAAACAGGTGTCTGAGTCATGTTGGTAAGGAATATTCTGAACGGGGCTAAATTCAGAGCGCCACCTATTCTCATCCCCCTGGCTTGTTGGGTAGGAAGGACTTCTTGGGTCAACAGCTTCACTGATTGTCCTGCTAAGGCCTCCTGGAAATAACTCAATTATAAGACCATCATAATGATAACTGTTTGTGTTTTCCTAAAAAAAAAAAAAAAATTCCCTGGTGGAAGTTAAAAGGCATTTTTAAGAGATCTAAAATATGAAATTATGGGAGACTGAGTCTCGCCCATAGATTGAGTGCCTTTGAAGGTTTCAACTCTTGGTTTCTGTTTTCGCTAAACCTGGGATGAGTTATCTTTGGCACAAGGCATCCTACTTCCCTTCTAGCTTCACCACTTGAATAAAATCTTCACCCCCCCCCCCCAACCCAGGGGTGCTGTGGAGGACAAAGAGATGAGGCAGCGGAGGGAAATGCAGCCAACTCCACATCAGTCCTTCCATGGCTCATGCAGAAGAGCAAATAGTATCCTGCCAATGTTATCGAAGGGCTTCAGAGGGTGATCTGTAGCAACATGAATGGGACCCAAGGAGAAACCCAGGCATTAAGATATTCTGCTGACTAGATACTTCTCTAGGAAAACCGTCATTAGTGAATATCTCCCCTATCCCTACAAGGGTGAGAGGTCACCGTTATAGTGATGGGAGAGCGGTGCGGGGCTGGTGGAGATCCTCGGGACATACATGTTCGTATGCACATAGAGAAAGCCTTCACACGTGTACAGAACCATTAACAAACTGCTCTCAGGGTGAGAAGTGGGTCATGGTGGCAGAGACAAAGTCACTCTCACTTTTCCATAGATATCTCTATATTGCTTGTGTTTGTGTGCGTATATATGTACGTTTTTACCATAAACATTTAGTACTTTGGCAATTGAGGAGTATATAGTAAATTTAATAATATATTTCCCCGCCCCCCCAGCTTGTTGTCTTCTTTTTAAACTTGTTTTATACTTACAGAAGTTTTCATGTGGTATTTTTATTTTTCTTTGCTATTTCGTGCCTTGCATTTAAGTTTTCCCTATCCACTGGTGAGATTATTAATGTTCTTTACGTTTATGTGAGCTACTATCTCCCTGATGCAGGGTAAAAACTGCAGCAAAATACCATCTGGGGTCTGTCAAACAATGTATTCAAAACTCTCTAGCAAAAACAGGATAGAATGAGAAAGATTTTAAGAAATGGGCGTTTGCAATTGTAATTAGTGGGTTTTGGTTGCGCTGCTGTGACCCTAGGGCCCCAGAGTCCGTGAGGAGTCCGTGCTCCCCAATGAAAGGCATTATTTCAAAGGCATTTGCCACACAGATGGAGATCCTCCTCGGCAATGTCCTCTCCCTTGTTCACAAGCTACACTTAGAGAATTAGAATGAAGGCACCCAAGTCCACTGGGGATTGCTTCTTAGTTCCCCACCAACTCAACCTGTTTACTATCTAGAGCAGAAATCAGAGTAAAGGAGGCAGCAGAACTCAGAAGTCAGCATTACAACATAAAAAAAACAACTCTGTGCCAACTATACATTCTGCAGAGTGACCTCCAGTTTCTCCGACCATACGTCTCCTTGCAAAATTTATGAGATTTCCCAGATCTGGGGTCAAACATTTTCCTGCTACTGCTATAACCCTTCCTATCCTGTTTCTCTTGCCTTTTATCTTCCTTTCTCACAGTTTCCTCTCTGCTTTTCTTTGTTTTGTGTTTTTAAATTTGGAATTTTCTTTTTCTTCTTCCCTTTAACCTTCTATCCCCAAGTCATTATTCTCTTTCCGATTTTCTCTCCATGCCTTATTTTTATTCTGGTTCTTGCCCACCAAGTCCCCATGACATCCTCATTCTTTTTCATATATTCATTTATATTTATTTATATTTATATATAAATATATATGAATATATATATTCATAAATTCCCTCCTCCAATATTCAAATTCTGTTGTCAGTGTTTATATTATTGAACTATCATTTAAGCCACATCTCATTGGTTAGGATTGGATTGTAGGTTTGGCTATGCAGGCATTTTTCACCATCACAAGAAAGCACTTCTAGACAACTATTAACTAGAAAGCAATTTCAGGAGCCAGTCCCATAGGGAGAGCCGAATTTCTTCCATTTATCATCTGAAAGGTCAAATTCAAAATTTAGAATTATGAAAATTTCTGGTTTTGAGAAGTAAGCCTGATCATCCCGTGGGACCTGACAGCCCCAGCAGATGATTAGTTTTGTTCTGCTTGATAACACACAAATGTAGAATCGTGTTTGTAATTATCAAATAGACATAGTTTGTACCTAAAGGTACAGATCAAGACTTCCCTAATCAACCAAAACAGTAACTGGTTAAAAAAACAAACAAACAAACAAACGGTAAAGTTGTTCTTTAATGATTTGGGGATTTGACTGGTTTTCTTGTATAAGCTACTCCAGTCTATGTGTGTAACACACATCCAAGCCAACCCAATTCCTACTCTCTTTGCGTTCTCTGCTTTAAGAGCAGAGATAGTTTGTCTCTAATGGATTTTTGCTTCCCTTCACATGGTGTTCCTTTTGCCTTAAAGATAGAATATATAGGCTTTGTAAGAAAGGAGACCCTCTATTCCCATCTACCCTCTTTTCTTCAAGACACCATTTTTTCTTATTTTGTCCAGAAAACCCAAATAAAACTACTCTTTTGTAGCTCCTTTTAAAACCGATCTTAGCACCTTGATATAGCCACGAGATCACACAGACTATCACTCAGAGAAACCCTGTGACAGGATAATATTGAGATACCATTCTGACTTTTTTTTAACCTTTATTTTCCTCTTTTTCTTACCTTTGTTCAATCTTATAACTGATTCCATTCTTCTTTGACACAGAGGAAGTTTCTTTCCTACATCCTGAGCGAAATCTCAAACCAGCAACCCCAGAATTAAATTTGGTCCACAGATATATGTTATTGGGTTCATACAGAAATTTTTAAAGCCTGGGGCAACATTTAATCGCTAGACCTATTTCACATAGATATCTGAATTTCTGGGACACCTAGTTGACTCAGTCAATTAAGTGTCTGCCTTCCCAGGGTCCTGGGATCAAGCCCCAAGTCTGGGCTCCCTGCCTGCTTCTCCCTCTGCCACTGCTTTTCTGTTCCTGCTTTCCTCCTCTCTCTATCTCAGATGAATAACTAAAATCTTTTTTAAAAAATCTGAATTTCTGACTTCTCTGGAAAATTAGAAGATCTAGCCACACTGGGCTGCTGTTTCCATGCCACAATCACCTGGAACCTTACAGAGGCTTCAACCATACATTGGTCCCATGCTTTCCATTTCTTCAGAGCTCCCCCCACTATCCTTCTCTCAACCTGGAAAGTTTCACTCACTTTTATCATTCACATGTTTTGCCCCCATCAGCATCACTTGACCCTTGGTTTAAATCCTTTAAGGAGATACACTAGGAAAGAGACACCTTAAGAAAAGATAATTTGTATTTGTAGGCAGAGATGGTTATGGTGAAACATCATGTACTCAACAAATAGTCAACAAGTAAGCACATATGTGCCAGTCAGTTTTTGGTGCAAGATAGAAACGTTTCCTGCTTTTATGGAATTTATATGCTAGTAGGTGATGGCAATAGACAAGTAGACACATCTAGGAAAAAATACATAAAACACATGTAAAGAGTTTAATAAATAATTATAAAGCAAAGATCATGTATTCACCACCAAATCAGGAAATAGAATATTTCCAATTTCCAGAAACACTCCTAGAGTTCCTTCCAGAACACAATGGCTCTCTCCCACAAGAGTAAGCACCACATGACATTTAGAGTATGTATTCACTTCCTTGATTTTCTTTATGGTTTTACCTCTTAGCAATTTACACTATGCAATGTAGTTTAATGTTGTCTGTTATTAAATTTTATATCAAATAACTTCATTTGCGCATTAAGATGGTCAATAAAAATTTCCTCACAGAGTGATGTCTGGTTGGCTCAGTTGGTAGAGTGTGCCACACTTGATCTCCAGGTTATGAGTTCAAGTCCCATGTTGGATGTAGAGATTATTAAAAAACAAAACAAAACAAAACACCTTTTTTTTTTTTAAAGAAATTTCTTCACAGAAATTTCTTCTTCTAATACAAAATGAGAAAAGTAAGGGTGCCTGGGTGGCTTAGTCAGTTGAGCACCCGACTCTTGATCTCAGCTCAGGTCATGATCTCTGGGTGGTGAGATCGAACCCACATCTGGCTCTGTGCACTCAGTGTGGAGTCTGCTTGAGATTCTCTCTCTCCCTCCTCCTCTGCCCCTCCCCCTAACCATCTATCTCTAAATAAGTAAATAAAATTTAAAAAAAAATAAAACCAAAATGAGGAAAGTATTTTTAAAAATAGCTTTTTTCCCTCACCCACAACAAAAAAGGACATAACCTAATGCAATATATTTCAGGAAATGACAACCAAGGGAAGACAAAATTCTTCAGCAAATACAAAAGCAGAGCAAGTCTCCGTTTCTAATCTCACTGCCACTCCCAGAAGCCTTGAGTGAGTAGAAAAAATTCTCATAATACTTAGTAATACCTCCAAATATATAAGAGAAATAAACAGAATTGGATAACTTTATCTTTTTCTTCTTTTGATTAAGGAATAGTAAAAAAGAAAGCTGCTGGGGATAAATATGTAAAATGGGAAAATGACTAAGAGTTTCATGACCATTCCCCAGTCCCAGAAGATGAAAGTGGACTAGTGTAAGCAAATTGTTTCATTCCATTCCCCTTGCCATGCTTAAGCACGGGCATTGGGAATCAACTTTGGCCAATAAGATGCAAGGAAGGAAATTAAAGGAGGAATTATTTATGCAAGTGATGGAAGAGCCAAGAAGCCAATATAGGGTGACAAGACATCTCAGATGTTAGTATAGCAGAAAGCCACTATTCTCTCTTTGCTGGAGGGATGAAGTGAGGAAGTGATGTTATCATCGTCCAGAGCCAGGGCCATCTAGCTATGATACAAAACAAACCCAGGGAAAGATAAAGATTGGATTTAAGAGTGAAAAGGATAAAGACTTGGCATAAGGAGAATGAGGGCAAGCAAAGAATCACAGATGATTCCAAGCTTTTGAATTCTGAATGTGAGGAAGTGTCATTGTCTGAGATAGGGAACATTGAAGAAGTAGCAGTTTGAGGAACTAAACTCAGAAGCCTTGATTTGCACGTGTGAAGTTTGAGATGTCTGTTAAATACTTGTGTGAAACTATCCAATGTGTTCTAGTCTGTTAAACCCAGCAGACTTCCCTGGACTAGGGAGCAGAGGAAGAAAAAGGAGATAAAGGAAAAGCAAAAAGAGAGGGAAGCAAAAGAAAGAGAGAAAAGGGGAGTGGGAGAGAGCCCAGGTGAGGGGAATTTATGTGTCCTAGGGCAGGATGAACTAAGGCCTGATTTCTCATAGCACTGCTGAGAAGGTGGCAAGTCCCTCTGAGGAAAATGGGAACAATGGCAGTTTATCAATATATTTTATTTCCCGCAACCAAGGCACGGAGTCAGGGGAGATCTGAAGGGACCATACTGTAAAGGATGGTGGTTCTCAGCCATCACTTCAGAGGACAAAAGAACAGGCACCTCCTAGGCTCCTCCCCCACCCCCATACTCTGTGGGCATAATAGCACCTCACAAATCTGAGATTATGGGATTTGGAAAGGAAGACATACAGAAATGACTAAGGTCAAGTTGTCCACCACTAGAACTGTATGGAGATTCAGAGACAGAAATTAAGTTATACCAGAACTCATCATCTCCTTTCCCCATGAGATAATTGCCGTATATAAAATCCCCCACAATGCAATTTCGGAAGACTGATTTATTCAGTGTAACTTACCCATTGTTGAATCTTTAACAAGATGGTTCAGAGGGGTTTTGACTCTAAGACTGTGAACCCCTTTGAAATCTCCCCACAGTGTAATATCCAGAAAAGAACAAGCCATACTGGTCAATGAATCAAATACACATGCAGACAAAAACACCTCTCCAAAACATACATTTAGTCTCAGAAACAGGGTAACCTAGTTCCACATATTAAAAAAATAACATCTCCCCTATATGCAAGAGAATCCAGGCAGACCCCTGCCTACAAAAGGAAAACCCCTTACAATATGACCAAAGGTGTTGTTAGTTGCATTCACTTGGTCATCAGTTTGGCCATCATCTGGTTTCTAAGCTATGTCCAGAGAGAAATCTGAAAAAGAATTGAGCTCCTGGGGTACCTGGGTGGCTCAGTCAGTTAAGCATCTGCCTTATGCCCACGTCATGATCTCAGGGTCCTGGGATGGAGCCCCATGTCGGACTTCCTGCTCAGCAGGGAGTCTGATTCTTTCTCTGTCCCTCACCTCACTTGTGCACTTTCTCTCTCTCTCTCTCTCTCTCTCAAATAAATAAAATCTTAAAAAAAAAAAAAAAGAAGAAGTGAGCTCCTGTTTCAAATCCGTCCACTTATCAAGGGCCTGGCAGAAATGTGCAGTTAGCAGATTTTACCACTTAGGGCCAAATAACATTTCTAGGCATACTCACACTGGGTGAGTTGAGGGGAGAGAATATACATGCAATGGCCCTGGGAGCGAGCTGGGAGGATTCCTGTTCCTCTAGTTCCACGTGGATGCATAGAGTTTTACTAGCTCTCACAGGATTCAATGCCAAGATGAAGAAAGAGAAGACGAGGATAAAGAGAGGGGAAAAAGACATTATTAAGCAGCATTTTGAGTTCAGTCCTCTCATTTTAAAGCTATGAAGACAGAATATTACAAAGGTAAAGTTTCCAAAATCTCACACTCGAATTTCCCTGGGCCCATAATATGGACATGCTTACACCCAGCTTGCTGCTGTTTTACTTTTACTATTAAAGTTGTTTAAGCAATGCAGCTTTGATAATCCAAACAATATAGTAAGATCTCGTATCAATTTTTATTAGACTACAGAAGACACTAACCACAACTTTCATCTTTTTTACTATGTATGTAAATATAACACACAAATATATCTGCAAATACATAAACCTCAACTCATAAAAGTGCAAAATCTCATCTTCTCCTAATTTTGGTTATCAGGGAACTTGAGCCGTGGCAATGTGCACATGTTTGTTGTAACATTAAAATGCCAATAAGTCAGCACATTTCAGGGGCACATTTTTAATGCTGAACAGATAAATAACCTCCAAAACATAATTCCTATCTAAAACTGCGAGTGCAGGAATGAAGAGCCATCAACAAAAAATAAACCATCATAGCTGTTAGGGTTGTGATAATACTTCATTCCCAAATATTCTGGCCCTGTGTGCAGAGAATTAATCAGCTATCTAATTTTAAGGTTTAATTAGCTAAGTTTAGGCAAACTGTTGATTCTGAACTGCTACAGCAGAATGAGTCAATCCGTATGTTCTCTGTTACTGGAATATGAGCATATAAACAGATTGGTCTACAAGGGAGGGGAACTCACAGATGACTGATAAATGAATTTTGGCAGTGTTGTATTATCATAATTGGCAATCACTGGGGAAAATATTGACAATGGTGAATACTGAACCCCTGGAAAGAGCGACTTGGGGTCTACCTCCTATTGCAAACTGTGGTTGAGCAGTGGAAGAAGTTCTTTGGACCAGATAGGTTTTAAATTGGGCCAGTCTGGATGGGAAAAAAGTAATAAATGGAAGCAAAATTTTCTAGGAATGTGTCCAAAGCAAATGACAGTAGATGTGTGTTTTTCTTATTCTTGCTGTATATTTCTTCTTCTGAGCAAAGACTCTGTGTGTGTATGTGTGTGTGTGTGAGAGAGAGTGTGCCTGGATCTTCATGAATATTTATGCAACAATGGAGAAAAGCGTCCCTTTAACCAAGAGCTATGAAGCTTATTTATCAAAATCCCATACAAGGACTATGCCATCTGTCTTGATTTTCTCTGAATCAGGACACTTCTGGCAGTGCAGAGGGTCTGTTCCGGAGGTGGCTGGGGACAGAAAGGCCACCAGCAGTGGTAGCTCCCAGAACTTAAATTCCTAAAACACCCTCAGTGCCAGCACAGAGCTCGTTCTACATCGCTCTGGAGACAAGTGGGAGATGACAAGATGCTCAAAATAGCAGTGCTGCTTACCTAGGTATTTGTGTCAAAATCCTGCTGGAGGACTGCCTGTTTTGTTTCAGTGGAACACTTGCTAAAATCCAGTTATCAAAGGCACAAGTTATTGTGATGGGAACGCTGTGTCTGTGCCTTATGACTGAGTTAGCATTTTGGATCGGCGATTTCTATCTGAAGGGGAGAAAATTTTTCTCCTTCTCCTCAAACATCTTGGAGCATTTTCCATGTGCCAAGCACTATGCAAGTCTCAGGAACAATCCTTAAGACATTTTGGCCCTTCTCCCAGTTTCGCAGAAAAGAGAGACCTATGAAGAGCTAAGTTCTAACACAATGAAGTTGATGCTGTAAGTGGGAGCAAAGTGCTTTGCTGGTCCCATAGAGAGACTGATGAACTTGCCTGGGGTCGGTGGGAAAGGGTTTCTTGAAGAGTTGATGTTTGAACTGAGTTGGAAGAATAAATACAAGTTATCTAGATAGGAAAGTCAAAGAAAGGACATTCTAGCCAGGTTCCAAATCACACAGACCCCCAACAGTCATGAGGTACCACTGAACAGAGGCTACGGTTGGAACAGAGGACAATGGGGAAAATCTGGGAGGAACAGTTTCTTACAAAAAGAACTTACTGGAGAAGTGTCTGTTCATATCTTCTGCCCATTTTTTAATATGATTGTCTGTTTTGTGTGTGTTGAGTTTGAGGAGTTCTTTATAGATCCTGGATACCAACCTTTTGTCTGTACTGTCATTTGCAAATATCTTCTCCCATTCTGTGGGTTGCCTCTTTGTTTTGTTGACTGTTTCCTTCGCTGTGCAGAAGCTTTTGATCTTGATGAAGTCCCAAAAGTTCATTTTTGCTTTTGTTTCCATCGCCTTTGGAGACATATCTTGAAAGAAGTTGCAGTGGCTGATATCAAAGAGGTTACTGCCTATGTTCTCTTCTAGGATTCTGATGGATTCCTGTCTCACCTTGAGGTATTTTATCCATTTCAAGTTTATCTTTGTGTACGGTGTAAGAGAATGGTCGAGTTTCATTCTTCTACATATAGCTGTCCAGTTTTCCCAGCACCATTTATTGAAGAGACTGTCTTTTTTCCACTGGATATTTTTTCCTGTTTTGTCGAAGATTATTTGACCATAGAGTTGAGGGTCCATATCTGGGCTCTCTACTCTGTTCCACTGGTCTATATGTCTGTTTTTATGCCAGTACCATGCTGTCTTGGTGATCACAGCTTTGTAGTAAAGCTTGAAATCAGGTAACATGATACCGCCAGTTTTATTTTTGTTTTTCAACATTTCCTTAGCAATTCGGGGTCTCTTCTGATTCCATACAAATTTTAGGATTATTTGCTCCAGCTCTTTGAAAAATACCGGTAGAATTTTGATCAGAATGGCATTAAAAGTATAGATTGCTCTAGGCAGTATAGACATTTTGACAATGTTTATTCTTCTGATCCAAGAGCATGGAATGGTCTTCCACCTTTTTGTGTCTTCTTCACTTTCTTTTATGAGTGTTCTGTAGTTCCTCGAGTACAGATCCTTAACCTCTTTGGTTAGGTTTATTCCGAGGTATCTTATGGTTCTTGGTGCTATAGTAAATGGAATCGATTCTCTAATTTGCCTTTCTGTATTTCAATTGTTAGTGTATAAGAAAGCCACTGATTTCTGTACATTGACTTTGTATCCTGCCATGTTACCCCAATGAAGACATACAAATGGCTATCAGACACATGAAAAAATGTTCATCATCACTAGCCATCGGGGAGATTCAAATTAAAACCACATTGAGATACCACCTTACACCAGTTAGAATGGCCAAAATTAGCAAGACAGGAAACAACGTGTGTTGGAGAGGATGTGGAGAAAGGGGAACCCTCTTACACTGTTGTGGGAATGCAAGTTGGTGCAGCCACTTTGGAGAACAGTGCGGAGATTCCTCAAGAAATTAAAAATAGAGCTTCCCTATGACCCTGCAATTGCACTACTGGGTATTTACCCCAAAGATACAGATGTAGTGAAAAGAAGGGCCATCTGTATCCCAATGTTTATAGCAGCAATGGCCACAGTCACCAAACTGTGGAAAGAACCAAGATGCCCTTCAACGGATGAATGGATAAGGAAGATGTGGTCCATACACACTATGGAGTATTATGCCTCCATCAGAAAGGACGAATACCCAACTTTTGTAGCAACATGGACGGGACTGGAAGAGATTATGCTGAGTGAAATAAGTCAGGCAGAGAGAGTCAAGTATCATATGGTTTCACTTATTTGTGGAGCATAATAAATAATATGGAGGACAAGGGTAGATGGAGAAGAGAAGGGAGTTGAGGGAAATTGGAAGGGGAGGTGAACCATGAAAGACTATGGACTCTGAAAAACAACCTGAGGGTTTTGAAGGGGCAGGGGGTGGGAGGTTGTGGGAACCAGGTGGTGGGTATTAGGGAGGGCACGGATTGCATGGAGCACTGGGTGTGGTGCAAAAACAATGAATACTGTTACGCTGAAAAGAAATATAAAAATTAAAAAATAAAAGAACTTACTGGCTACGTGTAATTAACTTGGCTAGAGTTTTTCGCAGTTTTGTATCAAAAAAATGTTGATCATCTTCCAAACGGGTGTTAAATTCCTAATGCTAACCCCTCCATAACACCCACCACCACACTGAGCAATTACAAACTTGGAAGTTAGACCTAAATATGAATCCTATATCTGTCACTTACTAGTGTGTGTCTTTGGAAATTCTCCTTAAACCCTCTGAGACTCCACTTCCTCTTCGTGGACTTGCATTGGTAAATAATTAAATCAATATATATTAAGGATGTAGCCCAATACTTTGCACATAAATGCAATAAATTGTCTGTATCACCAATTCAGGGAGATCACAATGCCTGCCCCACAAAGTTTTAAGGATTCGTTGAGAAATGTATTTAAATACACAGCACAACATACTTAAAAAATAAGTGCATTTTTTTTTTACTTACAATTTTGAGCTCCTGAGTAGAAAGATGTATCTTACATGATGTTTGTCTCCACCATTGTGTTGAGTGTGATGAGCTGAATTACATTTAGAATTACAGACAGTTCACTTCAAGGCATCAACATATTTTAACCACACTATTTTTAGGCCTTACGATGTTATCTTTTGCATAGAGCCCTACTGGGAAGCTATCTGAAAGCATGTTATTAGCAGCACACTTTGTGCTGAAGTATGTCACTATTAAAGGAATCTTACTGCCAGTCTGAGCCAAGTAAAGATTGTGAAGAGAGATGTCCCGCAGTCTCTGTGGTCAGATATGCCCTCAACCCCAAGGTGTTTTCCTTCTCCTGTAACATTCAACTAGTAATTTTTTTTCCACTTTTTTTTAAATTTTAATTTTATTTTTTCAGTATTCCAAGGTTCATTGTTTATACCCCACACCCAGTGCTCCATTAGCATCAGGGAAATTCAAATAAAAACCACAATGAGATACCACCTTACACCAGTTAAAATGGCCAAAATTACCAAGACAGGAAACAGTGTTGGAGAGGATGTGGAGAAAGGGGAACCCCCCTCACACTGTTGGTGGGAATGCAAGTTGGTGCAGCCACTTTGGAAACAGTGTGGAGATTCCTTAAAAAATTAAAAATAGAGCTACCTACGAACCAACTAGTAATTTATAACTCTGTTTCTTCATGAGTATAGACATCAGTAGGTTAGAATGACCTGGATTAACAATCAACCCCAAAAGCTCAGTGGCTTAAAACAACAAAGACTCCTTGTTTGTGTTTCACATCCATTTGGAGGCAGCGGGGTCAGGGTGGGGGAATTTAGGTTGGTGGAATAGCCACTAACTTTATCTTAAAATTATCCATCATCATACACAGGGAGAGGAATTTCTGAGGGTCTTCCTGTGAAAACTAAGAGTTCTAACCTAGGGATGACAGATAGCATTTTACTCATGATTCATTGGGCAAAACTGGCCACATGATTTCCTTCCTAGTAATAAAAGAACATGGAACTGTGAGCCTACTATGTGCCCAGAATGGGAGCAGAAATAGAAATATTTGGCAAATAATACTAATGACTATCATTATCTTTGAGCCTCAAATAGAATTAATTTCCTTGGGGGGCACCTGGGTGGCTCAGTGAGTTAAGCCTCTGCCGTCGGCTCAGGTCATGATCTCGGGGTCCTGCAATTGAGCCCCGCATAGGGCCCTCTGCTCAGCAGGGAGCCTGATTCCCCCTCTCTCTCTCTGACTGTCTCTCTGCCTACTTGTGATCTTTCTCTCTGTTAAATAAATAAAATCTAAAAAAAAAAAAAAGGAATTAATTTCCTTGGAATAATGATCAACTAAATTTGGCTACTTGTGAGGATCTGTTTCTTAAACTACCTTGCATGATTCCTTATGTTCCTTACACTGATTAAGTAAACAGATTTCAGAAAGACTCTGCATGTAAGACAGAGAGAAATGAGGGCCCCCTGAGATGAGCAGAGAGGTAACTATTTGGCCATGCTCTGCTCATGCTCCATTAACAGCGATATGTTGCAGAGAACTGCCAACATCTCCCCGAGGAACAATTCTTCAGGTAACAAGCCTGGAAATGAAATACCGTCTGCTGTGCATTCACTGAATATGATGCATTTAATAAAAAAAAAAACCTTCTCTGATTACTCAAAATATTTCTATTGCCACCAACACCTCCTTATCAATAGTTTCCAACACTTTTTCATATCCCTAAATATTAAACCTGTGAACACCAAGATTCTTCAAGTAGATCCTCTTAGAACTACCAAACAAGAGAACAGTAAAACAAAGCACATGTTGGTACCAGAAATGTGAGAGAACGGGCAATTCCATAGAGGTGAGCCGATATTTCACTAGAAAAAAGAAGACTGTGCTTAGAACAAGTACTAGAAAATGAGGGACTGCAGAAATTGGGAGTGCTTTTTCAGCTCATATTTGTAAAGATGACTAAGCTGGGTTATATTTCCCCATTCCTCTCTCATTCCAGGCTAGAAACAGAATATTGCCATTGGGATGACTATTAGCTACAGTCTCTTGAGAGTTTTGTCAGTATCTTCCTAAACTGCCATTTGTAAAGTGAGTCGATGGCCCTAGGAACATTCTCAGTGTAGGACTAAAGAGGAGGAGGGCCCATTGAACTGCCCAATATCTACAGTCCTTTCAGTAGTTCAGTCCTAATGACAGTGGGCCAGTAAAGACGTATCAGACCAAAGTCAATGTCAGTAGAATGTCCTTGATTACTATCTGGTGATAGTCTTGTAAGATAATTTGATACTGACATGCTCTACTTATATATGAACATCTTTTTTCAACTGTCCCTGGCCTTTACTGCTTTGAAAGAATTACAATCATGTCTTCATTACTTTTATTATTTTAATGATTTAGTAAAGTGACCAAATTTCATATAGACTTTGAGTGTGTGTTTGTACGTGTGCGTGTGAAGTTTGTGTGTGTGTGTGTGTGTGTGTGTGTGTTTTATCAAACTGCAATATTTATGAATGGAATACCTCGCAATTCTTTTGTCCTTTGCAGGGGGGGAAAGTTCAGTGTTTTCATCGTGGTGTTTGTTAATTTTTTAAAAACCTCCTGTCTGTGCTTAGACACTACTGTTTATACACACACACACACACACACACAGAGCACATGATTTGTTGGGGGTAAAGCAAGTGTGAATTGGGAGCAGGTGAAGAGTATGTGCTCGCATACACAGAATACACTAAAATGTGCAGCTAAATTTTATAAAACCTGGTTTTGAAGTATCAGCCATTCAGGAATATTTTTAGCATCTTTTCCTTTTTAAAAAACTCTGCCTTGATTCTGTCACGTAACTTTAAAACATTCCTCTTATTTTATGGTTATTTTAAATATGTATTCTGACCTCAAAACATGTATAATGACACAGTCTATCAGCAGCAGTCAGCATGGTTTGTTCCAATAAGAGACCAAAGAAGTAGTCTTGTACTGTAGGGTGACCAATATAACATAAAAAACAAACCAAAAAAATTAGTCAAATGTGGTTCAGTTGCAACAGTTGTGTGATTAAAATTTCTACGGCCCAAACATATGTCTGCCATTTGTTTTCTTTTTCAGATTAGAATGAATTTGCACTTTTACTCATACGGATCATTTGGGGAACTTGTCCTCTTATATGCTTTGCTTTATTAGTAAAGGAACTTATAGAAAAATTCATTAATTTAAGTGTCAAAGATTTTATTCACCTGGATTAATTTGTGAGGGAACCAGTGAGACGTTACGCTGCTTTGAAGAATTCACAGAGTGGACACATACTCAGGCAATCAAGAATGCCGAACTGAATTTGTTAAACTGAGGCAAAAATTGGTCAACAGCCAGAGGCAATCATAAACAGCCATCCTACCAGACATACATTACTTCAGTTTTTCTACAACTTCTTCTGGTAAACATTTCCTTATTTTATTGAATAAATAATTTAAATATTCCAAATTAGTATATATCTGCAAACATATGAGTGGCAATTTCAACAGAAAATAAATTTTATAAATACCACAAACTAGGCAACATAAATATCTCTTAAAAGAATGAGCAAGATTGGGGCACTTGTGTGGCTCAGTCAGTTAAGAGTCTGCTTTCGTCTCAGGTCATGATGTCAGGGTCCTGAGATCAAGCCTGCATCTGGCTCCTTGCTCAGTGAGGAGCCTGCTTATCCCTCTCCTTCTGCCTGCCACTCCCCCCACTTCTGCACATTTTCTCTCTCTGTCAAATAAATAAATAAAATCAAAAGAAAAATAAAGAAAGGTAAGAAAGAAAGAAAGAAAGAAAAAGAGAGAAAGGGAGGGAGGGAGGAAGGAAAGAAGAAGTTTGGGATACCTGGATGGCTGATTTCATTGAACATCTGACTCTTGGTCTCAGTGTCCTGGGATTGACCCCCGCATCAGGCTCTGTGCTCACAAGGAGTCTGCTTGAGATTCTTTTTCTCCCTCTCCCTCTGCCCCTATTGCCCCCCCACACCCCACACGTGCATGCTCTCTCTAAAAACAAATAAACCTTTTTTTAAAAAAGTAAAGACAGAATGAACAAGTTCAAATGCATAACGAAATGCCAATTCCTTTTTCCTTTATTTCCTAGGGGAGTTTAGATGGTTTCATGAAAAAGATAGCACCTAGAGACACATCAGGCACTAACCTACCATGACAGTTATCACAATGGTCACTGTGATACTTCACTCAGATGTCCTCAGATCCCTTTTATGACTTTTTAGTATCTATTTCCTAGTTTCTGTGTGCTTTATTCCTGAAATCTGGCATATTAGCCCTTCTCCAAAGACCCACCTACGGGCTACTGGGATCCCTTGTCCAGTCTCCCTGAGAACAGATATGCCCAGCAGCCTGAAACCAATAACTGTCCAGTGCAGAAATATGAAAGTTCAGCTCTTTTGCCTCAAAGTGGCCAACTAACTCTGGCCACTGGGAGATCAGAGAAGAAAGGAGACACAAAGCCAGTCAGAGCAGGGATGTGGGGGTATATATGGACAAGGAGGGATGCAGAAGGGGTATGTGCAGCAAAGCACACAGTTTTACTCCTCCCTCTCAAATGACTTATACTATCTGTATGATTCATTAAAAATAATGTGTCAAACCTTGTTTTGTCTTGTTTTTTCAGAAACAGGAGAGTCAGATTTTTGAAGTCCTAAAGAATCAGGCAAGTTGAGAATGTACAGTTATCAGAATATTCAGAGGATCAGTTGTCCAACGGAAGAACTGAAGGAAAGGGTTAAGAAGGTCAGAACTAGCAGAGTAATTAGCATTAACATTAACACTAACACACACACAGACACGTTGAGAATGATCAGGCATTAGGGGCAGAGAGGCAGAAGTTCTGCAGTTTAGAAGACATGTTGGTCAAGTCAACAGCACTGTGAAATGAACCTGATTTTGAAGCTCGGTCATCCTTAGATACTTGACTACCATAGCAGGACAGGTTCACAGAACTGTCCCACAAACCTTGGCTTCAGTGATGCCACAGCAAGATGTTGTCCATATCGCACCTTTCAACTAATGAAGATTTGAATAATCATTGAACTGCTAGAGATGCAAGGAAGCGCCACTGAGCCAGAATTGCTATAGCATTTCAGTATTTGTTGGTACTTCAACCTACAATCGTGTGACACAGGGCTTCATGCAGAAACCAATACAACATACTGCTTGTGAATTAATTTGTATGACTGTGTTTTTATCTAAACATATTATATTTATGAATTTAATTTACATTTTTTTTAATTTAAATTTTAAATTTTAATTTAAATTAGCCCCTGAGTATCATAAAGACCAAATAGTTACTGATGTGAATTGTAATACTTGTGATCATCAGCTAAATTGTACTAAAAACATCTCCTACTTGTAGCAGGCCTGAACACAAAAATTCCAAAATATGCAATCTTTAGGAACTAGTCTCCTTTTCTAGATGGAAAGTATGTATATGAGAGGTAAATATAACCACGTTCAAGGTCTGTAAAGTTCAAATGGACAGGAGAAAACAAATAAAAATAGATCACACAGGAAGACAAAGTGAAGGAAAAGAAATAGAAGGAAGGAAATATGCTCAAGTAAGCAATTACCATTGTTACCGTGATGGAAAATGGAATAGAAAATAGGAAATTAAAAAATAAGAAATTGAATAGAAAAATAAGAAATTTTGACCCTTATATATAAGATTGAAGTCATATATAATTTTCACCAAAAAAAAAAAACAACTCATAGGAGCTTATTATTGTATTATTATTCCTGTTGAAAATTGGAGTAGGCTATTTCTATACACATAAATAAGTTTAGAATGCCAATAACTGGTATTTACTAGATCAACTTTTTAAATGAATGGATTCAATAAATTTAGTAAAAACCTAGCCTCTGTATAAAACAGACGTAAAAACCTTATTTGTAGCAGATTTGATTGGGGGGTATTCTGCCTTATAACATGCTGAAAACTGGTTAAATAAGCAAAAAAACAATGATCTACTAACTAAATCAGGTCAAAACAAAATAGACTGGTAAACAGACCAAATAAATTCAAGTATGCAGTCCATTATGAAGGAAATTTAGAATCTAAGAAGAAAGTACTCAGGCAAATTTTAAGGCTGCCAGGTTGATTTCAAAGAAATGAAATGTAGAGTTGAACCATATAATTTAAGTGAAGAAATTAGTACTTTATGATCTAGGCTTGATTTTATATTTTGATATTTGGTTTTATCTTATTTCATCTTATTAAGTTCTTCATAACATGCATTTCTATAGGAGAGATGCAAAAATAGAGCCCTCCTGGGTAGAAGAAAAAAATCATAATCTTTGAGATTTTTGTCATGACTCACATCCTACAGTCTCAACATGCTTTTATAGGATTACAATAGTACACTAACTAAATAGCACATGGCATCTATATTATCAGGAGGGATTTGGGAGAAGACATCACAACTCCCAATTTATATATGACACAAGGACCAAATAATCATGAACGTAACTTTCCTTTCTCACTTCTTATTGGACACCACATTACAATTAGATAAAATGCCAAGACAGAAATTTATCCCACAAGCAAGAACAAGATAAGATCACAGCCAGAGATCTAAATAAACAGATATAAGTAACATGACTAATGGAGAATTTAAAACAACGGGCTTGAGACAGTCACCACAGAGATAAAAGTTAATAAAGAATCAATCAGAGAAGAAGAATACAGTAAACAAGATTGGAAATAGGCTTGATGCATTGAAGAGCAGGCTGGAAGAAGCAGGGGAATGAATTAGTGATCTAGAAGACAAAATAATGGAAAATATTGTAGCTGAACAAAAGAGAGAAAGAATTATGCAACATGAGAATAGACTTAGGCAACTCAGTGACTCCACCAAATGTAGTAATATCCATATTCTTCCTCTGAAAAGGAAGAGAAAGAAAAAGGGGCAGAAAATTTATTTCAAGAAATAATAGCAGCAAAATTTCCTAATCTGGGGAAGGAAACAGACATCTAGATCCAAGAGACACAGCAAACTTCCATCAAAATCAACAAAAGCAGACCAACCTTAAGACATATTGTAATTAAATTTGCAAAATACAATGATAAAGGAAAAAATCTTACAAGGAGCAAGAAAAACAAGTCCTTAATTTATAAGGGAAAACCCATAATGGTAGTTCGAGATTTCTCAACAGAAACTTGGCAAGCCAGGACAGAGCCGGCAGGATACATTCTAGGTGCTGAATGGGAAAAATCTGCAGCCAGGAATACTCTCTCCAGCAAGGCTATCATTCAGAATTGAAGGAGAGAGTAAGAGTTTTCCAGAAAAAACAAAAATTTGAGTTCGTGACCACAAACCAGCTCTGCAACAAATATTAAGAGGACTCTTTTGAGTGCAAAGGAGAAACCAAAAGTGACAAAGACAAGAAAGGATCAGAGAAAATCTCCAGACAAAATAAATAAAAAAGGCAATAAATACGATCAATCAATAATTAATTTGAATGTAAATGGACAAAATCCTCCAATCAAAAATTATAGGGTGTCAGAATGAATAAAAAAAAACAAGACCCATCCATCTGCTGCATATAAGGGACTCATTTTAGACCTAAAGACACATACAGATTGAAAGTGAGGGGTGGAGAAATATGCAAATGGATGTTGAAAGAAAGCTGGAGTGGCGATACTTATATCAGGCAAACTAGACTTTTTTGTATTGCTTTTATCCTGCTTTGGTATCAGGGCAGTATTAACTAACTTCGTGGAATGATTTTTTGAATGTGTTCCCTCTATTTCATTACTCGTAAGATTTTTATAAAATCATCACTGTTTTTTTTAAATGTTTGGTAGAATTCATCAGTGAAACCATGTGGTCTCGTGCTTTTCTGTGCTGGGAGATTCGTGATTCCCAATTCAACTTTCATTCTTGTTATTGGTCTAAGAAGATTTCCAATTTTTTGGATTCAAGATTTATGACTCAATCATGGTAACTTGTGCCTTAGGAATTACCTGTTTTGGTTTTTTTTCCCTAAATTACATGATTTGTTATCATATAACTGTTCCCACACTATGTATTTCTGGGGTTGTCTGTTGTATTGTTTTCTCTTCCATTTCTCATTTTGATTTTTTGAGTCTTCTCTTTGTTTTCTTTTTCTTTTCTTTTCTTTTTTTTTATTCTTTTTTTTTTTTTTTTTTTTTTTTTTTTTTTAGGGAGAGTGCACAAGCAGTGGGGGGAGGGGCAGAGGGAGAGGGAGAGAGAGAGAATCCCAAGCATGCTCACACCCAGCATAGAGTCCTACGTTGGGCTTGATCTCACCACCCTGAAACCATGACCTGAGGCGAAACCAAAAGTCAGCCACTTAACTGACTGAGCTACTCAGGTGCCCCTTCTCTTTTTCTTTCTTAATTAATGTAATTAAAGCATTACCAATTTGGGGTTGTTGTTTTTTTTTAAAAACTGGTTGTTACTTTCAATGTTATGTTATTGTTAATTCTGGTCTTTATTTTATTTATTTCTGACTTTTCTTTGTTATTTCCTTCCTCTACTAAATTTCAGCTAAGTTTTTTCTTTTTCTAGTTCCTTATGGTATAATGTTAAGTTGTTTATGTGAACTTTTTTCTTAATACAAACATTTATAGCATAAATTTCATTTCTGACATTTGCCTTTGCTGCATCCCATAGGTATTAGGATACTATGTTTTCTTTTTCTTTTGTTTTGAAACATATTTTGATTTGCTGTTTGAGTTCTTATTTGGCCCATTGCATGTGCAGTAATGTGTTGTTTAATATTTATATATTAAATATTTAATATTTTTAAAAAGCATGGCTGGAGTGAATTAGGCCCTGAGCTGGGCTCTAGGAATACCTCAGTGAACAACAGAAACATTGCCCCTGCCTCCCCAAAGCTTATGGTCTAATGGGAGGGACCAGACTCCATGTTTGAGGAATAAAACCTATGATGGTGGAGATGAGTGAACTGCCCTAGTCCAAGGAAATTTTCCCCTTAAAAAAGAAGACATTTAAGCTGAGAACTGAAGGATGAATAGCATTTAGAACAATGATATGGCTCTAGGTAGAAAGAGCAACAAATAAAAAGGCCCCCAGAAAGAAGGAGCTTGAGACATTTTAAGAAATGAAAGAACGCCAGCCAAGATGGAACCCAGGACAAGGAGGAGTGCAAGGAAGTGGGGCTGGAAAGCAGCGGCATCCTGAGGGTTGCCCTTATGTTCCCAAGGTACCCAATGTAAACAGGAAAAGAAGTGTGTTTGCTGCTTTATCCCATCTTCTAGGAAAATCACCTAGCCTCACTTTCCAGGTCGTTGCTCCTAATAGTACTCTAGAAACACCATTTGCCATTAAAAGTTTTGTGAGTATTGAGGTTTTTATCCTCAGATAAAGAGCAACCATTAAAGTGTTTCAAACAGGGATGTAAAGCAATGAGCAACCATTAAAGTGTTTTAAACAGGGGTAGAAAGTGATTACATTTTCACTTTAACATCACTTAACAGCCCTACAGAAGATACATTGGAGGGGACATAAGAGTAATTAGAAGTACCACAAGCAACAGATGGTGGCAATACAGACCAGGGGGGTGGCTATGGATATAGAGGATATAGATAATTTAAAAATATTGTCTGAGACTCTTGCGAAATAAAGGCTTATGTTTTATAAAATTATTCATTCATATTAATTATTCAACAAAATCTTTTCAGTGCTTGATACATCTAAGGTACGGTTCTATCATAGCATGGTGACATTAGGTTAGCTAACCTTCTTAAGAGTGTAGCCACTGACCAAGTTTGAGTTCACATCAAAGAAATATGGATCACCAAAGAATAGCACTAAGGAGTTCCAGAACCAAGGGTTAGAAGGAGGAAGTACAACAGCATTCTACCAACTATATCAATTTGAGTGAATAGCAAGCAGCAGACGGATGGTCTGTACCAGATAGCTTCTGCTGCATAGATATTCTAAGAATAAAATATGCCTTCTCAAAATAAAATTTTTAAAAAGGTTAATGACTTCCAACTTTGGTTTCATTAATACCCATATCTAACCTAAATGGGTTAGTCATGCTGAGGACTGATTGATGACTGATTTCAATTTGGACAGTTTCCATTTTAGTGAGTGAGACTCAGCAACATTTTATTTGGCGAAGACTATCAGGCTAAATATTAATTTTTAATAGGGAAGATTAAAATAAGTATCTCTAACATCTGACTATCAAGTGGAAATCAAAACTTCCAAGTAGAAACCCAGTATAAGAGCTTGGTCCTGTGATGAGTTTCTAAAGGAGACTTGATGATCTTCCAATTGATCCTTTGCTTTCAAGTTGATTCCAAGTGGCCACTTGCTCTCTTTGAGGGATGGGGCTGAATAGGGCAGGTTGGGAATTTGACAACAACAGTAACTAGATCACCTACTGAATGGGAGCCACCTAAACCCTGCACATAAGCCTTCATCCCTTTTAACACGTCCACTCCATTGTTAGCCTGGGAGTGGCTGTTGACAGAGGCTGGATGATGTCTACTGGCTGAATTATTCTGTCTCCTTGGTTGTTGTTCTTAGTGCCTCTTCTATGGTAGGTGATCTCTGTGAGGTGTTACTATGTGATAAAAAGATCTTCAAATTGCATACTCACTTCTTTAGGTCATCCACATGCATCTCTTCCAGACTTTCTTATTCCTTATCTTTGAGTATTTCTTTTTCCAGGTCCTTAGATATGCAGCTAAGCTATTCACCATTATCCATGAGTCTATGTGTATTCTCATTTGGGGCCACTTCCACACAAAGAAAAGTATGCATTCCACAAAGCTCTGGCCAGTGGGAGGGTTTCCCCTAGCTGCTGAAGGTTAGCCCTCCCAACCAATAGGGCTATAGGGATGCAGCAGTCCTTTTTTAGCTCATACCCACACTTGGAGCCAAACTATCCATAAAGGCAACATCTTATCCCTGTACCACTGTGGCTATAAAAGTAAGGTAAGATTAAGACCTATGTAACAGAGTTTGGTGATATGCAGGTGTGGGACACTTAGTCATGTACTTATTTGTGCTTTCTGGCCCATTCTCATAGCTGCTTCCAGATAGTCTATCTCTATCTTACAGTGAGTTGTTCTGGGCCCACTTGATCTTATGACTTGGGGTGCTTGACAAAATTCAACTTACGATGAACAGCTCTGGCCATATGCTTACTTATTCCCTCATGGGCAGACCCTCTGTCTTCAGTGTGTCTGATAACAGGCTCGAAGCTGTTTTCTGAATGTTGAACAACTTCCCCTGCTCATGGCATGATTTTGCTCTAGAACCCTAAGGCTCCACATTAAGACTTTCCTAACTTTGGTGCAACAATTCATCAGAATAGCCACAAGGGATATTTTACAAACATATTTTTCAAGCCAAAAGATGAACGTAACTGGCAAGCTTTTTTATTAGATAGGTAAAACATGGATGTGTTATTTTATACTTGCATAGCAACTGGCCACTTCACAATTAGTATTTCAATATTTGAAGAGTGTCAGTTACCACTGAATTTTAACTTTTGTCCAATTAAACTCAGTTTTATAAGTGCCTAATTTTGTTCTCTCTCTTCCAATGTCCCCTTTCCAGTATTATCACCTACCATCAACACCAACACTACCATTACTATATTTGCTAAAAGAAATCAAAGGGTATAGTTTTATCTTGATTTTATGCTTCAGCAGTTAGAAATTGATTTATCATTTTGTATTTAACTTAGAAATTCTCACGACAATTTGATGTTACTGGTTAGGTGGTGGTCTTTTTTTTTATGTCTAGGTATGATGGTTGCTATAACAACAGAACAAGGAACAGAAACCATGGATTTTTAACAAATTGCTGATGCTTATGAAAAGGCCTTATGGGGCAAGCTTTCACCAAAAAAGCTCATAGGCTTAATTATTTAAATTACTGGGTATTTGTAGGAATATAGGCTGTAAGTCTATTCCAAAAATCTGAAGGCAATAATCAGTCTGTCACTAAGGGCTGAGAACCTGGAGCTCTATTTTAGTCTCATAATTTTTGAGTTATTTTGTGCAGTTTGATGGAATTCCAGTGATTCTGTACTGGTTGATCCCTGTTCATGTGGGGTAGTCAGGATCTCCCTAAGCGCTCCCTGAGGATTCTAACAGGATGAAATGAGAAGAGGAATTGTAAGTAAGTCTCAAAAAAAAAAAAAAAAGACAATTCTTCTAATAAAGTAGGAACACAGAAAAACAAAAAATCGCAACATAAAAAGAAGTTTCTTATTTTACAATAACTCTGAGATTCCGTCTAATATTCCTATGCATCGTCTAGAACATGAAAAGATGTAAAGGATTTGTATATCTGAAGAAAACATGATTTTTTTCCAGGAAAGAAATGGGTGTTGGACACTAATGTATCAGCAAGATCACTCATATAAAAGACAAGTGCCTTGATTTCTTAGGAGACTATTTTATGCCCTTTACATATCATTTAGACTTTAAAGTCATTTTCCCTTTTTTCTGTCAATTATTGATATAGAGGTATGGATTTTCTAGATATTGTAAAGCATGTTGGGTAATTAAATGTATTACTTTGCGCGTGCGCATGCACACACACACACACACACACACATTCTTACTTGTCATTTCAGAGGATAACCAGGATTCCAGAAACTCTCCTTCCCCAGTCGATCAGAGTTTGGATGATGAACCTTTCTGCTCTTCTGGGACATAAAATGACTTAGGCTTAGTGATTGCTCCCTGATAACTCAGTGTCTCCTTTTAATAATCTTTGCCTTTTTTTCATCTCTTCTCATTTATGCTTAAGTGATAAATTTTGCACAATGTTTCCCTAATTACTGGTAATAATAAGCCAACAAGAGAACATAAGAATAACTTTTTATTTTACTGTGCCTGGTCTTCTAGTGGTACATTAGCCCGCAGTAATAACAGCTCAGCCCTCTCAGTTGAGATTGGCTTTCAACTTAAAACTAATTACCACATTACAAAGGAATAGATGAATATAAGAACAAAGACAGCAGACATGCTGAGAATCATACCACATGCAAGGAAGGGCACAGAAGTGAACCAAGAGAACTGCTAAAGATAAAGTTTTAAATTTAACAGTAAGATGTGGGAAAGGTTTTTACTGGGTTCGTTAAAGTAAAAGGCTTTTCACTAACTTGTTATGTTGTTTCTCATATTAAAAATGCGATTCAGTGCCGCCCATGACATGCATTTGCTGAGAACACACTCAATAACTAAACTAAACTAAACTAAAAAATAACACTAATAACTCCAGCTGGTCAAAGCCATAAATGGTTAATCCCCCCAAGAGTAAGGATTTTCATTGTGTTTTCTTGGGTGGGCTGGACAGCTATTCAAGGAAATGTACATGCAAGCAGGAGTGACAGTGGAAGGCTATACCACAGAAGTCAGATTACCTGGGAAGGATTTTTTTTTCCTTAAATATCGTTGCTTGGATCCCTCTACTCCAATTAAGCTGGAATTATGGGCCCAAAAGGCAGAGTTTATTGACAGTTCCTCCTCAGGACATTCTACTGAGGAGCCTGAGATGAGATCCCCTGCATCAACTTTGGATGTAAAGGCAGTCATTTTTACAGTCTCTATGATTGGAACTGGTTGTTTCCACTTTTGGGGAAATGGTGAAAGTTCAATCTAACATCCCTTGTTTTCATAACAGTTTGCAGATTCACACTGGGAGCCACCTTATAAACATGTCCTACGATAAAGGCGTTTTAAAAAAAATAGAGCCTGCATGTGAAAATTGGTCTATTTGCAGATAAGCAACGTTTAGTCTGCTTGCAAGGAGTCTCACACCCTATACACAAGTGGGCTGGAGTTTGCCTATGAGAAGTAATCCGGATATTAGTTGATATTCAAATGCCTTTTGGCTTTCTTAATTTTCTCTTCCCTGCTTTGATTCTATCTATATCCTAATAAATTCTCATCATAGGCTCTGTTTCCTATGATTTTTCACGACATACATTTTCCCTTATGTTTAGGAAAAAAAATTGTATTCAGTCTTAATCCATTATTTAATATCTGTTTCCCTTAAACCCTTTTTTCCTGATAGCTTTTCACCTGCCTTCCTACTAAGCTTACATCAATTGACACTGTTTAAGTTTTTCTTCATAGATTCTGCCTCAAAAACATCATATGGGTTACAGTTAAGCATCTGTCCTACATATTTCAAGTATTAAACAATTCATGGGTAAGTTATTTGTATACAGTCTGTGAAAAGTAAAGAAGGTTATGCTTTAGAGATGTTCAATGACTAGGTCAAATGAAAAATAAAATTTTAAATTAGAGAGAAGCCGTTATTCTCCAGAGTAACAGTCACTGTATGGACAAATATTTTGCGGGGAACCAAGTGTATAGCTCACAACTGATGACATTGATAATGGGTATAATTGAAGGATCTGTGTCGCTAACTGAGGAGAGACATTGTAATGTGAAGAGCATCAGCATGGGAGTTGTGGGGTTGGATTTCAAATTCCAGTCTGCTGCTTCCTAGTGTGACCTTAGGCAAATTCTTAACCTCTCTGGGTGCAATTTTTTGATAGAGTGAATGGAAATAGCTCTAGAGTTGAAGGCAGAAGATGTGGGCTCAGCCATATCTCTTCTTCTTTCAGGCTTTGTGACTTAGATCAAGTTATTTAAATTCTCTGTGCCCAATGAGAATAACACTGATCTTACTTCACTGGTTTGTTGTGAAAAAACTGAGTATCATAGAGAACGGAAAAGGAAATCAATAAATGTTTGGGGTCATTTTAAAGCAAATAATGGCAAACACAGAATAATAATAATAATAATAAAAAGAACACCTTTAGAGTCAAAGAGAACTGAACAGCTTTATAACCTCTGTATGATTTCTACTGTGTTACTTCTCTGAATTTGTTTCCTTTGAGCATCATGAGAATTATGTAAAAATATATACATAGGCCACTTTCCTTGGTCTCATGTAGGAACAAATGAGGTCAAATGACGTGTGTATTCCACTAGCCCTTGCCCCCAGCGGCATGCTCCTTACAGCATTCACTCTTTATGGTGACAGAGATGCCACCTAATCTCTGGTTCACTTGCATTTAGGCAAGGATATAGGACTTCTTCTGATCATTGGCTTGTAAGCAGAAATGACACATTTGTTATTACCACCTCACCTCTCCTGAATAATATACCCATCTTTTTGCCTATAAACTTTCTGGAAGTAATAGTGGATTTCTTTTTCTTTCTTTCTTTCTTTCTTTTCCTTTTTTAGGGTTCTATTTATTTGAGAAAGAGAAAGATGGCAGATGGCATGAGCAGTGGAGAGGCAGAGAGAGAAGGGGAAGCAGGCTCTCCCCTGAGTAGGAAGCCTGACTCTGGGCTTGATCTCCGGACCCTGGGATCACCACCGGAGCCAAAGGCAGACGCTCAACCAACTGAACCACCCAGTCTCCCCAGGAATAGTGGATTTCTAAGAGTGCTAATGAACATACCCAGTCAGTTATCATGGGGCATCCAACAGACACCGCGGGTACTACTTAAGGATCTGCTACACCCCACTGGAGGGTTGTAGTCGCTTGCCGTGCGCTTCTCCCTCGATGTGCTAAAATGATTCGCTAGACTGTGATGAATAGAGGCATGCCTCTTCTCCCCATTTTGCATTACCCTCTTCAAAGGACTACCAATACCTTGCTGAGCTTTCATGGAAATGCTCTTTTCATGCATGCACTCTTGCACTCTCACTGAACTCCCTCCCCAACCCAGAAGGGGTTCACGGGCATGACATCAACCTAAGGGGCACAGGAGTCCTCTTTTCTGATGACCACACCTTGATACTGGGTTCGGCACACAGACCATCTGGCTTTTCTTCCCTTATGATAGGTTGTTTTCCAGGAGGATCTTCAGCACCTTCATGAAAATACATTTCCGGAATCTGTTCAGTTGCACCTGAACTGCGGACGTAGACGCACGTAGACGCAAGCGGAGCTACGCGCTCATGCGCACAGAGTGTCGTGTTTGTGAGCCGCGGGAGCCCTGCGAGCCAGACGTGCAAGAAACGGGAAGGTTGCAATGGTGCGGGCGCTTGCAGCTGCGGGCTTGAGCGGTACCTCTCTCGTTCTTGTTTCTAAGATTTAGAAGCTTATTTTCTTCCTCCTCACCTTCCTTACTTTTCATGCTTTTGTTTCATTATTGACAAAGAGTTTGACCCGTTTTAGTTTTATACAGAAAAGCGTAGCCTTTCCTGGCTGCTGGGTTGGATTTATTTTCATATCCGATAAGAATCAGGTCGAAGAAGATGGTCTCAGAATGTCTCACATCCGGACCAAGTCACCCACCAAGATTTTTAAAGTTCGGTCTTTCCAAATCTTGATAAACACGAGTGTGAAGGAATTTTCTTTCAGTTTTCATTAGATCTGAATCTTTAAGATTTTTTGGAGTCAAGGGAAATTCCCAAGAAAAATGAAAGCTTTTGAGGCTACAGGGATTTTAAGAGGGTTTTGATCTTTCTTTCAAGGTACTCCCGGGAGAATATGACGTCTGGAAGCTTCACTTAGCTGACTTATTATTATTAAGGTGAATTGTTTCATTTCCTTCAGAAAATCCAAAAGGGATTTTTTTCCTGCCACTTTTAAGTGATAAAAATCTAAAAACAATATGTCCCAGTGTAATAAGGATTTGGGTGTTACTTTTTCCTATGTTAAGAGAATAAACAATTCATTCACAAACTGCCATTAAACTATTAATATCAATGGAATTTGAAACTGAATAATAAAAAGAATATCGTGTTATTTTTCTTGACATTTTCTGGGCTTCTTTGTTGATTAGAAGTCTCATTGCAAAATGAAAGCCTAAAGAATAAATTTTTTTTATTTTTTAAATTTTTTAAAAGATTTATTTCTTTGAGAGAGAGAATGAAAGAGAGCATGAAAGGGGGGAGGGTCAGAGGGTGAAGCAGACTCTCTGCTGAACAGGGAGCCTGATGTGGGACTTGTTGCGGGGACTCCAGAATCATGACCTAGCCAAAGGCAATTGCTTAACTGAGCCACCCACGCACCCCAAGAATAAACTTTTTTAAAGAGAAGAAAATTTATTTAACCAAAATGCATTATATGTAAAAAAAGAAGCCGGAGCCCAGAGAGTTTACATTACTTACCCAAAGAATTTAATAAAGCTAGTTAACAAAAGCTCTGATTTCCTAGTTTCTGTTCAGTAGTATAAAAATAGCTGTTTACAATAGGCATGGGTTTATGTTGTAAACATTTATAGTTGGACAAAGCATAGCAGGAAATTTGCAAACATTGCACACATGCTGTGAATATATATCCCAGCCCAGGCCACCCTTTTTTGTCACATTGTTGTTACAGTTGCAATAATCCCCTCCTCTTGCTGAAGATGAGTTAAGAATGGGAAAGAGGTGAAAGTTACAAGATAAGAGCAGTGTCAGAACCTGCATTTAGTAGATAAGTGCTGGGAGGCTGTCCAAACACAAAGAAGCCATCCTACTTTTAGAGACTCCCAGAGGTCCCATGCTGTTGAATTTATGAACTCAGTGCTTCACACCACCAAACGACATTCGTAATTCTTTCCAACTTTATGGCGACAAGTTGCACTTTTTACAGCAGCAGAAACATCAGCCTCCTTACCAAATATGGGTGTTCAATTGAAACCTGAAATCATCCCAGACTAAGGTAAGGAACAAGCTTTAATGAGAAAAAGGAAATGTTACAATTACCCTAGTAATGTGATGGCATTTATTTGAGGACAGTGTGCTGCAGGGATAGAGAATCATAAATTTCCCCCTTCCTATCCCCATCCCTAACTGCATTGGGCATTTCCTGAGCATCCAGTAAACCCTCTTATTTATGGAATGCTGTGTCAGATGCCTTTTGTGCCCCATTTCAGATTCTCCAGCTTCACCTCCCCTTCCAGCCACCACTGCAGCCACCTGTCCAAGGTTGGCTTCAACCAATTTAGTGTAGGAGCAAACTTTCTCCCTGTGTGCCTCTCACTACCTGCCTTGCCTGGAGAATCTCTGCCTCCCTCAAGTATGGAAAGCCTAGGGGAAACCTGCTCAACACTTGTATCAGTCAGGGTTCAATCAGAGAAGAAGAACCATCAAGAGGATTTTTAGAGATTTCCATTTGTTACAACGGTTTGACCTTATACAACGATTTGACCTCATGGATGCTGGTTAGGCTGTTACCATCAGGCTGTTGTTCTCATATCAGGGGTGATGTTCTACCGTGTCTTTTTTCCTCACTAAGCTGTAAGCTCAACAAAGGCAAGATCTTCATCATGTTTTTGGTATATTCGTTAATGCTCTCCACCACTAAGAAGGATGTCTGATAAGTATTTGTTAACTAAATGCATTAAAATGTGTGAATTGATAAATTGATCTGAAGATCACAACCAGAAGCAGTAATAAACACTAATTTGAAGAGGGAATACAGTCAACCCTTGAACAATGCAGGGATTAGGGGCACTGATGCAGTCAAGTCAAAAATCCACATATGATTTTGACTGCCTCAAAACTTAACTACTAATAGTCTACTATTGACCAGAAGCCTTCCTGATAACAAACAGCTGATTAACATATTTTCGGTTACATGTATTATATAATGTATTCTTACAAGAATGTCAGCTAGAGGGGCACCTGGGTAGTTCAGTTGGTTAAGCATCTGTCTTCAGCTCAGGTCGTGATCTCAGGGTCCTGGGATCGAACCTAGAATTGGGCTCCCTGCTCAGCGGGAAGCCTGCTTCTCCCTCTCCCACTCCCCTGGCTTGTGTTACCTCTTTCACTGTCTATCTCGCTCTCTGTGTCAAATAAAATAAATAAAAGCTTTAAAAAAAAAAAAAAAAAGGAAAGCTAGAGGGGTGCCTGCCTGGCTCAGTGGGTTAAGCCTCTGCCTTCGGCTCAGGTCATGATCCCAGGATCCTGGGATCGAGCCCCGCATCGGGCTCTCTGCTCAGCGGGGAGCCTGCTTCCTTTCCTCTCTCTCTGCCTGCCTCTCTGCCTACTTGTGATCTCTGTCTGTCAAATAAATAAATAAAATCTTTGAAAAAAAAAAAAGGAAAGCTAGAGAAAAGAGAGAAAAGAATGGAGAAACGAAAATTATAAGGAAGAGAAAATACATTTACAGTACTGTATTGTTAAAAAATTCATGTACAAGTGGACCCATGCAGTTCAAACGCATGTTATTCAAGGGTCAACTGTATATAGCGGTTCCCCAAGAACAAAAACTAGTACTGTTCTCTCTTACCATTTTTAGAAGTAATCTGGAAAAGAGAACACAGAGAATTTTTCTGGGTTTTGGAATATTTGGAACACATGTAGCTCTTCCTAAGAAATTGAGAACCAATGGAAATAAATAGTATGAAAATTTTAATACTGCATATGTAAGAAAATCAACACTATTTTTGCATATGGATAAATGCCAGATAGTACAATAGAGAAAAACAGTGCAAACATAAAGGATCACTGGCCCTTAAAGAGGGAACGAACGTTGGTATAGACTCACCAAACAAGACATCATTCTAGTGTATTGTCCCAGAAATGCAAACTAAATGCTAAACTTGGTTAGGAAGGAAGTGGGAAACCATAATGGTGGTGGTGGGCTACTTGAATTTTCTTGCTTTCTCTTCAGAACTAAAGCTTAGTCACAGAGTAGTGGGCTGCTTGGCATTATTCTCCAGACTTTGTGGTATGTCCAGCAGAGAAGTATGCTTGACCAGAGGATATGTCTTCAGATATGGACAGACTTGATTATTCCAGTCTCCCATGTGAATGCTGGCTCACCCTCTCTCGATGATGGTGCATATACGGTACCTCATTTATAATGTATTCAAAGCAACTTTTCATTGAATTATGGTTACCTGGGAATAGCCTTACAGTTTTCTGTGTCAGATGTGAGTTTGGTGTTTGGGCATAGGCATGGCCACTGCTTAGAATTTCCTAGGTGATGAAGGAGAAGGAAGAGAAAGGAGGAGGATGAGGAGGAAGATAAGGAAGAAGTTGAGGAGGAGGAGAGGTGGAGGAGGAGAAATTTTACATTTACTGTGCTCTTTCTAGGCATCAGGGACTATGCTTAAAATGTAACACTTATTATTTTGTAATGTTCTCTATAAGGCATGTATGCAATTATATCCAGTTTACAGATGAGTAGGCAGAGCTTAGAGAGCTAAAGAAACCTGCTGAAGGTGACACACGAATAATTACGGAACAGACTCAAACACAAGTAGCCGGATTCCAAAACCTGTTCTCTTGGACATTAATCTTTTCAATATTGAGAGTTAAAAAGTTAAGTAAAAATGTAGGTTGATATAACAAATATCTATATGCCAGCCACCTAAAATGAACATGCATTACTTAATTGCTTTTGGAAAATCTTAGACCACTCCTTCCTCAAACATGTTTGTGTGTCCCCTTGGCTTTGTCCTTCCCTCTCTGGGTCTCCAGTTGCATGTATGTTATACCACAATTCCTTAGGCTTTGTTCATTTCCTAAAATCATTTTTGTCTGTCTTCCTTGGTTTAGATAATATTTCTACCAACTTATTCTCGCACAAAGTTATTTCACATCCAGTTGCATCCTAACTGCAAGTGAAGATCTCCTCAGAAAGTTTCCTCACACCACACTCTTCAACAGCCACTCCCGATTCTCTTGGTTGGAATTTGAGATTAAATCCATTTGTCATCTCAGACACTTGTCTGCTAATTGTGACTACAGCTCAGAACATTTCCGAGATGCTGACGTCAATAGGTACCGAAAACTTCTCAAATTATGTGATATCAGAGAACCTGATTGTTTATTTGCATATGCCCGATCTTGTTGAAAGAATGTAAGCTATTAATAGAGTAGTAGCAAAAGCTCCTATTTATCAAAATTATGGATCAGGCACTATACAAGCTTCTTTACTTATCTTAAAATTTATATAATCCTTATAATAATCTTGTTTTAGCATCATTACAACCACTTTTTACAGATATCAGCTAACTTTTTTAAAGTCACCCAGACCTCAAATTTTAACTCAGTCCATTTTAACTATCATGATGTTCTAGCTTCTGAAAACTTAGGATACGTGGTGGTGATTTTCTAAATTATTTCTTTAGGGCTTACACACTCTTCTTCCAGCTGCCAGAACAATCAGCCACTGATGGCTCCTAACTGTCTCTTTCTCTGGTACTGTCTTGCTCAGGGTTCTGCCCTTCAGGGAGTGGCCAAAGGCCAATGACTACCCCCTCGCCTTAATTTACTACATTTCTGGAGGGTTATCCCAGCTGCATAGCTCCTCATAAGTTTGGCTGAGGCCTCTGTTCAACTGCATTCCTGGTCAGTTTTTTCCTTCTGAGTCCTGACTCTTCTCTGCCTTGTCAGTGTATCTCCTGCGGGCACTCCCCAGAAGACCCTCTGCACATGTCTGTTATGGACTGAATGTTTGTGTACCTCCAAAATTCATGTGTTAAGGTCTAACCCCCAATATGATGGTATCTGAAGATGGGACCTGGGAGAGAATTAGAATTAGATGAGGTCATAACGGGCAGGACCCTCATGATGGGATTAGTGCCCTTATAAAGTGAGACCCAAAAAGCGTGCGTGTTCTCTCTCTCTCTCTCCTTCTCTTTCACTTTCTTTTACTCTCTTTCCCCATGGGAGGACATAGTGGGAAGGCAGCCATCTGAAAGCCAGGGTGAAAGCTCCCACCAGAACCCAATTATGCTGTCACCCTGATCTCAAACTTCCAGCCTCCAGAACTGTGAGAAAATTAATTTATGTTGCTTAAACCACCAAGTCCATGGTATTTTGGTATGGCAGCCCAAGATGACTAATAAAGGGTCTGTTTCCAGACAGTGCTGTCTAGGATATAGCCACTTGGTATTATAAGTCTTGCTTTTCTAAATAGAATAAACTATTAAAAATAGTAACAAAAATAATTATACCTTATACAAAGTAAAATAGCAATTTAAAGGAACAATAAAAGTCTTTCTTAGCCATTTTATAATTACATGGGTTAACTTTCTTGTCCCACACCCTGCCCTCTTGCTCTTTTTTTAAATATATATATATATATTTAAGTGTATATGTATAGATACACACATATATACATACACACACATATACATATACATATATATGTGTGTGTGTGTGTGTGTGTGTGTGTATATATATATATTTGAAATTCATTAAAGTGGCATATCACACTGTACAAGTCATTATCACCAGAATGTAGCTCCACGAGAGCAAGGACATTGGTCCGTTTTGCTCACTGGTATATCACAAGTAGCCACAACAGGGCCTGGCACAAGGTAGAAGCTCAACAAGTATTTATTGACTGAACAAACAAACAACTGACTCTTCTGAATCATGTCTGTCCTTCTCTTCCTATCTGAAGCTTGACAGTTTAGTTGTTGAACGGATTGGGTGCTGCTTGTCAGATGCCAAGTTTAGTAGCTTACTGTCCTCCCTCATATAGATATTTCAGTGGCCGGTGCATGACGTTAGCTGTTGTAAAGAAACCCATTTCAATAAATGTGATTTTCTTCCTGCTTATCTCTCCCGTTTCATTATAATTAGCCTGAGCCAGAAATAATTCTTCAGTGCAATGAATTTTGCCCTAGTCACTGAAGTTTTCAGGATAAGACAAAAATACAGGTTTCCTTCCTTCTGCTGCTAAATCTCAGATTCTCCTATGCAGGAAGACCTTTTTAACCCAATAGCTCCGTGCTTCAGAAAGGTGACCAAATTTTAAAATTAAAAGCATCTTGTAATATATATGCTGTATTTTGATGTGCCATCATTGGCATACTTTGTGCATCTTTTATGTAATTTACACTGCATAATTTCCTTGAGTCTCATTTTTACTTACACAGATATCTCTTTTTTGTTGTTGTTTATATGTATTTCCTATGTTTACTTTTCTTTATTTGTTTATTATATATTTAACTTTTCTTCCCTTTTACTGGCATGAAGCCTTTCCTGGAAGTTCTGTGTGATGAAACTTTCCACATAAGGAATGTTACCAACATTTGCTACAGCATTTAACTCTAAAGACATTTGGATACCATGGAAAGTTGTTTCCTGAGAGAATTGTGCAGTGGAAGAGAAAGGCTGTTTTGTGATTATAGCAGGGTTTTTAGTTTTGTTGTTGTTTTGTTTTTTTTTTAACTGAAATAAGGGAAAGACTCTCTGGTGTTTTTGTAGTGTTGTCATGGACTTCTATTCACTGGTAAGGTATTTTAGTACACTGTGCTTTGCAAAACTGGAAATTCCCTGAGGAATCTCCAGGAAAGCTAAATGCCATCGAAAGGGGGGGCGGGGGGAAGCCCCTAAAACCAGGGGGCATAATACATCAGAAAGGAACTTAGCAGAATAGAACTGTGCCATTTTCTAAAGGTCACATGAATTTGAAATGTATAACAATGTTAGTTCTTGGACATAAACATACATATTGTTTGTTCTCAGTGTTGCTTTTTCTTAGTCTATAATCAATGAGCCAGTATCTGTTGAATACTCATATTCTCTTAACACTGCTTGAGACACTGGGGTGTTATTCTAAAGAATAGTCAGTATAGGCACTGCCCTTCGAGAGCCTACAACTGAGTAGGAGGAATAAAATCAATACACTGAAGCCATAAAGGAAAGCAAGAGAGTACTTAATTACTGTAAGTGCTAAATTATGAGGTACTGACTATTAGTACTGTCAAATTGGGTGGGCAGAGACACATGGGAGCAAGGGGCAGGCTCTCAGTATATTCCAGTATTTTCCAGTAGTAGTCTCTTTCCCATCTGAGTGGTGATCTCCTGGGTGTTCTCTTTACAACCATTTGCTAAACTGTACACATAAGTTTTATTTACTTTTGCTAGCCATTCACGGTAAAAATGATAAAGGAGAGAAAGGGAAGGAGATGAATAATGCCTGGAATCACTGGAACAAAAATTTGTGAAAGAAATAGGACTTAGGGGGCGCCTGGGTGGCTCAGTGGGTTAAGCCGCTGCCTTCGGCTCAGGTCATGATCTCAGGGTCCTGGGATCGAGTCCCGCATCGGGGTCTCTGCTCAGCGGGGAGCCTGCTTCCCCCTCTCTCTCTCTGCCTGCCTCTCTGTCTACTTGTGATCTCTCTCTGTCAAATAAATAAATAAAATCTTTAAAAAAAAAAAAAAAAAAAAAAAAAAAAGAAATAGGACTTAGGGTGGGCTTAAGAACAGAGGCCCACAAGAGAGAGAAGATCATACAAATGCAAATGTAGCATGGTCGTGGGTGGGTGGGTGCAGGTACATGGCAGGAAGGGAGGGTGCCCACTGGAGAGGACCTGGAGTCTGGGGTGGGGAGTGGTTGGGAGACGCAGTGGCTAAAATAAAGCTGCGCAGTGTGAGAGTCGGGGGGGTAGAGGGTTAGAGAAAAGGAGGAGGCAAAGGAGGCTAGCCTCTGGGGCAGCAGGACATCCATATGTTGTGGGTTTTAAATTAGGTGACAGACCGATGACAGAAGAATTTAAGACACACCTAGTATGGCTGTGGCCTGCCTTTTGGATGAAAATGGGCTGGAAGCTAGAGTGAGGAAGGGAAGCAGAAGTTGAATCACACCAATGGTGAGGGCCACCGGTCAGTCTCACTGGAGAGGCGGAAGTGGATGTGAGAAGCACAGTGGGGGAGGCATGGCCACGATTGGGCAGCTGACAGGATGAGGGGACGGACAGGATAAGCGGACTTCATATTTTACAAAGCCAGGGAAATGACGGTGCCAATGATAGGGTAGTTGGTAGAAGTAGCTGGTTAAGAAGAGAAGGTCAGGGGCGCCTGGGTGGCTCAGTGGGTTAAGCCTCTGCCTTTGGCTCAGGTCATGATTTCAGGGTCCCGGGATCGAGCCCCGCATCGGGCTCTCTGCTGGGCAGGGAATCTGCTTCCCCCTCTCTCTCTGCCTGCCTCTCTGCCTACTTGTGATCTCTGTCTGTCAAATAAAAAATCTTAAAAAAAAAAAAAGAAGGTCATTTTAGACTTTCATCAAACATGGAATCTGAGGTGAGAATGACAGCTAGGCAGTACGGATCTGGGGAGTATCTAGAGAAATTCTGGTGAGCGTTTTCTAGTATAAGATACCACAACAACCAGGAATGAATCCACATCTTGTGTTATATAATCTATCACAAAGCACCTAAGCAATGCTTCTCTCGCATCGAAGCTGATTTCCCCTCCTTGACTATGATAGCCATGCCCACCAGTATTTCTGTCCTTTTCCATTTCTGACATTTCTATGACTAGTCCAAAAGCAAGACTTGCATATTTTATTGGAGGAAAAAAAGTAGCTATTCCAGCTGATGGTTATTTCTGTTATCAAAGAGGAACTGTCGTTACCACCTTCTGAATGTTTTTGATTATGTGTGTTTTGAACAAATTTGGAGAATTATACTATAGAAGTTCAAATCTACAAAACTCCAAAGGGCAGCTAGAAACAGAGGCAGATTTTGATTCAATTAAAAAAAAGCACTTTCTAAAAATGTGAACTACCCATAAAAGGAAAAAGCTAATTATATTCCCTCTTCTGGAAATATTTTAGTAAAAGCCTGACTCTCTGTAGAGATTCTATATATAGGATTCTTACTTTGAGTAAGATGATTGGACTAAAAGACCTCTACAACACTTCTTATACTTATTCCTTTCCTCTCATATATTGAGGATAGATGAGAAAAGGTTTAAATAATACCAATGAATTTGTTCATTTATTCATCTAAGCAGTTTCTGTACTCTTCATATGAGCCAGGCACTAGGCTAGGCCCTAGGTATGCAACAGTGAAATAGACACTGATCAGGGCTTCAGTGAGTCGTCTATTAAGGGATATGGCAAACAGAGTGTTAAATGCTACCATAGAAGTAATACTTGAAACTCTGGAAGTATAAAGTTTCCTCTTGATGGGTCAAAGAAGACTTTAGGAGTAAATAACTAAAAAATTGAAAATATCAAATATTACACTGAACCAGATTGTTGAAGATGGAAGAGTCTTAAGTTACTTTCCATGAGTATACTTGTTCAGTATGCACTATCTGGACACAAAAATTCTGCAGCTAAGTCTATTGTCAGAAATCAAAGCCTACTAGAAGATCTTTTCATATGAAAATGTAAACTGCAGTCTCACACGTGTGTTTTGGGTTCGCAGAAAACCTAAATCCAATTGAGACTGAAATACTTAAAAATCTAGATAGAATCCTTATTTGGGGGATGATATTGTGTAGTATTAATTGTTTTTCCTCCATGTTACCTTTACCCTTCATCTCTTCTATCCAGGCTGCTAGACCAGATTGTTCTACTGCCCCCAAAGAGAGGGGCAAGGAAGAAGGAAGGGGGAGGGAGTTGTGGCACAACCACAAAATAAGGACATCAAATTCTTGGCAGGCTAAGTAGCAGAGGTGGTTGTATAAATGGAGAAGAGCAGTTACAGCCTGAGATCGTCCTCCTAAGGGAATTTTTGCAACAGAAACTAAGTTGCTACAGGAAAATAAAATTATTTTCTTAAAATTTCAGATTTGTAATCTGAGAACTTCACACTTAGCACTCAATATGTATGAGAAATTTGATGGTTAATGCCCCAAATAATAATTTAAGTGAAAATTACAACCACCAATAAATTGCAGGTTTATTTTATTATAAAGTTCTGTATTTCATATAGGCCCTCACCCACTCCTTAAAAGAGGTTGGAGGATTCAAAACTACTTCAGTTCTTGTGGAAAATGAAAATTTGAAATCCTGTGAAAAAGATGTGGGATAACATCAATTAAGAATTTTATCTCCATCCCTTAGAGAAATAAATTACTGCAGAAAAATACGAAATGAGGGAAATCAGTTTATGGAGGGAAAGAACTAATAGATTTTGATCACCCACTATGTGCCAAGCATCCTAATAGGAACACAACATATAATCACCCTAACCCTCTCAACAACCCTGTAAAATAGATTGAATTATCCTCTTGTTGCCAATGAGCAAAAAAAGACTGAGATTCAGTAGCAGAGCCAAGATTTAAATTCAGGCGTATCTGATGACAGAGCCAAGATTTTCTTGTAAATGAAGATGAAAGATCCAAAGAATAATAGACATCTTGAGATCAAAGTTGCAGGATTACCAATGCCAAAAAGTTATTCACAATACGATAATAGTAAGAGCGGCTGTCAGAAACAGACATGAAGCAAAGGACATGAAAGATGAGGGAGAAAAGAGAGAAAGCAAGCTGGTATTTATTGATGTCTACTATGTGTCAGGAACTGATCTAGAGCCATAATATTCATCTAGCCCTCACAGCAGGAAGAATCTCATTGACCAGTTGCTCTGTGCAGATCATTCTGGAGTAACAGTTTTAGAAAATATGTATATGCAAAGTATTAAAAGGGAAGTGCTCCGCTTTGGCATATCTATTCTGAGTGATAACAGCTAAGACTAACTGAAAGCTTATTATGTGTTGGGTACTATCTTGAATACTTACACGTATGAATTCATTTAAATGAATCACAAAAATCCACAGTGAGGGGGATCTAATTATTATGCACCGTGAATGACTGAGAATCTGGGGCTCAGAGAGTTTTATCATTTGCTCAAAGTCACACAGCTAAGAATGGAGTTAGGATGTGACCGCAAGCAACTGGTTTCAGAGTCATAGGAACATTACTGATACCCACAGCCCCTCTTACTATTCATCCAAGCATAATGTGACTACCGTGTTCATTTGTCTGCATTATGCCCTCTGAGGCCCAGAGAAAAGCACAAGATGTAGTCTCTACCCCAGCTTACAAATTAAACCATCTGGTTTAATCTGCCTTTGAAATGTGTGTGTGTGTGTGTGTGTGTGTGTGTGTGTGTGTGTGTGTAATTATTCTGATGCCTCAAAATACCATTACTGTGATTACCTAAGACCATCTTAGTGGTGTTCATGAAATAAGACCAGTGAAGTTTCCAGCACAAGACTGAATAGATCAGTTATAGCAATAGAGATCCATTAAATTTATTTTGGAGCTATTTAATATAAAAGAATTGTGTCAATCATAATAAATAGTTAAATTTATTTACCTATACTCAACCAAACATGTTAGCAAAAAAAAAGACACTTGAAAAATAATAAATATTTTCCAAATATTATAAAATAATAGTAAGTAAAATAATTGGAATGTAGCCAGATTCACCAGTCTAGCTGCTCTTAATTATAATATATTAAGGGACTTTGTGTACCTGTTTTCTAATCCATTTAAAATGGGTTTTGAAGATTCACCGAGAACTGGGGATTATCCAGATGACTAAAAACACTAGGATAGCTTCCTAAAAGAGAAAGAAACACCTTTAGTAACTACTTTTCTTCTATGGATGATACTGTATTGGGGATATGTCATTTGAAACAACAACAAATACATGCAACTAACTGGGAATGAAAACAAACAATGTAAGAAACATCTTTTTTTCTTTTTTTTTTTTAAGATTATTTATTTATTTATTTACGAGAGACAGAGAGAGGGGAGCAGAGGGAGAGGGAGAAATAGGACCCTCTGCCTCCCCAAGTAGGGAACCAGGCTCAGTGCAGGACTCTATCCCAGGACTCCAGCATCATGACCTGAGCTAAAGGCAGATGCCTAACAGACTGAGCCGCCCAGGTGCCCCAGAAGGGGCACAGCTCTAATGATGGTCTAATGGCTTCAGTATTTTCCACAAAGAAGAAAGAGAATTTCTTAACTGTTAGTGAGTGGAGAAGAAATAAACTAAAGGCTTGAGCAGAAAAAAATGAAGCTACTAAACAGTAGCTGAAGAAGAAAGAGAAATACAGCTAACCTTAGTTCCAAGAAGGAATAGTTTGGTAAGGAGTATGGAATGCCCAGCAAATTTTGAAAAACTAAAATTACAGAGGGATAATTGTATGATTGGGAAACTTTTTTTCTTTAGAATTTAGCTGACTGAATAGAATAGCAGCAAAAGTATTTTTTAGGGTTTCCAGCGTTGGGGCTTTCTCAGGTAGGGTGGGTCCCTGGCAAAGAGGCAGAAGAGTTGCATAAGTTATTAAGATAAGTTATAAATCATTAATGATAAAATCTAGGCTGAGTATGAAAGGTCAAGCGGTAATAGAATACAATGCAGGGAGTCTTAAAGACCTGGAAGATTCCATAAAGTCAAACACAAATTCTCTTCCCTTTCATCCTTCCCACAGTTCAATCATAGAGGTCATGGAAGTTCCCTCTTGTACAAAAACCCACCAATGACTTTTGATATAGAACCAAATTCCTACCACAAATTACTATAATTTGTAAAGGATGCTAAGTGAGCTTATCCAAATGAGAATTTATTTATATAAAATTATTTATTTATATATTTATTTATATAAAATTCAATGAAAAAACTTTGGTATATCGATAGAGTGTCCAGCAAAATTGAAAAAATCATCTGGCTAAGGTCCCAATACAAAAATATGTAACTGAGAAAAATGAAACTATACGTAAGAAAGGAAGTAACTATTTTGTACTATCTGTACTGAATTTCTGTAACTATCAAGAAAAATGTCTCAGTCTGCTACTTTTTCCAAATCTGGCAGAAAAAGGCTGATCTTTAAAGTCAGATATTTTGGGAACAGTGACCGTGGGCCAGTTTCTTTAATTCTCTAAGAGACAGGTTCATGCTTGTAAGGCACTTTGCCCAGTGCCTGCCCTATGTTAAGGCTCAATAAATATTTCACTAAATTCCTACATAAATCTGGCAAAAGAAACTTGATCATAGACTATTCTAATGATTTTTTAAAAAACACAGTCATGTTCCAGAAGTAACAATTTCTTTTTAAATTTTAAAATTATAAATTACAAAATAAAAGAATGGGGCAGATGTTGATTACCAAACTTAGTAATAAAATAATGCCTTTCAAAAGTTTCTTATAGGGGTGCCTGGGTGGCTCAGTGGGTTAAAAGCCTCTGCCTTCGGCTCAGGTCATGATCTCAGGGTCCTGGGTTCGAGCCCCACATTAGGCTCTCTGCTCAGAAGGGAGCCTGCTTCCCTTCCTCTCTCTCCGCCTGCCTCTCTGCCTACTTGTGATCTCTTTCTGTCAAATGAATAAATAAAATCTTAAAAAAAAAAAGGTTCTTATAAAGTTTGTGTGAATTTGGATAGAAATCTCACAATAAGAGAAAATAAAACTATATCCAAGGGCACACTTATGATATGAAACATGATGTTTTGAAGGACAAAACTCAGATGTGGGAGACTAATTTGCTTTCATTTTAACTCCCTCATTCTGCCAGGTGTTTTTAAAAAAACAAAAACAAAAAACAGTTTAGCCAGAGCCAGGCAAATTTAGGAACTTTGGGTTTAAATTCAAACAACTTATTTTTTTTCTTTCCCTAATGTTCCTTGGGATAACTTCAAATTTCCAAGAGAGAATTTACAGGATATACCTGCTTTAATTAATTCTTCTGATGAATAACATCTAGAATTTTTCTAAAGTTATATCAGCCTTGCATTTCTTGAGATACTCTAACTTGATCATGATGTATCACGATTCTTTACGTTGTATATTTCCAGTTTTAGTTTACTAATTTTGTGTAGGATTCTTCAATCTACATTAAGTAGAATTAGCCTGTAATTTTCTTTTCTCATGCAGTCCTTGTCTGGTTGTTATCAAGGTTATATGGAACTCACAGAATACAGTAGGGAATGTTCCTTCTTTTTTTATTTTCTCAAAGAGTTTGCAAAAGATAGAATAAATTTTGCCTTGAAAATCTGGTAGAACATTCCAGTAAAATCATCTGAGATTGCTGTTTCCTTTAGGGAGATGCACAATTATTTTGTTAATGTTTTTAATGGTTATTGAACTATTGATAAAGGGTTATATATTTTTCTAAATTTTCAGCTTATTAGCATAAATCAACTGAAGTATCATTATCTTTAAAAAATTTTCCTGGTATGAACTTACCTTCATTTTCTGTTGCAAACCTTATTATGTATTTGTGCCAACTTTAGTTTCCTTTATCAATCTTTCTAGAGGTTTGTCTATTTTAATAGTTTCTTTAAAGAACCAACATTGACTTTGTAGATCCTAGTTACTATATCTTATGTTTTCTAAACCGTAAATTTTTTCCCTAGCTTTATTATATTCTTTCTTCAAATGTTTGTTTTTCTTCTGTTCTTCTTCTTTTTAGGTTGTATGTACAGCTTGTTTATTCTTTCTTAATGGGAGCATTTAAAGTTGTATCTTTTTTTCTAAAAATTACTTTTCCTGGCCTCTTATGTTTTGATATGGAATATTTTTATTATTTTTAGTTATGAATACTTATAATACACATCTTAATTTCTCCTTTCCAAGTATATAAGAATTTTTTTGCTTGTCTTTTATGATTGACTTTTTTTCCCATTTTATTTTATTTTATTTTCAGAGTTCCAAAATTCATTGTTATGGCTGACTTTTAATTTAGTTAAGTTGTATCCAGTAAACATGTTTTGAAAATAATTTGAAATATGTCAACTTTTGCTTCAAGGCCTAGATAATAGTCAATTTTTGAAACTGATCATTGATAGATATTTAAATAGATATGTCTAGCAAATCAAAATTACAGAAGTTACCTTACCTTCTATAGAGTGAAGGAAGACAAGAGCTAGATAAAGAGATAGGTAAAACAGAGGGTATATCACATAACAGTGTCCTAAGAAGAACCATGAAGCAGAATAAGGGGATAGCAGGAAGAGGATGGCCTCACTGGAAAGGAAACATGTTAGCAGAGCCCTGAGCAGCTGGAAGATGCCCGCCACACCAGTACCTGAGGGAAGAAGAGCCTTCCTGGGAGAAGCAACAGCCTAAGTGGGAGATGGCAGTCGGCTTTGTGTGTTCAAGGAACAGCCCAGAACCCATGTGGCTGAGGCAGGGTTAGTGGGACATAGAATGGTAGGTTATGAGGTGAGGCAGGGAGGGCAGGACCAGATCATTGAGGGACTTATAAGACACCCAGAGGATTTTGCCTTTAATTCTTGAGTGAGTCAGAAAAACTTCTGGAAACTGTAAGAAGAATTGTGATATAACTGATTTTAACATTTTAAAAAAGATTTTATTTATTGGAGAAAGAGAGAGCAAGAGAGTGTGGGCATACATAGAGGTAGAGGGAGAAGCAGGCACCTCGCTGAGCAGGGAGCCCAGTGCAGGACTCCCACCCTGGGATCATGACCTGAGCTGAAGGCAGACATTTAACCGACTGAACTACCCAGGCATCCCCATCTGACTTAACATTTTAAACTCCCTCTGTTGGGGCACCTGGGAGGCTCAGTCAGTTAAGTGTCAGACTCTTAATTTTGGCTCAGATCATGGTCTGAGGGTCATAAGGCCATGTCGGGCTCCATGTGCTAGTCATGGAACCTGCTTAAATTTCTCTCTCTCCAGTAAGGAGGGCATGTGAAATGATGAACACTGGGGTATTATATAAGACTGATGAATCACAGGCCTGTACCTCTGAAACCAAAATACATATATGTTAATTAAAAAAAAAAAAATACTCTCCCTCTACCCCTGCCCCTACCTCTGCTTGTGCTCTCTTTCTAAAAAATAAGTAAATAAAGAAATAAAAATAAAATAGAAGCTCCCTCTGTTGAGATCATGGCTAGAGGCTTGATGAGAGAAAGGTGAGAATGCGGCATTTTGTTCAATTAGTTTTATTTATCTCATTTAGTACATAATTAGTGGGTGTTAGGAACTATGCTAGTTACTTTGCTTTCATTATTTCATTTAATTTTCAATTACAATTGAAGGAGATAATAATAATAATAACCCTAATAGTAATAGCTAACATTTATTGACCAGTTATAATATGCCTGCCACTGTTCTAGGCACTTTAATCATTTAGTCCACCGCAGAACCAATGACATAGGTAAAATTATTGTCCCCTACCACGCATTTGGAGAGCTGAGGAGTGGAGAGATGAAATCACTCGCCTGGGGTCAGCTGGCTGTGAGTCCAGGCAGGCTAGCAGCAGAGCTTTACCTCGCAGACACTACACAATATTGCCTCCCTTGTGATAAGATTTACTTTGAAAATACAGGAATTTGGGCTCACTGAGGTTAACAAACTTGCCACCTTCACATCCTGCTGAGTAATGGATACGTAACTTTAACCTGGGTCTATCTGACTCCTGAACCCAGGTTCCCTGATGGTAAATGGTACCAGCCCATTGCCTCTCTGCAAAGCCCTGTTGGTCGTGAAGCATCAGAGTGAGAAATGGTCAGTGGCATCACCTTAGGACAGAAAGGTTAGAACATTATGTAGGTTGTGTGTTTTTTCTTTTTGTTTCCTTCTATCCCTCCGGTAAAGCTCCCTGTACTCTGTCACACTTGATATTGTTGTCTTTTCCCATTCCTTAAGAACAGTGTACATTTCTTCTCCTCTTTTGTATCTCAAACATCTGACACAGTGCTAGGCAGAAGGGGGTTAACAAATTTTGTGGAATGCTACATGATTTCTTAAACTCTTTCCTGGAGAAGAAGAACCAAATACACAGGGGCTTAACCTGCTGTGTGTAAAAGAGAGATGTTCTCTCACCAGTTTCAAGTACAGTGCCTGTCCTAGTCAACATATTTCATAATCACTGTGGTGAAAATAGACAAATTACTCAAAACGAGGCTCAAAGAAAAAAACAAGTAAGTAGCTCTAAAATGCTGAGAATTACTGAACTTCATAATTGTTTTTTAAAGATTTACTTATTTATTTGAGAGAGAGAGAAAGAGTGTGGACCCACACAAGTGTGGGAGGGGCAGAGGGAGAGAATCTTCAAGCAGACCCCCCCCCCCCACTGGGTGTGAAGTCCCACACGGGGAGACCATGACCTAGGCTGAAATCAAGAGTCAGATGTTTAACCAACTGAGCCATCCAGGAGCCTCGATCTTTCGTAAGTATTTATACAAAGGTGTCAGGAAAGTTGGAAGGTGTTTTTTTTTTAAATAGCTTTTTAATAGTAGAGCAGCATTAGGGTGGTTAATGGCAAGTGGTAGGTAAATATTACTGAAGATCCAGAACAAACACAACTTTCCACGTGATAGACAATTGTATCAGCAATGTTGTATGGAAATTAATCAGATCTGGAGGTTGTCCAGTCCTTGTTCTCTTCTACCCAGTATCCTCACACAAAAAGAAGGAGAAGAAGAAAATCAACAGACCCTAAATTTTTTTTAATTGTTGGAGGGAGGACAGTCAAGAATATGGCTGACAGCTCTTTTACATGACGGACACTCAATGGAACGTTTTGCTGCAGTGGGTCTGACTCGAAGGAACTGTCATATTTGCATGTAGTCTGTAACTGCAGTCCTGTTGTGAACCGCACTGCTGCCAGGAATGGTAGTGAGCGGCATGTGCGGTCAGGGTCAAATTACAAAGGGAAATCTGCATTCTTTTCAGATAATCTCTTGAGGTCTTCAATAAACTCTCAACCCTCACATCTCCATTGCGACCAGAGTGGGAGGTGGGGGAAGTAGAATGTTTCCTTGTTAAAAGTAATTTCGTCCCTTTTCAGAACTCCAGACTGTCCCACTGGGGGTTGGAGGCTGAGGCCAAATCACATGCTATACCCCGTTCCCTTTCCAGTATGTTTATCCCTCTGCATGCCCTCCCTCGACCATTTGGATGAACAGGTAAAACTGGATTTAAGTAAGCCTCAAGGAGGATCTTGAAAGAGAAAAATCACAAACGAACAAATTATACCAGTCAATCTTACGCATTTTTAATGAACCTCAGGTGATTTTTTTTCCCCCTAACATTATCTCCATTTATCCCACAACTCTTCCGGGAATTGCTGACATCTTCGGCCTACTGAAAAGAATAGGGAAATTACAGAGCCCTGCACAGGACAGTGTTTTTCTGAGTAGGATAGAAAACACTCGTTAAGAATATGAGCTTTGGGGGAAAAAAAAAAAAAAAAAGAACATGAGCTTTGGAGTCATTATTATTAAGGATAATAATGCCTATCATGTAAGGTTGTTTGAGAATAATAAAATATATAGAGAGTGTTCTGTAAAAGATGATGCATGCTCTATTGTAAGTGGTCAGGAAATGGTAGTTGTTAATATTATTGTTACTGTGACATTCATTCAAGAGAGGTTATTAATTTTTAATCTAGAAGTTGTACCGACTGTACTCACTTTAAATTTGTTACTGTGAATCTCAAGTGGTTCAAAACACTATTAGGCCATTCTAACTCATTTCCATGCTGACTTCTTAACCCCCTCCAAGTTAGCTGTTTCATAATATCCTCTCTTCTCACATCTCTAGTATGTATCTCTCTCTCTCTCTCTCTCTCACACACACACACACACACACGCACAAACTCACACTCACACCCAACTGGTACTCATACTCTGACCTCAGTTCATAGAGATAACAGAGCAATCAGGTGGGAACTGCTCTCCTTTCCACTACGAAATCCACTTGCTTGCCTACATCTCTGTTCATGGACTTTGCCTTCTCTCCTTTTTCAGTAGAAGAAATGCTCCTGCTCCTCAGGAACCCCTCCCCTGAACTTGGCACACAACCTCTCCGGCCTTCCTAAGGACCTCATACTTCCCTGTGTGTTGGCTCTGTCTCCTCTCACAGGATTCTAATCCCACTGTGACCCATGGTTCCACCAGGCCCTTCTCCCTTCTCTGTTTACATTATCCCCCTGGGTGATATCACCCAGCCTCATAGCTTTAAATATCACCTATGCTTTAATGACTCATCCCCAGTGTTCCTCATCACACTTCCTCGTCACTCCCAAACCTGGGAGTTCACAAGTCCTGTACAGCTTACAGCAATCTCCAGATGCATCTTAAGGCTAACTAACTTCTCACAACCTCAATTGCTGTCACCCAATCAAACCACCATCATTTCTCTCTTTACCAGGGTTTCTTAACCTTGACACTATCAGCACGTTGACCAGATAATTCTTTGTCATGAGGGGATGTCCTGTGCGTGGTAGGATGTTTAATAGCATCCCCGACCTCTAGCCACTATATGCCCACTCCAAAGTTGTAACAACCAAAAATCTCTATTGACTGTGCCAGATGTCCTCCAGGGGCCCAGGGGTGCAAAAGCACTCTTGATTGAGAACCACTGATCTAGATCATTGCCAGCAATTTCTCCACTGGTCTCCCTTCTAAAACTTGCACCCCAGAGCAATATTATTAAGGATATAGATCATAACGTCTCCAGCCCCAGCCTGAATTTTCAGTGGCTTCCTCTGCTCTTAGAACACAGTTCAAGCTTCTGACCTTCTGTCCTTCTACTCTCACCATCTGTCACTGCCCTCTACTCGCTCTGGCATTCTTCTTGTCTCTCAGACTTGCCAGGCTCATTCCCATTTCACAGCCTGTGCCTCTGATGTTTCCCTCTGCTTGAAATTCTTCTCTTCCCACAGATCACACATAGTTACATTTCCTCATTTAAGTAGCATCTCAAATGTCTCCTTCCAGCTTTCCCTGGACCCCCAGTCAAAGAAGTCCCCTAAAGCTGCTCTCCATCACTTACCTATTTTATTTTCTTCATCAGTACTAAATTTCTACTGTTATATTTTTGTTTGTTTGTTTGTTTTTACCTACTTATTATTTGTCTGCTAAAATGCCAACTCCATGAGAGGAGAGGAATTACCTCTTCTTGTTCACCACCATATCCTTCATTTGTTGAAAAGTCCCTGACCAGAATAAGCTTTTGGAAATTATTAACTAACAAATTGTGAACTGACTAATTGGCTGGTTAAACGCTTATGTGATCCTCCTACCGGGTTTTGGGCTGCAGCTAGAAAAATGAATACTGAGGTGTGTTCTGCCCTCAAGGTGCTTGGTGGGGGTTGGGGGGGCTTCAAGAAGTGAAAAAGTAATCACAATACAGAATGGTAAATGCTATAATAGAGAAGCCTAGGGGCAGTAACAGGATTAATGGCAGAGGCCCTTAAATCAGACTTGGGGTAGCCAGAGAAGACTTCCCAGAGTGGGTGGTACAAACGAATGAGTCAAGAGACGTAAGTTGGAGTTAGCTGGGTGAGTGGGTGTTAGGGGCCGAATTGTGTCTTCTCCTTAGTTTATGGGGTGAAGCCCTAACCTCCAGGACCTCAGAATGTGACTCTATTTGGAATTAGGGCCTTTCAAGAGGTGTTTAAGTTAGAATGAAGCCTTTAGGGTGGCCCTAATCCATTCTGTCTGGTGTTATAAGAAAGAAGTTTGGACACACAGAGAGATAGCCGGGATGCATTGCGCACAGAGAGACCGTGTGAGGACTCACAGAGGAGGCGGCCATCTGCAAGACAAGGAGAGAAGCCTCAGAAGAAACAACCCTGCTACACCTTGAATTTCAGACTTCTGGCCTCCAGAAGTGTGAGAAAATCAGTTTATGTTGTTTAAGACACCTAGTGTGTGGTACTTGGTTGAGGCAGCCTGAGCAGACCGGTAGAGTTGGGTAGAAGAAGGAAGTGTGCTGAAGGAATGAAAAGCAGCCAGGTGTGGAGTGCAAGCTGGGTGGTGGCAAGAGAGGAAGCTGGAGAGGTAAGCAGGGGTGAATTCATGAAGCCCAGCGGAGGAGTCTCAGGAACACTGCAAAAGTACAGGCAGTCAGATTTGCCCGTGATTGAAAGAACTTTAGTGGTACCATAATGAATGGATTTCAGGAAGGCAACCCCAGAGACCGCGAGGGCAACAAGGAGGCTTACAGCTTTTGGAGTCTGATGGACCAACACTCTGATCCTCACTCTGCTATTTAAAAGCCCTATAACCTTGGGCAATTCTTTCCCTCCCTTTGCTTCTATCTCCCCATTTGTTATTTTAGGCATAGTAGCTTTTACCCCAGGGGGTGATTTGAGGATTAAATAAAACAGTGTATGTAAAACACTTGGCATAGTATTTGACACATCATAAGCAACCATTGGTAGCTATTAAAATGTCTAAGGATGTTATGGTAGACCTAGAAAAAAAATGAACTAGCTTGAGAGATCTTAAAGTAGATTATCTGGAAAATTTGGCAGTTAATTTTGTATCTGGGAGTAAGGGAAAAGATGAAATCAAAAAGTTTCCAGACTTTTGACCAGCTTTGCATTACAGTGTCAATTCACCCAAACAGGGAACATAGGGAAGAAGCAGGGAGGAGATGAGGGTGAGTTTAATTTTGAATATATAGTGTTTGAGGGGTTTCCTGGTACATTTAAGAAGAGTTGTGTCATAGATAGATAGATATAGCGTCAGGTTCAAGAACGAGGTTTGTCCTAAAGATGTAGTCTAGATCGATGAGACTATCCAGAGGGAGTATGCAGAGTAAGAAGAGGAGCAGAAGGTAGATAGAACCCCCAGGACATAGCCACAGGCCAGAGAGGAGATGGGTAGGAGGGTTGAAAAAAAAACCAAAGAGGTACAAGAAAAACAAGAGTCAAGACAAAAGAGGAAAGAAGTTTTATAAGACATTAGTCAACAGTACAAAAGCCAAAGAGAAATCAAACAAGGTGAGGATCAAGACGTACCCGTGGGACTGTGTTATGTCTAGACATCAGGCAAGAAGCGGGAAAGGTTGGTTTCATGAAAAGACAGAGATATAACCCTGCTGCGATGGGACAAAGAGTAAATGAGAGGTGAGGAAGTGAGTACTGTGAACTTCATGAAAGAAAAGAGAGAGAGAAGACTACTAGTAGAAGGAAAATCCTTTTGCTCCTTCAGATTTCACAACTCTGAAATGTCTGCCATTTTAACTTCCTTTGATCCAGGGGTTCTTAACTTTTGGTTCATAGGCCCCCTCAAGTGGTTCATGAATAGAATTTAAGGGGCCTGTGCATTTAGAAGGGAGGAAGAAGTACAACTTTAATTTTGCTAGCCTGAAATTTAGCATTTTTATCAATCATGAGTGTAGGCAAAACTACAAAGGATTAGCAGTACCTGTGACTGTCAAAAACATATTTTCATATCATATTACAGTTGTCACAGATTTCTCAAAATATCATTTACACTCATCACTTTTATGAAATTATGGTAGTTATCAAACCTACTGCTAGATCTCATTAACAAATCATTTAAAACATATTTTGAAAACTGTATTTAAATGTAATTAGTTTTCTTTGTAATCTTAGGTATTTTACTTTGTCTTTTAAAAGCATGTCTTCTAAAAAACATCAAGAAGGGTGCCTGGGTGGCTCAGTGGATTAAAGCCTCTGCCTTCGGCTCAGGTCATGATCCCAGGGTCCTGGGATCGAGCCTCACATCAGGCTCTCTGCTCAGCAGGGAGCCTGCGTCCTCCTCTCTCTCTCTCTCTCTCTCTCTCTGCCTACTTGTGATCTCTATCTGTCAAATAAATAAATAAAATCTTAAAAAAAAAAAATCAAGAAGGTATCCTTAGGCTTCCCCAGATGTTAAAAGGGTCTTTGGCACAAAAAGGTTAAGACTTCCTGCTGGTCCATTACATAGCCATGTACCAACTTCATTATCCCAAATTTTTCGTTTCTATATGGCACTGCTCTTATTTTGTTTGATAAGCTACAATTGTCCCAAATACTTCTCCAGGGAAAACAGCCATGTGTCTCTCAACACATTTCTGTTGATCTGACCACCTGTTGGTCCTCTCTTTTTTCACCTGGTCATCAAAAAACCACTCGTTTGGGAGAAGGTAGAATTGGTTCAAGTGTTGGTTCACGTCTTCACTTACATTGACAAACATTACTGAGCACAAGCTACTATGCTACGTACAGCACAGGAACCTCCTAGGAATTTATAGTTTGGGGAGTGGCCAACAAAGAAGAGACAGACCTATGCATAAAGAGTTACTAGACAATGTAGCAGTTGCTTTATTTGGATATACAGAGGTTGATGGTATGTGAGTTGCCAGGGGAAGGCTTCATGCTGGAGATGACACTGAAAGTAAAGGAAATACCATTAAAGGACTGAGTGTGCCAAGACTGGATAAGCAATGTTCAAGAGCCATTACTCTGTTTCCTAAAAATCTTGGAACGTTAAACATAATGGAGTAAGAGATTTCCATCTTGGTATATAGATTCAATTGCCATATTTTATTAGAACAGAGAAAAAGATTGAATCTTTAGGACATTTTCCTTCCTCTACGCATTTGTACAGAGAAACAACATTCATAATCACCCCAGAAAAAAATATTAGGGAAACATTAATCTGAAAAGCATCTTGATATGAAGACTTGTCAGTTTTTCCTAGATGAGTGCATGACACCTGCTGGCCAAATTATAAAATTTCCCTCTCCAAAGGAATGGTGAGTAATAAAACTAATTTTATTAATTCTGTTTCTCTACCAAAGGAATTACATAATAGACCTGGGTTTTCCTTTAATGACCAGCAAGGGAGAGATTTTTTTTCCAAATGGCAAATATGATCCTTGTTTTATTTTTCTAGCTTGAGAAGTTCAAGAAGGTCAAAGAGTTCAGATATTTATTGCAATTTCTTTACCAGTGAGTTACCTAAAATTTGGAGAGAAGTCATGCTTCACTCAAGGTCACAAGCGAGTGGGCTGGCCATTTGATATGAGAATCCTGGTTTCTGTTCTCCTGTGTTCCCAGATTAGGCAAGATCTTCCAGGACAAATGTTTAAGTTGTTAACTTCTCTTCTGTCTCTTGTTATTGGACTCAGTTTTTCATAAGTTTTCCTGCTAATGACATTGCTAATGTTTTATATGAGTCTTTTATTTCTTCTTCTTGACTGGTTGCTGTGGTTAGGACTTCCAATATTATGTTGAATAAAAGTGGGGAGAGTGGGCATCCTTTTCTTATTTCTCATCTTAGAGGAAAAGCTTTAAACTTTTCACCACTGAGTATGATGTTAGCTGTGGCCTTGTCATCCATGGCCTTTATTATGCTGAGGTACATTTCCTCTATGTACACTTTGTTGAATTTTTATCATAAATGGTTGTTCAATTTTGTCAAATGTCGTTTACTTAAAAAAAAAAGCTTCGTTTATTGAGGCAAAATTTACATGAAGTAAAATTCACCAATTTTAAGGATATAGTTTTATGAGGGTTTTTTTCATAAAGAGTTTTATCCATTTATTTGACACAGAGAGAGAAAGCACAAACAGGGGGAGCAGCAGCCAGAGGGAGAGGGAGAAGCAGGCTCTCAGCAAAGCAGGGAGCCAGATGCGGGGCTTGATCCTAGGACCCTGGGACCATGACCTGAACCAGAGGCTTAACCATCTGAGCCACCCAGGCGCCCCAAGGTTTTATGAGTTTTGATAAATATATTTAGTAACACCACCACCACCACAAAAATATCTAAAATGTTCCTATCAGCCCCCGGATTTTCTTTATGCCCTTTGTACAGTCAATTCCCCCCTCCAAAGCCCTGGCCCTGGCAACCACTGATCTATTTCCTGCTTCTATAGTTTTGCCTTTTCCAGAAGATCGTATACACGGAATCTTCTGTGTCTGTCTTCTTTCAGTTGGCTTAACTGATTTGAGATTCAGTCCTATTGCTGCGTGTATCAGTAGTCTGTTCCTTTTCATTGCTGAAAAGCATTCTAATGTATGGATAAACCAAATTATGTTTATTCTTTAACTAGTTATTGGAAATTTGAGTTCTTTTCTGCTTTTGATGGCAATGAATAAAGTTTCAGTAGACATTTGTCTACAGGCCTTTGTGTGGATATAAATTTTCATATCTCTCGGGTAAATACCCAGGCATGGGATTGCTAGGTTATATGGAAAATACATATTTAACTTTACAAGAAACTGGCTCTTCCTTTTTAATAGTAATTTTACACATACTTCTTTATTCTATCCATATTTTAGACTAATTCTAATTGTGTCCCATATCATTGTTGTAGAAGTCTTTTGGGCAAAATAAAGCTTTAACTCCAAGTGTGATGAGAAAGCAACAATAAAAGGCTATTTCACGAGCCTCTTTAAAATAGGCCCAATACTCCTACCTTCTGAGAGGTAAGAGTATTGCATTAAGAGAAGAGGATAGCCTTGGAATCAACTGCAGTCTGTCATTTTGACTTGCTGTGCCACCTTATTTATTAGGCAAATTACCTAACTTCCCTGAATGTCAGTTACTAAATCCTCAAATGTGGGTGATCCTGGTATCTGCACTGCAGGCTTGTTACAAAAATCCCATGGGATCATGTCAGTGCGTGTTCCTCACATAATAGGTACTGCTGGTCCTGCATTAGATTAACAACTTTTGCTAAAAGCTAAAGTCTACATTCTCCAAAACAAATGCTATCACACTAGAGATATTTCAGGATTCATTAGGAATTAATGTGTTTCTTCAAGGGATGTAAATACGCCTCATAGAGACAAATGAGTTTTGTTTGGCGCTAGTGTCTATGATGTATGGGTTTTAAAAATACTGTTATTCTTACACTTTATCACAGATTAGCTTTTGTACTTAATTAAGATCATGTTTTTTATAGGTCACGGAGAAATGCTGTTGTCACATAAATTATGATGATAATAATACCAATGTGTTACAATTTATGTAATACAATGTACCTAGACCAGGGCCCACTTAGCTAAGTAACTTCTGAAAGACCAGTATTATCCTATAGTTCCCCTGAAGAAGATATTCTTAATCAAAAACATTGACAGTCGGTTTTTTACTTTGCTATTTTAAGACTCTTTTTCACTCAGTTTACTGGCAGGTAGTTGAGCTGCTAAAAATGTTAATTAGGTTGCACTGACATCTGCTGGCAACACAGTAAATTCCATAAAAGTAGTGTTTTATAAATTTCTATAGAATCACACAGTTCAGTCTTTCAAAAAAAATTTTTTTTTTGTTTTCAAAACTTGCATTTGCATTCTGGTTTTATCAAATTAAGGGCTGTACCCGATTATTTCTGATTCAGAGTTCAATTTGATTCAAGTGGCTTGTTACCCTGTTGCTGTTGTATCCCTTTGGGATCTTCACAAAGGCCAGGGCAACAGAAGCTTGGTTGAGAAGTAACACGCCTTTTAAATAAATCATAATCTCTTCTAGTCGGCGTTTACCAATAACTGATGGCATCATCTTCTTCCTCGTCGTTGTCACGTCATAATCATTATGTCTTTTGGTTCAAAAACAGTACAACAGTAACGATGTGTATTAATTGAATTCATATTAATTGAATTATTACTGAATTTGTATTCACTTTGAGAAAGGATTCCTGGGGACATAGGCAGAGGGTGTAGGGAAGAAACTAAGCTCCAACAGAGCTTAACTCTAAGGGATTATTTTTTCTTGTCAGAAAGTGTAACGTGGTTCTTTTATTTATTTATTCATTAAAGATTTATTTATTTGAGAGAGAGAGAGAGTACATGAGCATGTGAGCTGGGGCAGGGGCAGAGGGAGAGAGTGGATCTCAAGCCGACTCCATGCTTAGCATGGAGGCCAGCTCAGAGCTTGATCCCACCACCCTGAGGCCATGACCCTGAGATGGTGACCTGAATGGAAACCAAGAGTTGGATGCTTAACTGACTGAGCCACTCAATGCCCCTAACCTCTTCCCTTTAAAACCCACCAATTCAACACTGATTTAGGGTCACGAAATTTTACAGCTGTTAAGAATTTTACTAATCATTTAGTTCATTACCCTCTTTTGTAGATGTGAAAACTGAGACCCAGCTAAATTTACATAACCTAAATCATTACCTAGCTGATAGGAGAAAAATGTTTCCTAATTCTCCCGTTGCAGTGTTCTTTCCTGTATAAATTGTCTTCCCCAGCTGTTTATTAAGTTTATTGCTTAAACCAAAAATACTTAACACTCAAATATGATAATTTGAGAATTTATATTTAGCTTACATTAAGTCAGTCATCCCGACTTTCTCTAAATAGAGATGTGTTATTAAAATATACACTGTATTATGTAATATTGCTCAGTAGTGATTCAGAAATAGGTATCTATCCTAGGTCTTTCCCAGAAACTGAAGCTCTATTTCTTCAGATGTGAAAATAAAGACATATAGACTTGGGGGTTGGGGAGAGAAAGAAAAAAAAAAGATAGGAATAAACCTTAACTAGAAACATTTCTGGCTCTTTGATCAGATTTGGGGTAACAGAATTATGTACCAGAATTCTTATCAGTAATATGTATACATTCCCTGCCCCTTTAGTTTTCTGTCCCATATAATAAGCGCTATTATATGGGATAAAACTTCAGCAGTGCAACTTGCATTGCGGTAAAGTATGTGCTATATAGATAAATTACCAATCATATATTCTATAATATAATGTCAAGCATGTTTTTCCTCAACTTCAGCGCTACTGACATTTTGGGATGCTTAATTCTTTGTGTTGGGGGGTTGCTCTATTCTAAGCCAGTAGCATGCCCCCAACTGTAATAACCAAAATGTCTCCAGACCTTGCCATGTGAACCCTGAGGGTAGAATCAGCCCATTTAAAAACCACTGCTGTAAATTAAAGCTCTTTCCTTCAGGTTTATTTTTGTAAACTACTTAAAATATTCTGACCGAGAATTTTATTCTTTTTCTTTTTAAATAAAATATTGACATATAAAAAGAGAAGCCTTGAGTCATCTCTAGTTTAGATAAACACTTAATTTGAATATTCCATTCTGAGCCAGAGTTAATAAGGTGGGTTTCTTAAATTGTTTTTAGTACTTGCATATTCATTCTTGCTTCTTTATGCTCCAAGGTATAATTTTGGCACAGCTCCTAACTCACGACCAAGTTTCTTTAACTCTTGGCCAAGCTGCTCTTTCTTTATCTGTAATGGCTTTGAAAAAAATTGTGTGCTTTCCTGATGCTACAAAGTTCTCTCTACACATTATGCTCTTTGAAACGAAAAGCAACCAGGGAAGTTTTCAGGCAGGTATTTTCATCCCCATTCTCCAGAGAAAGAAATTAAGTGGAGCCAGGACTCAGTGCATGTCTCCAATGTATGAAATGTTCTTTTTATTTCATCTACAGTAAGTGTATTTTGGGGTCTTATATTGAGAGAACCTTCATGAAAGAAGGAGGAATGGGAAGTGAGGAGGAAGGGAGTAGAGAGAGAGAGAGAGAGAGCACGCGTGCAAAGTTGGGAGATCCCTAGCAGGATACTCAACACTGGTTTATGACAGCATGGGGTGAGGGATGATCACATCTCACCACTGAAGCCCTAGCAGCCAGTGTGACTTGGCACCTCCCCAACCCTCCTCCATCATAGCATAGCCCTCCACTCCAACTCCTCCTCCTGACTTCTTCTACCTCCTGCCCTCCCCTGCATCCCATAGAGCATGTAAGCGCACAAAAAGAAGCAGGCACACCCATCTTTGAGTCAAGGTCTTGGGTCTTTCCAAGAGGAATGAATATGAGCATTTTTTCCTCAGATCTATTTATTTATTGGGGGGCGGGGGTGCAGGGCAGAGGGAGAGAAGAAAGAATCCCAAGCAGGCTCCATGCTGAGCATGGAGCCCCACAGGGGACTCAGTCCCACGACCCATGAGATCATGACCTGAGTGGAAACCAGGAGTTGAACGCTTAACCGACTGAGCTAGCCAGGCGCCCCCTGCCCCCCAATTTTGTTATTGCTGGGACAAGCAAAGGGTCAGCAGTTCATTGCCTATATTTCAAGCCTGGGAACAAAGAGTTTCTAGAAGCACTTCAAAAGCTTCCTGAAGCTTACACTGCCTTTGAATCTTTTGACAGTTGGGCTTCCTGTTTTTCAGCCTTCTTAACAGAGTTCTCGACACAACCAAAGTCCTTCCAGATCCTGCCACCTTTGCGAATTTTATACATGGAAGAAGGAAAGAAAACTTTAAATATACAATGTTGGGAAGTCCAATGGGAAACAGGTGCCCTCAGATGTGATACTAACAGTGCAGCTAAGGAATGCTTCTGGAGGCATATAGCAATATGTATCAAAAACTCTAAAAACACACATACTACTACACAGGTCCAGTTATTGAAGTTCTTGGTCTTACTATAAAGGAATCATTATAGATGTGCTCAAAGGCACGGAAGGGCACTTACCCAAATGTTGTCCTGATAGTAAGAAATCAAATAAAATGGTAGTAGGATTGATTATATAAATCAGAGTTTATCTATCCAATGAAATACCAAATAAATCATTCTATTAAAATAATATGCCTTGGAAAGTCAGGAGGAATAGATACAGATGTGCTTAGCTATTATTAGTGTGGTGGGGCGCTTCTCATTTCTTCTTTATGCTGTTCTGAATAAGCCAAAATTGCTAGTTTTAAGAATAAGAAGAGGAGCATTTGAAATAAAGAAAATGACCTGAAAATTGCCGTGGTTCTCTGCCCATTGTTATACAGGAATAATTTCTTGAATATCTCACCTGGTGGGCCTACGGGCTTTCTAATACCTAGGTGCTGAGTTGTAGAATTAACTGCACTTATTAGCAAAACTTACCCCAAAGGCTTTCATTTATTGGCCATTAAAATGGGCAAGGCATTGTGCTTCGTTGAAATAAGTTATCCCCTTTACTTCTTAAAGCAAACCCCTACATAGATAGGACTCGCATTTTTGCAGATGAGAAAACCAGTGCTCCAAGAAGTTAAGTAAATGTGAGATCTAGGAAGGATTTGAGTCCAGATACCCCCGTGGCACACCTAGCCTCTAAGCTACATTGCTTTCCTCGTGCAGTTTTAAACCTGAGCATCATCTCTTCTCCCGATCACTTGGAGCAAGAATAAGAGGCATGCAGAGGAAGAGTTTCAGTAGAATCAAAGCCACAATGCAAAGTCCTCTGTATCAGACTGAACTTCACTTTGTGATCATATTTGCTCTATGTCTGAAAACATGATACGACTAACTTATGTGGTGCTTAAGACAAGTTTGAGAATACAAAATGGGAAATAAAATCTGGGAATATTTTCCCACTGGAGAATTTCCCCCTGGGGAATGTAGCCAATGCCTCTGCTTTACCCTGAGCAATATATTAGAGTATTTAGAAATTTGTAAAAATACGGACCACAAAAATGTGAGTCTGCTTAATCAAGAGAACATCTGCATGGTAGAAGTTTATTTTATTTATCTCCCAGGTGAATTCCAAGAGGCAAAAAATCACTACCAAGGTTGGCCAAAGCAGATAGTGAACATTATAGGTTTTTAGTGAGGTTCTGGGTTCTACTGGCTTTATCTGACTGCATTAAGACACATACACATGCCAACGTAAAGAAACAACATATGCTACACTAACTGCACAGAGACCTCGAGACCTCATTGTTGGAACATTAACCATGATTATTATAATATTTTCACAGCTTTGCAAATGTGAGAATATAATGACATTATAGGAGGAGGAGAGGGAAAAGGAAGAGAAGGTAGAAGATGGGCTTAATTAAGTATTCCTTGCTACTGGTGTGAACAAGGACGAAACACAGACACCATGTGGAACACAAATACTAATTCACAGAGTGAGCGAGTTAATTTACTGACGCAGACTCCCTATAAAATTCCTCTGTTACGATTCAGTTATTTTTTTCCTGTATGTAATCAAAATATCATCATGATGAATGCCTTGAGTCTTTTTTGGGGGGGAAAAAAAAGCAGCAGTAGCTCTGAATACGAGAGATTACCTTTGTGTATAATACACATAACTCTTTAGTATCCATGAGGTAACCTATGCCTAACAATAAAGATCTTTTGATACTATGGGTTGTAACTTTCGCCAGTTCCTAATAACCATTCTTTGGGAAGATTTTAAGTTTCTTAAACAACACACGGTTTATGTGAAATATAAGAATTAACGTACACTCTCATGGTCAAATTCAGGGACAAAATGCACTACCTGAATCTAGTAACACATTTGCTCCTTGCTGCATAGAAGTTGCACATAAGAAACACAGGCTGCACTTTTTTGTGATCCATGCGGTAAATATTCACAAATATCAAGCAAACAGCTAGACATCCTTCAGCTACTAAAATGAACTCTCCCAGTCACAATGGACTTATCAACGAAATCAAAGCCCTGATGGTTGCATCAAAACCATGCCGGCAGAGTTAGTGCTGAAAAGGGCTGCTTGCAAAGACCACAATGAAAGCACTGGGAGTCATGAGTTTTCCACTTGTTTTTATAAGGGATTGAGACTATTCTCCCTTCACATGGCTTTTCTCTACACCGATGCATCTCAGGCTTCAAATGAAAACAATCATCGTTCAGGGGAAAGTGGAGAAATGCTTTTCTGGAGTTTCTGATCCTGGAGACAACTTGCTATGGGTCCTTAAGGCAAATGCCAGGAGTCAAAGAAATTGGAGAACAGTCTCAGAATGTAAACAATAAAATTGCTGACCAAGGAGTTCTATCCAGGGATGAAAATTCCTTGCAAAAAGATCTATCTTGAGAGTACCAGCTTCTGGTTTTTTGAAGTTCCTGGGAATTTTATGTCCTAGAAGCACAGTACATTTTTTTCCTTTGCAGAGACTTTCTGTAGTGGATAAAATTTCATGATGTTGCTTAAAAAAAAAAAAAAAAACCAAAACCCCCCAAACGAAACAAAACACCAATCCAGCAGAGAGAAGCTACTCAAACACTAAGCAGTTTGGAGGTTTGTTTTTGTTTGAGTTTCATATTTTACTTTTGTGGTTGGCATAGGGAAAACCAAACTGAGAAATCATGATGTTGGAGTATTTTAAGGGCATGCTATCATAGATACTAACAAGCTTATTTATACAGTAAGACCTCTGCAGAAAGTGCTCAGCTCGATGCCACATTCCAGGATAGCCACCGTTAGACTCTTTTTCTAAATTGCCCATGTTTACAGGTTTCACAAATACCCCTGAAGTCTTCCCGGTGTTCTTGGCAATGATAAAATTCATGGCAATATCATCACAGTTCTGGATTTCATCTATCAAGGCATGGACAGCAGCTGGTTGCCTCTGAAACAGGTCAAGGTATTTGCTATTGAAGAAGGAGGCTCCAATCAGCACCATAGAGTACTGGTCACCATTTCCAAACCCTGGTGTTTGCAGTTCAAACCCTCCATAACTGTAGACACCTGATGATGTAGAGACATGCTTTCTAGGAACAAATCCTACAATTTGATCAGGAAATTGCTGAAAAGGTGGAAAAAGAACAATTAAGGGAGGCATTTCTTGAGAGCAGACATGGTGAGAAAGGCAATGATTTATTACAGAGAGAATTAAACTGATATACCAACTTTATTTTAATCTTGACTTCTACATCTCAATTTCATCTAATTCTGGGCAACTTCATAAACCTATGCCCTGATACATTTGCAGGTCAAAATTCCATCACAACCCAAATTGCTACCAAAATTTCTAACCTTACAAATGTTCTCTGAATTCAAACGTTCTCTGATATTAATAAAATCTAGTCACCAAAGAGTCTGGTTCTTCTAAGTTTGCTTCAAAAGAAGCTGACTGTATGAATGCTATTTATTATGGGAGATAAGAAGATAAATTATTTTGAAAACCTGTTTCAATCTCTTAGGAGCATATAAAATTGTGAATCTACAGGTAGGATTCTACTGTTTTTCCATGTTGATTTCAATATTCCTGAAAGTCACTGTTGATCTTAAACAATGTTATATTTTTCTCCCTTCTCAGCTTGGGTGTTTCCTTTTTAAAGATACCAGTAAAAAAAATTATGAGACGTTGTCAGAATCTTTGAAGAAAGGATAGCAGTAAAACCATAAAATTAAGATGAGAGTAACTAAAACTGAAACAAAAACCAGCAAAAAAGAGAAAACCAGTGAATCACAGAAAAGAAGAATTTATAGAGTTAAAAGGTTTAGTTCAATCTCATAAGTAATTTGTGTTTCACTCATTTACTGAACAGACATTAAACTAGGGCCACACACACACACACACACACACACACATCAGGCTGGGTTAAATCCCTTTCCAAAAAAGTCATCATCTGGGGAGGGTATGCTCCAGCTGTGTGGATAAGGAATTCCCATAGGGTGAGATGGTTGTATGCACAGTTGAGTGAGCGTACTGGAAGCACTGAGGACAGGGTGACAGCTGTGTTGCTGGGAGGCAAAGGGAATGGGCAGGGAGTGAAGGATAAAGCCTGGAGGGCTTCAGAGAGGAAGTGCCATTGACATCATCTAGGAGGGTGAACCTTGTTCCACAGGTTCACAGGTTCAAAGGAGGAAAAGTCATAGCATGAATTAGTGGTAATCGGTGAGCGCAAAGGCACGCTAGATGTCCACTCCAGCCTTGCCCGCCTCTATTCCCCGAATCATTCCACTATGCCGGGTACTGATGGGACTGAACTTTAGGAATCAGGTTACCTTGGGCAATGGATTGAAACTGTTCTTGTTTATTCTTCTATGAATAAAACCCAAAATCATATTTATCCATATTACTTGGATTTTCTAATTAAACACAGTTCTTTTATTCCCCCACCCCGCCCAGCCCTTACATTTAAGGTAAATTGATTTTTTTACCTGAAATAGAAATTTCACAGCTGGAATGTTACATGAGAATTTTTTTGCCTAAGAAGCTTTATTTAGAGGGCTGGAAAAACTGCTGTCGGGGGAAAAAACTTTTTGATCTTGGCATAAAGTTAGAAACTGAAGTTTTGAGAGTGCTGATACCTGCTGAGTACTATGACCACTTACCATTAATATCTAATGTTCTTATATCGCATGTAACTAATTAAGGAGGGTTACTGTAGCGCAAATTAGACCATTTATTGGGTAGCACAGTGTTTAATTATTTGACATATCTTCAGAAAACTGGTGTGTAGTCCTGGTTTCTGCAACTTGTAAAAGCCAACTACTATTAATTAACACATACTCAGTAGCAAAGAATTGTATTCATAGAATAGCAAACAATTTATGCCTGTTTATTCCAGCTAGGATTTAGTGGGGAAAAAACAAAATAACTAACTAAATAAATAAACAAAACTACCACCACAATGATGCATGTGGAATTATTACTATTACTAATTCCTAAAAAGCTGTCCCAGCATTAGGATTAAATTTTGTGGGTGTAATAAATGCTTTCTTTTAAAGGAAATTATATACAATATTAATACTTCTGTATAGAAATATACTTCTCATTTGAGACACAGATCTGTAGCCTTAAAGAAAAATATCTCTAGACTCTAGTCTTTGCTATACCAGATCATTTCCTCATTGTTCTCTGGAAGGTAGCTCTAGCTCTTCTCCCCCATATCAAATATAAATCGAATATAGATAAAAGATACCATAACTTGCAGGCTGGCTTGAAGGAACACGAGACATGTTGATTACCATGCAACAAATGTATCTGTCTCTAAGGTAAATCCTGTCTACACTGTTTGAGATGACTCCCACAATAAACCACGCTGCCCAACTAAACCCTAGGGAAAACTTTATACTGCTAAAGTCATAAAGGACAGAGCAACATTACCTGCCAAACTGAGAAAGCAAAGACAAGGTCTTGGGCGCTAATTAGCGTGTCATCGTCTACCATTAACACCGCTGCAACGAAAGGAAAAAAATTTTATATCCAACAGTTTGGAACTGAAAACAAAACTAGTAATGAACAATGGTGCCTAGATAGATCATTCAAATGAATAATTTCCTGAACAAAATTAGTAAACAAGAAATGTATTCCTGGAGAGATTTGTCTAGCAGAAAAAGTGCTTATTTGAATTGTAATTGATATTTATAATTGCCTGAGGAGAAAACTATCATGCATTACCCTAGAAACAAATGAACCTATAAACAAATAAAACTGAGCGTCTTTTAAGCAAATTACCATGCTCCTGAAACTGCTCTGGATGGAAGGAAAAGGGAGGTCGCAAAAAAAATAACATTAAGTGTAAGCTGAATGGCATTTTACTACTTTCTGTGAAACAGTAATATGTAATTAGATCTCATTCACGTTAACCTCTTTGTCACCCTTGCAAGACGTCTGATTTCTTCCCTATGAAACTGCTGCTTGGCACCTTGAAAACTGTCCCTTAAGTTTTCCAGAGTGCTTTCTTTTGATTCCCTCTCTCTTCTTTCTCCACATGGTCAGGACAAGCAGAAGGCTGGAAAGCCACACACCCGCACCCCTGCTCTGGGGAGCGCAGCCCAGGCCAGCTAGGACCCCAGCAGCAACTCACCATTGGTTTCCAGTTCAGGAAAGACCTGGAGTCGATTTCTCATCCTGTTTGTTGTCTGCAGTTTGAAGATCACAGGGACAGGGTGAGGCCCTAGAGAGTTCCATAACTCATCTGGTCCCTTCTCCCCAACGTTGTTCCACACCACAATCACTTTATGCAGATACGGCACAGCCTGATAGTGATTTAAGAGTCTCAGCAAGAGATCTGTTCTGTTGTACGTCTGCATTATTAGAGTAAAGGAATCCGGGGCGGACTTGCCCTGGGATTTCATTTCCCTGCGCAATGTGAGCATCTTGTCTTCCTTGATATTTGGAAGTAAACTGGTCAAAGCCCCAGCTACAAGCAGCAGCACGAGGATGACGACCAAAGAGAAGCGAAGCACGCGAATGCCCATCACTCGCCCGGGAAGTTTGCAGATGTGGCAACACCTGGAATAGGAACGGCAATAAAATGCAGTATTAGCACTCTTCCTAGTTACCACATTTTTGGTTTTGCTTTTTCAAGGAGCACGGAGGCAAATCTTATTTGAGTTGATTTGAATTCGGTTCTCCTTGCCTCTTTGGTAGGGCGACTTGGCCTAAAGAACAATGAAAAGTGGCAGTGACTCGACCTGCCCTTCTGGGCCAGCTTGCTTTCGCAGTTGTGGACTGAAGCTCATCTACACACATGCCAGAACAATTAGCAGTGTATTTCTAAAATCTACCCTCATTTTAACATGAAGAATTTGGACTGAGGACAATCTTTTCAAATGGGGTTACCTTTCTCTTAGTACTGCACTAATCCTTTAAACAGCTTTACTATCAGTGACGTAAGAATGGTGTCTATTTAAAGTGTACAACCTGATGTTCTGATACATGTATACAGCAGGACTTTGAACAGCACAGGTTTGAACTGCATGGGCCCACTTAATATGTGGATTTTTTTCAGTAAATCAAGCCCAGGACCGTCAGTGAATTTTTCTCTGATGATTTTCTTAACAACATTTCCACTTTTCTGACTTACTTTATTTTAAGAATACAGTATATAATACACATACAAAATAAGTGTTTGTCGACTATGTTATAGGTAAGGGTTCTGGTCAATAGTAGGCTAATAGTTGTTAAGTTTTGGGAGAGTCAAAAGTTATATGTGGATTTTCGACTCTGTGGGGCATTGGCCTCACATTGTTCAAAGGTCAGTTACACTCTGATGTGCAAAATTTAAAAGTACTTTTTGGTAGCAAACTTTTTTCCAAATGAAATCATAGGCAGAAACCTAATAAAAGAAACAGATAATAATGGTAGCAGCAGCGGCAACAAACAATTGTTGTGGGTTTACTACTTATCAGGCCGTGTACTATGTGCTTCGCATATCATGGTATGTACTTATTCACTCAGTATAAGAAACAAATAGTTATGAGTGCTTACTGTACCAAGCACTGTTCTAGGACCTGTGCATACAGCAATGAATAAGATAATGTCTCTGCTATTAGACGCAGAGGAAATAGTAGAGAGAGGCAGATGAAAAGTAAGCTCAAAGATAAGTTAGTGTAGTGGTAACAGAGAACACAGCAGAGCAAGGGCCAGATGACCAGGGATCTTGTCAGCCAAATAAGGAGTATCAATGTTATTCTAATTGAGATGGGAAGCCATTAGAAGGTTTTAATCAGGGCAGGGACAGGATCTAGTTTATCTTTTACTATAGTCTGGATACTTAGGTTAACTATCTTTCTCAAGATTATGAAGCCACTAAGAAATGGATCTGGACTCTATATACCCAAGAAAATCTGCTGCCAGAGCCAGGCTGTTCCTCATTATGGGCTAAGGAATGTACTGCCGGATGTAAATTCAGGCTGAATGGAGGGAGGACTCTGGAGCTTCCGAATCATCCTCAAAGTCCAGGAGGCTCAGAAGGTACTGTAAGCAGCTACATACTCTCCTATTCCTCACTAGACCTAAAAGATCCGCCTGCGAAGGTCACAGAACAGTAGGTGAACACCTGATGAATGTAGTCTGGACATTCACTGGTCACACGTTCCTGGCTGATCAGACCTCTCAGACACGTATGTAAGAAAAGACAGAATCGAATAGGCAGTTTTACAGAGACCCAGAGCTCTGATTTCCTAGCCTCCGACACAGTTCACTATCATCCTTGCTGCCTTCTTCTGAGCACTGTCAACTTTCCATTGTTGCTCGGGTTTACACTATCATTACTATTCTGCTAGTTCTGCTTCTGATTCGACTTTACTTGCTCCTCCACAGGCCTCCATAAGCCTTCTAGGTAAGTCCTTATTTTGTATTTTGGCAGCTGAGACTTTATACACATCTCAGCATATATATCCTAGAGCTATTCAAGTGTTCTGTTCAAGTACAAAAGCCAGAAATGAGGAACAAGAATATTCAAAGATATTTACCCATAAAAAGACAGAAAACAAAAATCATTTGGAAAACACCTTTAAGGGCACCTGGGTGGCTCAGTGGGTTAAAGCCTCTGCCTTCGGTTCAGGTCTTGATCCCAGGGTCCTGGAATCGAGCCTGGCATCGGGCTCTCTGCTCAGCAGGGAGCCTACTTCCTCCTCTCTCTCTCTGCCTGCTGCTCTGCTTACTTGTGATCTCTGTCAAATAAATAAAATCTTAAAAAAAAAAAAAAACCTTTAAGAAAAAAATAGATCTTAGAAGTGGAAAGAATGAGATATTATTCTTGATGACTTTAATGGATCCATCATCTACCCTCTCTTATTATTTTTAATACAATTTCTCTTCTTAGGGAGGCCTGGGTTAAGCAATTTAAGTCGGTTAAGCAACTGCCTTAGGCTCAGATCAGGATCCCAGGGTCCTGGGATCAAGCCCCCCTTTGGGCTTCCTGCTCAGTGGGGTGTCTGCCTGTCCCTCTCCCTCTGCCTCTTCCCCAGCTTGTGCTCTCTCTCAAATAAATAAATTCTAAAAATCTTCTTAAAAATTTCTCTTCTTGGGGAGCCTGGGTGGCTCAGTGGGTTAAAGCCTCTGCCTTCGCCTCAGGTCGTGATCCCAGGGTCCTGGGATCTAGCCCCGCATAGGGCTCTCTGCTCCGCAGGGAGCCTGCTTCCTCCTCTCTCTCTGCCTGCCTCTCTGCCTACTTATGATCTCTGTCTGTCAAATAAATAAATAAAATCTTAAAAAAAAATTTCTCTTCTTAGATGATACAATAAAAGAATACTCTCATTTATTCCACAATATAGACAAATGTGATAAAGCTGAGGAAACTACTTACTGCTCCCTCCCAGCAGTGGTATGCCAACGGCACCGAGCCACCCTCGCTGTTCTGTGTACCACTGCCTCTGTACAGTTTAGTTTTGGTTGTCGCCATCTCCTTAGAAAAGTTCACTGTGTGTAGATGCCTATGCTCTTGACTCCACACTCTGTCGTTTAACTGGGCGTGTGCAGCCAGACCACTGTACCGCAGCCAACCCTAAGACTGTAATCTAAATCTTCCCATCTCCAGATTAGATTCCCAGTGAAATCTCACTTTAATTTCCAAATGATGTTCAGTCAACCTTTTGTTTTTCATGGAGGAGATTTAGCAGTGGTGGAATTCAAGTGACAATCCCACTCCCGTGATCTTGTTCATGTGGTAAGGAGTGTTTTGCGATTGTAGAAACGGTTTCTCCATATACAGTTCAGCAAGGACATAAAGAGACCATATGGACCATGCCTTTAACATCTCCCTTTGAAGTGTATGAGAATGGGGAATGGAGAATTCTGTCTGACAGGGCTAGGGGCATCGGCTCCATGATTGGAGAGTGCATTGAGGCCTGTGCATGCAAAGAAAAGCTTATGTATAAGATCAAGGGGATGGTCATTGTCATTCAGCAGCTCTCACTTTGCAATAGTCCAGATTTGGAAAGCAATGTTACCTTGTAGTAACCTTTTCAGAGAGTTTTCAAAGAATATTCTCTCCTGGACTTTCTCTGCAGCATGTTCTGTTAAGAAAAGCAATTTTGTGTTTCTCCTTTTATCACGGCCTCACTCAAGATATGAATAAAATGAATTATATTTGAAGTAACCTCAGCTTACTATGATTATTTTTCAAGGACAGTAATTTAACGCTGTAGAATACTGTATTTTTCATTGCATACACCCTCTTACTAAAACAACACATACTGTTAATGTAATCAACCAAGGAAAAACCATTATGAATTAATAATCTTGGTTCAAAGGCCTTGAAAATTCTTCTAATATATTGAATCAAAAGCAGGTCTCAAAAAACATATTTTCAGTTCTGCATAAAAATGGCTAGCTATAGGGGCACCTAGGTGGCTCAGTGGGTTAAAGCCTCTGCCTTCGGCTCGGGTCGTGATCCCGGGGTCCTAAGATCGAGCCCCGCATCGGGTCTGCTCAGCAGAGAGCCTGCTTCCTCCTCTCTCTCTGCCTGCCTCTCTGCCTACTTGAGATCTGTCTGTCAAATAAATAAATAAAATCTTAAAAAAAAAAAAAGGCTAGCTATAAACAGTCAGAGCAAAGAATCATCCAAAAACTGCATTAAAGTATACCCTGATTAAGATCTTTGTGTTCATTTTCTACAGCCAAGTAGGAATAGCATATTGCAAAACTTACACAAAGGTGTTTCTAGTTTCTAAAGCAGACATGGGTAACTATCTGGCAATATTAGTGCAGAAAAAGTAATGAAATTAATTACTATAGCCTACTATCAATATAATTATGTAATTCTATTTATATACAATTATGTAATTATATACCCTACTATAAATATTGTCAAAGACACACACAAGTATTTTACTTTAACCTATACTTTTAAGTAGGATTTAGCCCCATGACCATCACAGAAATTTCCTCTTTCAGATAACTCCTAATCCCTGTTTTACCTATGTCAAAAAATGTGTTGGGAGATGTGAGTAATTTATCTTTAGAAACACAGCATATGGGGCGTTGTGTGGCTCAGTGGGTTAAAGCCTCTGCCTTCGGCTCAGGTCATGATCTCAGGGTCCTGGGATCGAGCCCCGCATCAGGCTCTCCGCTATGCAGGGAGCCTGCTTCCTCCTCTCTCTCCCTGCCTGCCTCTCTGCCTACTTGCCAAATAAATAAAATCTTAAAAAAAAAAAAAAAAAGAAAGAAACACAGCATAAATATTTCATATGGTATTTACTAAATAATGCAACCCAATACGATCATGTAAAATTTTTAGTCTGTACAGAAAAGCAAGAAGAGCAAGAACTCCAGAGATCGCAGGGCAAGCAGCAAGTCTACACTTTGAGAACAGGTGAAGTTCGGGACTCCACGGTTGGCCCACTAGAAACAGTTTCAGATCAGTCTGGAGAATAACGATGACTTCACTGGGTGTCTGGATTTCAGTTTCTAGCTTTCTTCTATCCTTTCTCCAGAGAAAGAACTTACCACCAAATTCACAGCTTTGAGCTTTGAACAGGAGATATGAGGAAGAACACATCTAGGATAGTCTACATCTTATGTGGAAAGAACCAAGAAGTAAATGGAGGCTCCTCCCAGTTCTCTTGCCCTCAACTCCTACACCCTCTTCTTAGACTTTTTTTCTTATTTTCTTGAGATTTTATTTATTTATTCATGAGAGACAGAGAGAGAGGGAGAAGCAGGCTCTCCACTGAGCAGGAAGCCCGATGCGGGACTCAATCCAGGACCCTGGGATCATGACCTGAGCAGAAGGCAGACGCTTAACCATCTAAGCCACCCAGGCATTCTTCTTGGTTTTGTTTTTTTTTTTAAATGTCTGTATATATTTACTGACACCCTGTCTCAGTCTAAAAAGGATCTGACAGCTTAACTAATACTTCTCTGCCTTTCTCCAATCCATGACTACCATAGATTAAATGTGACTTTAATAAACACAGTAAATGTCAGCAAAACAAAACAAAAGGTCTTCCTTTCTCTTCTCCTGATCATCTGAAAAATCAAAGACCTCCCCAAATGATATTTTTCACATATACATTAACTTACTAGTTCTTCATAGGTAGAGAGCATATCCTTTTATTTTCATATTGTTATTCTAGCATCTTCTTTTTTTTTTTTTTTAAGATTTTTATTTAACAGAGAGAGAGATCACAAGTATGCAGAGAGGCAGGCAAAGAGAGAGGGGGAAACAGGCTCCCTGCTGAGCAGAGAGTCCGATGTGGGGCTTGATCCCAGGACCCTGAGATCATGACCTGAGCTGAAGGCAGAGGCTTAACCCGCTGAGCCACCCAGGCACCCCTTATTCTAGCATCTTCTACACCAGGAGTTTTCAATGGGGGGATGACTCTATCCTCTGGGTGACACGTAGCAAAAACTGGAGCCAATTTCGATTGTCAGGACTGAGGAAGAGATGCTACTGAGTGGGGAGATGTCAGAGTTGCTGCTAAAATCCTGCAATTGACAGGACACCCCTCCAAAGGGAAGAATTATCCAGCTTCACATGCCAATAACGTTGAGGTTGAAAACCCTGCTCTACATCTACTTTACGTAACACGATGTACCTGAACATGATCAGGGAAGGACTGCTAGCCAGGTTGCCTCTGAACACCTTATCACCCTGGTTCTACTCGAACAGTAAGGGGTAAAGCCACGGATCCAAAACTGCCCCAGTATTTATACGCTTTACTGTACAAATACATAAGCCAAAAGACAGCTCAGAGCTCTAAGTCACTTCCTTACTTCAGAAAGAACTCAAGGTCCGGGCGTGAGGAACTAGCCTTGGCTCATGCACCCAGCACACCAGCGGCAGATCCAGCACAAGAATCCAGATCTCCTGATGGCATCATCCAGAACTCTTCCCCCTGTGTTAAGGTAAATTCTGCAAGGGTATAGCAAAGTATCACCACACAAGACTGTCACTATCTGTACAATAATATAAATATTTATGCTTGGTATGCTGGGGTGTTTTTTACAACTCTATTAAGATTTATTTAATATACCCTAAATTTCACCCACTTAAAGTACAGTTGACTCTTCAATAACATAGGTATTAGGGACACCAGCTACTCCACTCTGCACAATCAAACCCCATGTATAACTTTTAACTCCCCCAAGACTTAACTACTAGTAGCCTACTGTTGACCAGAAGCCTTAGTGTAACACGAACATTGGATTAACACAATTTGTACGTTATACGTATTATAGACTGCATTCTTACAATAAAGTAAGCGAGAGAAAAGGCAATGTTATTAAGAAAATCATAAGGAAAAGAAAATCCATTGATAGCACTGTACTGTATTTATTTAAAAATACCTGCATGTAAGGGACATGCGCAGTTCAAACCCATGTTGTTTGAGGGTCAACTAAACACTTCGGTGGCTTTCATTGTATTCACCGGCAACCAGCACCACACTCTAATTTTAACACATTTTCTATATCCCCCAAAGAAGCCCCAGACCCATTCATTAGCAGTCATCCCCTCTGCCCGCACCCTGTTCTCATCTCCCCGACTTCGCCCTCCCCCACACCAGGCAATCACTAGTCTACTTTCTGTCTCCATAGATATGCCTATTCTGAACATTGCATTTAATGGAATCATACGTGTGGTTGTTGTGATCAGCTTTCTTCCCTTAGCAGAATGTCTTCAAGGTTCATCCATGTCCATATATATATATATATATATATATATATATATATATATATCAGTACCTCGCTCATGTTTTTTTATTGCCACATAGCCTTCAATTTCCACATAGATATAACACATTTTGTTTATCTATCATTTGCTGGACATTTGGGTTATTTCCCCATTTTGCTATTATGAGTAATGCTGCTTATGAACATATATGGACAAGTTTTTTATGTGACCATATGTTTTCATTTCTCTTAGGTATGTACTTAGTAGTGGAACTGTGGGGTCACTATGTCAGAAATTTTTTAACATCTGAGAGTTGAATAGCTTTTGGAAGAGCATTATTTGAAATGCTAAAAAATTTTTCTTAAATGTGGGTATAAAAGTAAGAAAGTAAATAATGTATAATCTATAAAGTGACAGTTGCAAATTCTCTAATGGGTGTCACTAAATGGACCAAGCAATCTGAATTTTCAAAGACCCACTAGTCACTTATTTACTTACATCATCTATCCAAACTCCCTAGAAGGAAAGCTGTTGAATGAATAATCCTTTCCTCGGGGCTAGTACCTTCAGACTGAAAAAGCAACAATTATCCAGACGAAGCTGAAAACAAATATGCCAGAGCATAGTATGAACAAAGATTAGTTATGTCCTCTGACTCATGAAGTAGAAAAGCAGCGAGCAGTCTGACGTCGTACATTGAGAAGCTGTCATTTTCATTTTGATGCCACAGATGGCGGAGGAACGATAACTATTCTGCCATTTCACTACTAGATTTGTCTCATGTCGTACAGATTGTTTTCTCCTCTGGTTCCTCCCGCAAAATATGTACTTGTCGAAAAACTGATGATTATAGAATAGAGATGCTCAGAAAAGGGCCTTCAGCTGCCAAGACGTAAAATCATCTCCGCAGTGGAATGCAGAGGCCAATTCAGAACCTGGGCTTTCCTTCCGTGAACGTGCACGAGCTGTAAGAGACAGCTATGCAACTGACGAGAAGTTTCTGCCCAGGTTTATGGCATGCAGATGACACACACCGCTCAATCCACAGCAAAGGGACAGATGGTGCCAAATTCCGGGACTTGGCTCTTACGACACCAACAGCCAGTGTGCCGGCCTAGGACTCCCATGTGCTGGTACATGTTATTTTCTCCACCTACAAAGCCCTTTCTTGTCCCCACCTGATAAACTCACACTCCCGGGCCCCTCCCAAGTCTCTTTCAAACATCCCCTCCCCTGCAAACACTGCTCAAGCTCTCCAACCTCAGTGCTCCTGGGAACTCAGAACATGGTGCCACTAGGCTTTGTTCCCAGGTATCACAACCATTGACTATGCTCCTTTTTGAATCTGACTGTACCTGGAAGGCAGTTTCCATTAGTCTTTGTCATCCAGGACAGCGCCAGGCCGTTTTTTGAGTAAGTGCTGTCAACTCTTTGTGGTTAAATGGGGTGAGGGACTCTCTGTTTAAACCTTCTTCAACTCCACAATGGATAAGAAATGCTTGAAACTAACAGAACAGACTTAAATTAAATGTGAATGAAGGCCCAGTTAAGACTAGGTAGTAACCAAGAAACCAATCCCTATGTAAAAGACCTGAGTTATCCCCCATTTGGTGACTAGAACAGCCAGTCAGAAATGTCGTCTCAAGCACGAGGCATGTTTCTACTTTCAGTTTTGTGGCCAAGCTACTTGATAAATAAAAACATCCCAGAATGCTCATTTTTCAAAAATCTTTTCAAAGATATTCTGCATTAAAATGCCTTTGCACATCCTTGTTTCTATGGAAGCTCTTGGGAGAATGAGCTGATTTGCCTTGGGGGGAAATCATCACTTCCTAGGTAATATTGTCCTCGTGAATTTCCCCAAACTTCAAGGAGCTAACAAAAATGAGAAGCTAGATGACTTAATCTGGCAGGCAGCATACAGGATTTAAACCAACAGAAAATAAAATCTTACCTAGTTGAGAAATGAAATTTTAGACTGGGTCCAGACACTGACCAAAAAAACTCCTTAGACTTCAAGACAATTGGCAGAAAAAGAAAACTGAGAACACTGCTGCCAAGTGTCATTCACTATTGCCCATAGTAAGCCTCTTCCATTAAAATTTCAAGCCACACACATTAAGAATTTACTTCCCGGCAAAACACAGAATGCCAGAAATAGCACACAAAAGGTCACTTTTCTTTACAAGTTTTTTCCAGGTGCTATCCAGCATTCTGAGAAGAGTTTTGCCTTTAGTATTTTCTACATATTCAAGAAATTCATTCTTTTCACTGTTATTTTAGTAGTGCCATGCCACTTTTCTCATCCTTTACCAACTGCTATCTTCTGCTTCCTAAATGATTTTCCCTCACTCTTCCTCCTGGGGAACCCATCTGTTCTTACAAGGCTCTTCCTAACTCCCATCACTTTCTTCACAAGTCTAAACACATCAAAATAAGTTAAATGATTTTGTGTTACCAATAAATATTCTTTATTATTCATATATAGAAATAGGAAATTATTTAGGAATAGGAAAACCAAGAGTAGGGATAGACTTACAGTAATAATAAAAGTGTCTGTAATGTGGGATTCATCTTGTGATCCTGCTGTACTTAGGATCGATTATATAGTGTTCAGAATGGATCATTTAGGTGACCACAATCTGGACCAAATGAGTCATGGACTAGCTGTTCGGATAAATACAATTAGTCTTTTCTGGTCACAGTAAAACTGGCTACATATATAAGATCACTGACAGCCAGTTTAAAGCCTGTCCTTTAGAAGGCTTAGTTCTGGCCCTCACTGCATTTTGAAATTGTAGTTCTGCAACAGTATTGCTAAAGCAGATGGATAAATAGCTACATTTACTGCAATATCGCATTTGACTAGATAGATGCTGTGACAGGTCATTTCTCACTGCAGGCTGTAAGGAAAGAATTTCTGTACTGGGCACATGAAAGATCACGTTCTCCTGTTGGCAGCCAGGCAGAGTGAGCCATTCCTTTATAGGTAAATCAGGTCTGAATGAACACCAAGGGTAGCATTTAAAGAAAGGATAACGGACAGTAAGTACCTGTGTTTCCACTTCTCTCCCCATTCCCACCCTTTTATTCATAGCAAAAGCTGCCCAACAGTCCTGGCTTTTTTTTTTTTTTTTTAAGCTCCTAAGCCTGTAAAAAGCATCAGATTCCTTTTCTATACTTCCTCAGACAGCTACTATCAATTAATTGGATTTGCTTCATTATCACTGATTTAAGAGGAAATAACACCTTAAGTATTATATGGAACTTTTTTAAAAAAGTACCTCCTCCTTGAATCCAGCCATTTGTTACCGAGAGAGACAGCAAGTTCCTCTCTACCCTCAAAGCGCCCAGGTTATGTTACATAAAACTATGCAAGATGAAAGTTCACTTTCGCCTTGCATCTTTCTCCGGGAATTGCCAATTAATTGCAGCAATGATGAAGATAATGATGATGATGATGTTTGGAGATAACCAATTCCAGGGACATGTATTAGGGCAGGAGTAGGAATGGCCTTATTTCTAAGAGGAATATCCATGACTTGTAAGGATCCAAGGAGTCAATGCATCCTTAGAAGAAAGCCTAGAAATAGAAAAGCATTTTTAGCTCAGTACAGTGCCATGCAAAATTAGTTCCAGAAATGGGTCAAAAGAAACCAAGTACATCTGCAAATATATTACTTTTACCATTCTAGCATAATAGAGTTTTTCATTTGAACTTCTGTTTCAATCACAGGAAAACGGAGAGAAGGTAAGATTGTTAGGCAACGGATCTCTGGAATATTCTATGGAAACTTCTCTTTTAGAAAACAGTGGTGTTCAGCAATAAACTCACATTCCAAAATCGCTAAGAGAAACAGATTTCATACATATGAATTATAATTTATAAATAGTTTCAGATATCAAACTGACATCAAAGCAATCCTGGCTCATACAAGCTTTCTAACTTTATTAAAGGAAAGTCCGAATCCCCATGGCAAATATCCACCAGTCAACAAACATTTACAGGTACTTACCCTGTGCCCAGCACTGTCAGGCACTAGGGATGGTAACGCAAAGAGAACCCAGTTCCTGCCCTCACAGAGCTCAGCAATAGTAATGAAAACTGTCAGACCTCTGCCACCTGTGTGTTATATAATATCTCAAATCAGTAAGGTTCAAATCTTAAGAGACAAGGAAATTAAAATATATCCACCCCCATTTTAGAGATGGGATGGCGGAGATTGAGACTATGAAGTGATTCTCCCTGAGCCACAGAAAGAGTGGTTGGTCACACCAAACTCCACACTTTTGCCATTTTGTATTTTCAGTGTCTTGTGTAGTCTCTTATCTTCACCTTTGTTCTAGTCTACAAGAATATTTTAACTTTATGGGTATTGGCTTTATTCCATACTATTTCGATGGGTAAGACTAAAGGTGGCCTTAAAGAATTTTCTAACGGACCCTGGCTCAAGTTTTCCAAGGAAACAAGAGTATTTCTAGAGGAAATAATTTCTCTTAGAGAAAAATATTGGTAGTACACTCATGTGCACAGCAGCATTGTTCACAAGAGCCAAAAGATGGAAGCAATCCAATATCCATTAACAGAAGAATGGCTAAGCAAATTGTGGTATATACATACGATGAAATAGTCTTTAGCCTTTAAAAGGAAGAAAATTCTACCACATGCTACACCGTGGATGAACCTTGAGGCTATTATGCTAAGTGAAATAAACCAGTCACAAAAAGACAAACTGATATGAGGCATCTAGAGATTCACAGAGACAAAAATTAGAATGGTGGTTGCCAGGGGCTGGGAGAAGGGGGAAATGGGGAGTTGGTTGATGAGTGTAGCATTTCAGTTCTGCCAAATGAAAAAGTTCTGGAGCATGGTTGCTCAGCAATGTAAATATTCTGAATATTATGGAACTACACACTTAAAAATGGTTAAGATAGCAAATACTGTGTTATGTGTATTTTACCCCAATTTTTAAAAAACAAAAAAAAAAACAAACAAAACCCCATACTGGTACTTACCTCATTATGATAAAGTTTTAACTTTTTAAAAAATTTTCTTAATGGCTTCTGTAATTGATAGGAACAGGATCTCTTGGTGCTATTAGGGGAAATCAAAGATTTTTCTGTGATGTTTTTGTCAACCATCAGGAAATTTTTAAAAATGCTTTCAATGCCATGGCCTATAAGCTTCAGATTATTTTTAGAAATTAAAATGAGTTACTCTGTGTTCTAAAAATTACAGTTAGGCAGTGAGATAGATAAAGTCTTCCTGTGAGCCTGGAGCTAACCTTGCTATGTTTTGTGTTCACCTTTGGGAAGTATGCAGAAGCAGACTAAACTCATATTATCCCGCCTGTCTGATGTGCTTTTACATTTGAAACCTATATGCCATATATATGTGCCATGGAGCAAAACCTTGGAATGCGTTAGCAATTTACCCTGACATTCGATTTCTAGATTTTTAAGAATCTGTAGTTTTATCCACCATCACACCTTCTTTATTCAGTCAAGGTTCATGGGGCATTCAATTTGAAGCACCAAACAAGCATGGGGTCTAAAATAGGGCTGCATTAAATGCCAGGGTTGATTACTAAGGAATGACAGATGGCACCCTTCCTATTCCTTACTGACGACTGCCTGAAAGGAGCTGGAACCCTGACTGGAGATAAGCATCTGCCCCTTCATCCGCTCTGCATTCAATCCTCACAGTCCTCAATCACATGTTTGAGAAGCTGGGTTTTTTTCCATCGTATAGTCTGCCTAGTTAGTGTAATGCAGTTAACTAGTAGAAAATGATCTAAACAAATATTTCAAAGTTCAGGGTAGAAATCCATTTATTAATTTTAAAATGTTTTTACAATATCTATTTTTATGACCTAAGAAACCCCTTTTAATCTTTTAAGACAAGAAAGAATGAAGAATTATGATTGGAATCTTTCAAAATCCTGCATCTGTAATGACCACCTGAATTGAGCTGAAGAATCATTTTCAATTTTCCAAAATAATGTTCTTTCACGAAACAAGTTATCTGAAGGGGCAACAGGATGGCTGGGACAAAAGGCTTGGTATATTATCAAAAGACTCACTGAGTGACAGTTGCCTCCCTTTGATACACCAAGGGCTTACCTTGTGCACATCTGAAACATCACACAATTCTAAAATCCTAGACTGATTTGCCTGTCACCCCTTCTCCTCACATCAGCTGCTGCTTCCCATAAAATTCTTCCAGGGAAAGAATTTGGACTTAACTGGCTTTATAATTATTTTCCTCCTCCCACCCTGTACCCAGCACAGAGCCTAGCAGATAGTAGAAACTCATTAAATGACTCCTGAATGAAAGAAACTAACTTTAACTTTGATATGACAATATATATTGGTCAACATATATGGAAGAAATATTATTTCAGAATGAAAAAAGAAGTGAAATGCAAACATTTCTCACTTGTAGAACTTTTCCTCATTTAACTAGTGTTCAATTTCTATTTCCAATAAAATGCCTTTAGTATCAAAGTTACTAATTATGTCATCTAAGACTGAAAGATGTGAAGTGCCATTGTCACTTTTTGAAAGGAGAAGGCCGTCACGGGAATACTATATCTTTGAGGGTGGGGAGTGGGGCAATTTGGGAGTCCCAGGAAACCAATATAACTGAAATTAAACTTCAATTTCTCCAACTTATTTCAAAAGTATTTGAAAGGAGTAATGGGGTAATGCAGATTTCTTCATAAACCAGCTGAGCAATTTCTCATTCATAGCAATAGAGGATAAAATGCAGAATTCATTTTCGGAGGTGGAATGCAAAAATACAGGCTCAAACTGCAGCTGACCTTGATGAATTAAGAGAATACGGAAAATCAGTTACTGAAATTTGGCTATTTCTATACATCTCCCACCCCTCCCCAATTACATCACATTGAAATAAAGCCGTTTTGGACAAAAACCCAATTACCATGGAAATATATATCTTTAACCTAGTTTGCACCCACTTAATATTTCCCCAGCAGTGCAGGAGAGTAAAATTCAAAGTCTATGGCTCATATAAAAGCCTCCAAAAAAAAAAAAGTAAATCCTACTAATTGAAAATACTTCTATGTTTAAAATAATGAAACCTAGGCCAAGAAAGGCAAAAATACTCTTCACAGAACTTAATTTCTGGAATCTAGCTGTTTTACACAGCAGTTTTCATTAACATGAACACTGAAAAAAAATTACATTTTCAAAAATAAAGACAACGAATCACTACCCCATTCACGCACAAAGTTCCAAGAACGAGAGCAAAACATGTATATATCCTCACTGCAAAACATTTTTTAGCACGAGAGCATTTGCTATTTCCTTACCTCGAGTGCAGAAGATTGCAGCGGGGCCAGCCGATTTATTTGCTTGCAGCCTGGTTCTCATAGAACGGAAGGGGCGTCTCGCTTGCTCATTTTTTGTTTGTTTTTGTTGTTTGTTTGTTTGTTTGTTTATTTTCTAAACCCAGCAACGTGCATCCACCCTGCCTCATTCGCTGAGCGATTAACCTGAAAACCACACCGCCCGCAAAGTGAGCGCCTGAAGCGGGGGACAGTCCCCGGGTGGCCGCCCCTCCCTCCCGGTGACGCTCCACTTCCTGTTAGACTAAAAGGCAGTTCCCAAGAAGCTCGGTTTTGTAGTTTCCAGCCCACTTCCAAAAAAGCCAGTCCTTCTTTTCCCCCATTTCTTCCCCAAGGTAACAACTTTTAATCATTCACGTGATGGGCCACCTGACCTAATCCCAACAATTTTCCGGAAAGGCGCCCGCAGGAACGTTCCAACGACTGTGGGTGCCCGGGACAAGCCCGAGAGCTCGCCTCTCTGCGCCCCGCGCGTCCTCGCGCCCCACCGGCGGGTCAGCGCCTACAGCACCTCCCTCAAAGGCGCAGGGAGGGTCTGACAAGAATTACAGCCGCGGCTGCGGCCCCCGGGATGACCTGGAAGTGAAGGGGACCTGCAAGAACTCGAGAGTTTTGAGGGGCTCGCGGATGGAGACTGTCCGGGAGGCGATGCCTTACCCAAACCTCAATTCCAACACGGTCTCTCTGAGGGGTTTCCTTTAAAGGGCTTCTTCTGGATTCATTTAACATTCTTTCGAAAGGCATGTATTGATTGCCTCACACTTGGCCGTACGGAAGGCCAGGCTCTGTTTTCGGGGACCGGCGGACTAGGACTTGGGTGGCCCCCGAGTTCCCCCAGCAAAACCATCACTTGCGCTTCCTGCAGGCTGGCGGCTGCAGTACAGGTTGCCGCCTGGGTTCTAAAGCATTGCCATCTCAGACCCCGGGATTTAATGCCAATAGGGGGAAATGGCGAAAGGGCAGGCGCTGGACGCCCGCGCATCCGGGAATATCAGTGGTAGGCGGTCGGGGTGGGCGAGAGCGGGCCTTCAGCCTCCCAGGCATCCCAGTCTGTGGGCCGCCACCTTGGGATTTTATTCGTGCCTACATCTCAGGGGGGCTCACTACCCAACAGTTGCCACCTTTTTCTGCCCCCTGTTACCTCTTAGCAGCTCCCACCCCGCCCCCGCCGTAAGCCCCGCCCCCGCCGCGCTGGCTCCGCCCCAGGCCCCGCCTCCCCCTTTCGCGTCCCAGGACGCGTTGCGCGGCCCGGGCCGGAAGTCGGCGAGTTCCCGGGTGTGTGTCTGTGTCTGTCTGTGTCTCCAAGCGGCGCGCGGCCCGGGACAAACGCTGGGGAATCCCGTCTGAGGCGTCACCACTGTCATTGCCATCACCCACGGATCCACTTCTAGAGGGGAGTAGACCCGGCCTTTCGCCGGGCAGAGAAGATGTTGCCCCTGTCCATCAAGGACGATGAATACAAACCACCCAAGTTCAATCTGTTCGGCAAGATTTCGGGCTGGTTTAGGTGCGGGGTGCTATTTTTGCGGGAAGGGGGTACCCTGTCGAAGGGGAGAAGGCCCAGACCTAAGGATGGCCCGAGGTCCAGGGCGGGAGCGTCAGGGACAGCTTCCTTCGCTGTGAGGAAAGGAGCGTTTGGACTGGGAGGGTCTTGAAAGGGCACCCAACCTCCGGGTCCTGGCACCCCTTTGACTCCCGCCTCTTCTCCACTTTTATCACTCCCAGGTCTATCCTGTCGGACAAGACGTCCCGGAACCTGTTTTTCTTCCTGTGCCTGAACCTCTCTTTCGCTTTTGTTGAACTACTCTACGGCATCTGGAGCAACTGGTAACCAAAAGGGAAAAGCAGGGCGGAAGCAGGGGGTGGGGGAGACGAAGCACTGTTTGCTTAGTGCCACGTAGCTCCTCACCAGGAGGTTCAGGTCTTGCCTTTGCCATTCAGCTCTGCTGCTGAGTTGCTTTCTCAATTTCACACCAATCTGGCAAGGCTACGTTGAAGATCGGGGCCCATCGTGTGCAGTAGCATTAAGATTTGGGTTCCGCCCTCCCACCCCTCCCGTCAAACAAGAGTGACAAGTCTCCTTCATTTTGGCTGATAGTCATCCTTGACTACAGACCTTAGCTTTGCTCACTTTCTTGAAATTGGGAGAAACCTTTTTCCTGCCTCTTTGGGGGTGGGAGTGTTCCTTGCTTCCCTTGTGGGGGAGTGGCATTTGGTTTTCACCCTTAAGATTCCGAGAGGGAATATCTGAGATGTTCAGCTTAATTTATTAGGTCTTGGAATGGGAAAGGGCTTTATAAAGGGGATACCCGGAGAAATATGTTACAGCTGTCTCATGATTTTCCTCTGATTTTGACTGCAGTAGAAAATCCCATATAGTTTTCTACAAACTTACATCTCTTGAATTGATGGGTTTGTGTGTGCCATCTTGGGGTTTGTTTGATTTTGAAACTTCTTCAGGAAGACCAAAATTCAGGGATTCTGTAAATGAAGCACTGTTATCTGGGTATTTGCTGTTAAATAACGTAAAGGCTTGTAAAATTCTTCAGCTAACAATAAGATCATTACACTTCTAAGTGTGCTGAATGCTCTTTAAATCTCACACTCATATGCGAATCTGATAAAAACCAACACTTAAAATTTTATATAAAACTTCAGGGTGATACTGTGTTCCTTGAAATACATCTTGAACCGCAGCTTAAGAACCCATGCCATTTATACTTTATTTTCTATTAATTAGAGTTAGTCTTTTTCCTTAGTCCATTTTCAGAGAGACTTTCTGTCCTTGATCTTAATCTCTATTAAGAATGAACAATGACATTAAATAAGATCACCATTTTTTGTGACATTTACATTTTTGTATGAAAAAGTGAACTTCTTTTCAGTTCAGATGTGAACTCAATTTTATAAAAAATAGTACATTATGAAGGTTATTGATTTAGTCACCTCTTTAAAAGGCATATTGAAACATAATAAAATCTTAGTATACATAATAACCACTTTAAATCCTTTGGGAAGCTGATATAGGTATCCCATAATAGGACTATCCTTCGATGTATTGTGTGTATTAAAAGCACTATGATGTAATAGTCAAGCTTTATTATAAATATACGGTATTTATAATTTATTTTGCTCTTCTTAAATTATGCCATATCGTGGTATATGTACTAACTGTATCAAGACTATAACTTGGTTTGCATATGTATACTTTAGCTACAGTTACTTTATATTATAATACACTGTCTTTCAATATGGCCTTCCATGTATAAATTACTGTGTGAAATGTCTTGATCAAGGAAATTATATTTGAATTGCCTAAACCACTTCTTTCATAGAAAGTTAAGTGTAAAGTAAATTTTTGATCTGTAGAGGTCTATTGAGGAAATTACAGTTGACCTTTGAACAACATGGGGATTGGAGCATGAAACTTGTGCAGTCAGAAATCTGTGTATAACTTTTGACTCCCCCCAAAACTTAACTTCAAATAGCCTGCTGTCGGCCATGAGCCTTAGCGATAACATGAACAGTTGATTAGTATGTATTTTGTATGTTATATGTATTATGCACTGTATTCTTACAATAAAGTAAGCTAAAGAAATCTTATTAAGAAAATCGTAAGGAAGAGAAAATACATTTATGGTACTATAATGTATGGAAAAATATCTGCGTATAAGTGGACTCCAGCAGTTCAAGCCTGTGTTGTGCATAGATCAACTGTACTAAAACCATTGTTTTCCAAGCCATTTGTCTACATGCATCAGTACATAAGAAAAACATCAGTGGTACATGACTTTTTCTTCTGCCCTTTAGTGGCTTGTTCTCCTGACCTTAGGATCTCTTTTCCTCCAGTTTACTCTCTGATTATGTTATTATATCTTCCACATTTGAAATTTAGCTCTGAACTAGTATTTGTCATACCTAAATCATTTAGTAGGTATTCATCATTATGTTAACCTCCATATCCATAACCACTTATTCCCTAATACTAATTTTTTTTAAGGATTTTATTTATTTGACAGACAGAAATCACAGGTATGCAGAGAGGCAGGCAGAGAGAGAGGAAGGGAAGCAGGCTGCCTGCTGAGCAGGGAGCCCGATGTGGGGCTCGATCCCAGGACCCTGGGATCACGACCTGAGCCCAAGGCAGAGGCTTTAACCCACTGAGCCACCCAGGCGCCCCCTAATACTAATTTTTATCAGAGGATTGAGAGTCCAGTACATAGCTGTTGAAGCCTTGGTATATTTAAAAATTGCTTGGGCCTTTTCATAATCTGGATTTCTTTTTTTTTTTTTTTTAAAGATTTTATTTATTTATTTGACACAGAGAGAGAGATCACAAGTAGGCAGAGAGGCAGTCACAGAGGGAGGGGAAGCAGGCTCCCTGCTGAGCAGAGATCCCGATGTGGGGCTCGATCCCAGGACCCTGGGATCATGACCCGAGCCAAAGGCAGAGGCTTAACACACTGAGCCACCCAGGTGCCCCCATAATCTGGATTTCTATGTCTTATTCAGGTAGTACAGTTTTTAATCCCTTCTGTTGACTGATCAATAGTTTCTTTATTTGACTAGATTATCTCTGTTCCTGAAGTTTCAATTACATTTTAAGTTACTTGAAAAAAAAAAACTCACCAAAATTTATTTTATCATAGTCATTTTTGTGTTCATTTTCATTCTATAAAAATTAAGCTTCAAGATGTTGTGAACATGAAATGTCAATTTTTTTCTATTATGGAATTAAAAGATGGATAAAACATACTCTCTCTTCACAAATAAAGGTTTATGGAACAGTTGAACTAGTTGCAAAAAATGTCAAATAGTTCTGTTTTTTATTTAGAGACTTTTTTTTTTTTAATTTTTTTTTCAGTGTTCCAAAATTCATTGTTTATGCACCACACCCAGTGCTCCATGTAATACGTACCCTCCATAATACCCACCACCAGTCTCACCCCACTCTCCACCCTACCCCCTCCAAAACCCTCAGTTTGTTTCTGAGTCCACAGTCTCTCCTGGAGACTTTATTTATTTATTTATTTTTCCCTTTCCTTTCCTTTTTTTTTTTAAACTTAATTTTTTTATTTTAATAAACATATAATGTATTTTTAATCCCCAGGGGTACAGGTCTGTGAATCGCCAGGTTTACACATTTCACAGCACTCATCATAGCACATACCCTCCCCAATGTCCATTTCCCCATGGAGACTTTATTATTTAAAGGAAGAACTTAGGCCATTCGGTTAGGTGTCTCATTCAGTTAGGCGTCTGCCTTTGGCTCAGGTCCCCTGATCTCAGGGTCCTAGCATCAGGCTCCCTGTTCAGTGGGAAGTCTGCTTTTCTTTCTCCCTCTGTGTGCATGCGTTTTCTCTCTCTCTCTCTCAAATAAATAAATTAATCTTAAAAAAAAAGAAGAAGAAGAAGAACTTAGTTATAGTTGGTTTATATTTTTGATGGTGGGAATGTGTCATCAGTGGAAGAATAGCTAAGCTCTTTGTGTATTTTTCCACCATTAAATATCCACTGCTTTTTATTTTTCCACTAGATTGTAAATTTCATTAAAGTATGGATCTTTTCTGTCTTATTCAGGCACCTCAGTACATGGCACATAGTGTGCTTAATACATATTTGCTGAATGAAGAGGGAATAATGAATATATGGAATTAATCTACCTACACTAAACATACTAACTAGCCCTAGTAGAGGGGAGAAATCATTAAACTCCTCTTTTCTCTTATTCTTTGAAGTTGGTAGGAAAATAGTAGGAATACCATATGTGATTTTTCATTCTATAGAGTCTTTTTCCTTCTAGCATTTTCATTGCTATTTATTGTTGAGTAACTACTAAATCTCAAATTAATATAGTATAAGTATGGTTTCTTTTTTTTAAGATTTTATTTATTTGTTTTATAGAGAGAGTGAAATAGGGAGAGAGGGAATACAAGCAGGGGAAGTGGGAGAGGGAGAGTCAGGCTTCCTGCTGAGCAGGGAGCCCGAGGACCCTGGGATCATGACCTGAGCCAAAGGCAGATGCTTAACGACTGAGCCATCCAGGCACCCCAAGTATGTGGTTTTGTACAAAGATTAAGTTCTTTCTGAAATTACAGAAAAATCTCCAAATGATTTCTTAAATAAGACAAAACTTTATTTCCGGGATGGTTATTAGAGTTCCAGCCATCCCTAGCAGCAGATTGTTCAGAATGGAGAGAAAAACTGGTAAAAAGTGTATATAGTGTCTTTTAAGCAGATTTATCTGGACAGACGTAGAGCACTTTGACTTATATTTCAGTGGCTAAACCTTTATCATTTTGGTCATGCCTGGTTGCAAATGTCTTTGTTCCAGTCAAACAGGTATTCTGCTGAAAGTCAAAGATTCTTTGCTAGGAAAGATACTGTAGGCTCAGGAAGTGGGACTAGAAAGAGATAAGCTAGTTTGACTTCTTTTATAGATAGAAAACTGAGGCCCAGAGTTTTTTTCCCCTAGAGTAACAAGAGAGCCTAGAAGCACCTCTCATCCAAGGCTTTTTGTTTTTGTTTTTGTTTTTGTTTTTTTTCCACTACACCACGATTTTTTTTTCTAGTATCTCAGTATAGTTTCCTTTGTTCTTACTCTGTTTTATTTTATGTGTACTTCACTGTCTGTTAGAAAATTTAATTTCAGTAATATTTTTTACCAAGACTATTACAATCATTTTCCCTTTAGACATAAAGGGAAGTCATACAACTCTGAAGATAAATGTCTTTGTATTACCAAAGTAAATATTTGTTCAGGAAATGTTTTAGGCCATACCGGACGTTGATTTGTTCCTATTTCTGTATAATATGTCGTAGCATATGCTTGTAAAGTAACTCCTCGGTAAAGAAAATGCCATTAATTGAATTTTTCTATAGAATTAAAACACGTATATCTTAATCTTCTATCAGCTTTTCCTCTCTCAAAAGACAACATTACTTCCCAGTCCATGGTGATGACTTTTACTTTCCTGCAGTTGTGCTTTTCATCTTAAAAATGCAGATAAATATTCCATTTTGCTGAGAATTTTTTTAAGTAAGGGATTATATAATGGAATGTAGTGGAGTTGAGGGTTTTTCATTGTAACTCTCATTAGTTTAACAATTTATACAGATGTCAGGATTCTGATTTCTTGGTAGTAAATTGAGAATTAATTGTTTTTCTCCATTCTATCTAAGGAAAATCTATCTTGATTATTCCCTATATTCAATTTTTAATTAATCTTTAACAACCACCATAAATATACTGTTAGCTTGGTTACCAGTAGACCTTTTTAAAATTTTTTAGTATGGAAAATTTTAAACATAAGTAAAAGTAGAGAGTTTAATGAACCTCATGTCCCTTCCCATCACCCAGATTTAACATTTGTCGACATGTAACCTACTCCATTTCCTCTTGCCTTTACCTTCCTTATGCTTTTACGTGTCCTACCACTGGATTATTTTAACACAGGAACCAACTGTAATTTCTTTCAAAAGAAATACTAATGCTTCAGAATGAGTCTCTGAAAAATAAGAACCCACCCCCTTTTAAAAAAATATTAGTGTCATTCTCATCTTTAAAAATTGGCAATTCATTAAAAAATTAGTAATTTATTAATATCAGTTGTCTAATTAGTAAGTGTTCAGATGACCCTTATTATCTCATAATTTCTTTTTATAGTTGTTTTAATAAATCAGAATCCAAACATGATCTAATCCCAACAAGATCTATAGTATTTGGTGGATATGTCTCTTAAGTCTCAGTTTATGGGCTCTTTTCTTCCTTCCTTTGTTTTTGCCTCTATTAGACCATAAAATCTTTTCCGAAAGTTTCTTTTGCTAAATGTTCTATTTACATTTATTATATTTTGCTTCAATGATCAGGTTTCTCTTTTGTATCCTAAGAAGTTTTTCATTATTAAAATAATCTTTAGAAACTAGTCACTTTAAAAAAGTTAAAAAATCATAGAGAAACTGACAATTTTTAAAGATGGGAGCCTAAAACAAGAGTGCTGCTTTTAGCAACTAATTTTTCTTCATCAGGTTACATTTGGTATATAAATCAGATACCGTGAAATACTCTCTGTGCTCTCTTCATTTATAAGGAAATTTATGCCATGTAGTTTAAATGATAATTCAAAATAAGAAACATTTGCTAATACTGAAGATGAACAATAAAATTGACCTTCCGAATGAGTAGTATTTTGATACATGATAGGTGAATAGAGAACTAGAAATATACTCTTTTTCATATGAGTTTGCCTACATAGTTGCCGCTGAGTATTTTCAAATCATGATACCAGGTTTAAATAAAAAGACCATTTGCAATGCTTTAAGAACATGATGTTCTTCCACTTTAGAAGAGAGAATGGTTTTTCAGGTAGACTCATATTTTACAATATATTGAAAATGAAATAACATTTTAATGAAAATTAAAGTTACTTAAAATTAAATAAAATTAAAATCTCATTTTTATGAGTATTAAAATTCCCAAGCTATATTTATAACTCTTGAAAAGGGAACCTAATTGGTGTAGTATACAGAAGACATTTACCATCTTTCCCCCCCTTAGGGCAATTTGTGATGTCCACTAAATATATTTAAAATAAATTTGTCATAAAAAAAGATAGTGTGTATTAATTTGCTAGGACCGCTGTAACAAAGTACCACAGTAGAAAGTTACTATCTTGTGGTTCTGAAGACTCCAATTCTAAGATCAAGGAATTGGCCATGCTAGTTCCTTCTGAGGTCGGCCAGGAAGAATCTGTTTATGCTTTCCTTTAGCTTCAGTTGCTTTGCTGGCAATCTTTCACATTCCTTGGCTTGTAGAAGTCTCATCTGATACCTTATCTTGACTCAGTGGTCTTTGTGGGTGCTGTCTGTCTCCAGGTTTCCCCTTATTATAAGGACAATAGTCATTGGATCTGGGCCAACCTTACTGACCTAATCTTAATGAATTATGTCTTCAGTGACCCTGTTTCCAAACTGGCTCACATTCTTAGGTACTGGAGATGTAGGACTTAAAATTAAGAATTTGGAAGAGGACACAATTCAACCCATACCAGGTTTTACTAAATATATGTATACATCTGTATATCAGTAAATATTTTTTTATTTATATTTATTTAGAATGAATACCCTGAACCTTCTTCTACAACTAATTTATGGCCATTTAAAATAGAAATCACTTATATAATAAAATCCTTAAATTAAGAAATAAAACTGTTAAGAACCATGTATAGAGTGAAAAAAATAAGCCTACTAAATATGTAAATTAAGGTAGTTACAGAAATTGACTTTTAAATCTAGTTGTAAAATTCCATAAAGTTAAGGGAGGTTGGGTAAAAATTCTCATTGTCTGGTTTTACTACAACACGACTACATTGTTTTATCAGTATAGATCATTTTCTGAAACCAAATTTTGAAAGTAACTTACCGTATAAGTCCTTTGTCACAGCATGGAAAAAAAAAATCATAAACAATGTCTTTGGGGCACCTGGGTGGCTCAGTGGGTTAAAGCCTCTGCCTTCGGCTCAGGTCATGATCCCAGGGTCCTGGGATCGAGCCCCGCATCGGGCTCTCTGCACAGCAGGGCGCCTGCTTCCTCCTCTCTCTGCCTGCCTCTCTGCCTACTTGTGATCTCTGCCTGTCAAATAAATAAATAAAATCTTTAAAAAACAAACAAATAAACACAATGTCTTTACTAGTGGTTTTATAATACAGTACAGAGATTTTCATCAAATGGGTCTTTTATATTTGAAAATATAATAAAGTTATTATTTTCAGTGTTACATGACTATTTAGGTTCAAGTATGTAGTACTGTAGAGATAGAATTATTCAAGGAAAGTTTTTTAAAATAACAGATCTGAGGGGCTCCTGGATGGCTCAGTGGGTTAAAGCCTCTGCCTTTAGCTCAGGTCATGATCCCAGGGTCTTGAAATCAAGCCCCTCATTGGGCTCTCTGCTCCACAGGGAGCCTGCTTCCCTTCCTCTCTCTCTGCCTGCCTCTCTACCTACTTGTGATCTCTATCTGCCAAATAAATAAATAAATAATCTTTAAAAAAAAATAAAATAACAGATCTGAGAGAATTGAACCTTTACTGTGTCCTCCTCAGGCATCAGTTTTCTTATTTAGTCTTTATTTATTCCTTTATTCTCATTCTGCTTTGAGTTGGGTATTAAATGAGTACAGACAGTGCTTAAACTGTATTATGCATCTGTATTTGAATAAGGTATACAAAGTTTAAGATAAAATTTAAGACATTTTCCAAAATACTTTGTGATGACTTGAAAGAGATTTACAAATTATTGTATTTTGAGGGGGCATCTGGGTGGCCCAGTCAGTTAAGCCCCTGACTCTTGGTTTTTGACTGAGGTCATGATGTCAGGACCTAAGATTGAGCCTTGAGGTGGGGCTCCACACTCAGTGTGGAGTCTACTTCTCTCTGCCCCTCTGTTCCTCCCTGCTGCCTGCCCTCGCTCGCTCGCTCTCTCTGTGTCTCTCTAGAATAAATAAATCTTTTTTTAAAAATTATTGTATTTTTTAATGTATTGTATTGTTTTACTTCAGTTTCTAATTTTATAATTATTCCAGATTATGAGAACATTTTAAAATTGCTTTTTCTACTTAGGTGAGGAATGGTTTTCACTTTAGTTTGTAGCACTTATAATTGAAGGCTCTGGCATCTAGCCAAATTGTCAAGAGCTATAGGTCATGGTGGGAACACTAGGTATTATGAGATATTAATAATTAATATAGGGATTTAATAATAATGGTAATAATAGGAATATTAATATAGCTTTAATGTGGCAAGCACTGTGATAAGTGTTTCACATATACTAATTCAATCATTATAACATTTATGACATTTTTTTATTATTCTCCTGTTTAAGTGAGGGCTAAACTGAGGTGCAAAGTAGTTAAGCAATTTGAGATTGTTAGAACTAGTAAGTCGTGGAACTGGGATTTGAACCCAGGTACTCTGACTTCAGAAGTAGTGCTCTTAACCACTCTGATACGCCTTAGTTTTAAATATTGAGCTGTTGATATGCTTGCTTTCAGAACATTTCTATTGAGCTATCTTCAAGTTCACTGAATTATTTCCTTAGCTGTGTCCAGTCTTCTCATAAACCAGTTGGAAGAATTCTTCAGCACTGATACCTTGTTTTTTATTTCTCCCATTTCCATTTAATTTTCATTTTTTATTTTTTAAAATTTTTTCTTATAAGGATTTTATTTATTTGAGAGAGAATGTGTGCATGCATGCATGTGGAAGCAGGGGAAGGGGCAGAGGGAAAGGGAGAGAGAGAATCCCCAGCAGACGCCTCACTGAGCACAGAGCCCCTCATGGTGGCTGGATCCATGACTATGAGATCATGACCTGAGCTGAAATGAGGAGTTGGATACTCAAACTACTGGTGCCCTTCCATTTACTATTTTAAAAAATATTTCAGGGTCGGGGTACCTGGGTGGCTCAGTGGGTTAAGGCCTCTGCCTTTGGCTCAGGACATGATCCCAGGGTCCTGGGATCAAGCTCCAAATCGGGCTCTCTGCTCAGCAGGGAGCCTGCTTCCTCCTCTCTCTCTCTCTGCCTGCCTCTCTGCCTACTTGAGATCTCTCTGTCAAATAAATAAATAAAATCTAAAAAAAAAAATTTTTTTTCAGGATCTCCCGGATGACACAGTTGTTGAGCATGAGACTCTTGGTTTTTGCTCAGGTCATGATCTCAAGGTTGTGAGATGGAGCCCCATGTCAGGCTCCCTGCTCAGCTCAGTGTCTGCTTGGAATTCTCTCCCACTCCCTCTGCCCATCCCATTCAGGTTCTCTCTCGCGCGCACGCGTTAATAAATCTTTTTTAAAAAATCTCTTATTTTTCTGCTGGAATTCCCCAGTAATTCATACATTTTGTTCACCTTTTCCCATAGATCCTTTAACATATTAATTATAGTGATGATAGTGCCAGTATCTGAGCCAGTATCTTGGTCTGGTTCTGTTGACTGCTTTATCTATTCACAGTGAGTTCTTTCTCTTACTCTTTATTCTTGCTCTTGAAATTTTTGATCAAAGGCTGGACATAGTGAATAAAAAGCTGTGGTTATTAAGATAATAGTATTTATAAACTAGAAATAGATATGCCTCTTCTGTCAAGCCATTATTGGATTAGGTTTTTGCATGTGTCACAGAAGCTTTCTCTTCATATTCATGGCATTCCCACCCTCCCTACTAGTACTCCCCCCAAGCTGTCGACTGCTGTTTCTTATTACTCAGTGCTAGGTTTTTAGTGACAGCAGAGGGGCATTTATTAACTTAACCCTGCCTCAGTCTTAGGCAGGCCCTGTGAACCTGGCCTTGGGAGTATGTTTTGTGTTGTTTTCAACATTTTTACCCCTCTTGTGAAAGCGAAACTCTGCTGTGTACATGTGGATAGTCTTGGGTGAGAGTGAGTTTCCTGCTCTTTTTCCAGTGGTAGCAGAACATCTGCTTTGTGTTGGTGCAGAATTCTATGTCCCTCCTTTAGTGACTTTTTTTTAGTGGTTGCTTTAGTATGCATAATATGGATTTTTAACTTACCACAAGTATGTTTATCTTTTAAAAAAAACTTCTATTTTCTACTGTCTTATGCGCTTATTGCCATTCATTTCACTTTTATGTGTTGAAACTCCACAATACAGTGCACCTGTGTTTGCTTTATACCAGGGGTTAGCAAACTTTCCCTAAACAGCAGATGGTGAATATTTTAGGCTTCAAGGGCCATAAGGTCTCTCACAACTTCTCTATTCTACTGTTATAGCACAGAAGCAACGGTAGACAGTATATAAATGGATGAGTGTAACTGTGTTCCAGTAAAACTTTATTTACAAAAATAGATGGTGATCTGGGCCATAGCTTGCTGATCTCTGCCTAGATAGTTATCATCTTAAAAAAGGGCTTTATTGGGGCGCCTGGGTGGCTCAGTGGGTTAAAGCCTCTGCCTTCGGCTCCGGTCATGATCCCAGGGTCCTGGGATCGAGCCCCACATCGGGCTCTCTGCTCAACGGGGAGCCTGCTTCCTCCTCTCTCTCTCTGCCTGCCTCTCTGCCTACTTGTGATCTCTATCTGTCAAATAAATAAATAAAATATTTTTAAAAAAGGGGGGGCTTTATTGAGATAATTCATATACCATACAATTCACTGATTTAAGGTATATAATTAAATGGCTTTTTTACTTACTTTTTTTTTTTTAAGATTTTATTTATTTATTTGACAGACAGATCACAAGTAGGCAGAGAGGCAGGCAGAGAGAGGAGGAAGCAGGCTCCCTGCTGAGCAGAGAGCCCGATGCGGGGCTCGATCCCAGGACCCTGGGATCATGACCCGAGCCGAAGGCAGAGGCTTTAACCCACTGAGCCACCCAGGCGCCCCAATTAAATGGCTTTTAATATACTCACAGAGTTGTAAAACCATCACAACAATAAATTTTAGAATAGTTTTATTCCCTGAAAGAAGCCTTGCACCTGTAGCCATTGCCCTCTAATTCCCTTATCCCCTAATTTGCCCTAATTCTAGGCAACCACTAATCTACTTTCTGTCTGTGTATATTAGCCTACTCTGGCCTTTCATATAAGTGGAATCATAATGTATGATCCTTTGTGACAGGTTTGTTGTACTTAGCATGATGTTTTCAAGGCTCATCCATATTCTACATGTGTTAGCATTCATTTATTTTTATTGCCAAATAATATTCCAGCAGTGTGTGAGAATTCTGGTTTCTCTACATACTCACCAACACTTCTTACTGATTTTTTTTATTTAGTTATCAAAGTGTGGGTATGAAGGTGTTTCTCATTGTTTTGATTTGCATTTCCCTGAAAGGTAGTTAATGATGTTTTGTATCTCTTATGTGTTTATTGGCCATTTGTTTTGGAGAAATGTTTATTCAGGTTCTTTGTTCATTTAAAAAATTAGATTATTTATCTTGGGGCTTCTGGATGACATAGTTGGTTAAGTGATACCTTGGTTTTGGCTCGGGTTGTGATCTCAGGGTCATGACATCTGGCACTGCATCAGGCTCCACACTCAGTGCAGAGAGTGCTTAAGAGTCTCTCTCCCGGGGCACCTGGGTGGCTCAGTGGGTTAAAGCCTCTGCCTTCGGCTCAGGTCATGATCCCAGGGTCCTGGGATCGAGCCCCGCGTCGGGCTGTCTCCTCCACGAGGAGCCTGCTTCCCTTCCTCTCTCTCTCTGCCTGCCTCTGCCTACTTGTGATCTGTCTGTCAAATAAATAAATAAAATCTTTAAAAAAAAAAAAAAAGTGTCTCTCTCCCTCTGCCCCTCCCTCCGGTGCTCACTAGCTCTCTTTCAAATGAATAAATGAATCTTTAAAAAAAGAAAGAAAGAAAGTGGATTATTTATTTTTTTGAAGTGTTTTAAGAGTTTTTCATATAGTGGTACCTGGCTAGCTCAGACGGTGGAGCCCGCAACTGTTTATCTTGGGGTTGTGAGTTTGAGGCCCATGTTGGGTATAGAGATTACTTAAAAAAATATTTTAAGGGGTACCTGGGTGGCTCAGCGGGTTAAAGCCTCTGCATTCGGCTCAGGTCATGATCTCAGGGTCCTGGTATCGAGCCCCACATCAGGCTCTCTGCTCAGCAGGGAGACTGCTTCCTCCTCTCTCTCTCTGCCTGCTTGTGGTCTCTGTCAAATAAATAAATAAAATCTTTAAAAACATTTTTTTTTCAAAAAACAGAAGAAGAGTTCTTCCTATACTCTGGATACAAGCCCCTTGTTAAATATATGATTGGCAGATACTTCCTCACACACGTGCATTATCTTTTAACATTGTCATTATTGTCCTTGGAGGAACATAAATTTTAAAATTCCAGTGATGTCCAGTCTGTGGTTTCTGTTTTTGCTTTTGTTACTTGTGCTTTTGATGTCTTATTTATATGAGAAACTGTTGCCCAGTCCAAGGTGGTGAATATTTTAGTTTTTATGCTTAGGTCTTTGATCTGTTTTGGGTTAATTTTTGTGTATGGTATGAAATAAGGGCAAAAACCATTTTTTGCATGTGGGGTATCCAGGTGTAACAGTGCATTTGTTGAAAACACTGTTCTTTCATCTTGGCATCCTTGTCAGAAGTCAGTTGACCATAAACGTGAGGATTTATTTCTAGATTCTAAATTCTGTTCCATTGCTCTATAGGTTTACTTTTGTGCCGGCACCACACTGTTTTGATTACTGTAACTTTGTAGTAAACTTTGAAATTGGGAAGTTTGAGTACTCCACCTTTGCTTTTCTGTATGAATCTTAAGAACAGCTTATCACTTTTTTCAAAGAAGTCAGCTGGGATTTTGATAGGAGTGAGTTGAATCTGTAGATCAATTGGGGAAGTATTAGCATCATAACAGTATTGTCTTCTGATCCATAAATATGGATGTCTTCCCATTTATTTAGGTCTTTTTAATTTTTTCATCAGTATTCTATAGTTTTAGAGTATAAATTTTATACTTTTTTGTTAAATGTGTTTGTATTTTTTTGATGCTATTGAGAATGGAAATTTTATTTTATTTTATTTTTTATATCATTCCTATATAGGAATACTGTTCATTTTTGTATGTTGATAACTGTGTCCTGCAACCTTGCCAAACTTATTTTAATAGGTTTTTAGTAGAGTCCTTAAGATTTTATATATATAAGATCCTGTCATCTGCAAATAGTGATAGTTTTATTCCTTCACTTCCAGTCTGGGTGTCTTTTATTTCCTGCCTAACTTCCCTTGTTAGATTCTCCAGTATAATGTTAAATAGAAGTAGTGAGAGGGGGAGAAACATTCAGTCATTAGCCATTAATTGTGCTGTGGGGTTTTTGTAGATGCCATTTAAGAATTGAGGATGTTCTTTCTATTCCAAGTGTGTTGAGTGTTTTTGTTATGAAGGGGAATGTTAAATTTTGTCCAACTCTTTTCACACCTGTTGAGATGATCTTGTGGTTTTTGTCTTTTATCCTATTGATATGATGTGTTTGATTGATTGATTTTCATATATTGAGCCAACCTTCCATTGTTGGGATTAATTCCACTTGGTCATGGTGTATGCTTTTTAAAATATATATTCTTAGATTCCATTTGCTAGTATTGAAGATTTTTGTATGTATATTTGTGAAAAGTTAGTCTCTTTCATTTCTTGTGGTGTCTTTTGTCTCATTTTGGTATGCATTTTTGTATGTATATTTGTGAAAAGTTAGTCTCTTTCATTTCTTGTGGTGTCTTTTGTCTCATTTTGGTATGCATTTTGGTATAATACTACTCTTATACAGTGAATTGGGAAGCATTTCTTCATCATCTATTTTTTTGGAAGAGTTTGTAAGGGATTGATATTTATTGTTCTTTAAATGTTTGGTAGAATTTATGTTTAAAAAAATAGTAGGGACCAAGGTTAATATTATTGATGCCGAGAAATGTGCACACCGGTTACTTTGTCAGGCCATTAGTGTGGGGGTTTTGAGTCTCTGATCAATAGTTGACTAGCAACAAGCCACTGACTTCAGATTTTTTGAGTGGCTTTTATCACCTTCTGTTTAGTGTAGGGCTTGGGGTCCTGGAGGATTTTTTCAGTGTTCTTGCTCCACTCTCAGTTTTCAGCAAGCCCTACACACCTTGCCCCAGTGGAGTCTCTGCTCTTGCTCAGCTCTCGCGGATAGATTGCTATTGTTTTGTACTCTAGTCAAGGCTTTGGTTGCAAGGGAGAGAAAATTTGGTTCTCCTGCTGGAGCCTTATTTTTAGGCAGTCCCTTCATACCTAGAGCCAGAGTGGGTATTATTAATGTTCCTGCCCCTTCTCCCACCTCTCCCCACAGCCTTTTATCAAAAGAAGGAACAATTGTCTTACCCTCTTCCAACAGCAGCAGACCTTTGCTTTGTATCAATGTAAGATCTTGGGCCCAACGTGGCTTCAGACTTGCCCCCAGCAGTAGATGGCTGGGTTTTTCTCTCTCTCTCTTTCAGTGGCAGCTGACCTTTGCCAGTGACCAGAGGGTGGACAGATTCCTGCCCCTTCTCCAGTAGCAGCTAGCTTTGTTTTTACCCCTCTTTCAGTAGAAGCTGTTTTTTTTTTTTTTTTTTTCCCCTTGGGCAAGGGTTGTTAGGGTTTCCTTCTTAGGTGTTTAAAACTTATCCTTAATATTTTTCTATGTATTATATTTCAAGGTTGTCTTTTTAGAAGATGAGGTCCTGATAAGCAGAAGGACATTGAGAGAATTTAGAGAAGGATGCTTACTATTTGGTTACTATTATAATATGCCAATATGTTTGTTCTTTTACAGCTTAGGCTTGATTTCCGACTCTTTTCACATGTTTTTCGATAGCACTGCCATTTTGGCTGGATTGGCAGCATCTGTTATTTCAAAATGGAGAGATAATGATGCTTTCTCTTATGGGTAAGACTTTTTAAAAACCTTTTTATTAAAGCATAAGAAATACAGAAAAATACAAATCTTAAGCACATGAATTTTCACAAATTGAACACGTGTGTAACTTGAGCCCTTAACCCACCTGCCCCCCCACCATGCCTCCTTCTGGTTCCTTCCCACGCAGTACTCCCTAACTTGGTGGATTCGTTTTGCCTGTTTTGGAACGGTGTTTAATTGGTATCTACAGCATGTACTTTTTTTTTGCATCGAAGTTCTTTTGTTTAGAGGTAGGACATCTTGGTTTTACCAAAAGTTTTTAAGTGAAATTTTTTGCTAGATAGGAGACTTTCTTAACTCTTAACCTTTTTTTTTTTTTTTTTTTTTGGTGGGGGGAGGAGGAAGAAGAAAGTTTCAGTATATAAAAATGGTGATGTTTCTTTCTTAGAGGGATATTTTGTTACTGACTTATTTAAAGTTATCATTTCCTAATACGATTTTATATTATTTACCCTCTTCAAGCTCTGCTTTTATGAAAAATGCTTGTTTTCATACTCTTGCTCAATTTGGATAATTAGTCAAATATTGGAGAGTTTTTGTGCTGGAGAGACTATATTGGGACATCTGGTCTCACTTCTAAGCCTAGTACTATTTAGAGGCAGAGTTTACCTTTTCCCATCTCTGATTGAGAGAAGCAGTGGAGTGTCCAGTGTTTGATTGACTCTGCCTGAATGTTTTCTTTTTCAAGTTCATAGAGTATTTTGCAGTGTAATTATATTTATGTGTAAGCAGCACTCAGGGGTAATACCTTCCTTCTCTGTCTCTCCACCTTCTTTCTCTTTCCTGTTCCCCTCTTACCTCTTACTTTTTGACTCTTTCCCTTCTGTCCCCCTTCCTTGTGAGTGCTTTCTCACATTATCTCCTTTCTTCACTCTTTCCTGTTTTCTCTTTCACTCTCATCTCCATCCTCATCTTCTCTGCCATCTCTCCTGAACTCCCGTCTCCCTTCTCTTGTTCTTTTTTTCCAGTTCCTTGTGCCTGTGCTCATGATCTCTCCCTATTCCTTGGCCTTTCACACCCCTTCCTCTATTTCTCTCTCCCACACATCTTTTATCTTTCTTTTCTCCTGTTATCTCTCTCTCTCTACCCTCGGCCACTGTCTCTCTCAGGCTCTTTCTTATTCCTCCTCCCTCTCTCTCAACTTCTTAGCCCTAGTTCTTTCTTCTCTCCCTTCTCTCATTCCTTTTCTCACTGATCCTCCTTCCGGAAGGTTCCCTTTCCTTTATAGTGTCTCTCCTTCTGTCCTGCCTGCTCACGTCCACTGTCTTATGCACACTGCTTCCTCTTCTCTCTTTTACTCTTGTTCCCTCACTGCTGCTTCTGTTCTCAAGCCAGAACGCGTGCACTTTCTCTTGTATGTGCTCTTGTTCTCTTCAGATATTTATCGAGGTCCCACTATGAGTCTGGCTTTTTGCTGCTTGTAAAGATGAATAAAAGATGGCTTCTGCCTTGGAGGAACTTGTGCTCTAATGAGGAAACAGTGCTGTAAAAACACCATAAAAACTGTACATTGTGACAAGTGCCAAAAGAAAGATAGATGAAATTCTGTGACAGAACTTGCTGATTTGGAGTATAACCAAAGTGATGTGGCTATTTGTAAGATTATAAAAAGTGAGACAAAAAACACTAATTATACTGTTTCTATTGCCTACAGTGAGGGATCTCTATATCTATAAATCCAAATAGCTCAGAAGAGAACATTTTCCATGGCATTATGCAATCAAAAGATTCCTAAGTGTGTTTTGGATCATTAAAGAAAGATTGCATGTAAAGTTCTAATCTTATGTTGGAAAATTAGTAATTCATATGTACTATAAATAAAAAATCTGATTAGGATATCTTAACAATTTTTCAGAAAAAAAATTTAAACATATTCAGGATAAACAGTAGGTGACAATAAAAATGATCAGTTCCTTAAATCTTAGGGTACCTATTGTTTTCTATTTATAAAGCACAGTCTCCCATTCTAAGATGGTTTTTAGGAACAGCTTTGAATACCTCAGTATCATAGCAGCTTTTAACTATTCAACTCTAACTAGTTAATATAAGGGAGTGATATTCTTGCCACCTTTTTATTTCTTGTTTTGTCTTTTTTATTTTTTTCTTTTGAGAAGGGAAAAATTAGGGAGTAAAATCTAATGCAACATTTGAAACTATTAATAGTTGCTATAGTAGTAAGTAGCAGCAGTAGTAAAATGTAGGTTCCAGTACATCAAAGTGACACCGAATAGGCTAAGCCTGGGGATGAATCCCTAACCCCCCAGTTCAGTATGATCATGGCAGCAGACTGACTGGTAGAAGAGTAACAGGAGGAATATGAGAAACAGAAGAGTTCTCAGTATTTCTTTATAGAAAAGTTATCTTTGTGTCTGGTCACACTCCTGTTTTTGAAATAGCAATGCCAGCATAAAAGTAATATATGTCTGAAAGGTAGATAAATGCACATGTACATGCCTTTGTATGTATGTATGTATCATTGTATCTTTTTTTGCCTTGGCTAAAGAATTCAGATACCATCATACTTCATTAGGCAATAGCACTTTCATGAATGTGCTGTTTTCATTCCAAGACTCACTGTATCCAAGTAAATGTAGTCATTTGTAAAGGCAAGTATGTCTGGTTTTCACGTTTTTCACTTCAATCCTGCAACCAAGTTTAGCAAATATATTAAGCTTAATTAAGTCACTTTAGCCCAGCAGTTTATCAGAATTTACAGAGCACCTATTAAGCTAGGCATTAGAGACAAAAAAGACACCTGGATAACATTCCTACCTTTGATCTTGAAATTTAATGGAACTCAAGGACAAAAGGCTTTCTATCAGGCTTTAGCTATGGGAGTAGAAGAGTGGGCTAAAAGAAAGTGCTTTTCATTTTGAGGTTAGTAACCCTGCTGATATATTAGATCAATTCCTAAGTGTTTACTATGAAAAGCCAGCTGAATTTAATGAACATTCTCTCCTGAAAAATAAAAAGGCATATGCTTTGACAAATATTATGTAAATTTAATTTATTCGTATGTGTTAGAAGGTAGAAGTATGCATTATTTCTGAGTGGAGAAATATGTACTATGTTGGAATGTGCTGACAGAGCAAACTCCCAACAGGACTGAATAGAGTGCTTTTAAAGAGTTTGTTCTCTTTAAACATAGTTCTTATAGTAAAAATTGTATTGCCTAGAAATTGACATAGAAAGCTAGAAGAAGCAGTGTTTCTGATTCTCCTATTATATTGTTTAAGGACCAGAGTGATTAACTGCTGTTAGCACCCTTTGAATAATGTTTGGACATGTAAAACTGCCAAGTTAAAGTTGTTTCTGATGACTTTAACTAAGCCAAATAGTACCTTATGGAAAAAATAAAATCTTTCCCCGATGCTTCACGCAGGAAGGAAGCAGAAAGCTTCAGAAGTCCATGGAGAAAAAGACAGGTATTTTTAACATAGTTTAATTAGTATTATGTGGAGCTAGAATTGATTCTAAAAATAGGTAATTGAAACATTTTTGTTTAATTTATTTATCTTAGAAAAGAGTGATAGAAATATAAATCTCAAGTTATCTCTGGGGTAATTCAGAAATAATTTTATTTTCCTCCAGATCAAAGCTCCATTTTCCAAATATTTGAAAGCAGAAAGTTACAAAACAAAAAAATGTAAGGAATTCTTAGAAAAAAAGCAACCAGTAAGTTAGAAAAGCCCCTCTTTTCAAGTCCTTTTCTTCTGCTTTTTATCTTTAGATCCTTCCTTTGCCAACTTGTCTAGTCTAGTTTTTCCTTCTCCAGGGGCAACTTGAGATTTACATTTCTGTGAAAGGTCTTTCTAAGTCTGCTTATTCTAAGAAGGTCTTTATTGGCTTGTAGAAATGGATGTATTTTTGCAGTATTGTGCTATTATACATAATTCATTATAATTAAATTCATTTCCTCATTTCTACAATATATGTAGAATAAAACACATTCTACTATAAATACTAGGACTTTGCTGGCTGCTTATAACCATATAAATATGGTTTAGAACCTCTGAATATGTATAAATTTATTATTTAATTTTTAAGAAATAATAATTCAGTTGTTTGCTTTGCTCTTCTTTAGGTATGTTAGAGCGGAAGTTCTGGCTGGCTTTGTCAATGGCCTATTTTTGATCTTCACTGCTTTTTTTATTTTCTCAGAAGGAGTTGAGGTATTGTAAATAATGATTAGACTCACTAAATTACATTTCTATAATGAAAATGTTTATGAACTAAAGATATGTGTTTACAGAGCTCTTTCACGCTATTAAATATTGAGGACAGTCTGGGGTTAGGTAAAATATTATGTAAAAGGAGCATATAAAATAGTTGAAAAACTTAAGTATATATGAAACTACTTGAAATTGAAAACAACTAAATGATAGTGCTTTATAGGCTATGAATGAAGTGTTGACTCTATGAAAACTAAAAGCACAATCTGGATAGTGAGGTCTGTGGAAAGAGTTCTTAAAAAGAACCTGAGAGTTTTGCTGGTGAATCTTTAATATTTGGTACAATAAAAAAAAAAGGAAAGAGAAAATTGAAAGACCAGTGAACTTAAAATGAATGGCAATATTATTTAAGATACCAAAGAGAGATAGGTTTTAGACGAAATAGTCATGCTTTTAAGTATCTGGTTTTTTATTTGTTTAAATATTTTAAATATTTAAAAATAGTAATTATTACCTTGTCTACAGTAAGTGAGCACTGTTTTTTTTGTTTTTGTTTTTTCCCTATAAACTGTCTTGGCATATATTTTTAGAATGCTTTTAATTTTGAAAATAATAAATTTTTAAAGATTGCTTTTTGTTTTTACCAGTTGATCAATCAGAAATTATATCAATGCTCTTTGTTTGTATTATGTGTTTTCTAGAGAGCATTAGCCCCTCCTGATGTACACCATGAGAGACTGCTTCTTGTTTCAGTTCTTGGGTTTGTGGTAAACCTAGTAGGAATATTTGTTTTCAAGCATGGAGGTCATGGACATTCTCATGGCTCTGGTATGATGGTTAGAACCCTGTGTTTCTTTCTTTTTCTCTTTTCCCTCATAATTGTCATTTTTGAAAATTGATAAATTTTAAAGTTAAAGCCTATGTTGATTTTTAATGAAAAAAATAATATGTTAATAGACTTTTATTAATGTCTTCCTGAACCATCACTCCCCCTTCTCCATGTTCTTCCCTCTGAGTGCCATCTCAAGATTACACATGTTCTCAGCTTGGTGTGGATTCTTCTAGAACCCTGCAGCTGATCTGTTTAGTATGACACCATTTATATGAAACCAACAAATAAACATAAAAACCACAAAACAAATCTAGTTCCTAAAAATTAGAGTGTATGTGGGTATGATTCATTATACCCTCTGTCTTTGAGATCCTTCTATTTGGTATACATTAGTCTACCTTCTCTTGTTAACATAAAACTTCATGGTGGGGGATACAATGGCTTTTTTAAACTGGTCTTCTGTATATAGATTTTTAAGTTTTTTCCACATGAAGCATATCCTTGTGAACATGTGCAAGTGTTTTTCGAAAGCTGTATTGACCCATTTAGTAGCCGTTAGTCACATGTGGCTATTTAAATTTAAATTATGGTTAATTAAATTGAATAAAATTAAAAATTCATTTCTTCAATTACACTAGTAATGTTTCAAGTGCTCTGAAGCCACATAGGGCTATCATATTGGATAGCAGATGTAGAACATGTCTATCACCACACAAAGTTCTTTGAATTGCAATGTACTGGAATATACGTAGAGTTGCTGGACCACAGGAAACACAGTTTTTTAGTTTCAATAGACAATGGCAAATTGCCCTCCAAAATGACTCATCCACATTTACCCCAGCAATGAATGCCAGTACTGATTTCATCCCATTCACATCAAAACTTATTATTATGGCTTTAACACTGTTTTGTTAACACTTTGATAAAAATGTTCTCTCATTTTATTTATTATTTCTCTGATTAGTAGTGAGGTTGAAAATCTTTCTGTGTTTTTAGGCCACTCAAGTTTTTCCTCTCCTGGAATTGTCTATTTATTTTTGCTTGTTTTTCTATGGTCTTCCTGTTAATCCATTTATAATAATTTTTATATATTTTGTATACTAGTCATTTGTTTTTTGTGTTGCAAACATCTTTTCCCAAGCTATGACTTATCTTTAAACTTTTATATAGGGGTTCTTAATTTGGATGTAGTCTTAGTGTTTCTGTCTTACATTTTTTCTGGTATGTTTTCTACTTTGTTTGAGAAGTTTCCTATTCCCAAGTCATAAACATATACTCATATTTTAATACTGTTAAAATATCAGGGTTTTTTTCTTCATCCATTTTGTTCCTTCATCTGTATGTAATTTGTTTTCATATGGGGTGAGTTACGACTTAACTTTGTTTTTTTTTCAGTGTGAATAAGCAGTTTTCCAAGCACCAATTATTAACCTGCCTTTTACCCCATTGAGGTAAAAGAACACTTTTAGCCTATATTAAATTGCCTTTCAAAGTTGTTTGGGCTTATCTTGCTCAACTGGTTTTTTCATCAGCTTGTCAAGTTGTATGAAAAATCTTTTTGGGATTTTGACCGGGAATGCATAAAAAATATTTTATGTCTTTTACTAAATTGTCTTAGCTATTTCAATAAAGATCTTTGTATTTTTTGGTCAGTTCATTTTTAGGTAATTGAATGTTTTTATTACTATTAGGAATAAAAACTATTATTCCTGCTTGTCTTATTGCATAACCAGGACCTCTAGCACAATGTTGATTAGATATACTTCGTTTGTATCCTTGTGTCCCTGAATGATCACCCGAGTAACTTAAAAAATGCTGATGCCCAGGTTTATCCCAGAATATTTTTGTTAGAATCTCTGGAGGAAGCCCCAAACATCAGCATGTTTTAATGCTCTCCAGATGACTTTAATGTGCATTCTTCTTAAGTCAATGAAGAATGCTACTGAAATTTTACCATTTGGTCTGATGTTTATTATGGTCTGTTTCTAATGAAACTATTTTATCAAGTTAAGGATATTACTTTTTCTTTCTGCATCTGAAGTAATCATTTTTTCTCTTTAGTTAATTTAAAATTTGTAATTACATTGATAGATTTCTTTTAAGAAACTATCCTTAAATTTTATGGTTAAAATGTATCCATTTAGGTCTGCATTTAAATGTGTGATGCATTTTCAGTCAATTTTTATATATGGTGTGAGGTATGGGACCAATATCATTTTCTTATATATAAATTTCTGGTTGTCTCAGCACCATTTATTAAAAAGATTATCCCTCCCCACCCCACTGAATTGTCTTGGCACTCTTGTCAACAATCAGTTGACCATGAATGTGAGAGTTTATTCTGCACTCTCAAGTCTATTTCATTGATCTATATGTTTATCCTTATGCTAGTACTCTACTGTCTTGTTTAATGTATCTTTGAGATAGGTTTCACATTGGAACATAGGAGTTATACAACTTTATTCTTCTTTTTTAAGATAATTTTACCTATTACTTACTAATTTAAGATTATTTTACTTATATATATTTCCATATAGGGGCTTTTGGATGGTGCATCTGGCTAAGCATCCAACTCTTGGTTTAGGCTCAGGTGATGACCTCAGTTGGGGTCATGAGATCAAGCCCCACGCTCTGCTCAGTGCAGAGTCTGCTTAAATTTCTCTCTTCCTCTTCCTCTGCTCACTCCCATGTGTGCATGTGTACTCTCTCTCTAAAGTAAATCTTTAAAAAATTTTTTTAAGATCAGCTTATCAATTTCTGCAAAAAAGGGCAGTTGGGATTTTGATAGAAATTGTATTGAATCTGTAGATCAATTTGGTAAGTACTGTCATGTTAGCAATTTTAAGTCTTTTTTTTTTTTTTTTTTTTATTTATTTGACAGAGAGGGAGAGATCACAAGTAGGCAGAGAGGCAGGCAGAGAGAGAGGGGGAAGCAGGCTCCCCGCTGAGCAGAGAGCCCGATGTAGGGCTTGATCCCAGGACCCTGAGATCATGACCTGAGCCGAAGACAGAGGCTTAACCCACTGGAGCCACCCAGGCGCCCTACAATTATAAGTCTTCTGATCCATAAACATGGGATGCCTTCCCATTTACTATAGCTTCTTTATTTTCTTTCAACATGTTTTATTATTATTACTGTACATGTTTCACACTTCTTAACTTTACAATTAGGCTTTTTTTGTTGTTGCTAATTGTAAATGTGATTGTTTTCTTAATTTCATTTTTTTATTGTTCTTTACTAATGTACAGGGATACAGTTCATTTTTGGATATTGAGCTTGCATCTTGCCACATTGCTGAAGTTGTTCAATATTCTAATACATTTTTAGTGGATTCTTTAGAATTTTTTGGTATCATGTCATCTGCAAATAGAGATAATTTTACTTCTTCCTTTTGCATCTGAATTTTTTTTCCTAGCTTAATTGCCCCGATGAGATGTTTCAGTACAATATTAAAGGTTTTTTTATTTATTTGATAAGAGAGAATGCACTCATGCAAGTGGGGGGAGGAGCAGAGGGAGAGGGAGAAAGAGAATCTCCAGCAGACTCCCCGCTGAACATGGAGCCCAAGGCAGGGCTCCATCTCATGACCCTGAGATCATGACCTGAGCCGAAACCAAGTGTCCTGCACTTAACCAACTAAGCCACCCAGGTGCCCTGCTTCAGTACATACATTCAGTACCATACATTTCAGTAAATAGAAAGTGGTGAGAAAGGATATCCTTATTTTTTTTCCTGACTTTAGGATAAAGCATTCAGTCTTTCTTCATTAAATATGATGTTAGCTATGTCAGCCCTGTATTTTTCAGAATTGCCCTTTATCAGATTGAGGGAGTTCATTTCTATTCCTAGTCTACTAGGTTTTTTGTTTTTTTTTTTAAATCACGAAAGGGTACTGGGTTTTGTCACAACTTTCTCCTTCATTTTTTGAAATGATCAGTTTGTTTTTATCCTTTATTCTATTAAGATGACGTATTACAATTGCTTGGTTTTGGGGTATTAAACCACCTTTTCACTCTTAGGATAAATTCCATTTGGCCATGGTTTATCTTTTTTATATATTGCTTCATTTGGTTTGCTAGTATTTTGTTGAAAACTTTCGTGTCTATATTCTTAAGGAATTTGGGCCTGTAGTTTTCTTTTGATGTCTTTGGTTGGTATTGGTATCAGGATAATACTTGTCTTATGTAATGAGTTGGGAAGTGTTCCCTTCTCTTCGGTTTATTTTTTTAAGGGGGTGGTCAGGGAAGACTGTGCAGTATTGGTATTTTTTAAATCTTTGGCAGAGATCCAAATGAAGTCTTCTGGGCCTGGGCTTTCCTTTTTTGAAGTTTTTAAATTATTCTTTTTTTCTTTTTTCTTTTTTTGCTTGTTATAATTCAGATTTGATATATATTTGATATATTCAGATTTGATTTCTAGGAATGTTTGTTTGTCCATTCCATCTAAATTATCTTATTTGTTTACTTTAGTATGTCTTTCTTAAAAATTCATTTTATTTCCATAAGGTCAGTAGTGAAGTCCTCTTGTTCCAGTTTTAGTAATTTGTACCTTCTGCCATTTTTTTATTGGCTAATTTAGTTAAAGGTTTATCTTTTTTTTTTTTTTTTTTAAGAATGCCCCTTTGGTCATAGGGAAATATTTTTCTAAGCACTGCTGAAATATAATTTGTAAGTTTGGTATGTCATGTTTTTTCATTTCATTTTTATTCATCTCAAAGTATTTTTCAATTTTCCTTGTAATTTCTTTTTTTTTTTCTACTTGTAATTTCTTATTTAAGAGTTTGTCTTTCATTTTTCTTCTGTCGCTGATATCTAATTTAATTCCATTGTGATCAGATGATACACTTTTTAGGATTTCAGGTTCTTTTCAGTTTACTGAGTTTTATTTTATGACCTAGCGTTTGGTCTGTATGGACAAATATACACTGGAGAAGGGTATGTATTCTGCTGTGTTCTGTAGGTGTCTGTTAGGTCTAATTTGTCCATAGTTGTTCAATCTTCTAGTTTTTTTGTTGCTCTTCTGCCTAGTTATCTATTTATTATTAAAAGTAGGTATTGAAGTCTCCAGCTATTATTGTTGAATTGTATATTTTTTTAGTTATTTTAGGTTTTGATTCATGCATTTTGGAGCTGTGTTGTTCAGTGCAATATGTTTATAATCATCATATCTTCCAGATAGATTGAACATGTTATTATGTATGTCCTTTTTTTCTTAAAGTAATTTTTGGCTTACAGTTTATTTTGGGTGATATTATGATAACCATTCCAGCTCTTTTTTTTTTTTTTTAACTGCTTGCATGGTGTGTTTCTCTTTCTGTCTTTTTACTTTCAACCTGTTTATTATGTCTTTGACTCTAAAGTATGTCTCCTATAAGACAAAATGTAACTGGATCATATTTTTTTAATCCATTCTGACAGTCTCTGTCTTTTGATTGGGAAATTTAAACAATTTACATCTCATGTAATTACTACTAAGGTAGGATTTACATCTTCCATTATAATATTTGTCTTCTTTATCTTCTGTCCTTTTTGTTACTCTATTCCCTGATTCCTGTTTTTAAGTAGATATTTTCTAGTATACCTTTTAATTCTCTTGTTTCTTTTACTATATATTTTTTAATATTTTCCTAATTGTTGTCCTGGGGATTACAAGTACCATCTTAATTTAAACCAATTTAGTTCAGATTAATAGTAATTTAGTAATATGCAAAATCTTTGCTCCAATATACTTCTCTGTTCACCTCCCTTCTTTGTACTATTATTGTCATACAAATTGCGTGTTTTTATGATGTCCATCAGTACAGTTTTATAATTATTACTTAATGCAGTTGTCTCTCAAAATATACAGGAGAAGAAACAAGTCACAAATTTAAAAATACATTTATCCTCTGTCACAATTACCTTTACCAGTGCTCTTTATTTCTCTGTGTGGATTTTGGTTACTATTTAGTGTTCTTTCATTTCATTTGCAGGTAGTGTTTTTGTTTATGTGGTAATATCTTATTTCTCCTTTATTTTTAATGGAGAGAGTTGAATTTAGAATTCTTGGTTGAGTCTTTTTCTAACATTTTGATTTTGTCATCCCACTGGCTTTTGACCTCCATCGTTTTTATGGAGAAGTCACCAGTTAATCTTAGTCAAGTTCTGTTATATATGGTAAGTTATTTTTATCTTGGTGTACAGTTTTCAGTGTCTCTTTGACATTCATCAATTTGACTATGATGTTTCTAGATATGGCTCTGTTTGAGTTTATTCTTCTTGGATTTTCCTAAGTTCCTTGAATGTGTAGATTAGTATTTTTTTTTTATCAAAGTTCGGGAGTTTCTAGCCATTGTTTCTTCAAATACTTTTTTCTGTCTCTTACTTCCTTTTGGTTTTGGGGGACTCCTTAATGCTTAATTTGGTATACTTGATTTTCCACAGGTCTCTAAGGCTATGTTTATTTTTCTTAATTTTCTTCTTTTCTGGTCCTCAGAGTGGACAGTCTCTATTGATCCATCTTTAGGTTTGCCTAACTGTAGCTCAGATCTGTTGTTGAGCACTTCTAATAAATATTTTATTTCAGTTATTATATTTCTTTAACTTCAGAATTTTTTGTTTGGTTCTTTTTTTATAATTTCTCTTTATTGATATGCTCTATTTGGTGAGTTATTGTTGTTACACTTTCATTCTTTAGACATGGGTTTCTTTATTTCTTTGAACGTATTTATAATGGCTGATTTAAGTAAAGTCTTTGTCTAAAATCGGGGTCTCCTTTGGGAACATTTTCTGTTGGTTGCTTTTCTTTTTCTGTGTATGTGGCATGCTTTCATTTTTCTTTGCGTGTCTTGTAATTTTTGTTGTTGTTGAAAACTGGACATTTTATATTATAATGACTCTGCTGTCATTACCCTCTCCCTTCAAAGTTTGTTGTTGCTAATATTGCTGTTTTTCTTGTTGCATGACTGTCTTGGATTAATTGCTTTCCTGCAGTGTATGGCCACTGAATTTTTAGAGCTGACTCTAATATTCGCCACACTGAGAATAGAGATTTTCCTAGGGAACTGCAAGTTTGAACAAAACACTTAACTGTGCTCTGAAGATGCTGCTTTTAACAGCTTCCAAAGAAGTCAGATCTCTCCATTGTCTGCACTGCTGCTGGCTTTTAGCTACTGTCAGCTGAGCTGGTACAGGAGGTGAAACAGGAATAGCCCCAAGTAAAAACAGCAAAAACCGTCTAGTCTTATGGAAGTTTGATAGTTTCTTCTTGGATGGGTGCTTTTTAGTTTGTTTTCTGGTTTTGGTTAATTACCAGAGTTCTGAACTGGTTAATTTTTAGATGTGTCCCTTATATTTGTGTTGTTTTAGAGAGAGAGCTAATTTGCCGGTATCACCTCTCTACCATTTTGGAGTTATCTCCCCCTTATTCATGATTTTTCATATAATGCAATACTGGATTTGGTTTACCGGTATTTAGGATTTTTGTGAATATTAGTGATGTTTTTGAGTTGGGTAACATCTGATCTTTTTCTGTGCTTTGAAATATCTTATATAAGATGTTTCTTTGGTGGTTTAATACTTTTTAGGTCTGCTATGGACAGAGTATTCAGCATTATTTTGTTTTTGTTTTTTTCTAAAGATTCTACCTGCTATAATGTAATTCTGCTGATCTTTTATCAAATACAGTGGCTTCCTTGCCTCTTCCTCAAAGTGACCGTATGCATACATTTTGTTTCATCTTTGATTGTATATATAATAGTACTTCACAAAGTTTTAGCTAAGATTTTCGTCTCTGGTCTTCACTGCTTTATCCCCAGCGCCTGGAACAGTGCCTATAACATAGTATCTTCCAAATAAGTATTTTCTGAATGAATGAGTAACATTATCTAATCTCTAAATATTTCTGTGTACTTCTCGCTTATTTTCATCTCTAATAAAGTCTACCACTTCCCTCCATATTTCATTTCCTTCCCATATTTCATGGTAGGAACTCAGTCAGTTTTAATGAATCTGTAACACTTTTTACAAGTAAATATTTAATTGAATCTCTTTTTAAAGCTAATTCTTTTCACTAATGTCAGTATTATTGTAACCATTTTCATAATGTGTTTTTACATACTTTTTGTTCTAACTACTCTTTAGGCCATGGACACAGTCATTCCCTTTTTAATGGTGTTCTGGATCAGGCACATGGCCATGGAGATCATTGCCATAGTCATGAATTGAAACACGGTGCTGCACATAGTCATGATCATGCTCATGGGCATGGACACTTTCATTCTCATGGTGAGTACAGCCAAAATATTTTCAAATGGACAGCCTTCCAAATACACAGAAATTTTGTATAGATTACTTTCTTAGTTGAAAAAATCTCTTGAAAAGGTTTTGTAATCAACTGCCTTTCTAATGAATCAGACTAAATGGTTCCCAGGGCTAGTTCATTTTTAGTATATAATGAAATTAACTCAGTATAATGCCATGGATATAGCTTTTTTTCAGTGACTACATTATATTGTGTGCCACTATTTTAAATGAGTGTCAGTGAATGAGAAACAATTACATTTTAGCAAATGAAAATTACAATTTTTTGAAGTACGATAAGGCCTTTTGTACTACATATAGGCTTATAAAAATACAATAGGGGTTTTCAGTTTTGCACATTTTCATTGTAATTTTTGGTAAATATTGCCTGATACTTCCCTTCCACATCTTCTTTATCCATCTATGGATGGACACTTGGGTTGCTTCCATAATTTGGCTACCATAAATAATGATGCAATAAATAATGGTACATGTATCCCTTCATATTAGTGCTTTTGTATTTTTTGGGTAAATACCCAGTAGTGTGATTACTGGATTATATGGTAGTTCCATTTTTAACTTTTTGAGAAACTGTAAGAAACATACTATAAAAAACCAAGAGTCAAATGCTTAAGCAACTGAGCTACCCAGGTGCCCCTAGAATGGAACTTCTCTATTACTCTGGAATATACTCAGTGGACTCCAAATAACTTAGTGATTTGAGAACTACTGTCAATTCAAAAACTTGTAAATAGTTATAAATTTAACAACATCCTGTTTATCTTTGAATTTTTATTTTCATTCCAGCATTTTATAATAATGGATTATATTAGGTTAAGTTATTAATTGATCATGTGTTCTACTTCTTGGCAATAAAATGCATATATAAATTTAAATTTTTTATTTCCTAGAAACATAAGATTTGCCATTTAAACATTTCTTTTGGATGGAGTTATAGTTATTAAAAGTCAATTAAAGTAATTCTATTTGAAAAATGTTGATACATGTATAATCATAAAAGGCAACATTTTACTTAAAATACATATTTTAGTGAGATAATTTGAGCTCTTTTTTTCCTCAGTTAGTGTATGGATAAATGACACTTACCAATATAAAAAGGATTTGGCAATAATTCTGTTCCTATTTTCTAGCTTTATAATGTAAGTAATAAGAAACCTTAAATAAAAGAAAATGTGTTTATAGCAGTTCCAGTCAATTCTTTGAACACCTTCAGAATTATATTCCAAAAATTATATAGTGATCTGTTATCAAAAATTATTTTTGATGATCTATAGATTGACAGTTTCATTAGCATTCTATTAAAAACAATTGGAAACTGTATTGCTTACAGATGGATTTTGCTGGTTAGTCAATAGAGTCATTACTTTTGTAGCATTACCACCAATATTTGCAATTGACCCCTTGTTTGTTGCCCTAGAATTTTTTTTATACCTTGAGTAATACACTGCAGTAAGAATCTAAATAGGTGAAAGGTAGCTTTTTTTTAGCCAAGGGGGAGAAGGGTAAGTGGCAAAGAAGAATTTACATGACATCAGGGCACATGGAGATCATAGTGACTAGTAAAAGGAAATGCTAGGCTTCAAACACAAGGAAATTTGACTCCAGTGCTGCCTGGGTGCCTCAGTCGGTTAAGCATCTGCCTCCTAGTTTGTTTTGTTTTGTTTTGTTTTGTTTAAAGATTTTATTTATTTATTTGACAGATCACAAGTAGGCAGAGAGGCAGGCAGAGAGGGAGGGAAGCAGGCTCCCCCCTGAGCAGAGAGCCCGATGCGGGGCTCAATCCCAGGACGCTGAGATCAGGACCTGAGCCAAAGGCAGAGGCTTAACCCACTGAGTCACCCAGGCGCCCCACCTCCTAGTTTTTTATGTTGGTTGAGTGTCCCACTCTTGATTTTGACTCTGGTCATGATCTCGGGGTCATAGGATTGAGCCCTGAACAGGGTTCCTTGCTCAGCAGGGTGTCTGCTGGAGATTCTTCCTCACTCCCTTCCCCTCACCCCTCCCTGCCTGCACACTCTGTAAAATAAATAAATAAATCTTTTTAAAAAAAAAGGAAATCTGACTCCAGAATCTTTTCTTTACTGTTATTTCTGCCTTCACCTTTTATTAGCCAGTCTGAGGATACACAAGTAGTAAGGCCATGATTCCATTTTGGGAGACATCATAGTCTCACTGGGAAATACTGTGAGCTTTATATTTATTGAAATGCTATACTGTCAGTTAAACTAGCTGGTTTTTTGCTTGGTTTCACTGCTCCTATCTCAGTGACCCAAACAGTAAAATATATATTGCTCTTGGGTTAACAGGGTAAAGGATGGTGGGTGCTGTTTTTCATTCAATTCAGGGATCTAGGTTCCTTTCATCCCTGGGATTCTTGACCCTTGGAATCCTTCACTGGGTTCCCTGCATCTCTCCGGAGATAGAGTACATAGAATATCATGTGGGGCATTTTTATGAGCCTAGAAGTGGTTTACCTGTCATATTTCTTTCTTTTTTTTTTTTAATTTTATTTATTTATTGGACAGAGAGAGAGAGAGCACAAGCAGGGGGAGTGCCAGGCAGAGGGAGAGGGAGAAGCAGTCTCCCTGCAAACCAGATCCCAGGATCTGGGATCATGACCTGAGCCAAAGGTAGACATTTAACCGACAGAGACACCCAGGCACCCTACCTGTCGTATTTCTTTGCTTAACACTGTTAGATATATAACTTAAGAGAGCATGGGAAATGTAGTTTATTTGTTTACCAAAGAAGAAGAAGAAATGGGTGATAAACTAGTAGCCAGTCTCTACCACAGATAACAGATTTTTTGTCCAGAAGGACTTTTCAGATTTTACATAGGTAGGTGGGAGTTATGTTGTTTTATACAACCATTATATTAGTATAGCAGAATATACCTTTCCACATAATTATGTCAAAAATTACTGGCTTTATCTGGACCTACTACCTCTAGACAAATCTCTTGCCTTGATCAGGAGCTGGATTTTTAGGACAGTTAACCCTTTTGACAATCAGCATGATTTTTTAAGGTGACTGCATCTTTCTCCCCACCATATGCAGTGCCATATCACTGGGCAGCCTCTTCTGGCATTGTTACCGTGTCTTATCAAAGCTGTAGTAAGGCTATGTCAGCTCTTTGGTACTGTGGGCCAAGAACCATGCCCCAGGCAGGCTTTCTGTTAGACATGTTCAGAAAGCTTGTCAGACCTCCTGATGATCTCAATATTGCTGATCTTTTACATCATTTACCTGTTTTCTGCTTTGATGTTAAAGCTCATAGTATCTTCAGAGTCAGTATAGAAATTACAGTATTTTTAAAGTTTTTCATCATAAAGGTAAAATGGAAAGTATCTTTATCTCCTTTCTTTGAAAAGCTTGCCACATCCATCTAGAAGCTGTTAGAAAACTCTTGTTTGCCACAGTTCAGTTACCCTGGGTGCTGACCTGGCTTCATTTCTTGGACTTCATGTAACTTTCAGCAGTGGTTTTGTTTTGTTTCAGTTTTCCAGTTGTAAAATTAATGTAACAAACTGTAGTGTAAGATATGTTACGAATAGCAGGAGACTTTTCACTATGTTCTTAATTTACCATTTTTTACCAGATTGCCTGATATAATAATTTCCTAAATACTATGTACCATTGATGCATTTTGAAGTTGCCCATGTCTGTCTCCATTAAATTATTATATTAAATTTAAAAAATAATTTTGTAAGTCTGTTGTGGCTATGTATAGTCATGCATTCTTCATGATATATTTGAATGAAATGTTCTCTGAATTGGAAAAATTGAATTGGTAATTGAAGATATATTTTAAAATAACTTAACTCTCTACAGATGGTCCCTCCTTAAAAGAAACAGCAGGACCCAGCAGACAGATTTTACAAGGTATGACAAGCAATTTGTATTTTTCTCGGTTTTATGAAACAGGTTTCATTGTGTTGAGCTATCTGAAATTTTCCTGTAAGAAAAATACGTAATAGTATTTGTGTCTAAAGTATTATCTTTCCTTGTAACTTTTTAAATATATACTATTACTCATATTAGCCTACATTCTTTGAACTATCACTTGGCTATTTTCATAGATTTAATAAGATTACAGAGGTTAGAAATTATACTGCTTAACTATAAATAATAGTCATGCCCATGACTATAGTAATATCATAGTATAAAATATTTGCCTCCATAGAATTACTAAATATTTTTTTCCAAGTTCAGTATTTAGTATGTATTTACACTGTGGAAAGATTTAGAGGAAAAAATGAAATGCATTCAAACCTTCAGAATGTATAAGACCAAGAGTGAACCCTAATGTAGTTGGATTTGGGGTGATAATGACACCAGTGCAGTTTTATCCCTTGTAACAAATGTACTACTCTGCTAGGAGATTTTGACAATTTGGAATGTTATGCCCAGGACAGGGGTATATGGGAAATCTCTCTACCTTGTGTTCAGTTTTGCTATGAATGTAAACTTGCTCTAAAAAATTAACTCTGTTATATTAATATTAACATATATAAAATGCAAAGTGAAACCTTTGTCATATCCATTGGCATCAAATGATGATGGCTAAGCAGGAGCTTACATGCCATGTAAAACAGTACATTACAAAATTTTATAAAGCAGAGAAAACCAGTTTTGTCTGTGAATTATGACAGTTTTTCTTTTTGCAGTAGGAGCCAATCTTTGGCTCTGAATTTCTGTTTAGACTTCATCATCAAAGTTTCCTAATTCCCAGCTCCCCACCTTCCTGCTTTTAACTTTTGACTTCACTCTGACTCTCTCAATAGCTTGTGATCCAATCCCTAGTGCGCCTATTTTTCTCCACTATTTCTTGATATAGCTCTAGCTTTTCTTTTTTTCCCCCACTATGAATGTGCTCCTCCATACTGAGGAGTTTATTTCAGGAGGCTTAAATGTGTCTTCCAGTCACTAGTTTTCCATTTGCAAAATATATAGAATTGATTTAGAACAGCATTTGCTGAAATAGCTTGTAATCATGCATATGTAATGCATCTATATCCAATGCTATAAATTAGCCTTGATAATATGAGTTTATTTTTAGTTTTGGAAATCATCACAAGTTGAGAAAAGGGAGGTTAGATTTGCCTTCCTAATTATCTTTTATATAAGCTGTTATGAAAATTACTTTATGTTTTCTGAGTATCCATCAATTTATGGTGGCTGCAGTAGCCCAGTAGATATCTCAAGGATAGGGAAAAGTGTCTGGCATTCAAACTTTCCATGCGGATACTCATACATGAAAACTGAGGTAAATGAGTTTTTCAGTTATTTGCAGCATCTTCAATACGACCTCTGGCTAGAGGAAAGGATCAACAACAACAAAGCAACGATTTAGAACCCCAGTGACTCACATATTAAAATTACCAGATACGAAGTACAAAAAATTAAGAAAATATATATATGACCTCTGGCTAGAGTGTTTTTGGGCAGTGAAAATATCCATATGCTACCAAGTCCAGCTCTCAACTTTCGTATCAGTTAAACATATTGGTTTAAACTTTTTTCTTTAGTGATTTTTCTTCTTGAAACGGTTACTAGAAAGTAAGTAGGGTTTAGGTAATTAATAACACTTGCTAATAAAGCCAATTTTCAGGTTGGGGACTTTTCAGTCAAAGAAAAATCAAGAACAAATGATTCTTTTCTCTTCCCTTTCGGTATTTAGAGCTGTTTTCATGTCTGATCCTACTAAAACACTGATTAAAGAATATAAAGACTTGGAATCACATGTCACTTAAGAGTTTTGAAGCTTAGATACCTTCAATCTAGTTTAATGGGTATTTTTCTTCAGTTTTATTTTTTAAACTTATTAGTCTGTTTAATTCTTTGCTATTTGAAATACCCTAGAAGAAGAGTTTTTTTTTTTTCTCTAAGTATGCTTCAGCATATTTTTGTTATAGGAAATAGAGCCATTTAGCTTTTTGAAGAATAGTTACAAAGGTCAATACTCCATACAAATGAAGAAGTATATTAAGTACGGTGGGATGAATTATATTTGGTATAATACTTGATATAAAATTACACAGTAGTCATCGAAGCAAAGATAATTTCCTAGAGCACATTAAGATTTGATTCAGTAATAGTCTGTTTTTAAATTATTAGAGAGTGTTTTCAAGTTTTAGCAAATCTGTTTTATACCTAAAAAATAAATGGTTTGCCTTTAATTGTCCAGTGAATAAAGAAGTAGAATAAATACTTCTAAAGTAGACACATGCTTTTTATATATTATTTCTTTTCAGATAGAATAAATGCTATTTTAAAATGTTCCATTTTTAGTAATATGATTAAAGTTTGTTTCAAAGACAGTGTTTTATTATACAGTAAATTTTACCTATTAAAGATCTAAATGTTGAATAATTTATTGTCTTAGTTAAGTCTGTTTAAGAAATAATGTATTTTAAACTTCTTGATTTTTTTAATGGTTTTCCATTCGATTTTTAACTGTTAATATTTAATGGGTTCTGGTTCTGATCCCACTTCTGACCACGAACTAATTTTGTGCCCAATTCCAATGGGGGAGTGAAGAATGTACTCTCATACCAGCAAGTAGTTCTCTGATAACTGGAGGTCAGAGGAGCCTGGGACTGAAAGTTCCAACCCTCTAATCATATGACTGATTCTCCTGACTGCCAGCTCCCATTCTTAGGTGGGGTCCAAAAGTATATTACACTAATGAGAGACACCTTTGTCTCTGTCACTCAGGAAGTTCTAAGGGTTTTCCAGAAACCAGAATGAAGACCAAATATGTATTTCTTATTATAATCACAATATCACAATATTATATAGGTTTCAAGACAGAATATCAGTATCCTACCAATTTAATATTTAAATACAAGTATTTAAATATTAAATATTTAAATAATAGCAAGTGTTAATTTAATTAATTTTTATTAAAAGTCTTTAAAATATTTTATATTTGCTTTTAAATATTCATATCTCTACTTTCTTTCTTATCAGGTTTGAGATTAATGTATAATTTTAGGTAACAAAACCTTCAGGATAATTAATAAGTATATCAGAATTTACAGTCACAGTCCATGGGAAATTTAGTCTCAAGTAGTAATAATTTTAGTTACCAGCAGAGGGCTCTGTGTTTACACGTATTTGTAATCATAAACACTTTCTTGAACAATTCTTTCAGCCTAATATTCTTCTAACAAATTATTAATTAACTTGTGGAATCTTTTAACCAGAGCTGAATGTGCTTAAAATAAACTTGTTTCTGTTATCCCTCATGTATGTTATACCAAATATTAAGGAACATTAAGAACAAGTATAATTTATGAATCAGATATTTTAACCCCTGCTGATATAAAAAAGGAACGATTATTTCAATTTCCGGAAGTACTATTACTTCATTACTGAGCAGTGAATCTAAATTCTCCCTGATTTTCAGATTGGTATTTAGTTTTTTAATATATAAAATCAAGAATACAGTTTTAAGAAATATTTGTATTTTTCATTGATCAGAAGATACTATTTTAATTCTGATTATGCTTTGTTCCCAGGTGTATTTTTACATATTCTGGCAGATACACTCGGGAGTATTGGTGTAATTGCCTCTGCCATCATGATGCAAAATTTTGGTCTAATGATAGCAGATCCTATTTGTTCAATCCTGATAGCCATGCTTATAGTTGTAAGGTAAGTGTTGTATGTTACTTTCAGGTATTAAAATGAGAGGTGAGAAATGTGGTACTTAAATTACAGATCTACAGTGCAAATTATGATTGTGTTGGCTTTCTTTTGTCCTTTAACAAATTCCTATGTAGATTATTTCTCTTTGCATCTTCCTATTTTTTTCTTTTGCCATTTATTTCTTGTTTAGATTTTAATGTTTCTTTTTGGTATTTAGCAATTAGTCTTTTGGATTTGCAATCCAAATTAGTAGGATATTTTTGAATCCAACATTCTATCTGTAGAGTAGAACACTGATAATATAAAATATATTAACTATAGTTAGAATCTAGTCTGTATCTTACAAATGCAAAAGAATGTTATAGTCTCTTCTACAGCGATTTAATTTATAAAGTTACATTATCATTGCAGAAGTCTTATAAAAATGCTTATTGAGGTATATAAGTGTCTGTCTCCCTATCTAGTTTTATAAAACTTTTGAGGAAGGGCCTGTCTCTTAGCATAGTTTATCTCTGTTGTGCTAATGTGTATGCGAAGTATGTGTGTTTGTGTGTGTGTATAAATTCCCGGTAAATATTTGCTGAATTAGATTAAATAGTATTTCAAATTCATCACACTCTGAAATATATTTTATTATTTATTTAATTTTTGTCAGAATAATGAAATAATAAGTGCCTTTCGGTCTTGAATTATTTTATGTTAATTACATATATATATGTCTTGATTTTACTGTTTTTATTTATCCATAATGATTTTACTGTCAGCAAAACTTGCTTTCTGATGATAACTAGAGGGCATATGATGATTTTTACAGCTTATAGTTGAATAGAACGCGTTTATTTAATTATGAGGAATTATAATCTTATCAGTTACTCATAAATACAGAGTTTGAAGTTCTTGCTTTAAAAAAATTTACGCATTTTAAACTTGCAGATTATTTTTTAAGTTTCTTCAAATTATTTATACTAGAAAGCAATGCTACTATGTAAAAGTCTTATAAAGTTTGAAAGTTTGGAAATCTTTGCTTTGTTTTGAGAGAGAGCATATGAGTGGTGGGGAGAGGAAGAAAGAGAATCTTTTATAAGATTTTATTTATTTATTTGAGAGAGTGTGTGTGTGTGCCCATGACGGGGGCAAAGGGAAAGGGGAGAACCAGACTCCCCACTGAGCGGGGAGACGGCCATGGTTGGACCCTGGGATCATGATCTGAGCCAAAGGCAGACACTTGACTGAGCCCACTGAGAGAGAGAATCTTAATCAGGCTCCATCCTCAGTTTGGAGCCTAACACGGGGCTCAAACTCATGACCCTGAGATCATGACCTGAGCTGAAATCAAGAGTCAGATGCTTAACCACATGAGCCATTCAGGCACCCTCATCTTTGGAAATCTTAACTATACTTTCTTGAAAGTTCAGCTAACATGTCAGAGAATTCTATAAAACTTAACTCCTGATGGATTTGGTAACTTTTATACCTCTCTATTTACATGTCCCATGTTTATTTTGTTTTGTATTAGAAGTTTTAGTTGCTTCTAATACTTACAGTGGGATCTTAATAATTGCTTTTTTTTTTTTTTTTACTTTGGCTCTGCTCTTACTATCCTAATTCTTCTATCTGTTGTTGCTTTGAAGAGATAAGCTTCTCTGTCTCTCTCTAAACTCTTCTTTACCATGTGGCCACAGTGATCTTTCTTAAATGAAGATTATGGTAAATGGAGAAACATTGCCTTGCTTTAAGTTCTTCAGTGACACTTTCTTACCCTCGGGAGAAGTCTAAACGGCTCAGTGGGGCATTATGATGTTACCCGTTTACTTCTCAGTCTTTCTTTCACGCCCTCTCAATTTATATCTTCTCCAGCCACATTAAATTACTTTAAGTTTCCTGAAAATATGTTATGAGCTCTTGGATTCTGGGCTTTGACCATATTTCCTTTGCCCAAGATACTCTTACACCCTGAGTGCCTGTCTCCCTCCTCCCACAAGTATGTCCATCATAACTGCTTATCCTTCAGATCAGATTGCAGTTTAAACGGCCCTTTCTTCAGGAAGCATTTCCTGATTGTCCACCTCTCAGGCTATATATATAAAGCTATAGCACTTTTTACTATTCCTTTAGTGGCATTTACTTACCAAATTGAAATAGCTTGTTTCTTCTCTTTTAAGCTCCATGAGGGCAGGTTGTTTTTTCATTGTTGTAAAGTCAGCACTGGAATCTGCCAGGCAAAAGGTTTGTATATTTTGGATTTGAATCAAAATAAATTAATGTTTTTTTAGCCTTGGAGAATTACTTTCTCTTTTCCCAAATAAGGAATTCTTATTTAGTTCTGTTCCCATTCAGTTAAAAAATAAATACATACTCACAACTTTTTTGCTGGAATATGACACATTTAAAAATTGCGCAAATCATTTTCAGCAAATATTTATTAAATAGACCCTCTCACCAGAGTGGTGATATGATACTGTTTTAATCTTACATTACAGTAGGAGAGAGAGAGACAACAAACAATAAATAAACTATGCAAATATCAAATAGTTATTCGTAGCATGTAGAGAGTTAACATAGGATGTAGGATTGGGTTGCTACTTTAGATTGAGTGATAAAGGAAGTCTTCTAAAGAGGGGACATTTAAACTGATACCAGAATGTCACCAGAGAGCCTGTCAGAGGAAGAACATTCTGTAAGAAACAGATCTTATTAAAACCCTATGGTGAAAACAGCGTTGGCCAATATGGCAGGAGTGTAGGGAGGAAGAGGAGAGTGGTTTGTGATAAAATTGGAGAGACAGACCTGGGAAAATTAGCCAGGATTAGGGAAACACTGCAGTTTCCCAACTGCAGTGGGAAACCATAGGGAAGTGACATTATTTGGTTTGTATTTTTAAAAATTACTTTGGCTGGTATGTAGGTAATGGATTATAGGGGGCAAGAGTGCAAAAAAGGCAGAGCAGCTAGAAACCTATTAGAGTCGATGAAATGAAAGGCCATGGTAGCTCATGTTACCCATTTACTTCTCAGTCTCATCTAGGAGCTGGAAAGATACAGATAAAGTTAGAAAATGCTTCAGGCTTAGAGCTAATAAGATTTGCTTATGGATTATGAATGTTTAGTACAGGGTTGAATGAAAGAGGAATCAAGGATAATTCTAGAGCTTTTACATGAGCAGCCTAGTGCATGAAGGTGTCCTTATGCAAGAGGAAAGACTAGAGGAAGAATAACGTTTCTTTCTTTTTGAAAAGCACTGCAGATCAAAAGGTCTGTTTTGGTTGTGACCAAGTTTGAGGTCTCTCATTAGATGTTTGTCTAGAGATCTCTCGTAGGCAGGGATGTACAAATGTGGAATTCTTGGGAGAACTCCGCTGAATACAAAGGATTGGAAATGGTACACATACAGATAGAAAGTCATTGAGTGGCATTTATTTGGCATAAATCACAATTCACACCCCTTCCATTTTCCTGAAAAGCATCCTTCTATTCTGGAGAACCCAATTTAGCTTCAGGATTCCTTTCAGTATAGTGTTTCATGCAGCCACAATCAGTCAACTACAGTTAGCTTTCAAGATAAAATCTGTGTATCATCCTTATGTAAGTCTTTCGAGTCTATTTGTAAAACATTTTCTCACTAGTTTACATAAATATATAGTCTCAAATATATATAATTTGATTCTTTCTCATTACTGTTAAACTTTGATATTTTTATGTGTTCTTTTCCATTGTTCTGATGACAAAAGTAATACGTTTAATTATAAAAAAAAACTCAAACATTAATGAAATGTATAACTTATCTATTGAAGTGTTCTCATAATCTCACCTCTTGGAGATAAACCAGGAAACTTTAACATCTCTTAAAAATCATGGGGCACCTGGGTGGCTCAGTCAGTTAAGCATCTGTCTTTGGCTTAGGTCATGATCCCAGGGTCCTGGGTTCAAGCCCCACGTGGGCTGTCTGCTCAGTGGGGAGCCTGCTTCTCCTTCTGCCTCTCCCTCTGCCTGCTGCTCTGCCTGCTTGTGCTCTCTCTGTGTGTGTGTCAAATAAATAAATAAGTAAAATCTTTTAAAAAAATAATTCAATAAATGTTTTAGTGCATACTCTGTGCTAGACAGTAAATAACACAGGCAAATACCCAACCCCTACAGAGCTTATATTCTAATAGGGATTACAGTGAGTAAAACAGATGAACATACAGATAGATAACGTAATGTCTTAGGGTGGTGAATGCTATGAAGCAGGGTAAGGGGGTGTTATTTTAGAAGGGCTTGGAAAGTACTCTGCATAAGGTGACAGAGCCCTTAATAGTGAAGGAGAAAGGCAGGCGACTGTTCAAAGAAAGATTATTCCTGGGAGAGGGAACTTCAGGTAAACATACTCAGGTGGGAAGCTGCCTGACCTGTGTAAGGTGCAGTGAGAAGGACAGTACAGCTGAAGTGCAATATACAGGACAGAGTGTAGAGCGTCTAGAGTTCAGGGAGAAGGTTGGGGTGGAAGAAAAACTCTGGTGTCATCTGCTTGTGTATGGTACTTAAAGCCATGAGATTGGATGAGTTTTCCCAGAGAGTGAGAGCTGGTAGAGAGGAGAAGAGGTCTGAGGACTGAACCCTGAAAGGCAGGGCACAGGCAGCAGCTCGAGCTAAGGAGAGTGGCCAGTGAGATGGGAGGAGAGTCACAAACGCACATTGTCTTAGGAGCCGTGTGAAGAAAGTGTTTCAAACGGAAGGAGTGATCCACTCTGTTCAATGCTGCTATGACGGATAATTGGTAACTTAGCCAAGACACTTGGAAGGGTAATGAGAAGGAAAGCCTCTTCAGAGGAGCTTCAGGAGAGAATGGGAAGGAGCGAAATGGGGTTAGCAACTGTAGTCAACTCCTCTTTCAGGACTTTTGCTGTAAAGGGGAGCAGCAGGATTGCCTGCCAGTGCTGAGGGCCCACTCTGAGGTCTGTGGTCACGAATTTAAAGTGAAAAACACCAGCACTGTTGTATGTTTTTCTCTAGTCTCTCAGCTACTTGATGAAAAGTATGGATTAGATTCAGTCCATTTGGGGTTGTCAGAGGAGTGCTGACAGAGTGAGAACGGAGCATAGCAGGGATTATAACGGTGGGAAATAAAGATTTAAAGGTGGTAATAGATGCTGAAAAAGAGGAGAAAAGCAAGAGAGAGGGTTAGCAGGTCAGAACTCTGGCAGGAGGGTGAGCGCGGTTGAGTAGGGGAGGTTCAGGTTGTAAGAGGCTTGAACTTGGCATCTGCAGGTCTCTGGTGTGGCTGTAGGGGTGGGTCCAGGATAATCTCATCAGATCAAGGCCACTGTGCTGGATGGGCTGCCCACATGGGTATTTAAACTAAGAGTCAAGGGATGCCTGGGTGGCTCAGTGGGTTAAAGCCTCTGCCTTCGGCTCCGGTCGTGATCCCAGGGTTCTGGGATCGAGCCCCGCATCTGGCTCTCTGCTCAGCGGGGGTCCTGCTTCTCCCTCTCTCTCTGCTTGTCATCTCTGTCTGTAAAAAAAAAAAAACAAAACAAAAAAAAAAAACAGACAAACTAAGAGTCAAGAGAAAGGTAGAGGGGGAAAGAGAATAAGCCCATGGCTACACTCTTTAGTGACGGAGGGGAGCTATCCAGAATCTTAGCACTGGGAGTCAAGATGGGTAGAGGGTGGAATAATCTGATGGCCTGGGCCTTAAAGGAACTGTTTTTTGGGGGGGGTAAGTAGGTGGAGGAGAGATCTGGAAATAGTAGTGAGAACGTTTACCTCGTCACTAACCCCAGCAGTACTGGCGTGTGGGAGAAAAAACAGTGCTGTAGGGACAACAGTGTCCTCAGGCAATAGCCAGGGTTGTTTTTTTGTTTTTGTTTTTTGTTTTTTGCTCCTGCTATTGAGAGAAGAGGCTGGGGATTTAATGAAAATTACACGTTTTGTTTTGTTTTGTTTTGTTTTTTTTGATTATGGAAATAAGTTTATTGACAGAGAAACTTGGTATAGAAGAGGATAAGGAAAAAAATTTCTCAAACTTCCACCAGCCAAAAGGACCATGTTAACGTTTTTGTGGGTTTTATTTTGGCTTTTTTCTTTTATTCTGAACCCCTTTTTTAAAAGAGTATTTCTGATTATAGTATGTATTTAAAATTACATTGTTAAGAAAAAGTCAGTAGAGTTTCATAATGACTTATTAGGTAGCAAGTCTTTCATTCAATGATAATAAGTAAAACGAGGTACAGGGCAACACATAGAATGATTCATTATTAAATAAGAGTCTATATCTGAAGTATATATGTATCAGGAAAATATCAGAGTGCATATGTATACATACATACATTATTTGGGTCTCTCTGGGGGGTGCTATTGTATTTTATTTTACATTTATTTTGGGTGGGGTGATGCATTTCTAAAATTGTGCTTCTTTCCTAACGTCTCTAAGCCAAATTAACATTTCTGACTTTACCTCAAAAACATATTTTTAAAAATAGAGGGTAATTTAAAAAGTAATAGCTCTAGAGTACAAAAATAAAGACATTCCAGTTGTCTATTTTTATGTTAAGGGAGCAAACTTAATTTGCTTGAATATTCATATGATAATGAAATACTTGTAAGCAGATCACTCTGAGATGTTTTTCAAATTAAGTAATAGTTTGCCTAGTTAGCCAAAACTGATTTTAGGAAATACATGAAAACTCTTAGCAACTCAACAAAATGAGTATAAAGAAGTAATTTTCCTTACCCTTAATTTTTATATATGTATTTGCAGTTCACCAAGAGCAAAATAAATAATAGGGCTCTATATGTTTTCTGGACCTAAATGTTTCTCGATTGAGAGCATGCTATGAAAATATGCGTTTCTTCTTGTAGGCTGCCCAGTGTTCCATTTTCACTTTCACAGTGAAAGTGATTTCTTAGAGAAAGTTTTTCTCTCAACATTTTCTAACAAAGGCAAAGGATGCTTTAAATTGCTCAGTAAAACTGAATTGTGCTTGTGATGCATTTTGTTTCTCAGTGAAAAGCAGCGATCCAGTTCATCAGTGAGTGTCGTTTTTTGTCTTCTGAAAATACATTTCTTTTAAGAGATTTCAGAGTCATTTTGCTCCTTTTCCCTTAAGTAGTTGAGTTGGAATGGCAAGTACATTCATAACTTAGCATGCAGAAATCTGAACAATTAGTTGTAGCTTTGAATCACACTGTGATTTATTTAAAAGTGATGCCTTTTACATAGATCTATAGCTTGATTTTTGATTCACTTAAATAAAAGAGGTACGTATGTATGATGGGAAAAAAATACATAAACAGGATGCAGAAATGAGCTTTGTTTCTGGTGTGGTATCTTTGAAGCTGTGCTGCAATTTTTTTTCTTAATTGGTTTTCTACAACTCACCAGTTCCCACTTGTGGAAACTGGTTTGTTTTTAATTGGTTAATTTTATGGATTATTTTTACCATAATCATTTGTAAATACAAAGAAAAACTTTTGAACAAAAGAAATTGTCTTTTGTTAGGTGTAAAAGTTTTTCAAGTAATTTAGTTCTCATCATTTTGAAGAATAAAAATAGCCCAACTTGCAGAGGCAAACTGAAGTACAGACTTCAGAAATGACAGTTATCATCATAAATAGAGATATGAAATAGAAAGAATATACACTAATGAAAACAAAATTATATACTTGAAATTCTAAGTCCTGGATGATGATCATTGTTAATGAATACAGAATTTGGACCAGATACTGATTTTGATAAATCTTGTTGATTCTGTAGTTAAATAGATAATTATTTGTGATAATAGATAATCACTATTATTATTTTTAAAAGATTGTTACTTATTTATTTGACAGAGAGAGACAGAGAGAGAGGGAACACAAGCAAGGGGAGTGTGAAGGGAGAAGCAGGCTCCCTGCTGGGCAGGGAGCCCGATGTAGGGCTCAATCCCAGGACCCTGGGATCAGACCTGAGCCGAAAGCAGACACTTAACAACTGAGCCACCCAGGTGCCCCGATAATAGATAATTATTAACTTAATAGATAAATAGATAATTATTAACTAAAAAGTAGCATTTTTTAAAACACGTAAGAAGCTGCCATATCTTCAAATAGTCATATACATAAGAAATTATGGCTTTTTTTTCAAAAGTGGTTTTGCCTAATAATTTCCTTTGTGCCTCATCCTTCCAGTGGTTATAATTTATGAACTATACTTGTAAGGTAAGCAGTTTCTTAATTTTTTTACTTATTTGTATATGTGTCTAAATTATAAAACTGAATAAATGGGAACATCATTGTATAATAACTATTTTTAAATCATACATAAAACCATCATAGTGAGAGCATTTATAAACACTAATTAGTCTAACAGCCTTTCTCAGCCAGCATTCTGGGAGAGAATCCCTAAGGAATTCATTTGTTTATAAGTATTAACCTATGCATCTAGAAAAGTACTGGTTATGTTACTATCCTTGGGGAAATTTGGAAATAGTCACTCAAATTATTTTGTGTGTTTGGTAGTTCAGAGCATGAATCCTAGTTAAGAGGGTGGTGGACAGTCTTAGAAATATTGGAAAGAGTGCAACCTGGTTGGCTCAGTATGTTAAGCATCTACTTCAGCTCTACTTCATGATCCTGCGTCAGGCTCCCTGCTCAGTATAAAGTCTGCTTCTCCCTCTCCCTCTGCCCTCCCCCACACTCCTCCTCCCTGGTTTGCTTGCATGCTCTCTCTCTCTCAAATAAATAAAATCTTAAAAAATATATATATATTGGAAAAAGCAGAGCAAATATGGTAATGTATTAGTGATCATTAGCCTATTGGACAAGAGAGTGTTTGAGACTACTTTAGACAAGAGAGTGTTTGAGACTTAAAAAATTTGAAAGAAGAGATTATTTTATGTAAAATCTATCATTTTATTTCTGTAAAACTCATGAAAGTAATGGAAAAATTGACAAGCATAATTTAGTACAGTTAAAGATATAAAATTGATGTACAAAATTAATACCCTTTATATGTAAGCAGAATCCAGTCTATAGATTAAATGTGCAAAACTTGTGTGAGGAACAGTTTTTAAATACTTCTAAAAAAATACAAATGGACTTGAACAGAGCCTTTTTTGTTTTTGAAGAATCAATATCATAAATATGTTAACTCTTAAATTTATTTATAAACTTAAAACTATTCTAATAAAAATACCAACAGGTTGGGACGCCTGGGTGGCTCAGTTGGTTAAGCAGCTGCCTTCAGCTCAGGTCATGATCCCAGCGTCCTGGGATCGAGTCCCACATCAGGCTCCTTGCTCGGCAGGGAACCTGCTTCTCCCTCTGCCTCTGCCTACCACTCTGCCTGTGCTCGCTCGCTCTCTCTCTCTAACAAATAAATAAATTTTAAAAAAAAATTAAAAAAAAATACCAACAGGTTTTTTTTTTTTCCTGGAGGGTGGTAGTAAAAGTTGATTTTAAAGCTTATAAGGAAAAACAAACAAGCAGGAGGGAATGCTCAAAAAAAACGTGGAAAATAAAATATAAAACGTAAAATAGGGAGGTGCCTGAAGAAGCAAATCTATCAGAGCAGATCAGAAAGTCCAGAAATAAATTTTTTTTTAAAGATTTTATTTATTTATTTGACAGAGAGCACAAGCAGGGGGAGCAGGAGAGGGAGAAGCAGGCTCCCTGCTGAGCACGGAGCCCAGCTCGGGGCTTGATCACAGGACACTGTGAAGGCAGACACTTAACTGACTGAGCCACCCAGACGCCCCCAGAAATAGATTTATGTGCAAATACAAACTTAGTAAGGATAAAGGTGGCATTTCAACTCAGTGGGGAAAAGATGGGCTTTCTAATAACTGGACAGCTATTTGGAGAAAGATAAATTTGGAACTGTAGTTAATACTATGTATACTTGGACGAGTTCCAAACTGATGAGAAAGTAAAACATTAGACCATGCTAATACTAGGAGAAAGCATGTCTGAATTATTTTATAGTAAGAGAGTATTAGGGGAATAACTATGGCTCAAAACCTAGAATCAGTAAGAAAAAAGATTGGTGAATTAAGTTACATGAAAAAACTTTGGCATAGAAAAGAAAGCATCGAAAGGGAAGTCGAGCTCTTTTCCTCAGCAGAGCCACAACTGTGGTGCTAGTCTCTCTGAGCTATCCAACTCCATTCTTTTTTTTTTTTTTAAAGAATTTAAATACTTCCATAGGTACAACAAAATTAACAAGTAAAGCACTCCTACAGTAAATATTATCGAACTCCATTCTTGTCACCATGGCGATAGTTGCACTTTGCTGCCACCATAACTGAGCAGATGATACTTGGTGGCATCCTCAAGGGCCACAACAGCTGGGTGACCCAGATCACCACCACTCCCCAGTTCCTGGTCATGATACTCTCCATCTCTTGAGATAAGACCATGATCATGTGGAAGCTGACCAGGGATAAGACTGATGATGGCATCCCGCAGCATGCCCTTTAGGGTCATTCCCACTTTGTTAGTGATGTGGTCATTTCCTCAGGTGGCCAGTTTGCCCTCTCAGACTCCTGGGATGGACTCCTTCATCTCAGGGATCTCACAAGAGGTACCACGGTACCACCACACACAGATTTGTAGGCCACACCAAGGATGTGCTGAGTATGGCCTTCAACAACCAACAAGTTGTCAGTAGCTCCTGAGATAAAACCATCAAGCTATGGATTGTATGCAAATATACTGTCCAAGATGAGAGCCATGCGGAGTGGATGTCTTGTGTCTGCTTTCCATCCGGTAGCAGCAATCTCACTGCTGTGGCTGGGACAAGCTGGTCAAGGTATGGAAACTGCCACACTGCAAGCTGAAGACTAATCACATTGGCCACATCAGCTATCTGAACACTTTGACTGTCCCTCTGTGCTTCTGGAGACAAGAATGGCCAAGCCATGCTATGGAATCTCAATGAAGGCAAGCACCTTTATATGCTTGATGGTGGGAACATCATCAATGCCCTGTGCTTCAGTCCTAACCGATACTGTCTCTGCGCTGCCACGGGCCCCAGCATCAAGATCTGGGACTTGGGAGGCAAGAAAATTATCTTGTAGTAGGAAGTGAAGTAGGAAGTTATTGGTACCAGCTGCAAGGCAGAGCCCCCTTGTATACCTCTCTGGCCTAGTCTGCTGATGGTCAGCCTCTGCTTGCCAGCCACATAGAAAACCTGGTGCCAAAGGTAGCAGGTGACCATGGGCACCGCCTAGAAATATATGGCAGAATTTTAGAAATGAAACTTTGGTTTTCTGACTTTAAAAACAAGCAAAGGCCGCCTTGGTGGCTTAGTTGGTTGGGCAACTGCCTTCGGCTCAGGTCATGATCCTGGAGTCCTGGGATCCAGTCCTGTGTCGGGCTCCCTGCTCCATGGTGAGTCTGCTTCTCCCTCTGACCTCCCCTCATGCTCTCTCTCACTGTCTCTCTCTGTCTCTTAGATGAATAAATAAAATCTTTCTAAAAAATAAAAAACAAAAGGGAAGTAAAAGACATAATAAACTGATAAATATTTGCTACTTAGAACATGAAAGGCTAACCTCCCTAATATAGAGAGAGCTCCAAAAAGAAAAATTAAAAGACTTAACAGCCTGATAAACAAATGGACAAAAATAAAAGTTCATTTAGTTTACAGGAAAAGAAATACTACATTTAAACATATAAAAGTAGTTCAGCCTCACTTATAAAAAAGAGAAGCAAATTAAAATTACATTGAGACACCACCTCTCATCTATCAGGTGAATAAATATCCAAAAGTTTGCATAATTTTTTGTCAAGGCTCTAGGTAAAATAAGCAGAACATTGCTGACAGAAATGAGAATGATACTATTTCTGCAGAACGAATGTTGACAGTATCTAGTGTAATTAACTGTGCATTTATCTTTGATTAAGGAGTCCTAGTTCTAGAAATATTTGTATCCTGAAGGTGAACTGCCAAAAATGTAAAAGAATATATCTATAAGGTCGTTCTTTATGGCTTTATTTGTTACAGCCAAAAATTGGAAAGAACATAAATGTCCATCAGAAAGGGAGTTCTGTGCAGTCCTAAAAAGAAGAAGTTGGGGGAAGAAAGGTGACATCAGCAAGATGGCAGAACAGGAAGCCCTAAATTTTCTTTCCTTCACTAAGGACAAAACTTTAACACAACAAACTGACAAAATAGATTTGCATTTGAAACTAGTTCAAAGTTTCCTGCATCCCAGGCTAGTGGGAAGCCAACTATGTGGAGGCTTGGTAGGAAATGTTTGACACTTCATAACTCTATCATTAGAGCTACTCCCACCCCCACCCCTGCACAGGGTGGAATGTTTGGGAGGAAAACCCCAACTCCCACATTATCCTTAAAGAGGGAAAGGAGTTGAACATACCACCAACAGACTTTTGGAAGGTACTGCCTGAGAGATAGTGTCTTGCTTGCTTGTATCCAAGTACTGACAAACAGGATGCCTGGTTGGGCATCCCTGAGAACATCCTACATTAGAGTCTGCAGTACCCCCAACAGACACTAGATGGAACCCCAGGACTGGATTTACTACAGCCTAGCTTGCTGTAATATTACAGACACATAAAAGCTCCTGAGTAGAAGCCAGGAAACCTCTCCAAACAGGACAGATTACTTGCAAAAAAGCACATAGAGGACACATACCAAGAAAAGACTTTTGAGGCCCCCAGAATCTCTAGCCAGGCTGACTAGAGAAAGTCATCCTTGTATGAAACCAGACCATAAAGTCCTGAGAGTTGGTTGATTCTTCGGATGCCAAAATCCCAAAAACAAAAAATAAGACATGTGAAGAAACAGCCAACTGCAATACATTTAAAGAAGTAACTTAGATCTCTAGAAACCGAATCCTAAAAAGAAGGAGATTTGAATTGCCAGGTAAAGAATTAAAAATTACCATCATAAGGATACTTAATTAACTAAAAAAAAGCATAGATAGACAAATAAGCAAAATTAGGAATATGATGCATGAACAAAATGAGAATATGAACGAAGAGGTAGAAACTAGGAAGAAGAGCCAAGAAGAAATTCTGAAACTGAAGAATAACAGTACTAAATTGAAAAATTTACTGGTAGGACTTAGTGAATTTGACCAGACTGAAGATAGTCAGTGAACTTGAACACAGGACTTAACAAAAATTACTAAAGCAGATAAACCAAAAATAAAAAGTGAAGAGAGCCGAAGGGATTTATGGACAAGAACAACAACCTACGAATATGGGAATCTAGAAAGTGAAGAAAGAAAGGAGCAGAGAAACTGTTGAAGAAATAATGGCCAAAACGTTCTCAACTTTGAGAAAAGAAATGGACATACAAATTCAGGAAACTTAATTAGGATAAATCTAGAGAGGCATACACTGAGACACATCATAATTAAACTGTCACATGTCACATATGAAGTGAGAATCTTGAAAGTAAGAGGAAAGTAACTTGTCACATGCCATGATAACCACAAAGAAAATGTCTGTAGAATATACACAAAGGGAAATGAGAAGTGAATCAAAACATGTCACTACAGAAAAATCAATGAAACACAAAGCAAGAGAGGAAAAGAGGAACAAAAAGCTATAAGACTGAAAACAATGAATAGGAATAGCAGTCCTTCATACCAGTAATTACTTTAAATGTAAACAGATTAAACATACCTATTAAAAGACATAGGCTGGCTGAGTGGATTAAAAAAATAGCATGGGGTAGCTGGGTGACTCAGTTGGTCAAATGTCTGACTCTTGATTGAGGCTCAGGTCATGATCTCAGAGTTGTGAGTTTGAGGCCCACATCCAGCTCTGTGCTGAGTGTGGAGCCTGTTTAAGATTCTCTCCCTCTGCCTCTGCTCTTTGCCCCATTAAAAAAAACAAAAACAAAAACAAAGAGAACATGATCCAGTTTTGTTCTGCCTATAAGAGATGGACTTTAGATCCAAATATACACAAACTAAAAGTGAAAAGGTGAGAAAAGATATTCTATATAAACAGGAATCTAAAGAGATTGAAGTGGCCATACTTACATCAGACAAAATAGGTATATCAAACAAAATAGACTTTAAGACAAAAACTGCCACAAGAGACAAAGAAGAATATTGTACCTTGTTTTCAGTTACGGATAGAACAACCAAGTAGAGGATCCATAAGAAAAGAATAGTCTTGAACAATACTGTAAACCAACTGGGCTTTACAGAAATATGTATACCACCCCATCCAATAACAGCAGAATACATATTCTTCTCTAGCAAACATGGAACAATATGCCAGATAGACTACATGTTAGGTAACAACGAAAGTTCTAACAAATTTTAGAAGATTTAAATTATATAAAATATTTTCTCTGATCAAAATGGAATGAAATTGGAAATAACTAGAAAAACATGAAAATCTAAAATTATGTGGAACTTAAATAACATATTCTTTAACAACCAGTGGGTCAAAGAAGAAATTACAAAGGAATTTAGAAAATATCTGGAGACAAATGAAAACAAAACACAACATATCAAAACTTAGAGGATACAGTGAAAGCAGTACTAAGAGGGAAGTTCATAGTGATAAATAACCTGCATTTTAAAAATCTCAGGATAGTCACATGACTTTATTTTATCTCATTTTAATTTTGTGAAGAAAAAAAAAAACAAAAAACAAAAAAACCTCAAATTAACGACCTGACTTTATACATTAAGGAACTAGAAAAAGAAAACTAAAAAACTAGAAAGTTAGCAGAAAGAAGGAAATAGTAAAGATTGGAGCAGAGATAAATGACACAGAAAATAGAAAAATAATAGAAAACAACACAACCTAGACTTGGTTTTTTTGAGAAGATCAACAACACTGACAAATCCTTAGCTAGACAAACTCATAGGAAAAAAAGACTCAAATATCTGAAGTTAACAGTGAGAGAGGAGACATTACAACTGATATTGCAAAAATAAAAAATATAAGGAACTACAGTGAACAGTTATTTGCCAACAATTGGAAAATTTAGAAGAAATAGATGTATTTCTAGAAACGTCCAACCTACTAAGACTGAATCATGAAGAAGCAAAAAACTCTGAAAAAACCTATAGTGAGGAGCCAGTAATTAAAGAATTAAGGCACTAATCAAATACTTTTCAACAGCAACAACAACAAAAAAGCACAGAACCAGATGAATTTACTGGTGAGTTCTACCAAGCATTTAGAGAAGAATTGACACCAATTCTTTTTTCAAACTCTTCCAAAGAATTAAAGAGGAGACAAGACTCCCAGTCATTCTGTGAGGCAGGAGTGACCCAGGTACTGAAACCAGACAAAAACATAACAGGAAAAGAAAACCATAGACCAAAAGATACCTGGGTGGCTCAATCAGTTAAGCGGCTGCCTTCGGCTCAAGTCATGATCCCAGGGACCTGGGATCCTGCAATGGGCTCCTTGCTCAGCAGGGACCCTGCTTCTCTCTCTCTGCCTGCTGCTCCCCCTACTTGTGCTTTCTCTCTGTCTCTAACAAGTAAATAAATAAAATCTTTAAGAAAAAAAAACACTATAGACCAATATTCCTCATGAATATTGACTAATATTAAAGGCCTGAACAAAATATTAGGCAAAATGAATTCAACAACACATTGAAATGATCTTGCATAATGACCAAGTGGAATTTACACTTGGAATGCAAGGATGGTTCAACATACAAAAATCAATTGATGTTATATGCCAAATGGAAAGTGAGCGAAAAAAGACATGATCATCTCAATCAACTCAGAAAAATCACGTGACAAAATTCAACAGCAATGAAATGGTAAAACACTTAACAAACTAAGAAGGAAACTACCTCAATGTAGTAAAAGCCATATATGAAAACCCACAGTTAACATCATACTCAGTGGGAAAAAACTGAGAAGTTTTCCTCCAAGATCAAGAACAAAGCAGGCATGCCCAATTTCACCACTACTGTTAACCATAGTACTGAAAATCCTAACCAGAGCCATCAGACAAGAAAAAGAAAGGCATACAAATTGAAAAAGGAATTAAAATTTCCTGTTCACACATGACATGTTCTTATATGTAGAAAACTCTAAAGATTCCATTAAAAAGCTGTTAGGACTAATAAAAGAATTTAACAAAGTTGCAGAATACAAAATCTACACTCAAAACGCAGTTGTGTTTCTATATACTAACAATGACTGATCTAAAATAAATTTAGAAAATAATCCCATTTACTACAGCACCAAAAAATGATAAAATACTTAGTAATAAACTTCACCAAGGAAGTGAAAGACTTGTATACCAAAAACTATAAAACATTGCTAAAGGAAATCAAAGAAGGTATAAAGAATAAAGGGAAAGATTTCTCTTGTTTATGGATCTCAGAACTTAATATTGTTTAAATGTATATACTACCCAAAGTGATCTACAGGTCCAATGCAATCTCTATCAAAATCCCAATAACATTTTTTTGCATAAAAAAATTCCTAAAATTTGTATGGAATCTCAAAAGATGATGAATGGCCAATACGATCTTGAGAAAGAAGGAAGCCTCACACTTCCTGATTTCAAAACATACTACAAAGGAACAGTAATTCAGATGGTGTGGTTCTGGCATAAAGATAGGCCAATGGAACAAATAGCCTGGGAATAAACCTTTATGTATATAGCCAAATGATTTTTGACAAGAGTGCCAAGACTATACAATGGGGAAAATGCAGTCTGTCTTCAACAAATGGTTTTAAGAAAACTGGATACCTGTATGCAAAAGAATAAAGTTGGACCCTTACCTTAAAACCACAAGCAAACTCAAAATGGATTAAACTCAAAATGGATTAAAGACCTAAATATATGATCTAAAACTCTTAAACTTCTAGATGAAAACTTAGGGGGAAAGCTTCAGGACATTGGATTTAGCAGTGATTTCTTGGCTATGAACCCAAAGGACAGGCCACAAAATAAAAAATGGACAAATGAGACTTAAAAACTATTGGTGCCTCATAAGAAATAATCAGCAGAGTAAAATGGCATCCTATGGAATGGGAGCAAATAATTATGAATTATATATCTGATGGGGGTTAATATGCAGAATATATAAGGAAAATGTACAACTCAAGCAACAGTAACAACAAACAAATAATCTGATGAAAAAGCAGGCAAAAGATTTGAATAGACATTTCTCCAAAGAATATATACAACTGGCCAATAAGCATAAGAGGAGATGCTCAAACAGCACTAATCATTAGGGAAATCCAAATTACTCATTCTCATTCATCAGGATGGCCATTATCAAAAGAACAGGTAATACATATTCATGAGGATGTGGAGCATTTGGAACTTTTGTACAGTATTGGTAGGCATGGCATGGTACAACCATTATGGAAAATATGGATGTTCTTCAGAAAGTAAAAAATAGATTTACCAGCAATCCCACTTCCGGATATACATCTCAAAGAACTCAGAGCAGGATCTCAAAGAGATGTGCACATACCTGTGTTCATTGTAGCATTATTTGCAAGAGATAAGAGGTGGAAGTAACCCAGATAAATGTCCATCAACATGGATTAACGGAAATGTATATACATACAGTGGAATATTAGGCAGTCTTTAAAAGGAAGGAAGTGCTGTCACATGATAAAACATAGGTGAATCTTAACATTTTGCTAAGCAAAATGAGCCAGTCCAAAAGGGACAAGTACTATATGATATGTCCATTCAGATGAAATAGATAAAGTAGTCAGAATTACAGAAACAGAAAGTAGAAAGGTAGTTGACAAGGGCCAGAGCAGAGAGGAGGAGAAATTAGTGTTTAATGGGTATGGAATTCCAGTGTTACAGCACGAAAAAGTTCTAGAGATCTTTTGCACAACAGTGTTATAACACTGCTGTTACTGAGAAACGGTCAAGACAGTAAACTTAATGTTTTTTATCATAATAATAAAAAAAAAGAATAGGGAAGACCTCTATATGGTAATATGTGATTGTCAAGATATATTATTTAAAAAACACTTGAGGGATGCCAGGGTGGCTGAGTCAGTTGAGTATCTGACTCCTGGTCTCAGCTCGTGTCTTGATCTTGGGGTCCTGAGTTCAAGTCCTGCTTTGGGCTTCACACTAGGCATGGAGCCTACTTAGAAAAGAAAAGGAAAAAAAAAAAGCAACGCCTTGATAATGCACCACATGCTACCTTTTATAGAAGCAGGAGAAGAGATACATATATAACATGCATGTTTTCTTATAAATTTCCAAAAGAAGCTCTAAAAGAATGAACCAAAAGCAAGTATGTTTACCTCTTGGCAAAGGGAAGGGATTAGAAGTGAGACTTCAAATATATACATATATATATGTATACATATATATATATTTTTAAATATAATATAAATATAAATATAATATAAATATAAAATATAACTATTTGGCTTTAGAATCATTGACATTTTTAGCCTTTAAAAAAAAATAAAAGTAGGGTGGGGGATGGGTGAAAGAGGTAAAGGGGATTAAGAGTACACTTATCACCAGCACTGAATAATACATGGAATTTTTGAATCACCATATTGTATACTTGAAACTACTATAACACAGTATATTAATTAACTGGAATTAAAATACTTTTTTAAATACAATTAAAAGTGGGGACAGCTGGGTGGCTCAGTTTAAGCAGCTGCCTTTGGCTCAGGTCATGATCTCAGGGTCCTGGGATTGAGCCCCACTGAGCAGGAAGCCAGCTTCTCCCTCTCCCTCTGGCTGCTGCTTGCCCTGCTTGTGTGCGCGCTCTCTCTCTCTCTCTCTCTCTGACAGATAAATAAAAATCGTTTTAAAAAATACAATAAAAAGTAAACATAAATCTTTAAAGGTGGAAATCATATTGTTTTTTCAACTCTGAGTCACTTATTCATTCTTACTTCCTTTTTTTTCCACTTCTTTTCACTTGGCTGCCAAAAGGAAAAAACAAAAAACAAAAAACAAAAAACATAGTCCCTCTTGGTTCTTCAGTTTTAATATTAATTGTTAAGTTGTGTGTAATTAATTTCAAACTCTCTTCCCACTAGCTATAGCCAGCACTTAAGTTACTCTGTTCTCTTGCTTAATTAATCCTTGGAAAACATGATCTCTCCCTGTATCTCAGCAACTAAGTATTTTCATGTAGTTAGCATCCAGTGTTAATGTAGCAATTAGAAATCTACCTTGAGATACTCAGTAAAAGGTCTGTTCTCAGAGTGGTATTTTAAAAGCTTGATTTGTATAAACAATTTAATAAGGGTCCTTTTGCCTTTGTTTTGTATTTCCCATGTTTGGTTTACTTCTCACAAACAGTGACTTGGAAGTTATCATTGAAGATGGGCCCATAATGGTAACTAGGTGTAGGAATTTGCTTCTGTTCAAGTTTTGACAATACCAATCAGCTCTCAGATGTTGGAAAACATTTACATTTTTATTACTGCTCCTCTTTTCCTGAGCTTTTAAATTTCTTTTTGTGGTCCAGGCTTCCTATTCACCCTGAGGGTCAGCTTTTCCTAAAAGTCAGACCTCTCCTGTAGGCAGAGGTGCTTTGTGAGAGCTAGCAAAGCCATGTTGATGACTTCATTGGAGGAAATACTGCAGTGTGGCTAAGAGCATTTGCTGTGGAGCCCAAATGCCTGGGTTCAAGTTCTGGTTTCACCAGTTAGCTCTATGGTGCCTTAGCCTCTCTATGCCTCAATTTTTCAGCTTTAGAGTGGGGTTAACAGTAATGCTAACCTCATAATTTGTTATGTATGGATTAAGTGGGTTAAAATATATAAAGTCTAACACAAATTGGCAAAAAATTGGGAAGCATTGTGTGTTAATTGCTTGCCTCCCTTCTGTCCCAAAAGGAATGCTTTTGGAAAGCAGGCACCATTCACTTAAAAGTTTTCTCACATGCCCCTTTTTCTTCCCCCATAGTTAACTGCCTCATTCATTCATTATCAAGTGAGGGAAAAGAGGCAGAGAGAAAGGAGGGAAAGAATAAAAGAAATATAAAAGAATAAAAAAAATATAGTATGTTGGTGACTGCTTCCATCATTTAAGAGGTCAGATGAGTTGCTGCATATTAACAATGCCCATTGCCACTTGTCTCTGCCCTCCTTCCTGGATACCAGGTTCTTCACAGGAACACACACATCTAGAGGCAAAGCTCTGTTACTGTAGGGTGAGGAAATGTTATGGTTTCAATACCGCACGGATTGAATCAGTTACAGGTATACCATTTTTTAACTTTCACCAGACAGACAGTTTAGCCCAGATTCCTAATAACCTTGTTGAACCTAGAGATTAACAGCACTTTGGTTCCAGTCCTCTTGCATTTTTCTTGCTGACCTCAAGTCCTTTTTGTTCTGAGTTGAAATTTGTGATCACTGAACCTATGTAAATGATAATTAATTTGATTTTGATAGTGGTGATAAATATTTCCTGCCGTCTTATCTGGTTTTTCTAAACAAGATTCTGTGTCTTCACTTCTAAACTGTTTGCAAAATGCAGATTTCCTTAAAGAACTTTATCTCCTGCTTTTGTCTATCCTCCAGCTGCTGCTTTCAAATGGGTTACTGAAGTAGTGGGGAGGTTCTTCCAGGTCTCATTATCTTTTCAATACAAATGTCACCATATGTAATACAAATAATGTGAATTTATTCCTGCCCCATCTTCTGAAAACTGTGTATTTTGTGGAGCTTTTTGCCCTTTTCCTTCATTGATCCCATTGTCTCTTTCCAGTTCCCTGCCTCTTGACAGGATATCAGTGTGAATTTGCATTCATTTTTTTTATCTACATCCTTGTTCTTTATGGATATATAATAAATGATTTAATAATTTTTTTCTTATATAGCTGGTCTGATTTTAGTTTCTATTCATGGGAATAAAGAAAGGAGCTTTTATTAAGATAATAAATTGCAAATCAAGAATTGGGAACAATGATTGCTCCTGCCTGGGTTTAATTCTTTCTCATCTGTACTTGAATAGAGGATAAGATACTTTTGCTTCTTTTTATTAGAAATTCTTTTGGGAGGAGCATGTGGGTGGCTCAGTCAGTTAAGCATCTGCCTCTGGCTCAGGTCATGATCCCAGTGTCCTGGAATCAAGCCTTGCATCTGGCTCCTGACTTGGCAGGAGCCTGCTTCTTCCCTCTCCCTTTGCCTGCTGCTCCCCCTGCTCTGCTCTCTCTGTCTCTTGCTATCTCACACTCTCTCTCTCTGTCAAATAAATAAATCTTCAACAAAAAATTCTTTGGGGGAGTAACTAAATTGAGGGGACCCCTGTTTTTCTATTTAGCTATTACTTTGAAGGGTTGAAAGTCACATCAAACAAGGGCTATTTTATAATCTTAAAATCTTCTAGAGTGTTTGAAATTCTTAAATAGATTATATATTCAGCAGACATGTGCCAAGTGCTTATATATTCCAAGTACTGTGCTGGGCACTGGGACTAAAAAGAACATGACACGATCTCTGACTCTAGAGGACTTAATCATGATAAGACTCTGTAGTGGAGTCCAGAGAAGTTTAGCATTGGAATCAGCACATCCAACTCTGCCTCTTCCTAGTATGTAACAAAGAGCAAGTTGACTTGATCTCCCTGAGATGGTTTTCTCTTATGCAAAATGAGGGAGCTGGCCTAAATATCTCAAAATCTTGCCTATATCTGACATTCTGTCATTTCAGAATGGAATGTTTTTCTTAAGGTTACTTAAGTCTGATATGAGGATCAAATAAGAAAAAAATTATGAAAGCACTTTCAACACTATTAAGTGTTGTCTAAACAAAGGCATTACTAATTACTTACTAATATGACATTACTTACTAATGCTTTTGGTCCAAAGACAAGATTTATTAGGTGTTATAACTAAGTTCCAGAAGTTTGAGGAAAGGGTGACCTTTTCATGACTTTGGCTCTGAGTTAGGGGTATTTTAGGGTATCCAGTTATCACCATTATTGACTAAAGTAGGTACTGTGTGCACTGATTTTAAACCGTAGGTTTTGAAACCTAGCATAATTATAAGGTAAACCACAGTTCCTGTGGTATGGAGTTATCTCTTCTGTATTACCCCACTTGGGGCTTGATCTCACAACTCTGAGATTATGACCTGAGCCAAAATCAAGAGTCAGAGGCTTAACCGAATGAACCACCCAGGCACCCCTGCATTATGATTCTTGAAATTCTGTGTTAATAGGTAATTGTTCATCACTATGAAATAATCCTATTTATGCAAATATGATTGCTTATTTACAGCTTGCCCTAGGACTACTGTGTCTAAATGTAAAGTATATTTCAACTTTGGGTCAGTTTTCTTTGGCTTTTTGTCCACTAAACATTTTCAAGTGTATGACATATACCAGACCTTCAAAGTTTATGGGTTCTTTAAAAAGTACACCTATCTTTTTCTAGGTTCATAGATTGTAAGAACCCTTGATAATATGCAGAAGGACTGGGCCCATAAGCCAATTCAAAAAGTTGAATCAATGATTATGTTTTAATTATTATTATAGATATTTATTCTCAGATCTAAGTAATAGTTTCAGCTCTGAAATTTTTTATTGCCTAGCATTACGATTATCACTAGTCTGTTCTTCAGAAGTTTTCATAATGTATCCCCTTTTCTTTTGTTTGGCTTGTTTATCATTACTGCTAGATAATTTACAGTTGAAATGGTGAGACTCTTTCACTAAACCTGCTTCTCAAGTGAAATTTGAATATATTTTCATTTGCAAAGTTACTGGCAATAAAGAGTAATAACTATTGCTTATTTAATCTGTTAGCATTTAAGCCTACATTAAGTTTATGTTTATGACTATATGATTATACATTTAATTTACCTTCAGCTTTTGAAGAATTAAACCATTACCCTGTTTTACTGGTAAACTCGTATACCAAATGACTCATGCCTTTTATATATGCTAGGAAAATAGTGTTTCAATGTTAAAGTTAGAATTGAGTTAGTCAACCAGAAGTGAACCTCTAATTGTTTCCAAATGCTTCCTTTTTGGGTTTGGATGCAGCTCTGAGTGTTAGCTAAGTCAGGAATTTGCTAAGCTTGTCTTTTCCCCCATATCCTTTCATTATGGGTAGATAGATGCATGCTAAAATCTGTTTTATGATTTCCCATTACGATAGTTAATCAGAAAAATATGGACACAAACTCCTGAGCTAAACACAATTTTAAAAGGCAAAAATAAAATTTCTGCAGGTTCTCTTTTACATTTTATGATCTTTGAAATTGTTATAGAAATTGACCTTCGTTCTAAATTGCTATATCACCATGTGACTTAGCAAGCACCTTTCTTTTTCCACCACAGTTTCATGACCTACTACAGATACAGCTGAAATCCTTAAATAATTTCAGAATTACTGTTGGACAAAATTAGTGTGGCACATCAGTGTGCTTTGGTGAAATGCTGTTTAAACATTTTATTAAAATTCCACTGAAGCTGGCAATCATTTTGAATTTTATAATAACAGCAAAATCAGTAAATACCTCATTGACACTTACCTAAAAAATATGGTGTTATTATTAATTCCTTATATCAATTATGATTATTTTATTTAGTTATTTTAAAATTAATTTTATTAAAATGTTCATTTGCATTTTTTTTTTTTTTTTTTGAGAGAGAGAGAGCACATGTGCTTGCTCACACTAGGGGTGGGGGTAGGGGTGGAGGGAAAGAATCTTAAGCAGACTCCCTGTACTTGCTGAGCGTGGAGCCATAGACGAACTTGATCTCACCACCTTGAGATCCTGACCTGAGCGAAAATCAAGAGTCAGAGGCTTAACCGACTAAGCCTATCAGGATTATGCATTATAGTTCTTGAACTGAATGTTAAAATGAGTGATCTCTAAATTCCCTGTTACTTTTAATAGTTTGTTATCTGTGATCATGGAAATTCTTCATCACTTCTACAATCTTCAAACTAAGGGCCACATGTGAAAACAAATTTTATGGAAAAAGGGAAAATATTAGGGTTTTTCTTTCTTTCTTTCTTTTTAACTGATGTGGTAGTTAGGAGCAGCTGGCTTTGAGGGGCAAATACATGAAATATAGACATAAAAATTTGAACAAAGATTTGGATAAATTTGTAGATGGTTCTGGGTGACTTTTTTTTTTGTTGTTTTTTTTCTGGGTGACTTATTAAAGACTGTATTAGAGGGGTGCCTGGGTGGCTCAGGTCATGGTCTCAGGGTCCTGGGATCGAGTCCCGCATGGGACTCTCTGCTTAGCAGGGAGCCTACTTCTCCCTCTCCCTCTGCCTGCCTCTCTGCCTACTTGTGATCTCTCTCTCTCTCTCTGCCAAATAAATAAATCTTTAAAAAGATAGAGAGAGAGAGAGTATTAGAGGAATGTCCTTAAGTTTTGAAGGCCAATCTTTTCAAGGATTATTATAGCTTGGACTCAGTCGTCTCTTTATTGTGTTTTAAATCACACATAAATTCGAAAAATAAGACTATATGCCTAAGGTATTCTAAAACATCAAGTATTTTAAAGTTGTTTGCAAAAAGATGTTTCACACCTGTTGCTTAATAGTATCATTGTTCATATTGTATGACTTCTGCTATAGTAGAGTTGGGTTCTTTTCCAGTTTTCCCAACTCTTCTTTATTTTTAAAAGTAGATTTAAAAGTAAGTTTACAACATAGTAATAAAGAAAACTGTTGCCAGAAGTTCATGGGAAATGAAAATGGGTATAGGCATCATGTCTAGTTGTTTTGCATTCATATGTGCCTTCTTCCAAATGGTAGGCCCTGAATAAGTGTGTGTTGCCTGATTTCCAGTCACCTGTCTATAGGCTTTTTCAAAACTTGTGAATCCTTTTGAAGTAGCTGTTGTATATTATTTATTTTTTTATTTTCAGTGCCTAGCACATGCTCAGCAAATGGTAGGTATATAATAAATTTTTGTTGACTTTAACTTTTCAAAATTGAAGTTAGATTCAAAAGACTCGGTCTTATAATTCTGGCTCTCTTCACTAGCTGTGTCCTTAGGCAAGTTCCTTTGGGGTTCTAGACCTTCATTTGCAACTCAAGAGTTGGATTCCATCTGGTTCTAGAAAATCTGATGCCAAGCAGAGTATACAGTAGTACTTAATAATTGCTTATTCTTAGCAGTTGCTTAATAAAAATTCATTTGCAGGATTACCTAATTAATGATGGAGTAAATCAATTTGCCAAGTATATCTCAAGTATCTCAAGTGGTTTCTATTCGAGTGCATTTTGCACCTCAGATATCTTTAGGCATTATTAGCAGTTCCTTGGGATAAAGATTGAAGAAAAAATGCTCAAAAGAGCGAAATTTTTCTATGTGCCTCCTGGAGGAGGCATTTAAAAAAAACTTTTTTTATTCTCAAACTTTTTTCTTGTTCTAGGAGGACCATTTTGGTGCCTTACGTTCTGAATAGTAGTAAGGAAAGTGGGAAAACATAAAAATTATAAGGTATATAAAAATACTCCTTACTTTTTCCCTAAAAATGAAGGAGGAAGGAAAGAAAAATGTCATAATGGTTGAATTGTACCTTATCAGTCTACCATCTTGTTTTTCTTTGCCTTTTTTTATAAACCCAGGGCATCCTCACCTGTATAATAACAGCACAGTAGGTAGAAACAGACACTGCTCTTCAGGTTAGTTGAAGGAATAACCAATATTCTTTTACCGTCAAAATTCTTAACTCCCTTTCAGTTGCTCTCCCTCTAACATTACCATAGGTATTAGATTTTTTTTTTTTTTAATAGGAGCACAGAGAGGACATTTCATACAGTTTGGAAAACAGTTTGGGATCAGGAAATAACCCTAGAAGGGGTGACACTTGAGATTTTAAAGAAGGAATAGAAGCCAGACTACAGGGCAGTTTAGAGACATTCTAGGCAGAGGTAACTGTATGAGCAAAGCATGAAAGGAGGAACAGCCAAAAGTAAAGTCCAGGTATGTTTATTTAGAGGGCTGAAAATGTGAAGCAAGGATTGATAGACGGTGAAGCTAGGTGGGGCAGATCCAAAAATAAACCATGTTAAAGAGCTTACATTTAATCCCCAAGTCATGGAGGAGCTTTCAAGGTATTTTTTTAATGGGGAAGGAACAGGATCAGATAACTGATTTTAGATAAATTAGTCTAATAGTAAGAATGGTTGTATTAGTTATCTAAGGATGCATAACAAATTATACAAAAACCTGGTAGCTAAAATAACAGGCATTATCTTATAGTCTACTTTGCTTCAGGAACCTGGTCATATTCAGTGGGGCTCTCTGGCTCAGGTTCATTTACAAGGTGGCAGTAAAGGTGTCGGCCAGGGCTACAGTTATTCCAAGGTTCATTTGGGGTAGAATCTATTTCTAAGCTCACTGAAGTGGTTGTTGAAAGTATTCAATTCGTTCTATACTATTGGACTGAGGGTCTCAGTTCCTCTCCAGAGGCATCCCTCAGTGCCCTGTCACGTGGGCCTCTCCATAGAACAGCTCACAGCATGACAGCCATGAGTGAAGAAGTGAGAGAGCAAGAGAGCAGGGGAACAAGACGGAAGGCAGAGTCTTTTAATCTAATTTTAGAAGTCCCATCTTGTCACTTCTGCTGTACATTATTCATTAGCAGCAAGTCACTAGGTCCAGCCCACACTTAAGAGAAGAGTAGGGGATTACACAAGAACATGAATACTAGGGAGACATGGACTATTGGGATCCGTCTTCGAAGCCGACTATCACAGTGGACTTGAAATAAGACTAGAGATAAAAATGACCCACTTAGTGCTTGCTTCGGCAGCACATATACTAAAAAATGGCCCACTGTTATAATAATCCAAGTGAAGATATGGAGATTATTGTAGACATGTGTAATAGAATGAAGGGGAAGGCATGGAGTCAGGAAATATGTAGGGTGTTAAATCATGAGAATTTGGTGATTTAGAGCATGGGGGTTTTAAGGGAGAAGAAGGAATTAAGGGTGGTATCTAATTATTTTAGCTCTTAATCTGACTAAAGAATATTTTCGCTTGAATATGACTTAACCTCCTCTCTACATTGATAATTTCATTTTCACTGTTGCCATCCCCTCCATACATTTTGCCTTTTGGGCTTGTCCTTGATGTTACTTTACTATTTCTTTACTATGTCCAATTAGACACTGGTTATTTCTCTCAGTATCTGTTTAATTTTCCTAGTTGTCTCTGTTCCTGTCTTACTCTCATTATCCAGGTACTTCTCACTGTGCACATAAAGTGTGGGAATGGACTTGTCATTGCTTCCCTGTGGCTATTTCCTATCTTTAATCTAGATTCTAAAACATCTAATATTTATAAATCTGTCATTGATTTAACCAACAGGTTTTTACTCTGGGCCCACTTTATGACTGGCATTTTACTAGGCATCCTTGGGAATATAATTGTGAACAAGACAAGCATTGTCTCTGTTCTCATTGTCTTTGTTCTTTTAATGTCTTCTCTTCCTTTCCACCTGTCAGAAATATCACTAATTTGGGGCATACCTGGCTGCCTCAGTTAGAGGAGCATGTGACTCTTGATCTTGGGGTCCTGAGTTCAAGCCCCATGTTGGGTGTGTGTTTGCTTAAATAAAAATAAAACTTAAAAAAGAAATATCGCTTATTTTTAAGGTACGTCTCAACTTCTGCCTTTCTTGAAATGTATATATGTTCCTTTTATCTCTATCTCCTACAGCTATAATTAGGAGGGTTTTTACTTCGGGAAGTTTGAGATTCTCCACATTTGAAAGAGAGCACTGGTTTAAGCTATTAAGTGTAATGAAGCTGTCTGACCTCTTTCTTAGTCTGCTTCAAGCAGTAGAGCAGGGCATTGCCACCCTGATTCAGTGGAATCGTGTGGAGAGCTGTTTAAAAACAGATGCCTTGGCCTTCCCTCAGATATTTTATGTCAGAAATGAAAACAAATAAGACTGTACTAAGGTGAACCCAATGTCTAGATAAGAGAACTATTGCACTGTCACCCTTATAATTATGCTGTTACTTGTTTCTGTACACTTAATCATCCAAATAGCTTAAAATAGTAATTTCCAAATACTGGTGGAGGACTAGCTACTTCAGTACAGATGGATGTTTGGGCCCCATCACTAAAGGTGTTGATACACTAGATCTGTGGTTATATCCAGGCTTCTGTATTTTTTGAATAATGAAAGAAGACTGATACATAATTGGGCTGTAAAAATATTGGATGAATGGACTAATGTACCATATTTTTTTGTATATTCCTTTACAATATATATTTTGTATATATCCTGTTCAGATACATACATGTAAATATTTGATAAACATGAAGGACCGTCAGCCATGATGTGCCTTATAGATTACTTTGGAAGCTTCTGGCCAATTGAAATTGTATTTTATTTTTTTGTTTTTTTTTTTTTTGAAATTGTATTTTAAATAGTAGTTGAATGACTGCTGTGTTCAGATTTTTAGATGCTCCAATACTATTCAGTAGTATAGTTTAGTGTTTCATACATTGGTGTATTTTGGTCTAGCTTTTTTATTTTATTTGAGATTTTATTTATTTATTTGACAGAGAGAGACACAGCAAGAGAGGGAACACAAGCAGAGGGAGTGGGAGGGGTAGAAGCAGCCTTCCCGCTCGCTGAGCAGGGAGCCTGATGCTGGGCCTGATCCCAGGACCCTGGGATCATGACCTGAGCAGAAGGCAGATGCTTAATGACTGAGCCACCCAGGCACCCCTAACTCTTTTATTTTAGATAATAACTTACTCATCATACGAAAAATTTAGAGCGACTAGATTCTTTTTCCTCGTATTATTCTGATAAATCTTGTTATGTTCTAGTATAGAAGCATTATATGACTACTTTCTTGCAGAATGGGACTATCAGAATGTGGCTTTAATAAATTTTTTTTACTTTTGTTTAGTGTTATTCCTCTTTTAAGAGAGTCTGTTGGAATATTAATGCAGAGAACTCCTCCAGTGTTGGAAAATACTCTGCCTCAGTGCTATCAGAGGGTAAGTTTCAAAGCTTCCAAACCATTAGATTTTATGTTGTTTTCAAGCTGTTAGAGTTTTTAACTTTTACAAATATGGGTAGCATATGTGTATAATTTAGTGTTTCTTCCAAGATTGAATGCTAACCATGAATGCCATTTGTACAAACCAGAATAAAATCATTGGAAAATATTGAACTTCACTAAAGAAAATGTGGCAGAGATTGTTCTCATTTAGAATTTGAGCAGTTCTTCTAAAATACGGATATGAATAGCAGATAATGTAAGCATTTATTCAACATATTTTTTGAGCTCCTACTTTGTGCCAGGTATTCTAATAAGGTACTAAGTATATAAGGGTAAGCAAGACAGAGAGTGTCTGTGTTCAAAGAGGTTGCGGTTTAGTGGGGAAAAACAGGCACTAAACAATAAATTGGTAAATAAGACAATGTCCATGATAGTTACTATAAGAGAAATAAACAAAGTGATGTGGTAGGGATGATCACGTTAGATTGACTAAGGAAGTTATATTCAAGGAAATTGAAACCCTGATGACGAGAAGGAGCCAGCCTTGTGAAAATCCTGGAAAAGAGTGTTTCAGGCCACGGAACACTTTATGCTAATGCGGGAGTTCTACGGCTGGAACTAATTTAGAGTTGTGAAGACCAGAAGAAAAGGCCACTGTGGCAAAAGCATAATCAATAAAGGGATGAGTGGCTGGAAAGGCTGGAGAGAATGGTAGGGCCCAGATCATACAGAGATTTGGGTCTTTTTAGAGGTTTAGTTTTAATTTTAATCCAGGGGGAAGTATGACAAAGTTTTTAGGTGGGAAGAGTGTCATAAAACTTATGTTTTTAAAAGATTATTCTGCTTGCTATTTGGAGAACAAATTCCAGAGAGAATGATAGCAAAGAAAACCAGTTATGAGTTCTTGTCATCTAAGTGGGGAGAAATGGTGGTTAGGACTACCAAGGGAACAGTGAAGATGGAGGTAAGGATGCATTTGGGATATATTTTTGGAGATGGATTATGTTAGTGAAGGGGAGAAAAAGTGCTGACTCTCAACTAGGTAGATGCTGGTACCATTTGTTAAGATTCAGGCTGTGTTGATGCAGGTTTGAAGATGGAAGCTCCCTCCAGATCAAGAGTTCTATTCTGGATACATTAAAATTGAAATGCCTTCTATACTCTTAGGGGAAATGTCAGTGAAGTAGTTGAATATGCAAATCTGATGTTTTAGGGAAAGATTGGGACTAGGGAGAGTTTTGAGTCATCGATATATGAATAATATTTAAAATATTGGGGTTATGTGAGATTTCCTTGGGAGAATTCAGCTCTTTTTAGCTTTACTTTTAGCTCCAGGTTTACAGCACAGGTGGTGGAAAGCCAGGAAAGGGAGTGGTTAGGAAGGGAGCTGGAAGACCAGAGGAGGTGGTCTCTCAGAACTGAAGAAGGAAGCAGTGATGCACTTTCTGTGGGGCAAGCAAGGTAGGAAGAGAAGTGATCATTGATCAGCATCAAGAACAGCACTAATACCTGGATGAGACCAGTTTCAGAGGCGTTTGGAAAGGAGACCTTGATTTGAGTCGATTAGGAGAAAATGAGTTGGGGAAGTAGAGATAGTAGCTACAGACAACTCTTTTAGGAAGTATGGCTGTTAAAGGGAGCAAAGAAATGAGTTGACAGCCTGAGTACGGATATAGTATCAGGGCAGGGGCTGTTTGTTTGTTTTTAAAATAGGATATGCTGGAATAGTGCTGTCCCATGGAACTTTCCCCAGTAATGGAAATATTATATAATCTGCAATGCCCAGTATGGAAATCACAAGCAAAATGTGGCTACATACACCAGGTGTATGGGTAGCACAATTGATTTTTAATGTAGTTTCATTCTCCAGTATTTAAATAGCCACGAGTGTCTGGTGATTTCCGTATTACACAGTGCAGTTCTGAGCATGTTTGTTGATAGGAACGGGCCATCCTAGAGAAAGAAATCAATGATATGGTAGTGAAGGTGGCCACTGCAGGAATGAAGTTCTTGAGAAGATGAAAAGTATTGAACCGCGGGCACCTGTGTGGCTCAGAGCCCTGCATTCCCTCTTTGCCCCTCCCTCCCCCCTTCCCTCCCTGCCTGCTCACGTGCGCTCTCTCTCTTTCTCTCTCTCTCTAAAGAAGAAAAAAATGGTAGAACCAGAAGCGCTATGGAGGAATTCAGTGTAAGGAGAGCCAGGGCTACCGTATCCCTAGAGGGGAGGCAGAAAGTGCTGACATAGATGAGGGTCAACTGGTGGATTTGGTGGTACAAGATAAGGGATTTTTATGTACTTCTATTTTTATCATTTATAAGGCAGTGTCATCAAACAGGTTGGAATGCCAGAGGAGGGGCGCCTGCGTGGCTCAGTTGGTTAAGTGTCCACCTTCAGCCCAGGGCGTGATCCCAGGGTCCCGGGATTAAACCATATGTTAGGCTCTCAGCTTAGTGGGGAGCTTGCCTCTCCCTCTCCCTCTGCCTCTTCCCCTGCTTGTGCTCTCTCAGTCAAATAAATAAAATCTTAAAAAAAAAAAAAAAAAGGTGGGGTGTGCCTGGGTGGCTCAGTCTTAAGTGTCTGCCTTTGGCTCAGGTCATGATCCTAGGGTCCTGTGATCAAGCCCTGCATAGGACTCCTTGCTTAGCAAGAAGCCTGTTTTTCCTTCTTCCTCTCCCTCTGCCTGCTGCTCTGCCTGCTTGTGTTCTGCCAAATAAAGGAAAGGAAATGAAGGGAAAAGGAAAGGGGGAGGGAAAGAGAGAAAGAAAGAGGAAGAAGGAAAAAGAAGGTATAAAAGGGGTTTTTTTAGATAGGGAAAATGAAATGTTACTCATTTGACATTTGTGGTTATCATTTTAAGGTAGGGTAGGCATCACAACTGTGGAAGAGAAAGGGTCAGTTTATTGAATAATGCCTACTATAAGCTGATCCCTGTACTAACTGTTTTACATATATGGTTTCTGGTCTTCACCGTATTTATATAGGCTAAGTTTTATCTTCCTTTCCATAGATAAAATCGAGGTTCAGAGAGTTTAAGTAACTTATCCAAGGTCACAAATGCTAGTGGCTTATCCAGAATTCTAGTTCATATCTGTCTGATTCCCAAGCTCATGCCCTTTCTATTATACCACACTGTCCAGGTAGGAAAAGTATCTGTGACTACGCTTTCCCCGTATTATTTAACTTGAGCAGAGTTGAAGCCAGTTTGTATAGGAGCATTCCTCAGTCTTAGCTACAAGAGTACTTGCACTCTTAGAGGTAGAGGAGATCTATTCAGTCGGTTGTTTTATTCACACTAGACCATCCCGTGAGGATGCCGTTCAGAAACATGTAGAGTGATATCAGGTTCAAGCCACTGTGTCATCAGAGTCCTGAAAGAGGAAGAAAAAGTCCACCTTGACCACTTTTCCCAGTAAAAGCAGTTTTTAAAAAGGCCATTGTTAGTATTTTCTCAAATTTCCTACCAACTGTTTTGGAGTTTATAGAAAATAATGCCTACATTGATCAAATTCTGAAAAAAAATGAACATTTTTGATAGCTCTAAGGTCAACTTGTTCTTAATTAACATCCCAAATAGGTTACTTAAAAATCAGAGAATCTCAGAATTGAAAAAGATCTTGTCTTTTTGGTAATAGGCATCCTAACAGGTGTGAGGTGGTATTTCATTGTGGTTTTTGATTTGCATTTCCCTGATGATTAGTGAGTTGAGCATGTTTAACTCTTGGCCATCTGTATGTCTTCTCTGGAAAATGTCTTTTTCCATCTTCTGTCCATTTTTTAATCAGATTGTTTTTTTGCTATTGAGTTATATGAGTTATTTTTATATTTTGGATATTAACCTCTACCTTTTCAATTTTTTTTTTTTTACCTCTTCAATTTTTAATGGCCCTTTCCCATTTTCTGTTTTTCTTATATTATGGCATTTTCTTTTTTTTTTAATTATAGCATTTTCTATATTTCCAGAAACTTATCCATTTTGTCTAGATTTTCAAAATTGTGTGTTGTGTGTGTGTGTGTGTGTGTATGTTATACACATATACTGTCTCCTTAAAATTACTCTTCTTAAAAGTACTCTAAGGAGTGAGTTTCTAAGTCTTTATACACACACAATCTACTAAGCACTTACTTGGGCCAGGCACTGTTTTAGATGGTAAGGATACAAAACATTAAAAAATACATATATCCCTGCCCTTTTGAGCTTAAGTTCTGCTGGAGAGACAGACAATAAAAAAAATACAAATAATGTAAATGAATAATGCAGTGTGTGATATTATGCTCCAAAAAGTAAAATATAGCAAAGAAACATAAAACATGTATTATTTTACATAGAGTAATATGTAAAGAGAAAGAAACATAAAACATGTATTATTTTGCATAGAGTAATAGAAGACCAAGAGTACAGGAGCTACAGTAGCTTACTGAGAAGATGACATCTGAGTAAAAACCCAGACAAAATGAACCAAGTAGAAATGTGGAAGGAAGGTACACTTCAAGCAAAGGGCATAGCAAGTACCTTGCACCAGGAGTGTGCCAAACTTTCCAGCCAATGGTGAGGAGGCTGATGTAGCTGAGAAAGAGAGAGCATGGGGATGCCTAGTAGGAGAGGAGGTGATTAGGTAACAAGCGGGCCATGTGACATGGGCCCATATAAGTCATTGTGAAAGCTTTGATTTTTATTCGGAGTAAGGTGGGAAGCTATTGGAGGATCTTGAACAGAGGCAGGATCTGACCTAAAGTAATAGGATCGCACGTGGGATACAGTGATGAGAATAGGTGGAAAAGGTGCAAGAAATAGACCAGTTATTATAATACTATATTCTTACACTTCTACTATCATAATAATTCACACTAGAGATAATGTCTGCTATGCTGATAACAGTAGAGACAGTGAGAAGTGTTTGGATTCCACTTAGTTGCAGTACTCTGTATATTCACAAGCTACACATTCATCTAGTATTCCCTTTTATGGTTTTTAAAAGTGGTTGTAGTTTTATTTTTTCATTCTGCTTTTTCTGTTTTGGTTTTATTTTATTTTATTTTATTTCTTTAAGATTTTATTTATTTATTTGTCAGAGAGATAGAGAGAGTACAGGCAGGCAGAGTGGCAGGCAGAGGCAGAGGGAGAAGCAGGCTCCCCACAGAGCAAGGAGCCCGATAGGGGACTTGATCCCAGGACGCTGGGATCATGACCTGAGCCGAAGGCAGCCGCTTAACCTACTGGGCCACCCAGGCATCCCTCTGTTTTGTTTTTAAACCTCCATCAAAGTTTGTCTTGCCAGTGGTTGTCAGCCTTAGGCTGTGGAAACCTTAGGGAGCCATTGGAAAAACTGAGAGACGTCCTTCTCCTTTTTGTTGTAACACGATTCAAAGAAAAGTATATGTTGGCATTTAGCTCCTTGGGGGCTTGGAGATACAAAGGCTCCTATAGTTTCTGACACAGGGAAGAACCGTCCTGTCCTAAATCTGCCTCTTTTGAGAAACACTGTCTTCTCTATTTTCAGTAATCTTTCAAAGAACTAGTTTTTTAATATTGTGATTTCTAATAGTTCCTAAGTCTCTGGACCATTAATTTCTGTCCTTTATTTCCTTCCTTACTATTTCCTTGAGTTTACTTTGTTGTTGTTCTTCTAGTTTCTAAATGCAAATGAGTTTATACTTGTTTTCTGATCAATGTACTTGAAAGTGTAAATTTCTGTCTAGGTGCTCTCTCAGCTGTGCCCTGCAAATTTTGGCATGTGATCATTCACATTTCCCAAACACATGCCATGGCACATAAAGAGTACTCAATAAGTATTTGTTAACTAATTCAATTAATCTCTGACTCCTCCTTTGAGCTAGAGAATAGAATCCATGTTTACTGATATGTCGTATAATAACAGTATTACAGTTAATAATCTAGATAGCAGTTTACTGAACTGTTGACTAATAAAAATAATAAAACAGCATACCTAATAAAACAAGGGGGCCCTTATGTTTGATTACAGTGTTAATATCTGCCCTTTCTGTTCCAGGTGCAGCAGTTGCAAGGAGTTTACAGTTTACAAGAACAGCATTTCTGGACCTTATGTTCTGATGTTTATGTTGGGACCTTGAAATTAGTAGTAGCCCCTGATGCTGATGCCAGGTGGATTTTAAGCCAAACACATAATATTTTTACTCAGGTATGACTTTTTCACTAACTCTTAAAACTCTTTGAATTTATCTTATCTACTAGTTCAAGAAATATTTACTACTTAACATGTTAAATATGTATGTATATAAATACACATACACACTCACACACACAATACTATGAGGAAACATAACAGTACTTTCTTTCAACCATACAGTCAAAATTGGGAGTTCTTATTTTAGCTAATACTCTTAAGGAAGATAGTCTCGTTCTGTCATTATACTCATTGGAATTCCTTTAAGAAAAAGTAGGTTCTCCTTTACTGTATACTCCTTATAAGACATGTTAAATGCTGTTTAAAGCCAAGAACTAAAATAACATTTGGAATAAGAATAATGCTTTGTCAGTGGCTTTAGCTAAAAGTAGGCTATGTTAACATTTTTGTGTGATAGCAAAGCCATAGTTCTGTGTGATTTAAAAGCTTAATATGCTATTGTATTTGGAATCATAAATTAGTGCATAGCTTGCAGCCAAATCACTTTACTTGATGCTTATGCTGTCTGAAGTTGACATAGTCATGTGACTGATAATCAACTAGGTATCTGTTGGGAGAATAAGAACATCATGTCAAGAACATCTAAGGAGAGAGTGAGAAAATACAAATTCTTTTTTCATTCTATTTTGCTGGAAATATTTGGTGAAAAATCTGGGTGTTGACACTGCTGCCAAAATTATCTAACATGTAGATCTAATGAGGAACTGTTTCCATGCCTTAAAAATGTATACTTAAAAACTGGCCTGTGCCTCCTGGTGTGATGCAGTGAGAGTGTGTGGTACTTCTGCCGGAAATGGTTAATGTGAATCTAATCAGTAGCAAACCACCAGAGAAACCCAGCTTGTAGAAACTTGTACGAGACTGTTAACCTATAAAGGGGGGAAGAATAGTGGGAGGTTATGCTAGATTAGAGGAGACTTCACAGTTAAATGCAGTGTCTTATCCTTAACTGAATCTTAGATTGGGGGGAAAAAAACAGGCACAGAGGAGATTATTGGGTAATTGGGAAATTTGAATATGGACTGCATAATAGTTCATAATAATTGTGTAGGTGTTAGATTTCTTGGGTGTGATAATGGATTGTAGTTATCGAAGAATGTCCCCATTCTTACCAGATCCATGAAGGAGTTAGTGGCAAAGGATCAGGATGTCTAATTTCAAATGTTTCAATAGAAGTACAAAGATTATAAATAAATACAGAGAAATAAAGCAAATGTGGCAAAATATTAAAGATAGTTGACTTTATTTTTTCAAAATAAGTTAAAAAAACAAAAACTGGAGGTTCCTCATTGTCACCAGGATAAAACCCAAACTTTCTAGCATGGCCCCATTAACTTTTCAAGCCTCCCACTATTCATTCCTATATACCTCATACCCCTGTAGACTGTTTACTTTTCTGTGTGAAACAAAGATCCTCCTCTAACGTAAAGGCCCAATTTAGTTGTTACTTTCTCTCTGAAGCCTAAAGACCCCTCTAAGCTGCATAACTTCATCTTGTGATACACATATCTATCTGCAGGTTTCTTCCAAACGTCATGATTTTCCATTCTCAATGCTTAAGAAAGATGTATGTGTATAAAAAATTTGTTGAATAAACAAATTCTTCAAAATGTATTTGACCAACACCATCTTTACATGTGCTAAGTATGAAAAAATATGGTTGGGTTCCCATTGGTCTGTTTAACCACAGCATGAAAGGTGGTAATGATATATAGAAATAGAAAGATATAGACACACACACACACACACACACACAGAGGGAAAGAAGGCGGGAAAAAGGATGAGAGGAAGAGAAACAGACACATGGTATCTTCAGACATGGAAAACAGAACATAATATGCAATTTAAATTCAGGATTTTAGCATAAATTAAATGATCTCTCGTCTCTAATAATGAGAAATGTATGGTTATGTTCCTTTGGGGATAAATAATGAAATAATTTTGTGTAGGCAACAGCAAGACTTACTCTACTGGGAAGCGGTATGCTGTACCGCTTACTCCAGAATTTTAAGAACTAGGTCTCTTTAACAGACACTCCGAAGTCTGTATGACTGTCATGTCATAATGAGGCATGCAAGACCTGCACAGTATGTCTGAATCCTTCTCACATCTCAAAACAGGAGGAGTTTTAGAGGCAAAAGGAGAATGTGGCTGCAATAACCTTGCTTTTTCACTGTCATTTCTAGATCATCGCTCTCTCCTTTCCCCATCTCCTAGTCCTTCCGCCATCCTTAGTGTGAGCTTCTGTTGACCTCCAGGACATGCCGCAGTACTCTCCCAAGACTTGGACACTTAGTCACGGTTTTCCCTCTGAAAAGGAATGCTGTTTCTGGGTTTAGAAATGCGCAAGCAGCTGTGTCCGGGCTTAGGAACTGCTGAAGTCGCAACTGCAGTAGGTGGAGGAGGCTTCTTCTGGAAACCTTAGACATCTTGGCTTTTAAAATGGCTGAAGCTGAAAGTTTATTCAGCTGCTTCTTTGGTTTTGGAAACTGTATTGGGGTTTTGAAATTTTTAAGCTCTGAAAAATATTTTCAGCCCTTTCATCAACCAAGGTCAAGCCCACTCTATTTCATTCCTTGCAGAGCAGGACCTTGCAGTGAAGATGTTTCAACACATTTTTTCCAGAGGGGAGGAGGAATCACCCTACTAATGACTTATATTCCATACCTTTCATTATTTTCAAATTGCTTAGTGATCATTGTTTTAGTTCCAATATACGCAGAACTGAAGTTCCGAAAGACTAAAAGAAGGATTTCCTCAGTAATAAGTTAATACTTTTGGGTTGTTGTTGTTGTTGTTGCTGTTTTTTAAGATTTTACCTATCCATTTGACAGAGAGAGGGATCACAAGTAGGCAGAGAAGCAGGCAGAGACAGAGGGGGAAGCAGGCTCCCTGCTGAGCAGAGAGCCTGATGCGGGGCTCGATTCCAGGACCCTGAGATCATGACCTGAGCTGAAGGCAGAGGCTTTAACCCACTGAGCCACCCAGGCGCCCCTACTTTTTGATTTTATGACATTTTCAGATGTCTTTCTTTCTTTCTTTTTTTAATTTATTTATTTGTCAGAGAAGAGAGAGAGAGAGCGAGCACAGGCAGACAGAGTGGCTGGCAGAGACAGAGAAGCAGGCTCCCTGCCGAGCAAGGAGCCCGATGTGGGACTCGATCCCAGGACGCTGGGATCATGACGTGAGCCGCAGGCAGCCGCTTAACCTACTGAGCCACCCAGGCGTCCCTTTCAGGTGTCTTTCTTATAACTGATCTTCTTTTTTTTTTTTTTTTTTAAGATTTTATTTATTTGACACAAAGAGAGACCATAAGCAGGGGGAACAGCAGGCAGAGGGAGAAGCAGGCTCCCCACTGAGCAAGGAGCCCGATGCAGGACTCGATCCCAGGACCGTGGGATCCTGACATGAGCTGAAGGCAGATGATTAACCAACTGAGCCACCCAGACACCCTTATAACTGATCTTAAATCAAAATTTAAATGATAGTTTTGGTTTAAAAAGTTGTTCTTGTTAAAATATCTGTGAAGACAACTTTAAACTGAAAAAACCAACATCAGTTTGAGAATTACATCTTTCTTTTCTGTTGATAGAAGTCTAAGCTGCATGACTATTTTAGAACTATGTATTAGGCATGGTTTTATTCTCATTTTTCCTGGTTTAAGTCTTTAATGGCCAGCTAAAGCTGTGCATTACTAGAGAGTAAAATAAGTGACTTGGTGAACTTAGATTCTTTAAGGAGTATTAGGTAAGGGATAATCCAATCTTGAAACTACAGGGTTTTCTGTTGACATAGAAAAAGTTCTCTCTTCCATTCTCCCCTGCACTAACTCTTTAAAAAGGGGTTATCCTTTGGGAATTGATGAAATGGATATTTTTTGTATTTAGTATATGAACAAGAAGATTAAGATGGCAGTTTAACATTTTATGTGTCTTTTAAACTTGCTGATACCATCTGTTAATTTTTTAATATACTATTTTGTTAGAAATAATGTTGGAAGAAAAATCTAGAATATGCTTGTGCCCTCTTCAGTTCCACAAAGCACAGAAGACAAACCTAAAACATGCTATCTACTTTGCTCCCTGATAGAACTTTTTTTTAAAAGATCTTATTTATTTATTTGACACAAAGAGAGAGTACAAGCAAGGGAAGCAGTAGAAGGAGAAGCAGGCTCCCCACCAAACAGGGAGCCTGATGCAGACTTTGATCCCAGGACTCTGGGATCATGACCTGAGCGGAAGGCAGATTGCTTAACCATCTGAGCCATCCAGGCGCCCCCCTGTTAGAACTTCTATTGTATTTCCTCATCTTTTCTCCTCTTCTGCCTATTTCTGTTGTGCATATTAAGTCCTGAACCCCCTGATTCCTGCTTCAGCTTTTGGTGCTCTAGCCTCTAGCCTCAAAATAGAAGTTCACACTGATACCCAGGAAGGAACCAGAAAGCCTCCTCCCATGCCCAATGGGAGTTTCCCGAGTTTCAGGAACCTCACCAGCCTCCATGCTCTTGATCCCTTCCTGCCTGACTACTGACCCCGCCCAGCCTCCTGTCTGCTGGGGAAGGGCAGCGAGTGGGAGAAGCTACTTACCCCTCTCCTGGGGGCTAGCTAGTCTAGCTAGTCTTCCACCCTTTGTTTGTTTTCCTGTCTGTAGAAGGTTTTCATCTGTCCTAAGTGTCAGTTCTGCTTGCCAACTCTGCAACTTCTCCTTAGCCAGTTTTCCATTTTCTTCATCCTGTGTGCTTAATGCCCACCAGAACCTAACCTCCTGAGGAGGTTGGAGTAAACGGCCATGGGATGGGAGGCCAACAGGCCCCTAGGTTCGTTGTTTCTAATTAATCCACAAGGTTTAAGCCCTCACTGGTTGGTTGGTAGAGAGCAGAAACAGCAGCGGCAACAGCAGCCGGGCCTTCAGTGAGAGCCCACCACGCGCCAGGCACTGCGACAGCTGCTTAACGGCTCGCCCCAGCCTCCTGCAGAACAGGTGCTGCTATTTGTAGTTTATAGAAAAAGGAACCCAGGCCCAAGTTACTGCTCATGACTTACTGTTTCACCATATTCACTCACTGTTTCACTAATTCTGAGACGATCTAGGTTTCACATGGAGGATGAAGGCAGTTTTCAAGACTTCATTTTAAGGGATAAAGATTAATGTTATATGTTCAGTCGAAAACTAAAGTATTAAGTTTCTGTGGAATTGGTAGAGAATACAGACAAACCAATAATTTTCTATAGCCATATTCCTGCGTGTTTTTTTTCCTTTCTTTCTTTTTTTTTTTTTCTCCTGATTTGTTTCCTTTCCGCAACAATGAATATTGATAATGAGGATTTCTAAGTCTATGGCACCAGGTTCACATTTATTTTCTTAGGAGCGCATTGTGTTGAAAATGTTTTAATGATTCAAAAAAGTATTGACTGAATCATGGTTTACATGACTCTCGTGAAATAAGACACAATATTATATGGTTTTCACTTATTAAAGACAAGGCTTTTAAAGACCAAGCTCCAGCTCCTAGTGCCATCCCAGTGGTAGCATGTTTGATGCAATGGAGCCCTGTTTTGATCTGCTAGAGTATTTGTCTTGTGTTTATGGTGTGGATAAACTGTATAGAAAACCTAGTTTGCATTCAGGGAGTAGGTGACTCGCTATAGGGTTCTTTGGAAATTCTGCTTTTCTTTCTACTTTGAAGGAACTTGAGAAAGGAATATGGGAGGGTGGAAAACTTGAAGCCATCCCCCTCAGGACAGCTGGATGAAGCAAAATGACTTTTTCTGTTAGACTGAGTTTTTATGTAAAGCTGTAGCCCCTCAGGGGAAAGATACAAGCTTGAGTAATTAACTCATGATTATGCAAAGATCAATTTACCTAGCCTCTTTGTTTTTCCTCTTTTTTTTTATTGCCTTGGGCTAACCTCATTTCTTATTACCGTCTTCACTGTGTTAGGCTGGGGCTGAGGGAAGTGGCACGGATAGTAATAGGAAACCAACTTATTTTGCCCATTTTACTTTCATTAACAATTTTGTTAAAAGAGAAAAGGAGAAAAGGAATTAAGCCAATTTACTTGGGCAGTAGTTTTTTTCTTAAGGTTAGATATAGAAGAATTTTGCAGAAGAGTTCCTTATTTCAGAAACCGTCTCGGTTGAGTAAATCAGATATACCTACAACGAATCTTAATAGTTTATTTAAATAGCCTTTTACAGCATATGAAATCCTTTCTCATATATTCATATACAATCCTGGGATGTAACAAGGGTTTATTAAATACATGTCAAATATTAGATGAACATAGAACAATTTTATGAGATAGGTAAACTTGGTATGTATCAGTGCTTTTAAAATGAGAAAAACTGAGATTTGATTTTAAATCTTAGCTCAAAATCATGCAGATACTAAGTTCTGTCTTTATTCTACCATAAGCCTCTTTAAGGAAAGGCTGCTCTTAAATGTAGTTTCCATAAATCTGAATAACAAATAAGCAGTTTTGCAGAGCTTTAACTTGACCACAGCAAGGATTTTTTAATGTTATTTCATTATTATTATTATTATTACTATCTTTTTTTTTCATTTTTATTACTCTTTTATTACTCTTTTTTAATGAGGCAAGAAAGCTAAAACCTCTTCTGTGCTGGTAGGGTCTACTCAGCTTTTTATCCCATTTGAGTAGTTCCTGCTCCTCCCACACATTGATTCATGTTGTGCAGAGTCCACCTATTTGAACGCTAGGAAAAAAAGCCATGCTAGAAATTACTGTAGTGTTAATCCCTGACTCTGATTTTTTCCCTTTCCATTAATATTCTAATTTACCTTTCATTCTTTGGTACTGGCAAGAAAATGCTTATTGTAACTACTGTATGCTTTAATTTTTTAAAGCTATTTTTGTTTGAAAGGAATTCAGTAGAATTTCTGTTCATCCAGTAAACATTTATTGATCGATAACTATGGGCCAGGCACTATTTGAGGTACTAGGAATCAGCAATGGAAAAAAAAAAAAGACGAAATCCTTATTATGTAGAGATTACGTTATAAGAGGTGAGTGACAGTAAACATAGCAATGGAGGTGATGTAAAATGGTCAGGTTCTCGGATTGGGCTACTTTGAAAGTAAGGCAAACAGGTTTTCCTAATGGGTGTGAGAGAAAGAAAGGTCTTTAGGTTGTAACATCGAGGATGGCATTGAGCCATAGAATATACAAGATCACCAGGCTTTCAGGGAGGAAGTCAGACATCTAGGTAGAACTGTGAAGTAGATGGCAGGTAGGTCCCAGTGGGGGAATACAAGTGTGGGAGGTGTGAGCATGCAGATAGTACTAAAAGTCTGGATGGATACTAGATGAGATCAGCTAGGGAACAAATGGAGAAAAAGAAGGAATCTGAGGACTGAGCCTTTGAGTATTTCAGTGCTAAGTGCTCAAAGGTAGGAGGAAGAACCAGCAAAGGCGACTGAGGAAGACTGATAACTGAGGTAAAATGTCACCAGTGAGTCTTCTCTGAAAGCCAAGCGAGAGGGAAGTGTTTCAGTAGGAAAAAGTATGTGCCTGTGTCCTTGCCTTTAGAGTAAATGTTTAGAGGATGGACAGGTGAGCACTGGTCCAAGCAACTTGGAGGTGACCTTGACCAACAGCTCTGCAAAGTGCTGGGTGGCAAAAGTTCAGTTGAAATGCGTTCAAGAGAGAATAGAGAAAAGAAATTGTAGGCAGCAAATGTACAACAATTGATAATATAGGAGAGCTGGGAGCAATTTTGAGATAGTCCTTGAATAGCAGGTTCATATCCAAAATTGAAGAGAGGCGTTAGAATGTAATTAAATAACCGACAGATGTGAAGTGTTTGCTCATCGTCTGTCACAAGAAGATTGAGACTGAATCAGTTTATGATTTTAGTAGCCAGTTAGGCAAGCACAGTGTTGTTTGCTAGCAGAGTACCAGTAGATGGGTAACCTTACTGTCCCAGATTTCACTTGGACACCATTTATAATCAAGAGCATAGCTTCTGTAGAGGTAAATGGAGGATCTTTTTGCAATTATGAATATAATTATTTCTAAGATAAAATGACTGGCCCTTTCTGGTGAAGAATGGAGAATTATTTTCCAGAGACAGAAAAGAAAAATAATGCTTTCCTTTTTCAAAAAAATGAGATTTTTTTTTTGTTTTCTGTTACTTTTCTAAGATGTATAGGCTGCTATTGATTGGTTCGTTCGATTTTCTGATTTTTTTTTTTTTTTTTTTACTTTTCAGGCTGGAGTGAGACAGCTTTATGTACAGATTGATTTTGCGGCCATGTAACAAATGAAAGAAATTATCCTTCTTGGGGGACCTAATATTTCCGGTACTGTACAATTTAAAATGTTGTAGCTAGCTTTTTAAAACAGAAAACTCGTCACTACAATTCCCCAGCGCCAAGCAGACCAGGTAGTGTCCGCAGTTGTGCTCGGCCAGGAGCACACAGCTAAGGGAGCAAAATTAAGAGGATCTCTCTTGGACTTTTGGTCTTGTCTTTTGTGCTCTTCCCTCCAAACCATTTTGATTTCTGACGTTTGTAGTTTTGTCCCAGAATGTTATTTTTTGTTTACTGGTTTTTTTTTCCATTTCAAAAATGCCCTCACTCCCAGTCATCATCCTAGCCAGTACAAATCCAGATGCTGGGCATCCAGTCATCTGGAAAGTCTTCACTGAAGCTGCTGGAAACCACTGCTTTCATTTACAGAAAACTAGTGTTATTTAAAAAAAAAAATGGAAATCATTTTATATGTAATGTCACAATGGTTGACATTCTTCAGTATAATCATATGTTTGTAAAATTGTTTGTACCTTGCAAACTTATGAACCAAACCATATTGGGTTTTCAAAGTGCCTTTGTATCAGAAAATGTATTTGCCAGCATAAAAATGTACCATCAAAGGTCATGTGTATGGTTTTTTCCAATGGATAATTCTATAATCTGTACAAAGTAAGACTCTTCTAAGTGATGTATACAGATTGTCTTTGTGTGTACTTCCAACCTAGGTTTAAATACATGAAAAGTTTTCTCTTACTACTCTGTCTCATCAAAAAATAGGTGTTATTTTGCTTTTTAAATCAAATTCAGTTATCACATTATTCTGTGGACTGTGTTTTCAAAACTTTGCAAACACATGTTATATAGACGATTGTTTTGACTTACTTAAAACATTTGCTAAATCCCAAATTTCTTTGAAAGCTACTGTGTCTGTGAAAACTTCCCTGTGTGTCATCTTGCTATTTTTATGGGTTTTTTTTTATTTTTATTTTTATTTTTTATTTTTTTCTAGTGAGGGGGCAGAGGGAGAGGGAAAGAATCTTAAGCAGGCTCCACACCCAGCATGGAGCCTGACACCAGGCTCTATCATACAACCCTGAGACAGTGACCTGAGCCAAAATCAAGAGTCAGACGCTTAACCCACTGAGCCACCCAGGAGCCCCTATGGATTTTATTAATGGAAGGCAATGTAGAGGGAAGGCAGAAATGGTTATGACATTGTTACTTTGTTTTTTCATTCTTCAAATGCCAGGTCATACAATTTGTTTTCCTGTGCAAGCATTGCACAAATACAGTTGCTTTCAAAAATCCTAAAAGCAACATTTTATTGAGTTTGAACTATTGAAGATACAGATCAATTGTGATAAAACAGGTATCTTAGAAGTTAATAAGTTGATTTCTAGGTTTTTGTGTATTTGAAAAATAAAATTGTGATTTGAGATGCAAGTGCTTGAACACTCAAATATTCTCTGTGTTTTTGAAGAAATATTGATCTGGAGAGATATTTACCCATTGTTCTTCATTTTATCACAATGTATGTTCCCTCTTAACTTTAAAAAAAACTGAGAATTCTTGGGGGGGGGAACTCTGCAGGATGGAAATGTGATTGTTTAGCATGTAGTCCAATAATAAGCACTTTTTCACTGATGGGGCAGAAATCGCTGTTGATTTTGTGTAAGTTTTAGAGTATCTTTCTCCTTATTTCGGATCTACAATTTATGAACTAAAGTGTATTAGGAAAACTGGACTACTTTCTTTATGCTTTCCCAAACTGCTGCAGATTGCTATGAGCTGTTGACAGTCCCCTTTTTGCAGATTAAGCAGTATTTTCAAAACATGTTTACTTACTGTCAGGCAGTTCTAAAGCTAAGAATTCCTGCAGTAGAATGTGTTTAACTAAAACAGTTCTTAAGAGTTTGGGGAGGGAAAGTATAAAAGGAAATGTTCTGATAATGTACTGCTTTTTCATTATATGTGTAAATGGCTGTTTGGAAGTTTGTATCCGCTACCAAGCCTGGGATATTCTGTGTGTTTTGGCATATTGTGGAAAATGTCAGATCTAGATGAAGGTGGGAATTTTGGAAGTGTGCCTTTAAAAGCTAGTATTATATGTAATTGTACTGATTGTTCACATATGGAGACAGTATTTGCACTGGCCTGTATACCTGACCAGTGCATTTTGAAGGTCGAATTCTGCCTTTCATCAGGCCCTCCATTCCATGTGAAAGTATGCATCATTTTAACTATACTCTGAATACACAAGTGCATGCATATGTGTTTTTTCTTTGATAAGGCATCGAGCATACAGATTATTAGACTGAGACAGAACTCTAATTTTGCACCTTATTTAAGAGATTTCCAGTTCGTATCATTTGGCAAGTTGGCATTAACATTTATGCTTTAATTAAATGTCCTTAAACCTGTGTGTGCAGCAGTGACAAATCAGTGTGAGAAAAAGCAATTTTGTTCTCATTCTAACAAATATTCTGTCTCACCTGTGTTTTTGGCACAGGTCTATTGCTAAAGTAGGTAATTTCACTGAGAAACTACCTGATTGTTGTAATAGATGGGAGATGTTTCTAAGGTTAACTCTTGGGGTGGGTGAGAAGGCAGGCAGTGAGTCTCTGAGTATAACATTGCTCGTATTTTAAAAATCAGAATATTCCCTGGAGAACAAATTTGTTTTGTTCTGGGAAAGTTTACCTTGCTTAGTAAACATCCCCAAACAGAAATACACCTATATTAGTTTTGTGTTTTAAAATCTAGATTATATTACTCAAAGGGCTTACCATATGTGTGGCTTTATTTTGCTGACTCCCTGTGCACTTTTGTGAAGGACAGTGTGTAGTTCAACTGTATCTCTGTATTCCTATCATCACCAAGCGGTTTTCTGCGGAGGCATAAGCAAGTAGCAGCAGACGTTTAGTGACGTTGGAATGTCCCTTGTCTCCAGATGCTTCAGCATTCTTCAAAGCCTCCGTGTAGACACCAGTAACCAAAATACTGTGACTTGTGCACCTTTGTAAAGCAGCCCAATTGGTGACTCCAAATGCAGTTGATCAGAGTTCTATAATGTTTTTACCTATGGAATTATCAATTTTATAAAGATTACTAATATGGTGGCATCCTCATATAATGCTGGGATTTAAGAACAAAAATACGTCATTGCTGAACACAGAATTTTACATCTAAGGGACTGTCCTTAAAAGCAGTCTCGTTCTACCTCTCATTTTACAGATGAGAACATTGAAGCCCAGAAATGCTGTCATTTACTCACGGTCACAGAGATAATTAGTGGCAAAGCCAAGACTAGAATCCAGGTCTCCTGACTCCAAGTCAAGTTCTTTCTATTCTACTGTGCTGCCTCTCCAGTGTAATATTTGCCTTTCTGTAAATGTGATGAAAAAGCATTTGTAAATAAAGGAAAGCTGACCTCCATTTTTGGTACATTAAGGCACTTTATAATGGAGTTTTATTGTCTTATTTTTCATAAATATGAGGTTCAGAATATTATTTCCATACTTCCATTATGAGGTTTAGAATATTCTTTATGGAAAATAATAATTTTTGTACTCTTTTACTTTTTTACTCTTATGAAACCAGTTCCTGATTTTTAAAATATGATGACATCTGTACTTTGGATACTTTTAACTTGTGAGTGAATTTTTCTGTTAATTGCCCAAGGCTAAATCCAGTTTAAGGATTGCTTAGTTTCTTTATTTTGTTTATAGTCTGTGAGCTGGTACTTTCTAGAAACCGGGCTAATTCTCACAGGTCATATCATTTTGTTCTTGATACTTCAGTTTTCACTTCCTGGGGAGGTTTTTGGATTTTTAACATTTATCCTCAGAACCACACAAAATTGGGCATTAAATGAAATAGAGAACAAAACAAGTCTTTTAATTCAATAGGGTGAAATTTTGAAGTCTTACCAGAACCCCAAATGTTAAATTGCTTACTCTCAACGTAAAAGCATTATCTTGATAAAGTTGAACTTTTTTCTTTCTGTTATCATCTTCAAAACAGAAATCATTTTCCAGTTCACAAGAACTTTGGCAAAAAAAAAAGGAGAAATTTTATTTTTTGAGAACAGTCATTAAAAGTTTTATTAATAGAAGAAGATTGTCTCAAGACATGACCCACTAGCAACCTTAGTGATCCAGATCTCTACCATGGAGATAGACTTACTTACAGTGAAAAATTATGTATCAAAAAAGGTATCTGCTGAGAAGTATCATTATATTTAAAGGCCAAATGGATGTGAGTCTTTTTGATGAGGGCATCTTTGGTTTGTATTTAACCATTTCCCAACTACAAATTATATGGAAAGGGTGGGATTCAACCTTTATTAAGTATTTCTGTGTCTTTGGCCTTTTCCATGTTGTCACATTTGAAAGCCTCACATTTCAATAAAGAAAGAAATTTTGCATGCTTTTATGATTGACGGAGGATTTTCAAATTCCCTCCCTGGGGAAGGAATTCGTAACCATCACTGCATTTTACAGATGAGGAAGCTGTTGTGGGAGAATTTAAATGACTTGCCTGAGGGATAGCCAGTGGTAACGCACTGACTTTAAATCCAGAGCTTTTTTTGATGATGGCTCCGTTTTATGTATATCATTCTATAGTGGTAAAAAGATACAAGAGGTTGTAGCAGATTTGAACAGACTCTCCAATAAAATCAGTGAACAATTACCATGACAAAACTGATTATGGGGTAGCAGTTGTTACATATACATTGCTTAAACTCATTCCTTCATTCAGTGTTCTCATGCTTATTTCCTACCTTTGCCATTGAATTTAAACTGTGCAGACTAAAAAGAATAATCAGAACTCCTTTAAGAATTTTTAAAACCTTTACAAAAGAAAGTTTTATTGATGCTCAAAGTTGCTTAAAAAAGGGACTGACTCAGAAGAGGGTCCTTGCCAGTCTGTAAGTAAAGAGAAACAATCCATCCTGGCTAAGAGAGGTTAACATAATAGTTGAGGGAATTATCTTCCAAGAATAATTTGTGCTGCTTGAGAGGGATCTGAGGATGTACAACATTACATTTTATAGACACCTTTCCAAGGAAGAAATCTATTTCATAATTAGTAGTAGTCTATGCTTAGTAATAGTATTGAATTTTGAACTCTTCCTGTGGCTTTGAAAATTTAGTACTTGGCAATTCTGATGATGTTGGAAAGTTTGTAGAAAAGAATGTCTTTGTCTCATTATCTATCTCATTATCCCCAAACTTAGTATGAACTTCCACTTACATGCTCAGTAAATGATTAACTAGTGAGTAAATATTGTAGGTAGTAGTGGATACAAAAGTAATGGTTGGGGACAGATAGAACCAGTGATTTATTATTACAGAAGACACCTCAGCTTTTCTTTGGCATTTTTGCACAAATAAGTGACTTTGTATCCACTTTGGCCATTATTTTTCAAGGAGCCCTGTGAGCTGCTTCGCTATTTTAATCCAGGAACAGTAGACATGTTATCCATGTTTTTGGATAGAAATTTGGCAGAACTGAGACTGGAAGCTGGGTCACTTGAATTTTTACATTATGTATTGCCAAATGAGAAACCACACTGCCTCCTTGGTTTCTATGGAAAATTGCCATATTCATATTACTTTAAGGATCTGTGTATGACATACCTTGTTTCATTTATCTCCAGATATATTATTATCCAAAACTCTTTCAGGGGTATATCCTGAGGGTGCTTCTAAAAAAAACAAAAACAAAACAACACTACATATATTCATTTAGTGATTTAAATATTCCTAGAACAGTTTTTTTTTCTCTTTTTCCCCTCCAAATACCAGATTTTAGTAGAGCTTCTCTATATTTCTTATTTTTCATCTTTTAATTGCTGCTGCCATGGTAAAATTTCCCCTTTTTACTAGTGAAAAAGAAAAAAGCTTTATTTTGAATTTTAATATTGGAATTTTGTTTAGGTACCACATATCATGTATCAGTTAGCCTCAGTGAAGATTCTGTTTTGAACTAGATGTATCCTGTCAGGAGTTTGCCAAGTAATCCCATTGCTTCCTCTAATAGCAAAAATTCTGTGATATTTCTTCCTAAGTGATATTTTGCCCCAACACTTGTGAGTTTGATCAATAAACAGAATCGATCTTTAATATCGGAAATACTGTGAATTAAAAATTGCCAAATCCCTTCTCAATATATTCCAAACACCCCTACAACACTTTACCTCCCTGTCTTTAATTGTTTCTAATCACATGGCCAAGTTTGACTTTGGGTTTGATTCCTATATGAAGATTATGGCACCAAGACATTTCTAAGGAAACATTTGAATACAATGCTAGATTGGAATGTCAAATTTCAAGGACTGTGTTGTAATTTGGTTTGGATGTGCTAAAGTGAGCAATTATGATTTGCCTAAATATAATACAATGAATCCATCATGTATATTTCATTTTTTTTCTACTTGAAGATATTCATGTATATATTTTAACTTCAGGTGTATTTAAAAAGAATAAATAATTGTACCAAAATTCTTCCAATAAAATTTGTTTCAAAATCTTCACCTGATTTCTGTCTATCAGTTTGATAAATTGAAAGGAATATTGTGAACCTAACAATTACTGGATTCAAAGCTAGAGGACTTGAGGAATGAAAGGGAAAGAATAGTGTTCAGGACCAGAAAATGGGAAAACTCACCAGAGGGAGGAGATGCTAGGAGATTGGAAAGTTCTTAATATGTGAAGGTACTCCTTGTGGTTCTTACCATTATTTTACCTTATAAAGACATCTTGCAGTATTTATTTCCAGATATTTGCATTAACTCCAAATTTTTCTTTTACCTCATTCTCTATGCATGACCTCAATTTATAGGAAATAAAGACTAAAACCAACATGAGCCTCTGTTATCTTTCCAAAACTCTCCCCCTCTAATCAGAAGCAATAAAAAAAGCTTTTTTTAATTTATTTTTTTACTTCTCCACAAAACCCCAGATCCCATGTATCCCACCTTCTCAAACATACTCTTCTCTCAAAGCAGCCTCTTTACTATCAATCTTTGCCACACAATAACAGCTTTATATTCTGTGTGTGCTGTTGAATACCTTATATGTGGTCTGAATGTGCTTCTAATGTGTCCTTTCTAACTATTTCCATAGCTCCTACTAATACGGCTTCAGTCCTCTTTATTTTGTAGAAGTTAATCAAAGGCCCTTAGTGGCTTCTTGTCACATCCATGGCAGAACTACTAACATCTCAACATCAACAAAGAGAAAATAATTTATTTTCTCCACTCATGTAGCTTCGCAACTACCAATTTCTGTCAGAATCCCTTACTTCGTTCCTGGACATCTAAACATTGCCTTTGTCCCCTTCATTTCCTAGATTCCCTGTTGCAAAGTCTTTCCCTTCATTCCTTTGAAATCTTTTATATTCACCTTTTCCATTCCCAGTGCCTTATTCCAGGACGTCACTGATGACTCCATGCAGTCACTGTGGAATGATCTAGATTCCCATGCCTGGCTTGAGCCATGTCCATGACACCCCTTCCTCCAACTGTCAGCACAAACAATTCTGGCCTTAGGCAGGACGTACGAGGAATTTTTGCTGAATCAGACTCTTTTACCCAGGTACTCTGAAAACATTTCCTCTATCCTGGCTTCCTGATTACCTTCTGCTGGCCCTTCTGCATACTGGACTTTGACCTGCTAGATCTAGAGCACCTATGAGGGACTCCCTGTCTTTCCTATGTTCTCTAGAATTAGCCTCTCACCTAAGAGAACTCTGCAGTGGCCCATCACCACTCCCTCAGAGCAGCCTCTTCTGTTTACATGCTAGTATAAGCAAGTTATGTATTATAACACCTCACTACCCAACTTTATCTAGAGTTTTGTTTCCTTCCCCACAGAAGCCACCCTATGCTGTACTGACAGACTAGGTAAGCTTCTCAGTTTCTGCTTTCAGTCCTCCAGCTCAGGAATCGAGCACCTTCCTAATGCTTATCAAATACAAATCCTCTGAACAACTTTACAAACGGTAATGCTTTTCCTCTCCTCCTTATCCAATCTCATTACCTACAGTATGACAATAAACTTGTCATTAAACCACAGAAAGAGCAGACAGGCAGAGACCAACTGGTCCAATAGATGCAGATAGAAGGACAGCATTTTAGTATTTTTTGTTCTGTAAAAAGGAAGGAAGGAAAGAAATGAAAGAAAAAGAAAACAGCATATCAGTGGGATTCCAGTTCATTCAAACAATCTATTAGCTCAATCAGCCCTATTTCCAGGTTTAAAACAAAAACCAAAACAAAACAAAAAACTCTACCATTAAGTTCAGGCTTAGGACATGCTACTAACATTTAAATGTACTTTTCAACTTAATCTGCTAAATTCCTATAACCAAGAGAAGTAATAAAGTTAACAGATAATACTCAAATGCCTTGAGTCTGGCGCGCTTTAGGCAATCAAAATTTATTGGAAAAAATGATGAATTTAATATGAAGTTTAATTCCTCCTTGGAAAATGGTTCTGTATGCATTGTTAAAGAAAACTGCATTCTGTTTGTAAGACAGCAGCTGCTAAAACAAAAAATACAAAAACAAAAGCATTCAAAAGAGTATCTCCTGAATATATGCAGACAATAGTATCTTTAAAGGGTAACATTGTATAAAGAAACATGAAATTCAGATTCACATCCAATCATAGTAGTTTCACAACAATTAAAACCCTACCATTTGGCTTGGGCTTTTGAAAATATAGTACCACTTCCAAAATGATAAGTAAAATAGTAACTGTCTGATGAGCCATCACTGTTTTCCCACCATAGGCATTAAGTTAGATCAAACTGTTGTTCAGCTTTACAGGGGTTATCTGTCCTGTATGTGTCTCATACTACTTCCCCTTGAGAAATAATCTCTACACAGATCATAGATTTCTACAGAACTTCGAAACAAGACTAAGTTACTACATTTGTAGTTCTGTTAGTTGGAGCAAAGACTTCCTATTGGCGTCCAAAGACTTCCCCCCCAGGCAGTTCTGCAGTGGTGGCCAAAAACGATGAAATCCCATAAAAGCTATATACAAGAGGAGGGAATTTTTCTCTGTTTAGTGGACCTGTAGTTTCAAAAGTGTAGAACAAGTCCCTCTGCTTTTTTTCTTTCTGTCCCTCCACATGGGTTAGGTTGTAGGCTAAGGTATGAAGGTATGAGAGCAACAATGTAGATTAACAAGAAACCCAAGCTTATGGCCAGAGGTTTGAGAAGGAGACCCTAGGGAACCAGGAAGCAGCAGAGATCATGGCATGGGAAGGACACAGCAAAGCAACCTCATAAAGTTGTTTATGAACCCTCAAGTCACTAATGCTTGGATATGACCCTATTCAGCATACCAGAACGTCTTCAGAACTAAACTATCCAATCAGCTATGTCCCAAACTGTCTAGGTCCCTTACTGAGAGGCACAAACCTGAAATAAATCCAAAGAAAAAAGCAATCCTTGAAAACTGAACTGATATAGGAACCATAGCCCACAGAAATTAATTAGCAATTACCTTCTGAACCTAATTGGGTTGATTTCCTACTAGAACAAATTGCCATTCTCCATAGAATCTGAACAAGAGCCAGAATCTCATAATACTCACAATGTCCCACTACAATAAAAAATTACTCCACAGGGGGAGGAGTCAAGATGGCGGAGAAGAAGCAGGCTGAGACGACATCGGGTAGCAGGAGATCAGCTAGATAGCTTATCTAACCATTGTGAACACCTACAAATCCAATGGGAAATCGAAGAGAAGAAGAGCAACAATTCTAGAAACAGAAAATCGATCACCTTCTGAAAGGTAGGACCTGCGGAGGAGTGAATCCAAAGCAACGGGAAGACAGACCGCGGGGGGAGGGGCCGGCTCCCGGCAAGCCGCGGAGCAACGGAGCACAACATCAGGACTTTTAAATGTCTGCTCCACGGAGGGACATCACTCCAGAGGCTAAACCGGGGGGAAGCCCAGGCGAGGTCAGCGTAACCCCAGGCCCCGCGGGGTCACAGAAGGACCGGGGGTGTCTGAGTGCCGAAGAGCTCGCAGGTATTAGAGCAGGGAAGCCGGCTACAGCGACAAAGCCGAGGAGTGAGCTCTCAGCCCGGGGTTACCTTGTGCCGGTCGCAGGCTGGGTGGGCTCAGAGCGCAGCCAGAGGCCATGGAGACGGAAGCCACCGGGCGCTTTTCTCCAAGTGCCAGCAATTGACTGCTTTCCTCCAGGGGCAGCCGCGGGCCAGGGAGGCGGGGCGGTTGGACGCTTTTCTCTGAGGGCGCACTGAGGAGCGGGACCCCAAGCTCTCGGCTCCACCAGGCCGGAGATTGGGAGGCTGCCATCTTCATTCCCGTCCTCCAGAACTCTACGGAAAGCGCTCAGGGAACAAAAGCTCCAGAAAGCAAACCCGAGCAGATTACTTAGCCCGGCCCCTGGCAAGGGCGGTGCAATTCCGCCTGGGGCAAAGACACTTGAGAATCACTACAACAGGCCCCTCCCCCAGAAGATCAACAAAAAACCCAGCCAAGACCAACTTCAATCACCAAGAACAGCGGAATTCTAGAGGAGGAGAAAGCAAATCTTATCTGGACAGAATGACAAGGCAGAAAAACTCACCACAGAAAAAAGAACAAGAGGCAGTACCGAAGGCTGGGGACCTAATCAATATGGGCATTGGTAATATGACAGATCTAGAGTTCAGAATGATGATTCTCAAGGTTCTAGCCGGGCTCGAAAAAGGCATAGAAACCCTCTCTGGAGAGATAAAAGCCCTTTCTGGAGAAATAAAAGAACTAAAATCTAACCAAGTTGAAATCAAAAAAGCTATTAATGAGGTACAATAAAAAATGGAAGCTCTTACTGCTAGGATAAATGAGGCAGAAGAAAGAATTAGTGACATAGAAGACCAAATGACAGAGAATAAAGAAGCTGAGCAAAAGAGAGACAAACAAATACTGGACCACGAGGAGAGAATTCGAGAGATAAGCGACACCATAAGACGACACAACATTAGAATAATCGGGATTCCAGAAGAAGAAGAAAGAGAGAGGGGAGCAGAAGGTATATTGGAGACAATTATTGGAGAGAATTTCCCTAATATGGCAAAGGGAACAAACATCCAAATCCAGGAGATGCTAAGAATGCCCCTCAAAATCAATAAAAATAGGTCCACACCTCATCACCTGATAGTAAAATTTACAAGTCTGAGCGACAAAGAGAAAATCTGAAAGCAGCCCGGAAAAAGAAGTCTGTAACATACAAGGGTAAAAACATTAGATTGGCAGCGGACCTATCCACACAGACCTGGCAGGCCAGAAAGAACTGGCATGATATATTCAGAGCACTAAACGAGAAAAACATGCAGCCAAGAATATTATATCCAGCTAGGCTATCATTGAAAATAGAAGGAGAGATAAAGAGCTTCCAGGACAAACAAAAGCTGAAAGAATTTGCAAACACCAAGCCACCTCTACAGGAAATATTGAAAGGGGTCCTCTAAGCAAAGAGAGACCCTAAAAGTAGTAGATCAGAAAGAAACAGAGACAATATACAGTACCAGTCACCTTACAGGCAATACGATGGCACTAAATTCATATCTCTCAATAGTTACCCTGAATGTTAATGGGCTAAATGCCCCAATCAAAAGACACAGGGTATCAGAATGGATAAAAAAACAAAACCCATCAATATGCTGCCTACAAGAAACTCATTTTAGACCCGAAGACACCTCCAGATTTAAAGTGAGGGGGTGGAGGGGCGCCTGGGTGGCTCAGTGGGTTAAGCCTCTGCCTTCGACTCAGGTCATGATCCCAGAGTCCTGGGATCAAGCCCCACATCGGGTTCTCTGCTCCACAGGGAGCCTGCTTCCTCCTCTCTCTCTGCCTGCCTCTCTGCCTACTTGTGATCTCTGTCAAATAAATAAATAAAATCTTTTAAAAAAATAATAAAGTGAGGGGGTGGAAAACAATGTACCATGCTAATGGACATCAGAAGAAAGCTGGGGTGGCAATCCTTATATCAGATCAATTAGATTTTAAGCCAAAGACTATAATAAGAGATGAGGAAGGACACGATATCATACTCAAAGGGTCTGTCCAACAAGAAGACCTAACAATCTTAAATATCTATGCCCCTGACATGGGAGCAGCCAAATATATAAACCAATTAATAACAAAATCAAAGAAATACACCAACAGTAACACAATAATAGCAGGGGACTTTAACACTACCCTCACTGAAATGGACAGATCATCTAAGCAAAAGATCAACAAGGAAATAAAGGCCTTGAATGACACACTGGACCAGATGGACATCACAGATATAGTCAGAACATTCCATCCCAAAGCAACAGAATATATATTCTTCTCTAGTGCGCATGGAACATTCTCCGGAATAGACCACATCCTGGGTCATAAATCAGGTCTCAACTGGTATCAAAAGATTGGGATCATTCCCTGCATATTTACAGACCACAATGCTCTGAAGCTAGAACTCAATCACAAGAGGAAATTTGGAAAGAACGCAAATACATGGAGAGTAAACAGCATCCTTCTAAAAAATGAATGGGTCAACCAGGAAATTAAAGAAGAATTGAAAAAATTCATGGAAACAAATGATAATGAAAACACAACGGTTCAAAATCTGTGGGACACAACAAAGGCAGTCCTGAGAGGAAAATATATAGCGGTGCAAGCCTTTCTCAAGAAACAAGAAAGGTCTCAAATACACAACCTAACCCTACACCTCAAGGAGCTGGAGAGAGAACAACAAAGAAAGCCTAAACCCAGCACGAGAAGAGAAATCATAAAGATCAGAGCAGAAATCAATGAAATAGAAACTAAAAAAGCAATAGAACAAATCAACGAAACTAGGAGCTGGTTCTTTGAAAGAATTCATAAGATTGACAAACCCCTGGCCAGACTTATCAAAAAGAAAAGAGAAAGGATGCAAATAAATAAAATCATGAATGAAAGAGGAGAGATCACAACCAACACCAAAGAAATACAAACAATTATAAGAACATACTACGAGCAACTCTACGCCAACAAATTTGACAATCTGGAAGAAATGGATACATTTCTAGAGACATATAAACTACCACAACTGAACCAGGAAGAAATAGAAAACCTGAACAGACCCATAACCAGTAAGGAGATTGAAACAGTCATCAAAAATCTCCAAACAAACAAAAGTCCAGGACCAGACGGCTTCCCAGGGGAATTCTACCAAACATTTAAAGAAGAATTAATTCCTATTCTCCTGAAACTGTTCCAAAAAATAGAAATGGAAGGAAAACTTCCAAACTCATTTTATGAGGCCAGCATCACCTTGATCCCAAAATCAGACAAGGATACCATCAAAAAAGAGAATTACAGACCAATATCCTTGATGAACACAGATGCGAAAATACTGGCCAATAGGATCCAACAGTACATTAAAAGAATTATTCACCACGACCAAGTGGGATTTATTCCAGGGCTGCAAGGTTGGTTCAACATCCGCAAATCCATCAATGTGATACAATACATTAATAAAAGAAAGAATAAGAACCATATGATACTCTCAATAGATGCTGAAAAAGCATTTTACAAAGTGCAGCATCCCTTCCTGATTAAAACTCTTCAAAGTGTAGGGATAGAGGGCACATACCTCAATATTATCAAAGCCATCTATGAAAAACCCACCGCAAATATCATTCTTAATGGAGAAAAACTGAAAGCTTTTCTGCTAAGGTCAGGAACACGGCAAGGATGTCCGTTCTCACCACTGCTATTCAACATAGTACTAGAAGTCCTAGCCTCAGCAATCAGACAACAAAAAGAAATTAAAGGCATCCAAATTGGCAGAGAAGAAGTCAAACTATCACTCTTTGCAGATGATATGATACTATATGTGGAAAACCCAAAAGACTCCACTCCAAAACTGCTAGAACTTGTACAGGAATTCAGTAAAGTGTCAGGATATAAAGTCAATGCACAGAAATCAGTCGCATTTTTTTACACTAACAACAAGACAGAAGAAAGAGAAATTGAGGAGTCAGTCCCATTTATAATTGCACCCAAAACCATAAGATACCTAGGAATAAATCTAACCAAAGAGGCAAATAATCTGTACTCAAAAAACTATAAAGTCCTCATGAAAGAAATTGAGGAAGACACAAAGAAATGGAAAAATGTTCCAGGCTCATGGATTGGAAGAACAAATATTGTGAAAATGTCTATTCTACCTAAAGCAATCTACATATTTAATGCAATCCCTATCAAAATCCCATCCATTTTTTTCAAAGAAATAGAACAAATAATCCTAAAATTTATATGGAACCAGAAAAGACCTCGAATAGCCAAAGGAATATTGAAAAAGAAAGCCAAAGTCAGTGGCATCACAATTCCAGACTTCAAGCTCTATTACAAAGCTGTCATCATCAAGACAGTATTGTACTGGCACAAAAACAGACATATAGATCAATGGAACAGAATAGAGAGCCCAGAAATAGACCCTCAACTCTATGGTCAACTAATCTTCGACAAAGCAGGAAAGAATGTCCAATGGAAAAAAGACAGCCTCTTCAACAAATGGTGCTGGGAAAATTGGACAGCCACATGCAGAAAAATGAAATTGGATTATTTCCTTACACCATACATGAAAATAGACTCAAAATGGATGAAGGACCTCAATGTGAGAAAGGAATCCAACAAAATCCTTGAGGAGAACACAGGCAGCAACCTCTTTGACCTCAACCACAGCAACTTCTTCCTAGGAACATCGCCAAAGGCAACAGAAGCAAGGGCAAAAATGAACTATTGGGATTTCATCAAGATCAAAAGCTTTTGCACAGCAAAGGAAACAGTTAACAAAACCAAAAGAGAACTGACAGAATGGGAGAAGATATTTGCAAACGACATATCAGATAAAGGGCTGGTATCCAAAATCTATAAAGAGCTTAGCAAACTCAACACCCAAAGAACAAATAATCCAATCAAGAAATGGGCAGAGGACATGAACAGACATTTATGCAAAGAAGACATCCAGATGGCCAACAGACACATGAAAAAATGCTCCACATCACTTGGCATCAGGGAAATACAAATCAAAACCACAATGAGATACCACCTCACACCAGTCAGAATGGCTCAAATTAACAAGTCAAGAAATGACAGATGCTGGCGAGGATGCGGAGAGAGGGGAACCTTCCTACACTGCTGGTGGGAATGCAAGCTGGTGCAACCACTCTGGAAAACAGTGTGGAGGTTCCTCAAAAAACTGAAAATAGAGCTACCCTATGACCCAGCGATTGCACTACTGGGTATGTATCCTAAAGATACAAATGTGGTGCTCCGAAGGGGCACGTGCACCCGAATGTTTATAGCAGCAATGTCCACAATAGCCAAACTGTGGAAAGAACCTAGATGTCCATCAACAGATGAATGGATAAAGAAGAAGTGGTATATATACACAATGGAATACTATGCAGCCATCAAAAGACATGAAATCTTGCCATTTGCGACGACGTGGATGGAGCTAGAGGGTATTATGCTTAGTGAAATAAGTCAATCGGAGAAAGACAACTATCATATGATCTCTTTGATATGAGGAAGTGGAGATGCAAGGCGGGGGAGTTGGGGGGAGGTAGGAAAAGAAAAAATGAAAAGATGGGATTGGGAGGGAGACAAACCATAAAAGACTCAATCTCAAAAAACAGACTGAGGGTTGCTGGGGGGAGGGGGGGACAGGGGAGGGTGGTGGGGATATGGACATTGGGGAGGGTATGTGCTATGATGAGTGCTGTGAAATGTGTAAACCTGGCGATTCACAGACCTGTACCCCTGGGGATAAAAATACATTATATGTTTATTAAAGTAAATAAATTAATTTAAAAAAATTACTCCACAAAGTGCCACAAAAATTTCAACTAGTGGAAGAAAAAAATCAACAGATGAGGCTGAGATGACATCAATATTGGAATTATCTGACAAAGGCTCTAAAGCAGCCATTATAAAAAATATTTGAACAAGCCATCAGAAATAATCTTGCAACAAATATTAAGACAGAAAATAGAAGATATAAAGAAACAAATGGAAACTTTATACCAGTAACAAAACAAAAACAAACAAACAAAAACCCAAACCATGCAGAATGGATTCAAGAGAAAATGAAGATGGGAAAAGGGTCAATGAACTTGGAGATAGATCAATAAAAGTTATCCACTCTGAATGGCAGAGAAAATAAACTGGAGTAAAAAACAAACAAACAAATAAACAAAAAACAGATTTCAGGGACCTGTGGCATAAGAAGAAATGTCTAACATTTGTTATCAGACCCCTGGAAAGGAAAGACTCTGCATACCATCCTGAACTGGACAGTGCTGGAATAGTATTTGAAATAATGGCTGAAAACTTCCCAACCTGGCAAATAAACCTACAGATTCAAGAGGCTATAAGAAACTCCCAAAACGACAAATCCTAAAATATCCACACCTAAACGGATCATAGTCAAATAATTTCAATCAAAATCTCACAAGCTTTATTATAGATATTAACCAGTTCATTCTAACATTTATAAGGAAAAGCAAAAGAATGAGAATAGATAAAACAATTTCAAAAAAAGAAGAATAAAATTAGAGGAATCACATTCCCTATTTTTAAGATTTATCATAAACCCAAACTAGTCCAGATAATGTGGTATCACAGAGGGGAAACATAAATTAACAAAACAGCAAAAAGATCCACACAAATATGGTCAACTGATTTTTGACAATGGTGCAAAAACAATTCAATAAAGAAAGGACAGTCTTGGGACGCCTGGGTGGCTCAGTTGGTTAAGCGGCTGCCTTCCGCTCAGGTCATGATCCCAGCGTCCTGGGATCGAGTCCCACATCGGGCTCCTTGCTCCGCAGGGAGCCTGCTTCTCCCTCTGCCACTCTGTTTGCCTGTGCTCACTCTCTCTCTCTCTCTCTGGCAAATAAATAAATAAAATCTTTAAAAAAAAAAAAAAAAGAAAGAAAGGACAGTCTTAAAAAACTAATGGTGAAAGTTAAAGAAATAAAAATAAAAACTAATGGTATTGGAGCAATTGGACATCTATATGCAAAAAAAAAGAAACTCGACATTAAAACTCACACTTCATACAAAAATAAAGTCTAAAACTAGATCTAAATGTAAAATGCAAAACTATAAAAATTTTACAAGAAAACATAGGACAAAATTACACGTCTTTCAGTTTGATGATGGGTTCTTAGATATGGTAACAAAACATAATCTACACAAGAAAAAACTCATAATCTGTATTTCATCAAAATAAAAAACTTTTGCTTTACCAGACACGGTTAAGGGAATAAAAGGACAAGCTATGTGTTGGAAGAAAATATTTACAAATCACATCTCTATCTGACAAAGAATTTGTATCCAGAATATGCAAAGAATGCTCAAAACTTAAGCATAAGAAAACAAAAGACATGAAAGGATGTTTCACTAAATAGGATATAAAAATGATAAATAAGCATGTGAAAGATGTTAACATCACTGCACTAGCAAAGTGCAAATTAAAACTACCACAATACACTTATCAGAATAGCTAGAATAAAAAATACTGTCAATATAAAATACTGGCAAAGATATAGAGCAATGGGAATTCTTTTACAATACTGGTGAGAATGCAGAATGATAGAGTCACTCTGCAAATCATCTCAGTGATTCCTTATAAATATACATTTACCACATGACCCAGGAATCCCACTCCTGAGTATCTACTCTGCAGAAATAAAAACTCATGTCACGTAAAAACCTGAATGGTGCCTGGGTGGCTCAGTTGGTTGAGCAACTGCCTTTGGCTCAGGCCATGATCTTAGAGTCCCAGGATTGAGTCCTGGGATAGACTCCCACATTGGGCTCCCTGTTGGGCAGGGAGTCTGCTTCTCCCTCTGACCTCTCTCCTCTCATGCTTTCTTTCAAATAAATAAATAAAATCTTTAAAAAAGAGAGATAATTAAAAAAACAAAACAAAACCGGAATGGGAATCTTTTAACTCTATATATAATCAGTAAAAGGTGGGTGGGTAGAGGCTTGAATATAAAGGGATAGTGGGAAGGAGTTTTTTTGCTGTTGAAACTCTGTGTGTCTAGATTATAGGGGTGGTTTCACTGTTTGAGAATTTACTATTAAAGAGCTAGAAACTACCAAACAAATAAATGTAGTATTCAGGTGTTTCTAATTTAACTACCAAACACTAAGATTTCAAGATAGTAGACCAAACATAATAGTGTTCCTTTTCCTGATGCATAATGCACACTTTTCATTTTACAATTTCATTTATTTATTTAGAGAATGTGGGAGTGGTGGAGGGGCAGAAGGGGTGAGAGAATTTTAAGCAGGCTCCATGCTCAACGTAGAGTGGGGCTTGATCTCAAGATCCTGACTGAGGGGTGCCTGGGTGGCTCAGCAGGTTAAGCCTCTGTCTTTGGCTCAGGTCATGATCTCAGCGTCCTGGGATCGAGCCCCGCATCAGGCTCTCTGCTCAGCAGGGAGCCTGCTTCCCCCTCTCTCTGCCTGCCTCTCTGCCTACTCGTGATCTCTCTCTGTCAAATAAATAAGTAAAAATCTTTAAAAAAAAAAAAAAAAAAAAAAAAAAGACCCTGACTGAGACCATGACCTGAACTGAAATCGAGAATCAGATACTCAGCTGACTGGGCGACCCAGGTGCCACTATAATTTCATTTAAATTGAGGTTAAATTACACACAGAACAGTGTCACAAGAATTAGCAAATAAAGGAGCCCCATTAAATTTCAGTTCAAATAAATAACCATTCTTTTAGCATAAATGTGTCCCAAATATGGAATGGGATATATACATTCATAATAAATATATATTCATTATTTACCTGTAATTCAATTTAACTGGGTACCCTATTTTATTTAGCAATCCTTATACAGAAAAATACACATATCCTAAATCTATATATTTGAATGAGTTTTGGTAAATGGTTATATCCATACAACAACACCCAATCAAGATACAGAACATTTCCATTATTTTCAGATTCCCTTTTATCTCTTGACAATCTTCATTCTCTCCACAGGCAAACCCTGTTTTGATTATTTCTGCCTATTGCTAAGCTTCATATAAATGGAATTATAAGTCTCTTTTGTGTCTGGCTTCTTTCACTTGTATTTAAACTCATGTAGGAGGGATGCCTGGATGGCTCAGTGGGTTAAAGCCTCTGCCTTCAGCTCAGGTCATGATCCCAGGGTCCTGGGATCGAGCCCCACATTGGGCTCTCTGCTTAGCAAGGAGCCTGCTTCCCCCTCTCTCTCTCTGCCTGCCTCTCTGCCTGCTTGTGACCTCTGTTTTGTCAAATAAATAAAATCTTTAAATTAAAAAAATTTAAAAAAATAAGTAAATTCATGTAGGAGTCAATGATTCGTTCTGTTTTATTGCTAAGTAATATTCCATTGTAAAATACAGCAAAATTTTAAAATCCATTCTCTTATTGATGGACACATTGCTTGGTTCTAGTTTGGGGCTATGAATAAATACATGCAGTTATAAACATTCTTGTATAATTTTTGTCAATGTTTTCATTTCTTTTGGGTAAATACCTAGAACTGATCTTGCCAGTTCACAGGATTTAATTTGTAAGAAACTAAAACTACCTTCCAAAGTAGTTGTGTCAATTTATATTCCTACCAACAGCAGGCAAATTTCAATTACTTCATATCCTTGCAACATTTACTGTTGTTAGCCTTTAAAATTTTTGAACATTCTATTGGCTTTGTTAATTTTATTGTTCATTTTCTATTTCACTGATTTCTGCTGTGATATTCAGTATTTCCTTCTTTCTACTTACAGTTTTTAGATGCTTTTTCTAGCTAAAATGGAAACAGATCATTGATTTTTAAAACATCCTTTGTTTCTAATATAGGTTTATTTTTTTTTTAAGATTTTTTTATTTCTTTATTTGACAGAAAGAGATCACAAGTAGGCAGGGGGGGGGGCGGGGAAGCAGGCTCCCCGTTGAGTGGAGCCCGATGCAGGCTCGATCCTAGGACCCCGGGATCATGACCTGAGCTGAAGGCAAAGGCTTTAACCCACTGAGCCACCCAGGCACCCCTCTAATATAGGCTTCTAAAGCTATAAATTTCTAAGCATTGCTTCATCTGCATCCCACAAATTTTCAACATTTTATAATTTTGTTTTTATTCAGTTAAAATAAATGTATTGTTTTATTTCCAAATATTCGAGACTCTTCTAGACCCCTTTTTGTTAGTGATTTTTAACTTAACTCCATTGTGGTTAATAGCCAAGCATATAGTCTACTTTGATGAACGTTTCATACATACTTGAAAAATAATGTCTATTCTACCATAATTGCATGTGGTGATCTAGCAATATCAATTTTGTCCAAATAATTTTTGTTCAAATCATAAATATTTTTGTCTATCAGTTGCTAAGAGGTTTATTAAAATCCTCAACTGAGGAGCACCTGGGTGGCTCAGTGGGTTAAGCCTCTGCCTTCAGCTCGGGTCATGATCTCAGGGTCCTGGGATCGAGCCCCACATTGGGGTCTCTGTTCAGCAGGGAGCCTGCTGCCTTCCTCTCTCTGTCTTTGCATCCCTGCCTACTTGTGATCTCTCTCTCTGTCAAATAAATAAATAAAATCTTTAAAAAAAAAATCCTCAACTGATTGTAGATTGGTCTGTACCTCCTCTGTTATTTTTTGCCTTGTGTATTTTGAAGCTGGTATTTGATGAAGACATGTTTAGGATTGTATCTTCTTGATGAACTATCCCTCTTCAATGAAAATTCTATCTCCAGTATACTCCTTTTAAAGTCTATTTTGTCTTATATTAATACAGCCACTTGTTTTCTTATGCTTACAGTTTGTATGTTCTATTTTTCCCCCATTCTTTTACTTTCATCTTATGTCTTTAAAGTTTAACTCTTGTAGACAACACATAGTTTGGCCTTTAAAAAAATTTATTCTTTTAATTGGAGTGTTTGATTTACATAATTACATTTATGTAATTACTAGTTTGGTTGAATTTAGGTCTACTATTTTGCTATTTGTCCTGTATATTTTTTACCTATATTTCCTCCTTTCCTTTTTTTTTTTTTTTTGACAGATCGAATCTCTTTCAGTATTCAATTTTAATTTTTTTTTTAACTTCTGCCTTATTTTTTTTATAGCGGTTCCTAAGGGGTTTCAAAACACAATACACATAACCTTACCAGTCTAGTTAGTATTCCACCACTTTTTTTTTTTTTAAAGGATTTTATTTATTTGAGAGAGAGAGAAAGAGAGAGCACAAGCAGAGGGAGAGCAGGCAGAGGGGAAGGGAGCAGCAGACTCCCCACTGAGCCAGGAGCCTGATGTGGGACTCAATCCCAGGACCCTGGGATCATGACCTGAGCCGAGGCAGCTGCTTAATGACTGAGCCACCCAGGCATCCCAGTATTCCACCACTTTAAGTAAAATATAAGAACTGCCATGGTGTAATAATATACTTTAAACTCTGTAACTTGTATTACTGTTGAAATCTAACTATACGCCAGCATACCATGCTAAATTGTCAGTTATCTTTTAAAAAACATTAAGAAAAAAATGGAGCCTTTTATTACTCACACACTTAACTATTTCCTTCCATCTAACATCATTTACCTTCAGCCTAAAAATCCTCCCTCAGCTTTCCTTATAGGTCTGCTAGGGACAAATTCTATTTTTATGAAGATTGCTTTATTTTGCTTTCATTTTTGGAGGACATTTTTACTGGATATAGAACTCTGGACTGATAGTGTTTGGTTGGTTTTGCTTTTTAATTTCAGTACTTTAGAGATCTCTTTCTGTTGTCTCATGACCTTCACTGTTTCTGAAGTGAAGCAGCCAACATTTATTGCTCCCTGGTAGGTAGTGGGTTCCCTACTACCACTCACAGTGGCTTTTAAGATTTTCTCTTATCTTTGGTTCTCATCAGTTTAAACTGTGATGTTATTAGGTGTTTTCTCTATATTTATTCTGCTTAGAGTTCACTGAGTTTACTGGATCTAAGTACTGAGTTTCACCAAACTTGGGAAAAATTTTGACCTTTACTTACTCATCTTTTTTCTGCCCTATTTTCTCTCCTCCTTCCGGAAATCCAATTACTCATCTATTGAATTGCTGAGTATCACCCAACATGGCTTTGAGGCTCTGTGCTTTTTTTCTTCCCTTTTTTTATTCTTTATTCCTCAGACAGGATAATTTCTATCCATCTGCCATCTGCTGTTAAGTCCAACCATTTGGGTTTTTGTTTCCATTTCTCTGAGAGCACCCATCTATATACATTCATTACAATCATTTTTCCCTTTCATCTTTGAGCATAGTTCTACCAACTGCTTTAAAATCCCCATCTGCTAATTATAAGATCTAGATTATGTTAGGATCTCTTTCTACTGTTTTTTTTTCCCCCCTCCTTTTGACCAAAAATCACATCTTCCTGTTTTTTTTTTAATGTGTTATGATATTATATTCTAGTCATTGTTCATATGCTAAACAGATTCATTTTGTTATCATACCCTGGAAGTGTTTTGTTCCATCAGGCAGTTAAATCATTGACTACTCACCTTGATTTTATGGAGGATTGGTTTCATATTATGTTAAAGGTTTTGTCTTTAGTTTCAGTGCAAATCCTTAGTCCTGGGCATAGTCTTTTCTAGTACACAGCCATTTTAGGGATTTGACAGAAACCCTAAGATGCTTACTAAGCCTTCTAACTTGTCAGGATTCAAACTCAAAATTCTGTTTTCTCTTGCAATATAGAGCAACAAGATCTGTTCTGATTTTTCAGCCTTCTAGCTCTGGCTTTCCAACAACAGGTTCATGGAGACTTCCCTGTACAAGCACAATTCAGGAGTTGGCCAAAGAGTTAAGAGATTTACATGCAGATTGGAAGGCTGGCTCCTCCTTTAGTGCCACCTTCATTCCTAGAATTTCCTCCTCAATATATAGGTCCTCTAGCAGCCCCCAATTTCTTTGCCCCCTCTAGCCACTAAGACTGCAACCTTCTCTTGAGTACTAGCCATCCCTTACCAGACAATCTGGGGAATGTCCTGAGGGAAAAACCTATACACAAGCATAATTCTCAGCCTGCTTTTGGTCATTCACCAGTGTATTTAAACAGTTATATTTATATTTTGTCCAGCATTTATTAATTGGGAGGCCTTGTACATTATAAGCTATTCCACCAGGACCAAAGGCAGAAGTCTTTGCTTTTATAATTATTGAAATGCTTGCTTTAATGCTTCAGAAGAAAACAGAGAATTAGCACTTAAATGCCCTTGGCTCTCACCTCTTTTGTGTAACAGACTAAATATGGAATATTTCATATATATAAAATATCTTTTAACTCAAATGAAGTAAGTCGGGGCGTCTGGCTGAGTGTCCGACTCTTAATTGCAACTCAGTTCTTGCCCTCAGGGTCATTAGTTCAAGCCCTGTGCTGGGCTTCATGCTGGGCATGGAGAATACTTAAAAAAAAAAAAAAAAAGAAAGAGAAGAAAAAAGCCAAAATAATGTCTTGTTAATCAATGCTCCCAGAAAGTAGGAAAAGTGTATATTCAACTTCCAATGAATTTAATGAAATTTAAGCTATGGTTGATTAAGCCATGGAAATATTTAAAGTTAGACCAACTAAACTAGCATATAGCAAAGCTATTTGTTATGAACTAACAAAAAGTAAAAGACTCTACAGTCACGAAATATGATAAATGGAGTGCTATTTCCAACTGGGAGAAAGAATGCATACATACAGTGGCATATCAACTGAGTTAAGTGATATGACAAATCTTAACTAATCCACTGCTTCCAAACTTAAATTTTTTAAAACCGTATTTTGTAGTCAGTAAGTTTTCCATTTGTCAACTTGGATGTGAAAGATGCTATTTAAAACCAAACAGCAACTGTACGTGGCTGGCTGAACATTTACAATTCAGCAATTACATAATCTCCAAAATACAGCAGAATATGAACCACATAATTAGGATGTCAGCAAAACAAGACAAGGCAATTCAGAAGGATGTCATTTTGTGGCATGTGCTCAGCTGAGCTTTAAGTAAGTAGGACTTACTTCCCACCTCTACTTATGTGCACTAATACCACCTGTTATCAGGACAACTCATCTTATGGTCTTAACAGCTGACTTTAAGAAACAAGAAAGTTCCATGTTGTATAAACTCATTTCATAAGTAAAAACTGCTTTTAAACAACTCTGTTTATGAATGTCTCTGCAAGTTTTCAGGCTTGGTCTGCTCCAGGTGTGTACATACTGAAAAATTACCAAAATAGCAACAACTGATGATGTCATAGGGGGAAAAAAAAAACTCATTGCTACAGGGAACCAAGTATTGTTGAATCAGTATCTTTTTTTTCTTGGTCATTTGCTTTACAATTATTAGGTAATCCAAAAGAACTGTTCATTATACAAATATGTGTATATGCATATATGAATGAAATTAGTATCTAACAATAGAAAATGTTCATGAAATTCATCAACAGGATTCTGAGCTATTTTCTGGTATGGAAAACAGACTTAGCATCTCCATCTCCAGTGGATGCATGTTGTCTCCTGTGATAATTAAGGAGTGTAATGGTCCTCCCAAGTCCACAGTACACATTTGCTGCAAAGTGCCTGCTGCAACTTTCTGGTCTTCAGCTCCAACCCTGGCTAAGCCAACACAGAGTGTCTTCTCGGTGACTGCTATTAAGAGAAGAAAAAAATATTGCCATTCAATTCAGTAAATGCATTATCCTGTCCAACACTTAAAATAACATTAGTACCAAAAGTACATTTCTTAAAGAAGCCCTAAATATCTTAAATCTCCTCAGTCACTCATTACAGATCAATTATCTATTGATTTATCTAATGCTTTTCCAAATTATATGAACTATCTGACATATAAAGTGATACTTCCTAACTCTACTCTTTCAGAATTCCAAAGGCTTGCCCTAGTTTAAGTCTTCAGGACTCGATAAACAATTATGTATATCCATATTTTTACAATTGCATAGCATTTGTCTTTCAATAGCTTCTGAGTGAACAATGTTTACTACCTGCCTATATTTTTAGTAAGTTGCTTGAGATATGTTCACACTGACCAAGATATACAAGGGGATTACAAGAAAAACAAGGGGATTATGAGATAAATCCACAGATTTGATTTTTTTGCTTGGCCAACTAATCAGGAATGTCAAACTTCAGTTTTTTCATTTTTAAAAAGCAGAATACTACTTTTCTTAAATAGTGGTTGTAAGGGGTAAGATAACAGACATTAAGTATTCAGTAAACTACGGAGCCCTGAACAAATAATAAGCATTATGACATTACTTATGCTTTTAAGTGCTGACCTTCACTTTTTTTTTTTAAAGACTTTATTTATTTATTTGACAGAGAGAGAGAGAGAGATCACAAGTAGGCAGAGAGGCAGGCAGAGAGAGAGAGAGGGGGAAGCAGGCTCCCTGCTGAGAAAAGAGCCCAATGTGGGGCTCGATCCTAGGACCCTGAGATCATGACCTGAGCCAAAGGCAGAGGCTTAACCTACTGAGCCACCCCGGCCCCCCGACCTTCACTTTTAAGTGCTGACCTTTTCTTTACTTGGGAAAGCTGTCCCAATTGAATATGATCAAAATGGGGCAAATGATATCTAAAAGGACAAGCAGGAATGCAAATTTAGGCTTAAGTGTACAAAATTATGGATATGGAAAACCCTTGCAAATTATTTGTTTCATGACTTTAACAAGGCCTATTAATGAGAAAAAAGTAAGCAACAGTCATTCAAGAATCTCTTCACGTATCTTATGCCATCAAGAGATAGGTACTCAAAGGCAGTCAGCACCTTAAAACAGCATGTAATGGGGGCACCTGGGTGGTTCAGCGGGTTAAGCCTCTGCCTTTGGCTCAGGTCATGATCTCAGGGTTCTGGGATCGAGCCCCGCATCGGGCTCTCTGCTCAGCAGGAAGCCTGCTTCCCCCTCTCTCTCTGCCTGTATCTCTGCCTACTTGTGATCTCTGTCTGTCAAATAAATAAATAAAAATCCTAAAAAAAAAAAAACAAAACACACAAACCCAGCATGCAATGATGGTCTCATTAAAGAGCCTCTCAATGAAGATAAACTGATGACCACCACCTCATTATACACCACATGCAGTCTGGTATGGGAAACAGACGTAGCATCTCCACCTCCAGTGCATGCATGCAGTCTCCTGTGATAATTAAGAAGTGTAATGGTCCCCCCAAGTCCACAGTACACATGTGCGACAAAGTGTTAAGAATGTAAGGATAAATTCTCTTCTTTTTATCCTGAAGAAAACTATCCCTGGGCTCAGTGTTTTTAAAGAGAAAGAGCAGAATAAGTATATTTTTTGCAGGAAAGATCTCACCATACATAGATTTAAGCTAAAAAGGGAGTTCTACATTTTACCTAAATATTTGTATATTAACATATTTACATAAAATCTGATTTAGAGTTAATTTGTGAAAAATCCTCACTTTCTGGAATGGTAGTAATTTTCCTAGGATGAACTCCATTATTTTTCCTTCAGTACACCTTTCAGCCTATGAAATACAAGTTAGAATTGATTTTAAAAATGACAAGAAAGGGGCACCTGGGTGGCTCAGTGGGTTAAGCCTCTGCCTTAGGCTCAGGTCATGATCTCAGGGTCCTGGGATCAAGTCCCACATCAGGCTCTCTGCTTGGCAGGGAGCCTGCTTCCCTCCCCAGCCCCCAGCCTGCCTCTCTGCCTACTTGTGATTTCTCTCTCTCTCTCTCTGTCAAATAAATAAATAAATAAACAAATCTTAAAAAAAAAAAAAAAAGACACGAAAAAGTACAGTGCAAACACACTGACCCTTGCTTCAGTGATGGTAGCAGAGATGGTGGTGGGTGAGTGTGTATGTGAAGTTATATCATGTTACATATCTCACTGCAGCAGTAGAGGAATAAAAGAACCCTTTTAGGGCCTTGAGTACCTGGTTCTTCTCCTCGTATTCGCTGATTCTGAACAATCTCCAAGAGTTGCTGGGCTGCTTGGTTTACGCTCATATACCGAGGAGGTTCATAGATCTTCCTTCCTCTGTAAGTATAAAACTAGATGCCACTGTTCTTAGCCATGAAATCACATAATACATTTTTAATGCAATTAAGCCCCTAGGTAGAGTCAAGTACCACAGTCCATATTCTGTTTAAAGCATTCACACATTACTCACTTTAAGCATATTAAAGCATGAATACCATAATTTTCTAAGTTTAAGCTTTTTTCATTGTTCAACTTCTACTGTCCTCTGATCTCACTGAAATGTTGGCAGAAATAAAAGTCCAACAACTTAATGATAAATGTTCAAATCAAAGTTACTTTTATTTAAAGTGATACCCTACGCAAAGATAGTTTAAGTGGCATTTTGTTCTAGGTCCTTGCTTAATCAGGTTCTATGGTGTTCACTTTTATTACCATGTTTAAACCACATATTCCTCTTTTCACTTCTTCCTCTAAGAAAAGTAAACTAAAGTGATAAATATCTGAAAATCTTGGGGGGTTGGATGTGTTTATTTCTGAAGGTTTGAAGCCTACCATGTCTGTCCAATAAGCATAATAAAAATACTGCTTTTGTAAGCTTATAAAACAGTTCATATATTTTATTGACTCTCAAAACAATTCTCTAAGTCAGCATTGTTGAAGAGAAATATAATGCAAACCACAAACATAATTTTAAATTTTCTAGTAGCCATATTTAAAAAAGTGAAAAAAAGGCAAAATTAACTTTAATATTATTTTACCCAATATATCCAAAATATTATTTCAAAATTTGCTCCTATAAAAATTATTTTTTTCCTATAAGAATTATTAAAGAGATTGTTTCTGTACTAAGTTTTTGACATCTGCTATCTCATACTGATAGCACATAATTCAAGTATTAAATTTTCATTAGAAATACCTAATCTGGGCATCTGGGTGGCTCAGTGGGTTAAGCCTCTGCCTTTGGCTCAGGTCATGATCTCAGGGTCCTGGGATCAAGTCCCGCACTGGGCTCTCTGCTTGGCAGGGAGCCTGCTTCCTCCTCTCTCTCTCTGCCTGCCTCTCTGCCTACTTGTGATCTCGCTCTGTCAAACAAATAAATAAAATCTTAAAAAAAAAAAACAACGAAAGAAATACCTAATCTGCATATAAATTTCATACAATTCATGGTTATAAAAGTAGATTCACATATTGAAGTTATTCTAAATACACTTTTCCAGTAACTATGATGAATATTATTTTTATTAATTAAAATTAAATTATAGGGACACCTGGGTGACCTAGTTAGTTAAAGCACCTGGCTTCAGCTCAGGTCATGATCCCAGGGTCCTGGAATTGAGTCCTGCATCAGGCTCCCTGCTCAGTGGGGAGCTTGCTTCTCCCTCCACCTGCTACTCCCCCTGCTTGTGCTCTCTCTTTCTGACAAATAAATACATAAAATCTTTTAAAAAAAAAAGTTAAATTATAAATTCAGTTCCTCAGTTACATTAGCCATATTTCAAGTGCTCATCAGTCAAATGTGGGTTGCAGCTACTGTATTATTGCACATTGCCCCTAAAGCCAAAAAAAGGATTATAATTCTCATTATATACATACGAGAAAAATATGCTCGGAAACCAAAGTAACTTGCCTAAGGGCACATAACCAGAGAGACTCAGAACTCAAATCCATGTCTCTGACTTCCAATTCATTAATTCATTCCATAAATACGAGTGCCTATTAGGTGCCAACCACCATTCTCAGTACTGAATCTGTGAGGTCTACTGCTGTTTCTACTCTATCACACTGCTTTCTCATTTCCTAAGAATAAGTATTTAATTTTTAACTGTTAATGAAAGTTTTTTTTTTTAAGATTTTATTTATTTATTTGTCAGAGAGAGAGAGTGTGTACACTCAGAGGGAGCGGCAGGCAGAGGGAGAAGCACGCTCTCCACTCAGGCAAGGAGCCCAATGTGGGACTCAATCCCAGGACTCTGGGATGCTGACCTGAGCTGAAGGCAGATGCTTTAACTGACTGAGCCAAAGGCAAACACTTAACCGACTAAGCCATCCAGATAACCCTGAAAGCTGATTTTCAACAATTTTAAAAACTCCTGTTGTTGAAGTAGAATTTATTGTCCAAGGAATTAAATATAGACGTAAACATTATCAGAATAAGAACTTACTTGATTAGATTTTCCAAAGATTGCTCCTTTACTTTGATGTCTGTAGGAAATGAAAAACAGTTCTCTTTTAATTAACTATCCAAAACCCTATGTGTAAACTTCAGTTGAGTCACTTAAATTTTTGGGAAACATTCTTCTCAAGTCTCCCAAATGCTCATTTGAGAGCTTATGACAATCTTTCTTCCCACTTGTATCTAGCCACTTTTTTATGGAAAAAGTGAAGAGAAGAATGGAAGCTTGTGGTGTGTGAAGATCATTAGTTAGAAAACAAACATGAGGTTGACCCTCAGACCATCCTGAAAGGAACCAATTTCCTGTTGGAAAAGAAGACACAGGAAAGAGTTAGATAAATATTGGCATATGCACTACCTAACAGCTAATCAAAATCACTGTGTTCATTTCTACTAGCTGGTAACCGCAGAGACTCAACTGAGAAGTCTTGTTATGTTCCTATTCTTTACCTATTTTTCAGGCATAGGATGTAAGCTTTAATATATGTAACATAATAGAAGAAAATTCTCACATTTTGAAAAGAAACCTTTGCTTTCCTGTGAACAGGTAAGACAGGACTAATAACTTATAAATAAGCACTTTAATATCATTCATACTTTCAGCAGGGCTTTCCTAAGCACTGACTGTCAAGGACAGGGCCACCACAGGGGCCAGAACACACATAATCCCTGCTCCCCTAAAGCTTGAAATGCAAGTATCACAAATATTTGATTCTTTACACTTGTTAATCATTGATGCTCAGCCGAACAATCTGGTAGAAGGTAAAAAAGCACAAGCACTCTACATCCTCACAGGAACTCAGTATACAACAGCAAGAGCAACAGCTGCTTCCTGTTCTACATGCTAAAAACAAACAGTTCAGCCAAAGTTTGCTTTTGCAAAAATAAATACGGTGCAACTGAAGGGTCTCTTTGATAGACTTCTATAGCTTTCCTAAGTGACTATCAAAATTGTTCTTATAAACGAGACTAAAAGAGCTTCCTAGGAAAATATAGCAGAGGTTAATCCCTTATAAGTATCTGGAAATGTTCTTGGAACCAGCAGTCAATGTACCTTTCAGGTTCAAAATGTCATTAATTATTTAATACTTCCACTTGTCTAGCACATAGAAGAAAAAAATGCATATCGGTTACTGAAAATGGCCTACAGTACAATTAACAGTGTATGTCAACCTTAGGCTTCCTTTACATGGTATCTGTTTTGATTTTTTAAAATTTAACACATTTATTAGTTTATTCAACTTGAGGTTCTGAAATGTTGTGATAGCAAAGTTTTTAGTTTAATATTTTAACTTTTTAAGTAACATGTTCTATGGAACCTGGTTTTAAAAATGAAGAGTGTTGGGGAGAATTTTTATAGGCAAATTTTTTTTTTTTTAAAGATTTTATTTATTTATTTGACAGACAGAGATCACAAGTAGGCAGAGAGGCAGGCAGAGAGAGAGGGGGAAGCAGGCTCCCTGCTGAGCAGAGAGCCCGATGCGGGGCTCGATCCCAGGACCCTGAGATCATGACCTGAGCCGAAGGCAGAGGCTTTAACCCACTGAGCCACTCAGGCGCCCCAGAGGCAAATGTTTTTTGATCAAACTGCATTTAAAGACTGCATTATTGAATATTTAATCTTAAGCCAGACCAGTCTTAATATTTTTCCCTTGTCTTCACACAGGCCACAATTATTCCTTTCTACTTCTACTTGCTGGAAGGTAAGCATCTCCTATTCATCTTAGAAGCACCCAGAATAATGCAAAATACCCAGCAGATATTCTATAAAGGTCTACTCAATAAATTTATTCATGTGGCTCTACTACCACCCATCCACAAGCCCATCTTAAGCTACCCCTTAAGTAGCATACATCCTAACTCCTTCATAAAACCTATGTTAACTTCCCCTCAAAAGCTCTTTGTTCTCTGAAATACCTATATAGTTATTACTATATTTTGTTAATCTCTAACTATATCATATATATCTTGTCTTTCCAAGTACATGTAAATTTTCTGTAGTTTCCTAACATGGTATATTCTCACTAAACTCTACTGGGTCTGGACCATAATAGGCATCCAATAATATATACTAATTTAAATGATGAGAATTCCAGATGATTAAATGATGAGATCTATGGTTTGAGGATCTGGAATCATGGTATCTTATGCTTCACACCTTGTTCCTGCTTTTGTTCATGGAGCAAGGAAGATATATTGTTTAACCTTGTTTGCCTTTTCCCAGGAAAGCCGAGAAAAGGGGCAGCTCTTAGAAAGAGAATTCAAGAGCCAAAGTTCTGGTTTGTCCTTCCTGCCTGTCCATATAACAGAACTTAATTGTTCTTTAAACTTTCATGGACTTAGCAACAAGATTTCACAACCCTGAGGGCAGGACCCATGTCTAATACTTCCTTAGTATTCCAAAAAAGCCTAACTCTCTAAAGGACATAAAGTACAGCAAGATACAGTAAACAACTATGAATGACAGGCTATCTCGATTCTACCAATTCTGCCACTAATAAAACAGGGCAACACAGTGGGAAAACAATTTAATATCTCTGGGCCTCAACTTCATCTATAAAATGGGCTTCAGTAAGATGATCTCCAGAGTCTCTTTTACATCTGTAATTCTGATAGCATCAATACTAGAGTATTCAAAGAACATCTCTAGGAAGATACAGAATGGCACTTGGTAAGAATAAATGCTTACTATAGGTCTGTTGAACTGCAGTAAACTGACAACAGGGTCCTGATGGATAAATGGGTAAGATAGAGAATGCTAGAGAGGGACATTAGACATTAGGACATTAGAGGAGAGGAGCATGAACTATGGTACACATGCATGCAGGAATAGCCATGTGGTGTCTGTAGCAGAAAATGCATTATCTCCCAGAGAGTATGGGAAAGTGTGTAGTGTGCAGAGTGGCTAGGCTGGGTCCTTTCTTAGCTCTAGCTAGTCAACGGCAGAACAGAATGAGAATATGACAACTCCGTATTGTGACTTTAAGGGAACTCCCAAACCCTTACCTAGTAAGCATAATGTGTGCATGCCGTTTTGTCTGTTCTTCTCTACTTTGTCAAAGAAGCTTTCTGGTCTCCAAGTATCTGTCCAAAAAACAATAGAAACCGTCTCTCCAAACTTATACAACTAGAAAAGATAAAAACATGAATTAATGATGGAACAATTCACTACTTACTATTTCAAAGATAACCACCAAAACAAAAAGTGAGAACCAGACTTGAGATGGGCTGGGGATCAAATCTGTCACAAAGGTAATAAATGTTCTCTTCTGTCTCTGGCAGGTGGTGTCTGTCTCTCTGGTGCCCTTCCAGTAGTGCTTCCAGTGTTTCTCCATTCAGTATAGCAACGTTTGTAACCAGTTTATGATTCAGCAATGTAGCTGCTAAAAATATTGACACATAAGGAACACAGAAGGAAACAAACAAACAAACAAACAAAGACTTCTGAGCAGCCAGAGCTGGTTCACTAGTGAGGTGATTATTACTATTGATTATTATGCTCACTTTACAGATGAGATCACAAAGGCTCAGAAAGATCAAGCTGATTTGTCTAGGGTCACACAGCTAGTGAATAATGAAAAACACTCAACCCTAGGACTGAGAAGTTCTCCTTTCCACCTTGCCAGCTCAGTAAGATTCACACACTGGATACTCACTGCAGCTAATTCTCAAAATCTACCCCCTTACTTTACCCACTATTTGTTTCCTCCACAGAAAGCTCAATGAAAAGGGCCTTTACCCAAATCTCCTCCTTTCCCAAGTGGTACACCCATCCCACTTGACCATCCCACAACCAACAGGCTTGCTTGGTTCCAGCTGGCTTCCAGTCTGGCTGCACAATTTACTTAAGTGAGCGCAACTCCAAATCTTATACTATGAAAATTCAGTCTTTCATCCTGGTTCTGCAACTTGTTAGCTGTGTGACATGGCTCTAAGTCTTGATCTACAAAACAGGAATAGTAAAAACACACTGTCTTTCCGACGCCTGAGGATGTGAACATGGAAAAACTTATTCAGAAGTAATATGCCACTGAAGCTGTTACATAAAGGTTTAATTATCAATTTAAACAGTGCTTGAAAGAATTTGTAACTGAGCTGGAAAGCACTAGACATGGGAAATCAAATCTAGTCCTCTGCCACAAACTGTGATTGGAATAGCTGTGTGACTGCAGGACATCACTGAACTTTTCTAAGACTGAGGAAGGGATTATCATCCTAAGGCTTCACAAATCATTTTAAGAAGCTGTTGTAAGAGGTAAGGGGAAGGCAGAAAGCAAGGAAACAGAAAAGCTGGGGAATTCAGGAACCTCCATTTTCCATCCTTAGAAAAGCTCAACTTTTCTCATTTTTTGTACACTGAGGTCCTACAACAAGGGAAAGCTCATCATGTCCCTTACATAGCCACAACTTCCAACTTACCTACCAATGAGCTTTATTCCCAAAGTCCACTTGAAAACTGTCTAAAAACTCTATGGAATACATGCCATCCAGTGGCAGTCGAATTCTCAGACCAGTGTGGAAAGACCTATGTAACTGCAAGAATGCCAAGTCTTGAATCTTCTTGCCACATATTCCTGGATTCCTGGGATTCCTGGAATACATTCACCCAAGCTACAAGGACTAGACCTAGTCTTACTGGAGGGCTCCGCTATTATTAGTGTTCTACGAGAGGCAAATTTATCTAAAAATATTTATTATAGATCATCCACTATGTGCCAGGCATTATGCTATGCATAGGTATAAAAGTGAGAAGCAAATCAAAGCTCTGGCCTTCATGGAGAATGTAGTCTTGCTTATTCCTCACAGAGCAGGCAAAAGCCTGGAGTCACGGCTCTGGTTCTTACCAGCCAGGTGATCATTGACAAGGAACCTTACTGACTTCCAAGAGACACTCCCCTGTGAAATGTGTGTAACTATAAACCTAATAATGTGCTTTTTAAAAAAGGATTAAATGACATAAAGTGTGTAGAGTACCTAATACATTGCACACAGTAAAAACAATAAACGTTAGGGATTTGATGATATAATAACCATCATGTTCATAACAATGATATGAAAATTTTCTAAAATGTTGTGTCTTGCCATAATCCAACTGCTTTCCTTACTGGAATGAGCTCAAAAATACTACCAAATATTTGAAATGACATAGTTGTTGTTGATATTTATTGTTGTATGATTTGATTCTGACAAGTTCAACTGTTTACATTCTAAAAAGGATTTTTGGCATCTCTGATTAGATTTTGAAATATTATTATTACTCTGGAAAAAAGAAAACTACTGAGGTTAAAGAAAATATTATATGCAACCATACATAAACCCTTTAAATATATCTCCAACATTTTTTTTTAAAGATTTTATTTATTTATTTGACAGACAGAGATCACAAGTAGGCAGAGAGAGAGAGAGAGAGAGAGAGAGGAGGAAGCAGGCTCCCCGCTGAGCAGAGAGCCAGACACGGGGCTCGATCCCAGGACCTGGGATCATGACCCAAGCCAAAGGCAGGGGCTTTAACCCACTGAGCCACCCCGGCGCCCCTAGATCTCCAATATTTTAAATGCCATAGAAATATACTCATGAAGGCAAATTCTTCATTCAGAGAGAAAGGGATGGATGATTTAAGAGAGAATTGGGATGCTAGTCACATATAAACACGAGCTGCAGCATGCAGTGGAAAAGCTGCTTGGAATTGTCTAATTTGGAGATTAAAGAAAGCCTCACATAAGCACTGCTTTCTAGGACCCTGATTTATAGACTGTAACCATTCTCATAGCTGTGCTGCAAACTTCTTCAATGAATTCTGAAACATTATGCAAACGGTTTCACCATTTAAGATGTCAGTCCCTCAAAGAACAGAAAGATCAGTCCTTTGTGTTTCACAATCCAAGGACTTACCAGTAAACCATAAAAGAAACTGAAGTAAAATCATACAGTGACGAGAATGAGGCTGCAGAAGTCTTGGCACTGTCTCGTAAATATCAGCCTTTGTGCTGTGATCATTTTCCCCAAAACATTACTGATGCAAATCTAAATTTAGAGACCACAAAAAGAGCTGTTTTTTAAGAACAGTAGATAAACACGGGGTCTTTTCTGGTTTTAATCTGAAGTTATAAAGAAAGCAGTTTATCTAACTTGATATTGGATTTGTTTTCATCTATTGAAGATAAAACTCAAAATGACCCATTTAATTACAGATAAGGCAATCGCTAAAGTGAGAAGATGCACAAGAAGACAAATATTAGGTAGTAAATAATAATTATAAAAAATGAGATATCGACTGTATTGAAAGAGTTGAGCATTACTCCCACTTGGAAAGCACCTGAAGATGACTTCTAAAGACTGGATATAAGCTCGAACTTAAGGTTGAATAAGATGGGGGAAGTTAATCATGGGGAAAGAGCAAGATGATATGAACAACCTACCAGAGGTGGGAACCCTTAGCCAATATTTAGCATGGCATTGAGCAATTATCTAGAAATAGCCATTGCCTGACTTACTTTTAGCAAGTATCTAATTCCTGACAGCTTACCATGTGACAATTCCTGTCAATTCCAGCTTTCTTACCTAGAACTAACTTCATTTCTTTTACCACTACTTTATAGCTTGAGTCCTCATTGCCACTTGCCTGAACCTTAATAATCTTCTAATTTATCTCACTGCCACCAATACTTCCTTTCAAAAGCACAGAAGTTTTGTAAAATTCATTTTATAATTAGGTTTTAATGCTTTTGTCATTTATATGCAAATAAAAAATAATTTACAATTTTTAAGTTAAAAAACATCTTGGGGCACCTGGGTGGCTCAGTTGGTTAAGCATTCAACTCTTGGTTTTGGCTCAGGTCATGATCTCAGGGTCCTGGGATTGAGCCTTGCTTCAGACTTTGTGCTCAGTGGGGAGTCTGCTTGAGGATTCTCTCCATGTTCCTCTGCTTCTCCCCACCACTTGTGCATTCTCTAATATAAAATAAATCTTAAAAAAAAAAATCTTCTGGGGCACGTGGGTGGCTCAGTGGGTTAAGCCTCTGCCTTCAGCTCAAGTCATGATCTCAGGGTCCTGGGATTGAGCCCCGCATCAGGCTCTCTGCTCAGCAGGGAGCCTGCTTCCCGACACCCCTCTGCCTGCCTCTCTGCCAACTTGTGGTCTCTGTCAAATAAATAAATAAAATCTTTAAAAAAAAATCCTTATGTACAGGAAAGTTAGAAAATTTAACTTGCTAATAAGAACTCTGTGAAGCCTTACATGTTACCTTTTACATATAAACATAAATCCTAAATCAGATCAGTTAAATCTGTGAAGTAAAGGAAAGCTGACCCAGCAGAGTTGTCAAAAAACGTACCACAAAACCACATGTTCAAGAGTTACTGGTTTCCTATACAAAATATTGGTCTTGGAGTTGTTTTTTTTTTTTTTTTAATTTGCACATGCATTTTTCTTAACACTGATGTAACAATGATTTTACTGACACTAAGAAAGATTATGCACATGGCCACATACTATGTACATAGATAAAGCTGCAGATAAAAGAGCCACAAAATTTATATTATCACATATGAGAGAATTCACACATGAATTAAATGAAAGAATTTTCATTTAAAGCACGTAATTCTAAAGATGAATCAACTTGGGGTGGGGTGGATGCAATGGAAGATATGAAGACGAGTAAACCAAGAAGGGTATAGTATGCCCAGCACATTAACATAGAAAGTAACTGAATACCGTGCACAGGAGAAAAATTGCGGGAGTATTAGAATGGTACAATCACACCTGCGATTTAAAAAGAAAACTATTAAGTGGAAGAGAATGAGGGTAATGATAGTTGAGGGGCTTCTGGTGGCTCTGTTGGTTAAGCGTCTGACCTCGGCTCAGGTCATGATCTCAGGGTCCTGGGATCGGGCCCTGCTCAGCAGAGCAGGCTCCCTGCTCAGTAGCCAGTCAGCTTCTCCCTCTCCCTAAGCCCCTCCCCCACTCATGCACGCGCGCACACACACACTCTCAAATGAATAAAATCTAAAAAACAAAAAACAAAACAGAGTGGAAATGGAAAGAAAAAACATTTTTAATATACCCATGATTCAGCAGGTGGTCAAAATATTTCCGAGGTGACTAAAAGAACAGGGAGCTTACTTAGATGAGTTCTTCTAAGGTTATTTAGTAACGTAGTACGTGTATCTCATTACCTAGTTTAATGTTCTCTGGACTAGGTTAGGCTTTATCATTTCTACATCAGTTCCTGGACAATGAAATCAAGTCAATGCTTTTGAAAACTACCAGCAAGAACTATTACAAGGCCAAAACAATGCTGTTTATCACAGTGAGTGTTGTATTATAAAAAAAAGGAAGGAAATGAGTTGTTACTTTTTAAAAGTAATATACATTTTTCCCAAAGTAGAAATGTATTATATAAACAGAGGAACATATGGCAATAATTAAGGTCACTCACACAACAGAGAAAGTGGAAGCATTTCATAATGAGAAAATTATACAACCTTTCCCTGAAGTCAGCCACAACTGATAATGCAGTTTTTATGCAGAAATCATTGCTACCTGGTTTCACTGAACTGTATCATTTATCTATTCTTTAAAACGTCTCAAACACAATTTTAGTGACCACATTTTAGTCTCCACATCTTTTTTTTTAAGATTTTATTTATTTATTTGACAGACAGAGATCACAAGCAGGCAGAGAGGCAGGCAGAGAGAGAGAGGAAGGGAAGCAGGCTCCCTGCTGAGCAGAGAGCCCGATGTGGGGCTTGATCCCAGGACCCTGGGATCATGACCTGAGCCGAAAGCAGAGGCTTTAACCCACTGAGCCACCCAGGTGCCCCAACACATTTTTAGACACCACATTTTATAAAAAGAATCTGTTCTATCACACAAATGATAACAAGAAATGATAAATACTGCACAATGAAAATATGCTAGAATTTGTCATTTCTGCTTTATTCGGCTTGTCACCTTTAGGTCAATGTATACCAGAAAGAGTTGAAGACTAAAAAATAACATACCAAACTAGGAACTAACTTTGGTTACTTCCAGGTAGTAGGACTATAGATGCTTGCTTGCATGTTCGTCTTTATACTTACTGCATTTTCCCAATTTTCTATGAGTATATATGACACTTATTATCAAGGAAAACAAAGTTACTTTTTAAAACAATTTTTCTAAAGAAGAAATCATGGTAAATGAAAGCAATTCTGATTCTGCATGATTAGGGTGCTAAATGCTTAACTTGAAGAATTTGAGAAAAGAACTTTGTTCTTGCCTTTTGTATACTGACAAAAAACCCCAATTTTTCATTATTGGGAATGCCTAAATACAACCAACTTGCCTGGCTCTTCACAAATAGGTGGATTTTTTTTGACTAGAGAAATCCTCAAAATACAAATTACACAAGTGTTAGAAATATCTGTTATTTAGGAATTTCAAAGAACATGATTTTAAATTACACGTGTTTAAAACTAAAACTTAAATTGTAAAAAATCCAAAGATATACTTAATGAAAATTTAAGTATCTAATGTATCTTGGTCAAGGTAACTTTGCCTCAAGTTAGAAAACAGGCTAGCTGTCCTTCTAAATCTAGAGGACATTAAAGTTTATGCAGTTTAGTATTCTTCATACTTTTTAGTGCCAGATCTTTTTTCCAAATAAATTTTTTTTTAAAGATTTTATTTATTTTACAGAGAGAGAAACAGCAAGAGAGGGAACACAAACCGGAGGAGTTGGAGAGGGGGAAGCAGGCTTCCTGCCAAGCTGGAAGCTGGACATGGGGCTTGATCCCAGCACCCGGGATCATGACCTGAGCCAAAGGCACCACTTAAGGACTGAGCCACCAAGGTGCCCCTCCAAATAAATTCTTAAACAGAACATCAATAGGGGTAAAGATAAAGATTGGGCTCCCGGGGATTTATTTTTTGCTATTTGGTCACAAGTACTTCATTTTCTGCAGAACTGCTGAAGCATCTTCATAGATAGTGGTACACTATGAAAACCACTGATCTTTTTTTTTTTTTTTAAAGATTTTATTTATTTATTTGACAGAGAGAGAGACAGAGAGCACAAGCAGGCAGAGAGGCAGGCAGAGAGAGAGGCGGGAGCAGGCTCCCCGCTGAGCAGAGAGCCCGATGCAGGGCTCGATCCCAGGACCCTGAGATCATGACCTGAGCCGAAGGCAGCGGCTTAACTAACTGAGCCACCCAGGCGCCCCGAAAACCTCTGATCTTGCCTGGCATTCCTACCCATCCCCATCTCACTATCTTAGTTAGGAAACCTGACTATCCAGATCCAGAAAAATTTAGACTCCTTAGTTACTGCTTGAGCAAAAGCAAGACCCTTTTTTTTTTGGCCTGAGCAAAACTAAGACCTTTTAATTTGCAGTTAAACTCTAAACCTTTCCCTTACTACCTTTCCTTTGCCATTTCTATCCAATATATAGTCAGTTTTTATCCAACATATATATTTGCAATCTTGCGTTAACTAATCTCTAGGGAGCCAAGGGTCTGTGGTACATATGTATGTATTCCCTGGGGTGTGTGTGTGTTTCTGTAATACTTTGCAGATTCCCCAAAGTGCTTCCATGACTCTCTTCTTTAACTGAACATTTCTCTCTGCTGGGAATGTATTTTCCTTATTGTTCATCTAGCAAATCTCTTGTAATTCATTTTTTAAACCACTTTATTGATATAATTTATATACCTCAACATTCACCCATTTTAAGTGCACATCCAATGATTTTTAGTACATTTACCAAATGGTGCAACCACTACCACACGTAGTTTTAGAAAATTTTTATCACTCCAATCAGATCCTTTATGTCCAATTAATAAGTAATATCTGTTCTCACCTCCAGCCCCAGCCAAGGACTAATTACTGTCTTCATAAATTTGCTTTCTCTGGACATTTCATATAAACAAAGTCCTACAACATATGGTCTCCTGTGTCATGCTTCTTTCACTTAACATACATGTACTTAATATCTGTGATAGGACTACTAATTCTTCGTAAGACAAAAGGAGAGACTTCAGTGTCTGGAAGTAAATTAAACCTAATCATACTTTTCTACACGATCAATTCAGTAAGAATAAAATTCAAATGCTTGACATTGGATTAGAGAGCCTATCTACCTATCCATTTGACCTTAGATTGCTTTTTTCCTGCCTACTAGCCTCTAACAAGCCTTTCTTTGGTTCCTTGGAGGAGCCAAGGTCATTTCCATCTTTAGAGTCTTTGCATAAACCATTCCCTGTGACTAGAATATGCTAGTTTTTTCTTGATTCTTATCTAATCTTAAATAACACCACCTTAGTGAGACCTCCCCTGACCATCCAACTACAACAGTGAAGCCAACTCTCTAACATCTATCAGTGTATGTGAATTGCTTATACTTCCCACTACCTGACATTTATCTCTTGTTACTGTTACTGCCTTTCCTTCCTGCTAGAATATAAGCTCTTTGAGAGCAGGGACCTTCCTGGACAGGTTTATCAGTTTATCCAAAGGCACTCAATAGGAAAACAGTAAGTAGGCAAACAATATTGTTGAATACATGGATCACTATTCCTCTTAATGATGTCTAACTTGGCAGTCACTAATATACATTCCATTTAACAAGGAAAATTTTCACAGGAATATGGGGTTTGCAATAAAAAATTCTATTTTACGGCATGCCTATAACGATGCGTATCAATTGGTTTTGTGTGTTTAGAAGCGTTAGTCTATGCAACTACTTACCTTCATTAATACTGATTATAAGGAGTCTTTTGCTAGTTTAATAAACTATAAAATGAATGAAAAATATTCAACAGTAAATTCTGAGCTCTCTATGCTGCTTTAGAAAACAACAGTAAGATAATTCAGAAGGGCTAACAAACTGATAAATTTAATTCAGAAAGGCTAACAAATTGATAAGTTTTTAAAAAAGCTGTGCCAATTTCCAGGTTAGGAATTTCAAACTACTACTCTTTAACCTAATATAAAAATATTGCAGGATGCCTGGATGCCTCAGTCGGTTAAGCATCTGCCTTCAGTTCAAGTCATGATCTCAGAGTCTTGGAATCGAGCCCTGCATTGGGATCCCTGCTCAGTGGGGAGTCTGCTTCTCCCTCTTCTTCTGCACCCCCTCACCCCTGCTCATGCTCACTCTCTCTCTGTCTCAAATAAATAAATAAAATCTTTAAAAAAATGTTGCAAAGCATGTACTGTTTAGGTCTGTCACAGCACCCAAAATAGCACTTCTGTTCAGTAACTTGATGGCTGTTTTCCCAATAACTCATGGGAAAGTGTTCACAGAGATGACAGAATGTCTTTCGAAAGTGGTGCCCACTTCCCTTTTAAAAAATTGAGAAAGAGAACATGGCAAGGTAATATATTCTACATTTAGCAAGTGTATTTCTGCGAACTATAGTCTACTTTTCCAGTTCTGCCATGTTAAAAAAAAGTACAGTTATTTAACTTTCTAAGAAATTGTTTATCTGTCTAGGTTGGTGGTTCTCAAAGTGGGTACCTATACTAGCAGCTTCAGCATCACCCAAGAATTTGCTAACAACCCAAATTCTCAAGCTACCACCCCAGATCTACTATATCTGAAAATCTGAGGGGAAGGCCAGCCATCTCTTTTATAAACTCTCTAAGTAATTCTGATGAATACTAAAATCTGAGAACCACTGATGTAGGTTATTGTTTTTCCCATGAATGCCGATCCAAATACTGAAGAGAAAAAGAGCAGCCATTATAAGGAAGGGGACTTTGGCAAAGTTTATGTATTATGCTGGGTATCCATACATTTGTTTTAAAAATTTAAAAGTGCCATGAATATGATGACTGTATTTTTAATGCATTTTATCTTAGAAGACTCTATAAAAGGTATCAATAATTACCTCTTTCTCCTGGAATATAAATAACTTGGGTGGTACAAAAAATATACTTTCATAGTGATTTTATCAAATACGTAAGACAAAACCTAAAAAGGTACTTCCTGTTTTTCACATAAGTAGTAAGTCATTTTCATACCCAGATTAGAGAATAGAACCCAGATGGGGAAACAATGCTTTGTGGCTGCCTAGAAAAATCCTATATGAGACTGACAGGAAGCTAAATTTTTTTTTTTGAAGGTTTTATTAATTTGACAGAGAGAGAGATCACAAATAGGCAGAGCAGCAGGTGGGGGCAGGGGGCGGAGGAGCAGGCTCCCTGCTGAGTAGAGAGCCCGATACAGGTCTCCATGCCAGGACCCTGAGATCATGACCTGAGCCGAAGGCAGAGGCTTAACCCACTGAGCCACCCAGACGCCCAGAAAGCTAAATTTAAAAAAAAAAGAAAAAAAAAATCTATGTACCATGTGGATAGGATCTTAAGGGTTTATATGGAGACTGCCAATTCTCACAATATACTTCCTCTCAAATACCTTCATCTATTTTAAACACGAGAACAATAACAATGCACCCCTCTACCAGTCTAGAGAATCAGGACAGGTTCACCCTAGTTTAGTTCTTGCCAGTCTGAATGATAGATATACACATGATGAAGACAAGGATCTTTTTAAAAATGTTACACTTAAGAAGAAGCAAATGCCTCTAAATGATAAGTTATGATAATTTAGACCAAAATATGATGGAAATGGGCTAGGTTAACTTTTCCTACCAGAAATAAAAATAAAACCAATATGAAAAAATATATATACCCCATTAGCTTAAAGATTATTATATACCTTTGTCTATCACAAGATTAATTCATTCCTTTTTTTACTTTTTCATGGCAACCATCAGTTCTTGAAAAGTACACTGTCTACAAAAAAGAATACTAGACTGAGAATCAAGAAACTCCATTTACTTACTCCAATACAGAAATGTTCAGAAGGGCTTTAAAGTGTAAAGCAGACTTGAATTGGCAAGGTTTTTTAAAGTATGCATTTTATCAGAAGAAAAAAGAGATAGCAAAATTTTTTGCCAATTTCAATGTAATAACTAAGAGCAAGTGATGAATACTAAAAGGCGAATCATTTATACCTTTTCTCTGATTCTTCAGAACCAAAGGCAGTATTTCTGAGATGACTGGCCAGGATGTCAATTAAATTGAGATACTCTTCCTAGGTAACGCAGAAAATACAGAAACCTCTAAAACTGTAGAGACAGCACTGGTGTCCGATGCTAATGTATCTTCTTGCTGTAAATATCTATTTTAAATTATGCATTCCAGGAAGACATATTGGGGAATACCTCATTTCACAGATTCTAGGATGCACATTTTTTTTCTATTATGATACATCTGAAATAGGAAGGTGTCCAACAAGCAATTAAAACCAGTGTTGGCCATGAACAGTCAGAGTTGTCACAGATCATATATAGACCAACATCAGAACACAAATATCAAACTTGGAAAACAAGTATCAGCAGCTTGGAAGAAAACCCTGGAAACTTTTTCAGCCCCCTGGAATCAAGACTGTTGGATTAAAATTAACCAACATCACATAGCAATAATTACAAAGGTGGTTTAAAAGCCTAATATGACTGGCTTTTGGTTCTCCTACAGATTCTTTTAAGAAATGCTGTGTCACAATGCTGTTGCCGGCACAGAAAATAACAACTGTGTTATAATACATGCTTCAGAAATGTAGAATAAGTTATTTGGAAGAATATGAAAAGGTTTTAGGAAAACTTAGCCAATTTAATTAGATTAAATTTCCCTGTTTTTGTATGCAGAAGTTGGATATAAGATTAAAATTTTTCTGCAGCTAAATTTCAGTGGTCCATTCCAATCAGGAGAAAAAAGATCTAAGTTATAGGAAAAAAGTATAAAAAATTCAGTATTAAAAAATTTTGTACCCACTAATGTATTATATAAAATAATAACATCTTAAAATTCATGATATGTAAAATCTATCTGCAGTTTATAGTTTTCCAAAACATTTTTGCTAACTACCATTAAAAAAACACCTTCTTTGTAGTATTACCTGTAAACCACAGCAGCCTACAGCATTCATTATGGAAGCATTGTGAATAACTCGGTAGGAGATTCCCAGTTTTGTTGCTCTCAGAATAAGATCGCTGTGTGTGGTAGCCCTGTAGTGAGAAAAGATCAAGTTGGATGAAAGTAACCAATACTGACTTTTTAAGATGGTAAAAGTGTAGTATTTCATGAGTTCTGGTCGATCAAAGGGTTATGGGGGCTGCTTTTCCTCAGTTTTCGGGCTTTCTGACAAGAAAAGTGTTAAGTCTCCACATGCCCATTATAAAGCTGAACTGCACTTGTTACACTCCTAAAGCAGCCTTGGCAGCTATAGAGAAAGGGAAGTTTCACATGCTCTTTTGTCCCGTTAATACCTGCAAAGACATCTGTGGAATGTAAGCTCAGCAACTGAACTGAGCAACAATCCTCAAACTTCTTAGCTTTAGGTCCCCTTTAAACTCCTAAAACGATTGCTCTGAGTTCTAAATTATGGCACAATTAGACCTACTCTTTGATTTCTACTCTATTTTGAAGTTTTCTCTTTTGTGTTTTGAAATACAACAAGGGAGATGGTACAGAACATTTCTGTAGTCTGTCATTCTTTGCCTTTATATTAGGGTTCCATCTGATATAATCGTAGTTGGACTTTACATCTGTCTAGCAGTGATTTTATTTATAACTGTTTTCAGTCTGGTTATTGTATATATAATTAGTGCGTGTGCATGTGTACATGTGTGCGTATCCTGCCTGTTGCCTTTCCTTTTTTGAGATAAATCTAATGGTTATAATTAGATAGACTGTGAGGAGAGAGAATATACATTAATATAAATATGGATACTGTGAAATGTAACCCCACATCAATTTAGAACTGCATTATTAAAGGCTTTTCCCCTTGATGAAAACTCCAGGCCCTGCTGGGGAAAACAACATTAGCATGTTTGAGAAACTACATACAAACCACCAGAACCTGTCAACTGGTCAATGCATACCAAGTAGGAAGATCAAGGGCTCTCACCCCATGAGGCAGTCAGGAACAGATTAGCAAACGCCCACCAGGGAAGTCTGTTTTTAATCACACATAAAATAAAAACTAGTATGAAAAACAATCATTAATTTGATTTAGAGTAAGCTTTTAAAAAATAATATAAATGCCAGTTATAAAGAATGTTTTTAATATCATCTTCAGACTTTTACTACTTAACATTAAGATTAAGGAAAACTGAATTAGTTACTTGCTGAGTTATCTGAATAGATGAGCAGAAAGAAAACCTGGTTTAAAATTGTACCTCTCTTTATCACAACTTCATTTAAAACGACCAGATGTGGTTGGTGTACTATGGAGATTTAATGACCTGGCGAAGTGATTTGATTTTGTGAAGCTGCCATAAATGTGATTAAGTAAGCCCCTCAGATTTCTGCTATGAAAAACTGGTATTTTATCACCAGGATTACCCAAATTATATTGCTTCATGAAAAGAAAAAATTGGTTTGAAACACAGGCTTACACCATTATACTGGGCATTCCCTCTAGTCCAGCCTCATGAAAACGTTTCAGTTATGGTGACTGGAAAAGTACATGTGTGTAAAGACAGACTTATTACTATTTCTGGGCACGTGGCTTTAGTCAAAATCGTGTGTGTTTGTGTATGTGTGTGTGTATACAGGCCCAGAGTAGAGCCCACTTAAAAATAAACAAACTTTATCTTATAATAACATTAGTTTATAGATAAAGTATTGTCTTATTTGACAGCACTACAGCTTATGATCTGAAAATTCACTAGTATTTGCAATAATATGGTAAAAGTGATGTTCTCACAAACCACCAGAAGCACTAAAATTGGTACAGTCCTTTTTTTTTTTTTTTTTTTTAAAGATTTTGTTCATTTATTTGAGAGACAGAGAGGGGTGGGGCGGAGCAGAGGGAATGGGACAGAGTCCCTGCTGAGCATGCAGTCCAATTCAGGGCTTGATCCTGGGACCCTGAGATCATGACCTGAGCTGAAGTCAGATGTTTAACCAACTGAGTCACCCAGGCACCCTGGTATAGTCCTTTTTTGAAAAGTAATTAAACAATATATGCTTGAAAATACCCATATTCAAAACTTCTGACTTTCTGGGTATTATAAACTGATTTTGGAGAAAAAAAAAAATCCAAAATGTGGGGAAGGGAGAATGGAAGGAGGGGAAAAGGATCATATATATTAATCCAAACACAGAAGCTTTACTTATACTGGAGAAATAAATGGACTAATAGTAATAATGTTGACATTTACTGGATAATTACTAGATGCCAAGTAGTGTTCAACTTCATTACATGGAATGGAAACAATCAAATCACCTACATAAAAGCACAAAGACAAGTGAATAAAGATGTTTTTATGAATGTGTATGCCATGAAGGAAAAGGTACACAACATTATGGATAAAAAAATCATGTGTTCAATGACTATAAAATACATATAGTTACAGAGCATTTAAAAAAATTATTATTTGACAGAAAGAGATACAGCAAGAGAGGGAACACAAGCAGGGGGAATGGGAGAGGGAGAAGCAGGCTTCCCGCTGAGCAGGGAGCCCAATGTGGGGCTTGATCCCAGGACCCTGGGATCATGACCTGAGCTGAAGGCAGATGCTTAACGACTGAGCCACCCAGCCTGTTACAGAGCATATTAAAATAAGGAATGGAATAACAAAACGGAATTATCATTAAAATTTGATTCATGATGATCATGATGATCATGATGATCCTGTTCAACTATTCTTTATGGGGATAGTAAGCTTAAGACAGTCATCTCTCATATGACTGGGTTGGATCTATTGATGTACTGTTTTTTTAAAAAGTCATTTATATTCTTTATGTGATTAATGTCCACATTTCTATCAATAACCTGGACAAAAGGGAAAAAGAACTACATCAACTGACTTAACTGACTTTCAATTACCTTCTTCAGGAATTTAAGAGTGGATAATGATGATGGTTACACTACCTAATGCCACTGAATTGCACACTTAAAAAGGACTAAAATGGTAAATATTATGTTATATAAACTACAATTTAAAAAATATGAGAAAAAGGAATTTAAGTAATTTTCTCTTCTTCTTATACTTTTTATTCAGATACGTGGAAAGGGGATTAAAAGTAAACAAATAATTTTTTATTGTTATATGTAAGGAAGAATTTCAGTGCTTTGCTGCATTCTGTATTCTTTTCCTGGTTTATCCATTTAAGGCATACAAATCATAATTCCCAGCTCAATTAAAATGTACATATTCCCTACCATACCGTCTCCCAAGTACTATATCCCAACAACTGTTTCTCAATAGTAATCCAGTGAGTAAATGAAAAATAATTGTAGGACAATAATTACTACACAACTCTGAATATAAGATTTTACATGATTAGTCAATGACATAGAGCAAATTAATTGCCTAGGAGTTTAAAAAAAAAGAAAAGAAAAGAAAGAAAAGGCACTCACTTCTGAATAAATAATGGAGGATTTATGGAAGAGGTAGCATCTGAACAGGGTCTTAATCTATTTTACTGAGTAGAAACTGGGGAGGATTAGAGTTAACATTGTTGTATGGTATACTTGAAAGTTGTTAAAAGAGTAGATCCTAAGATTGCTCATGACAAGAAAAAAAATAGGTTTTTTCTTTCTTTTTTTTTTTTTTAAATTTTGTTTATTTATTTGACAGATCACAAGTAGGCAGAGAGGCAGGCAGAGAGAGGAAGGGAGGCAGGCTCCCTGCTGAGCAGAGAGCCCGATGATGCGGGGCTCTATCCCAGGGTCCTGGGATCATGACCTGAGCCGAAGGCAGAGGCTTTAACCCACTGAGCCACCCAGGCACCCCTCTTTCTTTTTTTTGTATGATGGATGTTATAAGTCATAAACTTACTGAGGTAATCATTTTGCAATATACGTAAGTCAAATCATTTTGTTGTGTACCTTAAACTTACACAGTGCTGTATGTCAATTAAATCTCAATGAAATTGGGAATAAAAGAAACAAACTGGTAAGAAAAGTCTATTTTAAGAAAAAAGTAGAGCAGAGACACGGAGGATGAATACTGCAAAAACATTTATGAAATGGCAAAAAAGTAAACTGGGCTCTAACATATTTAAAAAGAAGAGTAGCCAAAGGAGAAAGGAGATAGACTGTTAAAAGATTTAGGGCATGGAAAGTCACTTAAGGTTTTGGAGCAGGGTAGTAACATCACTGAGGCACTTCTGGTAGGCCTCAATTCTTCATTTATGTGGAATTTTCCCTTCCCCCTCCCACCCCACTGACCTCCTCTACAATTTCCACCTACAGAATTCTACCCAGACCCAGCTCAAGCACCAACTCCCCCATAAAGCCACCAGTGAAAAACTCCAAACTCTATGCCTTTAAATCTACACTTTTCTATCCTCATCCTTGACCCAACCTTTCAGCAGTATATCAGAGTTAACCACTCCTTCCTCTCTAAAGTCTTCTCTTTTCTTGGCTTCTGTGATAACACATTCTCTTGATTTTCTTCCTCCTCTGGCTCTTGACAGACCACAAAATGCAAGTCTCCTAAGGACTGATCACCTTCTCTTCCCTTTGTTCTTTCCTACTGATTTCCTTCATTTCTCTGGCTTTAAACACCGTATCTCTCCCTCTCCCCTGATATATACTCAGAACTTCAAAAACCACATATCCCGGGTAACGCCTCCCTTGAGCTCTAGCAGCAGATATCAAATTGTCTGCAAGACATCTCGAATTCAAAACATTTCCAGAACCAATTCTTGTCTTCTGCAATTATTTTCCCTACAAGTTTTCATCATTTCAAGAACTGGCACCATCAACTACTCAGTTCCTAAAGCTGGAATTCTGGAAAACTTGCTTCTTTCCTCTTCCTCACCTATTACATACACATTGGCATCCTTCCTTCTCAACTTTTCCACTTAGCCTTTTTCTCTCCTCTACCAAAGCCACCCTGCCTCCCTAAAAAGCACTCAGTGAAAGCAGTCAGAGTGATCATTTAAGAATGTCAATCAGATTGTGATTCTTTCCTGCTTAAAATCCTTCAAAGGTTGACCAGAGTACTTCATCTTTTTTTTTTTTTTTTAAAGATTTTATTTATTTGCAGAGTGCACGCACATAAGCAGAAAGAGGGGCAGGCAGAGGGAGAAGCAGGCTCCCCCCGAGCAAGGAGCCCGATGCAGGACTTGATCTCAGGACCCAGGGGTCATGACCAGAGCCAAATGCAGACACTTAACCCACTGGAGCCACCCAGGTGTCCCTACCAGAGTACTTCAAGCAAAATTCCTACCCCCTCCAAGGTCTTCCATGATCTGGGTCCCACCTACCTCTGGAACTCCTCATTCCCTCTCCCAGCCCCACTCCCTGTGCTCTTCCAGATCCTCAAATACAATCTTGTAGTTCCCCCTGCTTATAGTGCTCTTCCTTTCTGCTATGCCTTTTATTTTTCAGATACCTACTTAAATTACCCCAACAAAAAGGATTTCCCATATGACCCCATACAAATTAGCCTATTCCTGTTAGTCCTTATTTTTTCCCTTACAGGCCTACCAAAATTTTAAATTTGTTATTTCCTCTTTGACTGATGTTGACCTCCTCTACTAAACTATAAACCCCATGTTTTATCATCTAACATACATCCAGCACGTCAGAGTGCCTGCCATGAGATAGATGTTTCAAAGATATTTGTTGAATAGACAATGTCAGTCCAAGATATGCCTGGTCTTCTCTTGTGACCCCCAAGCAAAATATTAAACAACTCTTTCCCTTATTATTTAATTGATATCTACTATATTGTAAAGTAAGCTAGGGAGATACAAGTGTGAAGGACAGCCTACAAACCTAAAGAGTAGATGTACACATTTATAAAAAAAAAAATACATTGTGAAGCAATGTATGAAAACACATGAATGAAGTGTCAGCAGTTAGGAAGAGATATAACTTCTGATCCAGGTAATGACTGCATCACTGAGAATGTGATATTTGAGTTAGGCTTCAAAAGATGGCTGGACTTCTGACAATCAGATATATAGCAAAGGGCACTATAGATGAAGTAAAGAGTTTGAACAGATGTATAGAATGAGAAAGCAGATGATCAAGGAAGGGAAGCTGGTTGGCATGAGTGTGGGCTTTAGGACAAGAAGGATAAGTAGAAGGGAAGGTTGGACAGTATTTTTCATATCTGGCCAATGGATGGAGCTAGTAACTCTCATTTTGAGCTCAAATAAGATTTCCAAATTGTGGTTTCACAAATATAAATTTAACCACAACATGGGTAATGAGTTAAGGGTCTATATCGGGACCAGGCAATACACTACTGTATTGAACTGGGAATAAAATGATATAAATATTGGGGCTGGAAATTGAGTTAATAATTAGTCATGCCTACATGATGAAGCCTCCATAAAAATCCTTGAACTATGGCACTCAAAGAGCATCTGGGTTGGTGAACACATCTATGTGCCAGGAGGATGGTCCATTTCAACTCCAGGACAGAAGCTCCCATGCTTGGGACTCTTCTCTCTTCATGTACCTCTTCATCTGGTTGTTCCTCTATAGCCTTTATCATATCCCTTATTATATAACAAACCAATAATTTTAAGAAAAAAAAAAAAAAAAAAAAAAAAAACGAAACTCCAAAGCAGTGCTTCTCATACTAGTGAAAAGCTAATGCTTTCTAAGTTCTAAACTGTCATGGAAAAATAGTTCTGTAAAATGCAATCAAAATTAGTGATTAGAAAAATAAAATATGGGGCACCTGGGTGGCTCAGTGGGTTAAAGCCTCTGCCTTCGGCTCAGGTCATGATCTCAGGGTCCTGGGATCGAACCCCACATCGGGCTCTCTGCTCAGCAGGGAGCCTGCCTCCCTTCCTCTCTCTCTGCCTGCCTCTCTGCCTACTTGTGATCTCTGTCTGTCAAATGAATAAAAAAAATCTTAAAAAAAAATAAAATATAAGCTCGAAACTTATATTATGAGATATAGCAGAGACAAAATTACTTTTTTTTTTTAAAAGATTTTATTTATTTATTTGACAGACAGAGATCACAAGTAGTCAGAGAGGCAGGAAGAGAGAGAGGAAGGAGGAAGCAGGCTCCCCGCTGAGCAGAGAGCCCGATGCGGGGCTCGATCCCAGGACCCTGGGATCATGACCTGAGCCGAAGGCAGAGGCTTTAACCCACTGAGCCACCCAGGCGCCCCAAAATTACTTTTAAAAACCACTATAGGGTGCCTGGATGGCTCAGCGGGTTAAGCCTCTGCCTTCAGCTCAGCTCATGATCTCAGGGTCCTGGGATCAAGCCCCGCATCTGGCTCTCTGCTCAGCAGGAAGCCTGCTCCCCTTCCCCCTTCTCTGCCTACCTGTGATCTCTGTCAAATAAATAAATAAAATCTTTAAAAAAAATGCTATAAAATTTCTAAATGCTTACTCTCAATTTTTGAAGTTCTCATCATGGACTAGAAAGTTTGTGGGCTGGCACCAGTCTGGACTTTGTCAGTGACTGGATGCCATGAAAGTCAAAAGTTGACTCTGACATCACTCTTCTAGGCAACTGTAAGAATTGTGATATACCATCAAGTAAGGAAGTTTGGGGATTCCAGAAGGTGTCACTATAAAAAATATGGGATTTTGGGGGCACCTGGGTGGCTTAGTGGGTTAAGCCTCTGCCTTCAGCTCAGGTCATGATCTCAGGGTCCTGGGATTGAGCCCCTCATCGGGGCTCTCTGCTCCGTGGGGAGTCTGCTTCCCCCCCCCCCCCCCGCCGCCTGCCTTTCTGCCTACTTGTGATCTCTCTCTCTGTCAAATACGTAAATAAAAAATCTTTGGAAAAAAAAAATATATATATGGGATGTTGGCCAGAATCCAGTACAATAAGAAAATCCTAAAAGAGTTTCAAAACACTTAATATATAGGTTTTTTCATTACCTTTTACTATTTTATGGCTTAAAAAAAAAAAAGAAAAAAGCACTCCTGGGTGGCTCAGTGGGTTAAGCATCTGACTTCAGCTCAGGTCATGATCCCAGGGCTCTAGGATGGAGCCCCACACTGGGCTGTATGCTCAGTGGGGAGCCTGCTTCTCCTTCTCCCTCTGCTTGTTGCTCTCCCTGCTTGTGTTCTCTTTCTTCCTCTCTCTGTCAAATAAATAAATAAAAATCTTGAAAAAAAAAAAAAGGAAAACAGGTACTGCTAATTTGGAGGAAGACTTACTTTTACAGAAAACAATGTCAGAGGCTAAAACAATTTGGGCATTTTAAAATATGTGATTGCACAATGTCATTTGCAACCAAGTATAATAATGAAACACAGGGAGGAGGGGTCGGGAGAGGGTGGTGGGGTTATGGACATTGGCGGGGGGGGCGGTGAGTGCTGTGAAGTGTGTAAACCTGGCGATTCACAGACCTGTACCCCTGGGGCTAAAAATACATTATATGTTTATAAAAAAATAAAAAAATTAAAGAAAAAAATAATGAAACACAATCTCTGGCACACCACATTGATGTAAATTACTTTTTTTTGACAGACACATGCACATGTAACTCCATTCTTTTGAAAAACATCCTTGGTGGCGAATTCATAGTGATTTAATTGTCCTTATGTTCCTTAAATCTGTGACATAAATCTTGGGTCACCAGCTGGAAACAAAGAACTCCTCTGTTTGGCTTGACATTAGAGATTGATGATGCTTAACTAGACAAGTAGAAACCCATCTTTTTAGTAACGGGAAAGAAAAGAGCTCCCAACAGATATAAGAAATTGAAATTTGAAGCTGGACAGACTTTAAATTCAAGGCAAGTGACAATACTGCTAAATATGAGGTGATAAAAAAAAAGGGGGGGGGGGAAGCCTAAGAAAAAAGAAGTAGAAGATGTTTGTGATTTACCTGCAAAATAAATGGTACGTATGACTCTTGATAATATAATACACTTACTAATAATGATTTAGTACTTAAGTTATTTGATGCCCTAAGTTACCTTCTAAAAGAATAGCAGGAACAATGATACAAACTTTAGAACTGACACTAACTAACCAATGTAAGTGATACATATGATGACATCCTTATCAAGCAGATTTTCTTCATTAAGCTAAAAGATAATTAAAGTTAATGAAATTTTAGAACCTAGTTAAACCTAGTCCTTTATTAGGACCTGGCAAGTAAAAGGTTTTAAATATAACAGAGTAATTCTTACTGATTTTTTTTAAAAGAGCAAATAAATTAAAACTCAAAATACCTGCTTTGACTTACCCAAATGGATCACCAACCACAAGGAATGCAACATCACTGATATCAGCATCCTTTAAAATATTATCAGCTTCTTGTTCCACTTCTTCTCTATCAGCAAGAATCAATTTTCTTCCATAAAACTCTTCCTACAGATTTAAGTCCAATATCAAAGTGAGACAGCAGGTGACCATTTCAACACACGTACACACACACACACACACACACACGCGCTATCAATCTTTGTCTGGGGCTGGTACAAATCTTGGCAACCATCCAAACACAGATCATTGAATAGGACTCCTCAGTGAGCTAGCACTCTATATCATGTTGCAATTAAACTCTGTCTTTGGGGCTATCTTAATATCCCAAGAGGAGGCAGACCTAACATCTGAGGCTTTCTGCATTTTAAATTTACCTCTAAATTTGAGTCTAATAGATCAGGCAGAACATTGTAGAATGAACAGAGAACAAGCATGCATAAGCTTTATTTCAGAAATAGAATAATACAGAATATGTTAAATAATAATTATAACCATACATGGTAATTTAGGTTTTATTAAATTTTCCATAGGAAAACCTACAGGACCCTGGCTAAAATAAAAGGTAAATTCAGTAAGAAAAAACAGAAAATTAAGATTTAGTTACCTACAAAAGCAGCAAACATTGCTATATAATTGCAGGAAAGATTAATTTAAAACTGTCAGATCCTGCTAAAAAGGCAGACTTGCATAGGAAAGAAAAAAATTCTAATTATAAAGGAAGGCTCTAGGATAAAGTGCTTTGTGAACCAATCCCCCGAAGTTCAACTCTAGAAAATAAACCCAGGAGGCTGACCTTAACTGGAGTGGCAGCATGTAAGTAGAGAGAGTGAACTAGTGTGCTAATGGTCATGTGGTAGTGGTTACAAATGATTATGCAAGGTCATGAATCTTATTAACTGATTTCCTGTGGAGTATTATGTAATTCAAATATAGTAAAAGTGAATGCATAGACAAATACTATTTCTTACATGCTGAGAAGTCTGTTCGAGTTAAAAGGATTATATCAGATGTCAAACATTACAAGGATTGCTGTACTCAATAATACCTGTCAAGCAAAAGAGTAAATAAACAAATGACTAAGCATTTGAAGATAAAGGTCATAGTACCAACTCTGATAATTATTGCCTAATACTTAACTAGAATCTGTCCCTAAAATGTGAAAAAAGATCCCTTCCCCTTTTCTGCATATCTTCTCAGAGATAATGCTCTAGAAGTTCCCAATGACAACAATGTTTGATGAAAAATATTCTTATTTTCACTTTTACCATGTTATTTTTTCTTAATCATGAATTTGTATACAACTTACTTCAATTTCATGAGCCCAGAAAACTTATTAGTGGTAGAACATTTATATTCACATATATCTAAGAAGACACATATGATTACTGAAAATTGACGGAAATGATTATTTTTTCCTGAACAAACATTTAAGATCAAAAGGCACATGCTACTAGCTTAATGCTAGCAGTAATCCTAAATCCTATCAATATTTTATAAATGATTTAACAAAAAACCCCACTCTCAAGACTTCTATCATATATCTCTCCATATTTATCACTTATCCTACCTAAGACACATTTCATCATTTAACTGAAACACATTTTAAAAAAAATTATCCATATATGCACACCTGTGCACACACACCCAAACACTCCAGTATAACCAAATGACAGATCCTCCTGGGGAGTGGGGAGGTTAAAAAGAAAAGAAAGAGCACAACCAGTAAGAAACCTGGTATTACATTCTTTTTAATTTACCCACCTGGTTATTTATTCATTCACTCACTCGAAGAACATTTCTTGTGCGCAACCTCCACACCGAATTCTAGGCCTGATGTTGGGAAACAGTGGTGATTAAGACATATGTGGCCCCTGTCCTGTGGCTTATAATGTTTAGTGGGGAGTTACCTACCACATCATTAAATGCTGTAAGAGCATGGAACCTAGTAAGAGTCAGGGAAGGGGGGGGTTAAAAAAGGGCAATAATTTTATATTTATATATTATTCAATGACTGATTAGTTTTTGTACAGTATCACCCCTAATCTTCTCCCCTCATGAAAATCAAGGCAAAACTCAAAATTCATTCCTGCTTTAGGGTGGCAGGTTTTATAAGGAGGACAGGGTAAAAATTCAAAATTAAAATTGCTTTTGGGTATTTCTGGAAGGATACATAAGCAATTAGCAATAACTGCCTCCAGGAAGGGGAACCAGGATTGAAATCTTTCAATGTATATACCATTTAGTATCTTTTAAATTTTATGCCATTTAAGGTATTAACTAGTTAAAAAAAATAGAAAAGTAGAGGCTAGAAGTAGGATACCCAAACAAGAAAACAAAACCCAAAGAAAACCCCAAACACCCTAACACTGAAAGAAGGAACAGAGAAATAAGTAAGGGCTTACGAAAGGGACTGAAAAAAACTGGAAAAGTACAAGTAAAACCAAGAGAAAGTAATGTCATGAAAGCCAGTTTCAAATAGTGATCAACTATGTCAGAAAAAGTAAAACAAGAAGTGAAAACTATCCTGTGGCATTCTCAGCTACTAAATAATTGTTCAACAAACAGAAATATTTCAGAGGAATGGAAGTAAACTTGCAGGAGTCTGAGACATGAGTCAAGTGGGGACAAGAAACGTATACCGCTTCTTCAAAGGGCTTTGGATAAAGAGACAGAAACAATAATAACTACCGAGAAGAGATGTTGAAAAGGGGAGAGATTTCAGAATGAACAAAATCTGAATATGGTCTCAAGCTGAGGGGAGAAGGATGTTAATATATATCAAACATAACAAAGAAAGAATAATTGACGGGAATAAGGTTTCAGAGGAAGGAAGAGGAAGAGGAACTGGAAGAAAAGGAAAGTTATTTTTGTGATGCCCAAGAACAAGTATAGCGAATTATTGTGCTTATCTCCTCCATGCTTTTGCTCACAATTATTTTTTCTTTAGTAAGGAATACTCTTTTTCTTCCCTTTACCAAATCTTATCCACAGTAACTATCTCTTTTTCTTCCCTTTACCAAGTCTTATCTATGCTAACAAAATTTTAATACATCTACATTAGATCACTCTGGGTCAGGCACAGTTCTAAGAACTTATGCATATGAATTCATTTAATCTTCACCACAATCTAAGAGACAGTCGCTATTTTTATCTCTGTTTAAGAAATAAGAAAAAGAACACAGAGTTAAGTGATTGCCCAAAGTCACAGAACCTTGGTTGACTGCAAAACTTTACATGTACTACAGATTAGGCACAGGGGTGGCTGGCTGGCTCAATTGATAGACCATGCAACTCTTGATCTCAGAGTCATGGGGCTTGTCAGTTCAAGCCCCACACTGGATGTGGAGCCTACTTAAAAAAAAAAACAAAAAAGACAGGGGTGCCTGGGTGGCTCAGTGGGTTAAGCCTCTGCCTTCAGCTCAGGTCATGATCTGAGGGTTCTGGGATCGAGCCCCACATCAGGCTCTCTGCTCAGCAAAGAGCCTACTTCCCCACACCCCCTGCCTGCCTCTCTGCCTACTTATGATCTCTGTCAAATAAATAAATAAAATCTAAAAAAAAAAAACAGCCAAAAGACCAAAAAACCAAATGAGGAACTGACAGGCAGAGCTTAGTGATCGCCTCTGCTTTCTGCATGATAGCTATAGCCCCAAGGTTAGCCCCCTTTGACCAAAGCAGCTTCATCTATTTACCCTACTGAGCTGTATAAATATTAGCATTTTCTATCTAGACCATGAAAATGAAAGAAACAAAACAAAAAGACTGGGATGCATTATTTTAAGAGACAGCTCAAATACGATCTTTTCCATAGTATTCTCTGACCACCATGACCTAAAGTGATCTTCTTATATGTATTTCAATTGGAATTAATAACTAGTAATTACTTAATATCTGAGACAGCTTCTACTATTCAATTCATGAAAACAACACTGGCTTAAATAAGGTCATGTAAGTTCTTCCCCGCAATATAATTTTATAGTTTCTTCTTCCAACTGTTGTCATGAATTGTATTTAAATCTCCCATTATTGGGACGCCTGGGTGGCTCAGTTGGTTGGGCAGCTGCCTTCGGCTCAGGTCGTGGTCCCGGCGTCCTGGGATCGAGTCCCACATCCGGCTCCTTGCTTGGCAGGGAGCCTGCTTCTCCCTCTGCCTCTGCCTATGCTCGCTCGCTCTCTCTCCCACTCTCTCTCTGACAAATAAATAAAATTAAAAAAAAAAAAAATCTCCCATTATTAAGTTTTCCTGAGTATAATACAGATGAATCATGAACTACCTGAGAACAAAGACCATAGCTTATGCCTCTTTGTATAAGGCACTACAAGTATACTATACCAAATGGCACATAAAATTGTAATTTATTCACAGAAAGTGCCCCAAAATTCAAAGTGTATACACTAAACCTCTTTTCTGGATTCAGTCTCTAGTTTAATTAACTTTTGAATAATACAGAACATGTAAATAATACTACCTGTTTGGCAATTTGAAAACAATAGCTTTCAATGTAAGAAAAGATAAATTACAGACTTTTAAAAAAAGATTTACTTAATTATTTGAGGGCGCCTGGGTGGCTCAGTCAGTTAAGCATCTGCCTTTGGCTTGGGTCATAATCCTAGGGTCCTGGGATTAAGTTCCACATCATGGGGCTCCCTGCTCAGCAGGGAGTCTGCTCCTCCTTTTCCCTCTGCCCCTCCCCTGGTTGTGCTCTCTCTTGCTCAGTCTCTCTCTCAAATAAATAAAATCTTAAAAAAAAACATAAAAAATAAAGATTTATTTATTTATTTGAGAGAAAAAGAGATATAGCACAGGAGGGCTGGGAGGGGGCAGAGGGAGAGAATCTTCAAGCAGACTTTCCATGGAGTGCAAAGCATGACTGAGGCTCCACCTCAGGACTTATGAGATCATGACCTGAGCTAAAACCAAGAGTCTGATGCTTAACCAACTTAGCCACCCAGGTGCCCAAAATTCAAGATTTCTTTAGCAACATCCATGTATGCCACTTATAAAATACTATTTTGTGTGATTACTGATAAAAGCAAGCACATATTCATGAGGAAAATAGACTTTTCCAATCTTTTTTATCTGGTACACAATAATTATCTAGTTATTGAGACCAGATTGTATATATAGGTATGAACACATAACAATTTTTAAAAATCAATTTGTTCTTAAAAAAAGGTAGAAATGAAAGGAAATAAAGTCACTGAAGAGAAAGTGGCTCTGAGATTTTATTAGGCAATATAAGGCATGAATTTATTTATACCTTACTTTATTCCAGAAAGAGTCATTAAAGGTGGCTGATGTTGCACAGCCAGTTGCTCAGGGAAAAACATGAACTAAGGACCTGGAGGAGGTTACGAAGAGCAGACCAATGGAACTTTGTGATACACAAAGCATTTTGCTTGAATCCTACCTTCTCTTGGGACATTCTCTGAAATCATTATTTTGTAAAGCTATTATCCATCCCGGAGTATAGACAGACATTGTATGGTATAAATGTTAAAAGTGGTGCTTCTCAACTCAGGACTGTCTTGGCTTATATTCTGTCTCTATCACTTATTGTCTGTATGACCTTGGGCAAGTTTCTCTGTGCCTATAAAATGTGAGCAGTAATTATAGAGTAGTAATCCTGTTCTACATGTAAAACACTTAGAACAGTGCATAGTAAGCCTTCTATAAATATTAGCACTTATTATTGTGGAAGAACAGACAGTCCAGCACCTTAACAAAGTTCACATAAGTTACCTGTAGGTGAGGCTGGGCCCAGCCCCAACAATACATTTTGGGGGAAAAAAAAACTTGTAAAAATTATAGCAACCAAAATCACCATTTAGTTAGCACTTAAAGTTTATAAAGCACTTTCAAATACATCATCTTAATAAAATCCTATACAACCCTCCAATTGGTTATTGTCTCCATTTTCACAAATGAAGCTACTGAGGTTTAAAGAAATCTGGAAATGTATCCATTAACAACTACCATTTCTCAACATTTCTACTACAGGTACTACGTTGAGAACCTATGAGGTAGGCATTATTATCCCCATTTCACAAAGTAAAAAAACTAAAGCTAAAGGACTTGTCCAGGGTGACATGGTAACATGTAACAGAGAAGACTTAAAGTCAGGTCCAACTTTCCTCTATGCCATGCCGTGACACCTTATTCTATAAAAACGCTGACTTATTGTCTGTCTCTATTCTCTTGGATGAATTTAAGTTCTTTCTACTTTTCCTTGATCACTGGTAAGAGAGGAATATTTATTTTCTTGAACTGAGATACTTTGGTTCCAACCCAACAAATCAGAGTCAACAAATCAAAGCTGGCCATTAGACACAACTTCCACATCAGTGCATGGCCAATTCAAGTAGCAGTCTTTAATTCCTTAAGATTTTTGAAGTAACTTGGGAGACATGAATTCTCCGGGCTTGTGAATCTGAGAGAATGGAATACCTGAAATTCTCTAGGTCACCTTTTTGTTCAGAAGCCTTGATAGACCAGCTAAAATCCTCTCCCTCCTCCTATAACATATCCATCACTCTCTTCATCTTAATTTACATTCTATTTGGAGTTTGACAATGAACCTGAACTACTTAACCCCTCCTCCAAAATGTGGAGCCCTTAACAAGAGCAAGCTAAATGTATGATACATTAACAAATCCTAAGGTAATTATTAAGTTCCAGGCTCACTCACTCTCTCTCTCTCTCTCTCTATATATATATAGAGAGAGAGTCTCATAGGAGACTATGTATATTAGTCTTACCGGCAGTCTTCTTAAAGTTAAGACCTCTCTGGATAGGGTACTGACAGAAAGGCGATTACCATTCCCTATGGAAATACTTCAAAGGGAGAAGCTTTCAGCTTGGTTTCTGAATATATAACCAACTCATTAAGGCTATGTCAGTACCTCATTAGCACTCAACTCAGAAAAAAATTTGACTATCTCATGAAATAAGGGATTTTGATAACTATCCCCAGGAGTGTAAAATAACTTTCTTATTTATTAGAGAAAGCCACAAAATTAGACTTGTAAAGTAAGACAAAGCACCCTTTCATTTTCCAAGTCACCTCGTTGTTGCATTATTCCCATTCCTGTGATCCTTAATGAGCAGGGATGTGTTTTAAAGGATTTAAACAAGTAGACCTGAAAATTGGGTTCAGCTTAGCGTAAAGAAAATCAGCTGTTAGCTTTCTTCCCAGGAATTGAAGAACCTTAACCACCTACCAGGACTTCCTTCCCTACAGTCAGGATTGAAGTATAGGCTTCTAGATACACTCGACTGCAGCGTCTTACAACTTCCAGGCCCTTGACTGTGATGTCCTTGGCATCGCCCAGGCCCAAGCCGATCAAGTAAAGCATTTCAAAGTCCAGGGGGACGAAGACTGCAGGACGAAGTGAACAAGAAAAACAAGAGTCAGCTACACGGAAGATACGTAAAATCTAGCGATGAACATGAAAATGAAAACCAAGAGCACAAGAAGGAACGGCAAGTCACAAGCGAGGTCTGAGAAGCTTACTTCACGCCTCTTAAATAAGGATTGGAATGAGTGTTTTTAAAGAACTCCATCCCCCTTTTTCTCGTTACACCAAAGTAAGAGCAGCCAATTACCCTCTAAAAACTGTAGCTGGGTCCCCAAACTGCTAACTGCACCCTTTTCGAAAAACCAGCTACCGAACGGGCAGATTCGCGCAGATGGAACACGCACGCCGCCGGCCTCACCTACGGTGCCGCAAAACGCTGGCGCCTTTACTGCACTTTACGACTAGCTGGTGGGGCGGGCAAGCCGGCCTCTGGGGGGTGGGAGGCGGGGATTAGGGAGAACTGGACCAGAAGTGACCCTCCGGCTGCTGGGGCGGGGAGGGAGAGGTCAGTTGGCCAAGGGAGTCCATCCAGAGCCCCCCAGCATGACCTCTGTTAAAGGACGAGGAGTACCCGCGATCCCCTTAGCTCGTGGCTTTACACCCCCCATCCTAGGACAGGGTAAGTGCAGGAGCTCTTCGCCCGGGAGGAGCTGGCCCCGAGGTTGGCCGCGCAGCCCCTCGCCGTGCGCCTTTCCTCTTCCAGTCACAGGAATGGGTGGCGGGTGGGAGGGACTTTTCTAATTTGCCCGGGTTTGCCCGAGTGCAGATATTTCCAACCTCGCCTTTGCATTCTGCTGTTGTTTAACCAGCTGCCTCCCTGGTGAGGTGTCAGTTTAGCAAATCTGGCCATCAGTGTGATCCTGATTTCCCAGCGGGGCGGTGATGCTTGGGGTTTGCCCCCAACCCCAAGACCTCATTCCGGAGTGCCCCAAGGGGTGTGACTGGGATATGCCTCAGTCATCCTCAATGTCGGGAAGCCCAGACATTCCCCCCGCCCCCGCCATGCTCCTGTGCCTAGAAAAGTGACATTTAAGAGTGCTCAGGAATTTCAAACTTCAGTTGCTTCCACAGGGGGAATTCCTATCAAGTGGTTGGTTAGATGTAGTTCCGATATCGGAATGGTTTGTTTTGACTGTAAATGTTCTTGGTAAGGTCACTAGTGACCTCATCCAAGTTAGAAAGACAATTTCCATTGTTTATCTTAGTAGGCAGTGTTGATTATTCAGAATTTTCCTGCTACTTTTCAGACAATGCCTGGAGTCTTTTTTTGCCCAGCGCCTGTTTCTTAAGCCTTAATTTTGTTTTTTCCTAGTTTCCATCTACCCTTGGCACTTCTCATTTAGTACAGTTTTCATGGCTGAGTCTATCCAGTATCATTACATCCATCCATCCTTCATACCAAAAACAAAAAATAATTCAAAATGGATCATGGATGTAAATGGGAAACATAAAACTTCGTAGAGAAAAAATACATGTGATTTTACTTGGGCAAAGACTTCTCAGGTGCAACACCCAAAGCATGATGTAGGAAAGAAACAATTGAGAAATTGAAGTTCAGTGAGATTAAACATATGTCCTTCAAAAGGCACTGTTGAAGACACACAAGGGGAGAAAATATTTGCAAAGTATATATTTGATAAAGGACTTGTATCAAGAATACATAAATAACACTCAAAAGGCAAAAATAAGAAAACACCTTAACTTTTTAAATAGGCAAAGAATTTGAACAAGAATCTCACAGAGAATAAGATAAATAAATCCCCAAAGAAGATACACTAATCTCAAAGAAGCTTTGAAAAGATCTAAACATCATTAGACATTAGGGAAATAAGGAATAAAACCACAGTGAGAAACGAGTACATACCTATTAAAAAGACTGGAATTGAAAGCAATAACAAAATAAAACTCTGAATATGTAATTTTGGCTATCTCTAGTATTTTGCTGACTCACATTTTAGCCTCCCATTCAGACCTCCCCTTCAGCCTCCTATATTTAACTTTCTGCTGGAAATCACCTAGATAACCCAGAGGCATATCGCATTCAACACATCCAAAGCTGAATCCATCATCTTCCCTTTCAGCTTGGCTTTTCCTTCTATATTACCTACTTCGGATGGAAGGCATTATCATCTTTAGCCAGACACTTGGAAGTTAACCCCGCATCAAATCTGACATATCTGCCTCTCTTAATAGAAACCATGCCTACTATCACAGTGTTTCCTTAGGTCTTCATGTCACTCCCACAGCTGGTCACCATGTCTCCTTCACATTCATACTTCTTTCGCGGTCCAGAAAGACCTCACTAAGATGCAGTCTGAAAATGTCATTCCCTTCTAGAAAAGTCCTTCTGAGGCCAAGAGAAAGTCCAGGTTCTTTAACGTATCCCACAGGATCATCCCTGGAGTGACCACTGCCTACCTCTCTCCAGCCTCATGTCTCTCCACTCCGAATCATGAGCTTCTTCTCTAGCAGTACTCTTCTGTGCTCACAACATTCTCCTTTGTGATGACTTTAGTCAGGCTGCCATATCAGCAGAGAATACTCACTCTCTCCCATTCTCTCCTTCCAAGATCACTGCTATTCATTCTGTAAGACTAAGTTTATGGGTGCCTGGATGGCTTAAGTCAGTTAAGCCTCTGATTCTGGCTCAGGTCGTGATCTTGGGGTCCTGGGATCGAGCCCCATGTCTGAGCCCCATGGACTCTGTGCTCAGCGGGGAGGCTGCTTCTCCCTTTCTCTCTCCCTCTGCCATTACCCCTGCCCCCACCCTGCTCATGCCCACAGGTGAGCTCTCTCTCAAATAAAATCTTAAAAAAAAAAAAAAAAGGCTAAGTTTAGGAAGTCTTTCCAGAGATCCATGTGCTAGGTTAGGTATCTGCTTTCAATTATGGTAATACTCTGTGCATATACTTATCAATCACTTAAGTGTTTTGTAATTGTCTGTTTGTGTATCTTCCTTACCAAACCATCAATTTCATAGAGTTAGGTCCTGTATCTTATATTCTCATCCCTAAGGTTTAGCACAATGTCTGGCACATCGTATTCAGTAAATGTTTGTTAAACAGATCATTATGTATATATACTGGTAACTTAGCAATTTCTTTAAGTTATGATGTATTTTTTTCTATCTTTATGAGATGCAGGGTGTGGTGTGTTTTAGATGACTACCAAAAGTCATTGACGGAATGTCAAACAAAAACATGCCTTGTTCATGCCACTTCAGAAAGTTATTTACGTTAAAAGATTTATGACACAGTTCACATATACCTCATATGCATTCTGTCAAGTAGGTAAATTTTCCAACATACTATTCATTTTTTATGTGTTTTTGTCAGATTTGCTTTGAGTAATTTCAGGTAGATTTACAGGGAAAGGACAATGCCAAAAGGAGTAATTAATCGAAAAGAAAGTGTAGTTTATGTTCTTTCAGGAAATCTATATTGAAAATGAAGTTATCCTGGGTAGGGATTTCAGTTTTTGCTCTTCAGAATTCAGTCAAAGAAACTACTTTCCCTATAGAGTTCTCAAACCTTTTTGCCTGCCTCCATTTCTCAATAGAAGTGTAAATTTGGGGGACTTTTCTGGAGATAGAGGAAGATGTTATGGAAATCTTTCCCCTCAATCCCCCACAATTCATTAAATATAATCAGCAAAATCTTGCATAGTATTTTTTGCATAATTATTCTTTGTGATTTGGACATTTCTCCCATACCATTTAAAACAGTTTCAAATATAATTGCATTTCCCCCAATTATTTGTTATTAAAAATTTCAAACACATATAGAAAAGTTGAAACAGTTTTACAGTAAACATTCATCTAGTCACGTCTTAAGTTCTGTAGTTGTTAACATTGTGCTGTATTTGCTTTACCGCATGTTTATCCATTCACCCAGTCATCAACCCATCTTATTTTTTGATGCATTTCCAAGAGAGTTGCAGACATACATAGACATACTGATTGCATTTTGCATGAAAGATAAACCCCTCATCTAGGTAACAGATTAACAAAACATAGCTAAGTATGTAGCGGATTAAATGATATCATTTCTTCACCTAATTTAGGCAGAGCTTTGAGAATTCTCCTTAAAACAGTTTCAGTTTTTAATCAATATGGTAGCATTATTTTGAGGATAATGAAAGCAGTTAGAATACATATTTATAATGTCATAGCAAATTTGAATCTCACATCTAGCAGAAGAGAGGGTGATGATTATAAAGAAATGCAACTCTAGAGCCAAAAAAAAAAAAAAAAAGGATGAAGTGAAAGCCTTTTTATTTTAAAGAATAACAAGGAGAAATGAGGCCTAAAGAGTTTTCTTCTTTATATTCCTGCTTGCAGGTAGGAGAGTACCAAATTGTCCCTGAGGGTGAACATTTATGCTTTTCCTGAAAGATCTTTAAGATGTTTTCATAACTTTCGTCAGTAACTCATTTTTAGTACCCACACTGTCAGAAATTCTTCCTTATATCTAATCTGTGACCTTCAGGCAGTAGTCATAAAATGTGAAAGATGTAGATAGTCATAAGAAGTTAATACTGATGGCTTTTCCATTCCATTGTCATAAACACATCATATAGTAGTTATATTTTAAAGTGATAACAGTTGAGACACTGCATTATATTATGAACAAATTGTAATTAACTTCATCTAAAAGAAGTCATCCTTCAATTTTCTTATTTCAGTTCATTGTTTGTCTATTGAAAAGAAGACATCAGGGCTACTGGGTAAACTCCATCTGACCTCATTGTGAATAGAGAATATTATTTTACTCTGAAGCTGGCCTTTTAACCTACATGTTCCCAGAGATTGCCTCATTGTTAGAGGAAATCTTGATTAATATTCTTGGAGCTTAGAGACCTCAATTGATTGATAGTCATTATTTTATATCACTTCACAAATAGTGATAATTAAAGGTAGCATTGCTTTAGGAGAAGTTATATTTGGTGATTCCTTCCTCCAAAGTCTATTGATAAAAAGGTAGAATTGGGGGTACATAGTTTCACTCTTCTTGTGTTTAAACAATTACACTGTGCCCTTTTAAGATGTATTCAGGGAAGCATATGGCAACTAGCCAAGATTTAGTTGGAGAAGGAGGGTAGTTTCCCCTTCACTCAAAGGCAAAATTTTTAAAAAGGACCTACCAGGCTGTATATTAGCCACGTGCTCCCACTCACTATACCACTGTCCTGCTTCTCTGAACTCACCTCCTGCTACAAAAGCTATAAAACTGTACGTATCCAGAGTTGAGTTTTGCTGGGGTTCAGGGAAAAAATAAAGAAACAAAGAACTAGGCACTTCCAGTTACTTCATCTGTTCTTTTCCCTCATAGCACTGTTCACCTTCAAACATAGCTTGGTGATCTACTTATTTAATGTGTCCATTTTTATTGTCAGTGTCCTTCTACTAGAATATAAACACCATAAAGGCAGGATTTTTTTTTTTTTGATCCATTTGGTTTACTAATGTGAACAGTGTTTTGGCATATGCTCAGTGTACATATGTAAATAAAATACAAATTTTTTATTTATAAGGGAATGACTCTGCAGGGGAAAGTTTGCTTAATGATTAAAAATTAAGATTTTAGGGGGCACCTGGGTGGCTCAGTGGGTTGATCCTCTGCCTTCGGCTCAGGTCATGATCTCAGGGTCCTGGGATCAAGCTCCGCATCGGGCTCTCTGCTCCGTGGGGAGCCTGCTTCCCCCTCTCTCTCTGCCTGCCTCTCTGCCAACTTGTGATCTCTCTCTGTCAAATAAATAAATAAAATATTTTTTAAAAAATTAAGATTTTAGGGGTGCCTGGGTGGCTTAGTTAAGCATCCGACTCTTGATTTCAGCTCAGGTCATGATTTCAGGGTTGTGATCAAGTCCCACAAAGAGCTCCAGGCTTAATGAGAAGTCTGCTTGAGATTCTCTCCCTTTTCCTCTGTCCCGCCCTCCTCCCTCCCTCTCAAAAAAAAAAAAAAAATTAAGATTTTAGTGTCATTGAGACCTTGGCTTAAGTTCAGGTGTTTCCACTCAGTAGTTTCCTTATTGCCTTTCTAAATCTCAAGTTGCTTCAACTATGAAATAGACATAATAGTACCACCTCTCATAGGATTGTTGTGAGGATTAAATGAAAGAATACATATAAAGGGCTTAGCATAGTTCCTGGCAATTGGTAAAGACTCAATAAATGTTGACTAAAAATAGAGTTTGAAATTTATTTTATCATTATCTACAGAGTCCATCAGATTATGAGAATTAGCCTTCTCCATCCCACTTGGACTGGTTCTTATTCTTTTTTCCCTCTTCACAATAGTTCTATGAAATAATTACATGAGTTCATTACTTTTAAGATCAATCCTTTAGATACCATATTTTATTGATTCACAAAAGGTCATCTTAAACATTGTTATACTCTGAAGTGCTCTTTCTGAGAAAACCTGTCTTTGGTTTTTATCATTCTGTTACAGAGTTCAGCACTGTAGACCTGGTCAGCGCCAAATAAGTGTTGCCTGGCAATTTGTTAATACTTAAAGTATAAGATAGCTAATATGCAAATAGTATTTTAGTACATGAAATGTAGTGAGTGAAGATGTTCATTTGGGATCTAAAAATTAAATTTAGTCTTCTTATAAAAACTTTTAGATGCCCAACAAAAATAAAAAGGATAGTTGTGCTACATTAGTATATTCATACAGTACTCTGCAATAAAGAGAAAGAATGTACTACTATTAGCACGAAACAACATGGATAAATCTCATAGAAAGTTGAGCAAAAGAGTGCTGTGGAGTTGGGATATACCTTACCTTTAGTAAAGTCCTCAAAATTCTAAGTGTAAAATTGGATGAATTCTTACATTTGTGTACAATCATGTACCCATCAACCAGTTCAAGATAGGGAACATTTCCAGCATCCCAGAAGGTTCCCTTTGTCCCCTCCCAGGAAATGCTTCCCCCTGCTAAGGTAACCATTAGTTGGCTTCTAATTGCATAAATCAGTTTGTCTCTTCTTATGAATGGAATCATGTATTATGCCGTCTTTTGTGTCTGGCTTCTTTGGCTCACCTTTATTTCCGTGAGATCCATGTTGTTTGGTGTTGCATAGTTCATCCTTTTTCTTTGCTGAATAGTATTCCATTTATGAACATAACACTATCTTTTTGTATTGTTGATGGACATTTAAGTTGTTTTAGTTTGGGCCAATATGAATAAATCCATGAATATTGTATCTGTCTTTTGTTGGACTTTACAAACACTCATTTCTCTTTGGACATTATGCAGGAATTGGAATTGCTAGGTTATAGGATATGTGTTTTTACTTTAGTAGATAGTGCCAGACAATTTTCCAGAGTACTTGTATAATTTATGTTTCTGCCAACTGTTGACGATTCTAATTTCTCCATGTCTTTGCCAACACTTGGTATTGTGAGTTTTTTTAATTTTGGTGGGTATAGTGATATCTCATGGTTTTAATTTGCAGTTCTGATGAAAAAAGTTAGTATTAATTGAAAACATTTCTAAGTAAATTTATTTTTTAAAAGGAGAAGTATTTATGTCCTGCACCACAGGGTTGCTTAACTGCTGAATCTGTACCTTAAGTTAAATCCATTTTCTAAACGGGCCTTAATATGCATGCAACAATGACCATGTGCTTAAAGAATATAGTTACCCACAAAGAGAATGCCTGTGGTCAGGATGCCCAGTTCTTCTGGTCTGTTACCAGTAACTGTAAATAGAACTGGTTTTGCTATCAGTAAAATGAATGCTTTAAGCACAATGGTTTCTAACACATCTTTTGGGATTCAGAACTTCCTTCTGTGGAAGCAGTGGGTTAGAATGGAAAGCATTCTACATCAGGAATCAACCTGGGCTTTTTGCACTTTGTGGCCTTTGCTTTGCTTGTTCTAAACCCCAATGGTAAGTCTCTTCCACTTCCTTCTCCTTCCCTACTTTCCCTCTTTTAAAAGATTTGATATGAGAAGGAGCAATATAATAATTCCTTAAGCCTGGAAATTAACGTAACCAGAATATAATTTTTTAAGCCATATAAGTTGTGATTAAATATGTATACTAATAAACTGTATAGACCTTGAGTTATTCAAATTTAGCAGTATGGTCACTTATCATACTTACAGAGAGTGATTTTTTTTTTCCCCACAATAAATCTAGAAATATTTTCAACCAAAATTAAACCCCTGTCTATGTGAAATTGCAGAATTTCCACAAATTTAATTTTCTTGGAGTGGATTTGGTTTGCATTTTCGAAATGCTAGGCAGGCATAGGATATGATTTACCCTAAACTTATTTTTTGGATTTTTACTTGATTTTATTTGGGTTTTGGTTTGTTTGTAATAATATTTTCTGTTTTTCCTTTGAATAGCATTGTGTCTTTTTAGCATTTTTTTTTTTAACTCACTGTCAGAACTCATTACATTTTCTGAAAATAGAGGTGCCTGGGTGGTCAATTGGTTAAGGGACTGCCTTTGGCTCTAGCCTCACATCAGGCTCCCAGCTCAGCAGGGAGTTTGCTTCTCCCTCTGTCCGTCTCCCAGGTCCTGTTCCCTCTCCCTCTCTCTCAAATAAACAAAATCTTTTTAAAAATTTCAAAACATTTTTCTGAAAATAATGGCTTATGGGAACCCAGGCTCATATAGAATTAGGTTTTTTTTAAAATATTTTATTTATTTATTTGACACAGAGAAATCACAAGTAGGCAGAGAGAGGGGGGAAGCAGGCTCCCCGCTGAGCAGAGAGCCCGATGAGGGACTCGATCCCAGGACCCTGAGATCATGACCGGAGCTGAAGGCAGAGGCTTAACCCACTGAGCCACCCAGGTGCCCTAGAATCAGTTTTAATCATATCTTTTCTTCTGGCTATTATTCCTCTTGTGGTATTCATTAAATAATATTTGATGGGATTCTAACAGTAGTGTCAAAAATATTGTTTATTCCAAGTATACCAATTGCAGAAGCAGTAAAAAGCTGTGGTCAAGAGCCTGGGCTTTGGGGTCAGACTATAGGACTTGAGTTCTGGCTTCTCTTACTAGCACTAGTGACCTTAGGAAAGTTCCCAAATTTTCAGTTACCTTATGTATAAAATGTAGATTATGAAGGTTCTTATCTCATAGGACTGTCATGTGAATTAAATGAGGAAATAGTCCATATAAAGTATTTTTAACAGTGTCTTGTACTTAGTAGTCAGTCAGTAAATGTTAGCTGCCATTACAAATATTACTGTCTTTAGGTTTTTGTGAGGATTAAATATAATAACATGAGTAAAGTGTATGTCAAAAGGCCTGCAATTTAGTGACCAGTTAATATTGGTTAACATTAGTACTGAACAAAGATTTTCTCTGGTCAGTTGGTTTTACACAGTTTCTATGTGTTCAGGTAAAATTGCACTTCAGGACCATTCTCCCTCCCCATAAAAAAAGTGAATTTGCAATTAGAATATTTGGTACTCAGATAACATGGATTTCCAAGATAATGCTTGAAGGTCTTAAAAATTATAATGTGGCTGAAATGTTATTTGTATTGAAAGAAGAAAGTGATGTTAATAACTTAAAAAATGTAGTTTTGAACATTTTTTTCTTGAATAATGATGTGATGACATTTTTCAGTTTCTAATAATCTTGTTTGTGGCCAGTTAAACTCCATCGTTTGATTGGCAGTTTTGGGGGCATGGCTTTGTAATATGCTGGGGCCATAGAAATTATACTCGGAATTATACTAATCTTGATACTGGCATCACTCAACATTTTTATTCATTTTCTGTTCATCTCCGTTTTGTCTGGCCTCACTGTGTCTCTCGTTAATTGAGTTCTTATCTTGTACCTAGTTCATCACGGCATGCATCTCTGCCTTTTTATTTCAGGAGATAAACCATACAACTGATCTCAGTCTTCTGAGAGAGCCTTGATTTCTTGCCCTCAGCTCCATCTCATCTTAAATGACTTCCTTTTGCGAAGCAAGACCTCCCCAAACCCTAAGTACTTACCTGTCTGAAACTGTTAGGGTCGGTGAGTACTTTTGAACAGGTTGGGCAACTTTAGGAAGTGCCATTCACAGGGACTGCATACAACTGCTCAGCTGATGGTGGTGGCCCAGTGACCAATTGCCTGTTTCTTAAACTTTTTCACCTGCTGTGTTTCTGCTTTGATAGATACCCTGGATCTGGGGCTACTTGACTTTTCGTTTGTTTGTTTTCAGTGATACATGCCCTATCATTACGTGCTGAAATAGCACTTGAAAGAGTGGTCTTCACTAGACAACATGGGCTGAGATTCCTGTCCCGATGCTTAATAGTCTTCTTGAATTATTTGATACCATCCCTTAGCATTAGTGACTGCCCACTGTTCAGTGTTGTTGCCATCACCTGGAATATTCCTTTCCTGCTTAATCCCTCAGGAATCTTACTCTTTAAATTGTAGTTTAGAAGCCCCTCATCTATAGTATCTTTGCACCTCACCTAAGCTGCAACTTTTTTCCTTCCTCCTTTGATTTCTTTTAGTATCTTTGGTTATTTCTCTCGTTAGACTGTAGAATTTAAGGGAAAGGGGCAGTGTTTTGTCTTTACGTTCTCTATAACACCTGTATCAGTGCTTCACTCATAATAGATGCTAACTGAGTACTTGTAGACTGTCTTGGTGAAAGTGCTGCTTAACGGGAGCACTCCAGTAATGATGTGCTTACTGGAATCAAGAGGAGAGAGGCCGGCAGCAAGGAAGCGTACTGACATATGTCGGAGGGGTAATCAGTCTTTAATGTACTCAGTGGCAAAGTAAGTTGAGATGTGTTGATTATATAAATCAAAGTGGATGACCATGAGCATAATTAAATGGGAAAGAGGAGAGCAGGGATTGATTAGAACCTGACATCAATCCAAACTGGAACCAGTTTCTTACATTTAGAAGTCTTGTCAAATGTCAGAAAAATAGAAATAAATTCAGCTATATATTAATAACACTCTACATTCAGTTTGATGTTTAAAACCATGAAGAAATAGGTCCTAGGAGAGCTCTCATCTGGCCTTTCTGGGCTGTCATCACATTGGATTATTACAAAATTAATAACAAAAACCCCATTTTATGGTGAGATTTCAACAGAACTAGAATGAGTTGGGGATTTTACTCCCTTCTTGTAACCAACAGGACACAGGAATGAATAAGCATGGAGGGAGCTGAGGTTGTTACACATTTCTGCAAATCTTTGGGCAATATACCCCTCCCCCAGAAAGCCTCCTGAGAGCTAGACTGACTTACTGCTGGAGGATCACATTTTTTGACAGATTCCTACACACTCATGAGTGTTCATCACATGCAAAGATTTAGCTTAAGTCCTTCCACAACTAATTTGAAGCCCTATAATTGGCCGTAATTGTGCCTGCTTTGATACAAAAAATATTGATGTGCCTCTCATGCATAAGGCTATATGTTCTGTACTCTCAGGGATACAGAGGAGTGAAAGTTACTATCTTTACCCTCTAGAGGTTATACTCAAGTTGGGGAAAACAGGGTAAACAGCTGTGTTCCATAGGGACAAGTTGGTAATACACAGTGATACATACTATCACAGGCACAAGTAGTGCAGTGGGAAAATGGGGTGGGGGAGAGTAATTATACTGGTTATTGCTCTAATAGCTTGGTCTAATGCTGTTCTTTTTACATATTTAGGTAACACATGGAAGCTCTTTCTGGATGTTTGACTGCTAACCAGATAACCACAGTTTATTTATGTCACAGTCTGGGGTGATTGTTTTGATGGGGTATTGTCCAGGGATCCTAGCTTGTTGCAGATGGACCAGCACTGCCGGTGGACTTCGGTCCTTACAGGCTAGAGTTTCCAGGTTACCCAGAATGCCAGCTTCTTAGCAGTACACTAACAGTAAGAATGCTCTCTCTTATCCCCTAATTATTCTTCATGTCTTGTTAGTTTTGGCTCCTAAGTAACTCGTAAATCTTTCCAGTACTCTCCATGTCTACTGCTCAAGCTTTAATCCTAGCTTTTGTCCTTTCTCACGGGCACATGGAGTAGCCTCCTCACTGGTCTCCCTCCCTATCTCAAGTACTGTTCCGACCCATCTTTTACACTGCAATAGTGTGCTCTCCAACAAGAAATGTCATAGTAATCTCTTTAAAATTCCTCAGTCCTTCTGCCATATCTACATATAAAAGTCCAAATTCCTTAGAATAAGTCACAGACTTTCTAGTTTAGATTTTTCCTATTTTAGCAATCCTTGTTCCATTCTCCTATTCTATACCTTTACTGCAGCCATGCTAAACCCACTTTCTAGAACTTTTTCTAGAAGTTTTCTAGAACTTTTTCTTGCTGTCACCATTTTGCTGCTGTTCTCACTCTCTTGAGAACCCCTACAGTCATCCTTCCAGGTAGACTCCTCTTCATTGTCAAGAGTCAGTTTATATATTCTGTGTTCCAGGAAACCTTTCTTATATCATCAGACCTAAAGCACTGCTTTTTTTGTGTTCTCATTCCTACATGTAGTAGCATATACTCTCTTCCAGTAGTTCATTGTTTTCAGGCCAACCAATAGAGGCTGTACTCCTGGAAGGCAGAGGCCTTGTTCTCTTCATTTTTGCAACTGGGACATAGTTATTTTTTTTATTAAATGAATGAAATAGATACTTGATATTCTGCATTTGATTTTCTAATTTGCAAGCAATCTTGAGGGTCCATCACATGCAGTAATTTTACTTTGCAGAGGCATGAATGTGAATCAGGTACCCAGTGAGGTTGGTATGCAGGAATGAGTCACTCAACTTGTGAGGATTCTAGCGCACTACTTAACATCATCACTTTAGTGTGGCTTTTTTTTTAATGCAAACTGCCAAAGTTCTATTGTAAAATTTTAGAGGATGAATTCAGTCAGTTTTTGTGGGCAGTTTTTATGAAACTATTTTCATAGAAAAATGAACAGTAATTACTAGTTTAAAATGTTGTAAATACCCCTCTGCAGTATGGCCATGCTTTCTGGGTACTCAGCAGAAACAGGAATCTCCACTTAGGTATTCATTTCAATAGCTAATTCCTGGCATCCTGAGGAAAAGGAAACATGGCATGGAAATATTTCTTATTCTTTGGCCCTGATATTTTGTATGGTATTCCTTTGTAGAGAATGTACATAAATTGTTACTTGTGTATCATTTTCAAAGATTGTCAGGTTAATTAGTTGGAATTGCGTAGTCCCTGAATTCTCTGTCCTATAAATAATTTATCTTTGAGTTGTAACTTAAATTTTCTTTTTGTAGTGCTTTCCCTACCATTGTTTCTTTCCCCCCACTCAGAATGAAGTATTCCTCATCTTGCTGGATAAATATATATTCCTCTACCCTTTGTCTGAATTGCTTTGAATCTCTTCTCCCACATTCACAGAGACCTTGCTTCATCTGTTATCCTTTCTCATAATTTCAGCTTTTCTCTTCCTGCTTGCTTTTTCCCTTTAGCGTATGAGAATGTATACATCTTAAGAGTAATCAGAACAGCTTTCCTCTAATTGTTGCCCCCATCTTGCTATTGCCCTATACTTTTCCTTCCTTTCACACACAAGGGTATTGAAAATATTATCAGAGGGCATCTCAGATTCCTTGTCCCTTCTATTTTCTTAATCCATTTTCCCTGACTTCGATCCCTGTTTCAGTGAAACTATTCTTGCCATGGTCGCTAACGACCTGCATGTTATTAAACTGGGGAACAATCTGCTACTAGATGCAGACACGATTTTCTCTTGAATTCCTCTGTATTCTAATTCCGTCTACTCCTCAGATATTGGTGTTCTCGGGATTCCTTTCTTAGTCTTAACTCTTTCTTTACAGACTCCTACTTAATGATCTTACTGGCTCCTGTGGCTCCAAAATCACTTTTAAAGTTATGACTCTCATATCTGTATTTTCACTTGCAATTTCTCTTCTGAGCTACCTTCTCCTCCATTCAACTGCATGTCTGCTATACTTAGTTGATCTACAGACTCTCAAAATGCACAAAACTGAACTCTACTCTTTCCCACCATAGATGCATTTCTTCCAGAATTCCCTTTAGTGAAAAGAAGCACCATTGAAACCAAACCCTGATGTCTCCCCAGTGCTTATCCCCTCAAATTCATTTGAATCCAATACAATTTTATCTTCTTATGTCTCTTGGTTCTAATTCCTTTTTTCTATCCTAATTCCAAGGCCTTACTGTTTCCCTCCAGAATTACTTCATCACTTCCCAAGACTGATTCCAGTCTCATCTGACATATAATCTACTCATAAGGCTGCTCCAAAATTTTTTTCTGAAACACATCTCTTATGATGCTTATGATCTCTTATCCTGCTTGAAATACTTCTGTGCTTCCGCTCCAAATTCAAGATAAAATCCAAACTTCTTTGCACAGTGTACATGGGCATCTTGTGTACTGGCCCTGTGTTTCTCTCTAACCACAATGCAGTTTGACTTTGTCTCAGCCCCAGGGAGCACTGCACTCTCTACCTTCCATGCTACCCTCTTTTCCCCTTTCCAATTTCTTTCTCTTAGCTATTTCCTGCTCAGCTTTCATACTTAAGTCTTAAGGTCACTTCTTCCAAGCTTCTTGCTTCTCTTTTTAATCTACTCATTTGACATGCTGTATTTATTATTTCATGTTTCTTTTATAGCACTGCTTAATTCTACTATAGTGGTTTATCTGAGTCATCCCTAGACTGTAAGCTCCCTGGCAGCAGAAATTATATATTTTATCTTCGTATCCTAACTAGAATGTACCTATGGAATGTATTTAATAAAAATTTGTTGGATAAAAATATGTCTGATTTCTGATTACTTCAGAATATTCAGAATATTCACTACTGGGGTGCCTGGGTGGCTCAGTCATGATCCCAGGTCATGACCTTCGGTCATGAATCCAGGGTCCTAGGATTGAGCTCCACATCAGGTTCCCTCCTCAGCAGGAAGCCTGCTTCTCCTTCTCCCACTCCCCCACTTCCCTCTCTCACTGTGTCTCTTTCTGTCAAATAAATAAATAAAATAAAATAAAAAAAGAAATATTCACTACCATTACAATGCTTTTTAAGAAATTGTATAATCCAAAATAGGCTTACTCTTTAAAAATGATCACAACTCCTATATGAACCAAAAAACTTAAAGACAGAAAGTCGCTCAGGAATATATGTGCTGTAAATATAGTAAAGCCAGCCTTTGTAGTGCAACTACCTTCTGATACTAACTACCTAGATAGAATTAGGCCAGACTTCATGGATTAAGGGTACAGTGCTTCACAAGACTACCCTCGTTTCAGATACCAGCTGCAAACTTGAGAATTCCTATGGCTACCCTCACTTTTGACCAGCTGGTTACAAATTTGGGGGGTTTTCATGACTCCCTCAGACTTGATCATCCACTGGAACAACTCACAGAACTCAGGAAAGCACTATATTTAGATTATAGTTTTATTTTATCTAAAAAGATACATGTCAGAACCAGCCAAAAGAAGAGACACTTAGAGTGAAGTCTGGGAGGGCCCCAAATAAGAAGTTTCCATGTCCTCTCCCCATGTAGTCAGAATATCCCCCCACAATCCCCCATACTTTGATGTGTGACTGTGCATATAGAATATTGCTAACCAGGGGAGCTCATCTGTGCTTCAGTGTCCAGAATTTTCACTGGGGAGTCACTACATAAGCATGATTGAATCATTGTCCGTCAGGTTCAATTCATTCTCTGTCCCTACTCTCCTTCCTGGTGGTTGAGCTGATATTATGTGGCTCAAAAGTCCCAACCCTCTAATCACATGATTGGTCTTTCTGACTTGTCCAGCCCTTATCCTGATTCATCTCATTGACAGAAACTCTCTTGGAGCCCACCATGACTAACAAAGACACTTCTATCACTGGGGAAATTCCAAGGATTTAAAGGGTAGCTCACAGTACAGGGACAAATGTCAGCCACATTCTTAATCCAGCAGCCTTAGGCCATCTAAAATAAAATAAGCCTGGCTACCAAAACTGACCTGTGTATAAAACCTGAATTATGTTGTTAGTCCAGAATTTGTTTTAATCATATCAAGAAAGGGCCATGGTCCAAAGAAAATGAAAGCAGGATATTGAAGAGGTATTTGTCCTTCTATGTCATTGCAGCATTATTTCCAAAAGCCAAGATACAGAAACAACCCAAGTGTCCATTAATGGATAAATGGATAAAGATGTGATATATACACACACATATGTAATGGAATGTTATTCGGCCACAGGAAGGAAGGAAATTCTACCATTTGCAACAACATGGATAGAGCTTGAGTACATTGTATTAAGTGAAAGAAGCTAGACAGAAAGATAAATACTGCATGTGTTCAATAGAAAAAAAGAAAGCTCATAGAAACACTAAAAGAGTGGTTGCCAGGGGCTGACAGGGGATTGGGGTGGCTAATAGAGAGTCCATAAAAAGGTACAAACTTTCAGATATAAGATAGAGTCTAGGGATCTAATATACAGCATAGTGACCATAGTTAATAATACTCAATTGTATAATCGAAATTTGCTAAGACAATAAACTTTAATGTTCTCACCAAAAAAGGAGGGGGGGCAAGGAATTTGGAATTCACATACAGATTGAATGACACTTAAAAACTGAATTGGCAGAGCATAACAAATAATATAGAGGACAAGGGTAGATGGAGAGGAGAAGGGAGTTGAGGGAAATTGGAAGGGGAGGTGAACCATGAGAGACTACGGACTCTGAAAAACAACCTGAGGGTTTTGAAGGGGCGGGGGGTGGGAGGTTGGGGGAACCAGGTGGTGGGTATTAGGGAGGGCACGGATTGCATGGAGCACTGGGTGTGGTGAAAAAAACAATGAATACTGTTACGCTGAAAAGAAATAAAAAACTTAATTAAAAAAAAAAACAACTGAATTGGCAGCATAAATTTTCATTTGTCAAGATCTGTTAGAGGCTATCCATACAAAACAATTTTATCAGAATCTGGATATACTTCTGAATTAGGTTACACCAACTTCATTTAGAGAATATGTTTCAGCAATTGTACTAATGTGGACAGTTCAGAGCATATAAACAATGAAACTTGAGTAATCCTTATAAAACTCATGGCCTGTGAAATCTCATGAGGGTCTTATACCTTTTAAGTTAGATTGACTAGACAAAATAATCTACATTACTTAGAAATGTTATTTTTCCAGGAACCTGGGTAGCTCAGTGGGTTAAAGCCTCTGCTTTCAGCTCAGGTCATGATCCGAGTGTCCTGGGATCGAGTCCCTCATCAGGCTCTCTGCTCAGCAGGGAGCCTGCTTCCTCTTCTCTCTCTGCCTGCCTGCCTACTTGTGATCTCTGTCTGTCAAATAAATAAAGTCTTAAAAAAAAATGTTATTTTTCCATTTGGTTGGTATGCCTTACTGATTCAACTTAAAATTCTATTTGCCACTTAATAATAGATCCAGGATTTGTTTATAAACTGTAATTAAATTTTGGTTAAAGTTCCTACCTACATTTACAGGTACCTTAAATCGTCAAACAATATTACATTTATTGTACCAATATTGACACTCTTATTAAGAAATGTTAGCCTGGAGTGAAGTATAACTCCTAGGAAGAAATCTAAAAGTCTCCCTAGGACTTTAGTCTCCAAAACTTTAAAAAAATTATAAAGTCAGGAAAGAGGGTAAAATGACAGTGCTTTTAGCTAGTGTGAATAAAAATGATTTGTGATTAGAGGATCTCTGTTTCTGCAGAAGCAAAATCCTCTAACCCTCCTATTCAAAACTGCAATCAGTGATGGGTAAAATGTTTAACTGAGCTGGCAAGAAATTTTAAAAATTCAGAGGCCAAAAGTAATGCAAATCCAGATCCAGAGAGATAAAGTAGCACTCAAGCTGCCTTTTGCCCCAGGGATTTGTGCGAAAGCATTCGGACCCTGAGCCCCATTTCCACAATGCAGGGTACCAAGGGTGGGAGACAAACTTCAGCCTACCGAAATTGGCTAGCCTAAGAGACCTCTGTTGTAAAGAGATCTCTACTCAAAAGGTGAACTACATGCAAACCTGTTCTACGAAGGAGGACAGCAAGGAATATTAACAATTATTTTTTTTTAATTTTTTTTTTAAGATTTTTTTTTTTTTTAATTTGCCAGAGAGAGAGAGAGTACACACAAGTAGGCAGAGAGGCAGGCAGGGGCAGCGAGAGAAGCAGGCTCCTTGCCGAGCAAGGAGCCCGATGCGGGACTCGATCCCAGGACCCTGGGATCATGACCTGAGCCTAAGACAGCTGCTTAACCAACTGAGCCACCCAGGCGTCCCAAGGAATATTAACAATTAAACATTCCCTTGACTAGGGGGTCAGTAAACTACATATCTAAATCTGCCTGCTGCCTGTTTTGTACAGCCTGTGAGCTAAGAATGGTTTTCACGTTTTTAAATGGTTGAAAAAAGTCAAGAGAAGGACAATATTGTATGACGTGAAAAGGATATGTGAAATTCAACTTTTAGTGTCCCAAAGCGAAGTTTTATTGGCATATGGCCATGCTTACTCGTTTACATATAGTCTGTGGTTTTCACATGAGCACAGCTGAATTGAGTCATTGCTTTAGAGACCATGCATGGCCTGTGAAATATCAAGTATTTACTATCTGGCTCCTTATGGAAAAAATTTCAGGATTCATAATGGCTAGAAATCATTTGAGTTTTCTTCAAGTGTACCTCGTATCTCAAACCCATGTGGGACAGCACAGTTTTTTGTTAGAATGGTAGGTTTGAAATAATTGATAAGACAGTAACTTAAAGGCTAAAGAAGGAGCCTGTGGCTGGCTCACTCAGAGGAGCGTGTGACTCTTGATCTTAGGATTGTGAGTTTGCGCCCCATGCTGGGTGTAGAGATTACTTAAATGAATAAGTATTTTAAAATAAGTAAAGTAAAGGCAAAAAAAATAGAACTTAAAATTCCTTCAGTTCTGACAATCTATGTGACCACTCTGAATTTGTGTGTGTGTGTGTTTTATTTATTTTATTTATTTATTTGACAGAGACACAGCAAGAGAGGGAACACAAATGGGCGGAGTAGGAGAGGGAGAAGCAGGTTTCCTGCTGAGCAGGGAGCCCTGTGGGGGGCTTGATCCCAGGACTCTGAAATCATGACCTGAGCCGAAGGCAGACACTTAATGACTGAGCCACCCAGGAGCCCCATGAATTTGTGTTTAAATCTTAAAACAATGGAACAGTGCAAACTGTAAGAGACAGTATTTTACTGAACTTTACTATTTTTAAAATTGAAATATATTCTTGTTCATTAACAGTTAACTTTTTGAAACTGAAGAATCAAGAAAATATTTTTTAAGAAAATAATTACAGGGGCGCCTGGGTGGCTCAGTGGGTTAGGCCTCTGCCTTTGGCTCAGGTCGTGATCTCAGGGTCCTGGGATCAAGCCCCGCATCAGGCTCTCTGCTCAGTGGGGAGCCTGCTTCCTTCTCTCTCTCTGCGTGCCTCTCTGCCTACTTGTGATCTGTCTGTCAAATAAATAAATAAAATCTTAAAAAAAAAAAAAGAAAAGAATTACAAAAGGCACAAAGAATATTTTAAAAGCAATTTATAAACTGAAATTTCATCATAATTTAAAGTTCTGCTGGTCATAGACATCATTAAGAAAATTCAAGTTATGAATTGAGAGAAAATATTCAAAATTGCCTTGTATCTGAATAAATAATTAAATCTTTCTTTTAAGGCAAACTGCTTATTTCTCCTTTACTCTTGCACTGCTATCACCCTATTTCAGACATCAGATGTGTGGGGTTTTCCCATATGAACCAGTTCTCCCAATAGCAGCTGCGTGTCCTACAATTCAGCTCAATTCTGACACTAACCAGAGTTAGCACAAATTCCACAGGTTAAGGGCTCAGTCCCACAAGACTGCCCCCCATTTTAAAGGCCATTCACAAGCAGTAGGTCCCCAGATATGATGTGCATTTTTCCCCACACCAAGCAGTTTTCCAGTTCTCAGTGGGTATCCACTGACTGTCCTATAATTTAACTCTGTTCTGACACTATCTACCTGGAAATGGTGTCGGATCTCACAGATTAAGCGCTCAGTCTCAAAAGACTGTCCCCAGCTCACCTGCCAATTGCACGTCCAGGTTATTACCTGTGCTTCTGACCAACTAACTGTAGGTAGGTTCCCACCACCTTGTATTTGGGTTCTATTGCTTTTCTAGAGCAGCTTACAGAACTCAGAGAAACATTTTACTTACTAGATTGTTGGTTTATTATAAAAGGTAATAGCTCAGGAATGGCCAGATGGAAGTGATGCATAGGGCACCATACAAGGGTAGGGACACAGAGCTTTCACGCTGTTTGGGCTTTTACCTCTTATCATCTCCAGGTATTCACCAACCTGGGAACTCTCTGAAGCATCTACTTTGGGGTTTTTATGGAGGCTCCATTACATAGGCATGATTGATGAAATCACTGGCCACTATGACTAATTCAACCCCCAGCCCCTCTTCTGGAGATAGGAAGTTCCCCCTGGCAAGAGGCCCTGGCCCTCATCCTTTGGGATTTACAAAGTTAGCTCTTAAAAATGAACTCAGGTGTGGTTGAAAGGGGCTTGTGAATGACAAGACAATCCTTTTACCTTTATGGCTGTAGAGCGTGAATTTCAGGAACTGATGACTAAAGGGCAAGTCGTATAACAAAAGATGACCCCTTGGTCTTATATAGTAGTTCCCTGACCACCCCCCCCATCAGCAGGGGAAATGTTCCAATACCCTCAATGGATGCCTGAAACTGCACATAGTACAGAACCTTATATGTAGTATGTTTTTTCCTATACATGCATACCTGTGGTAAAGTTTGATTTATAAATGAGGCGCAGTAAGAGACTAACAGCAACAATAGAACAATTATAACAATATACTCTAATATAAGTTATGTGAATATGGTCTGTCTCTCAAGATGTTTTATTGTACTGTGCTCACCCTTCTTGTGCTATCAAATGATAAAATGCCTGGGTTATGAGATGAAGTGAGGCGAATGACATAGGCACTGTGATGTAGCATTGGGCCACTGTTGACCTGACTGTATGTCAGGAGAAGGATCATCTGCTTCCAGACAGAGGTTGACCACGGATAACTGAAACTATGGAAAGTAAAACCATGAATGAGAGGGGACTATTGTATAGGAAATTACAAGGTTTTAGGAGCCAGGAAAAGTGGATGAAGACCAAATATATTTCTTGTTATAAATCATAATATCATACCAGGTTACTCACAACTTCTGTCCAGTTTAGCTACAACTTGAAGGTTTCCATGACTGTTTCCTTGGATTCAGTCATCTGCTAGAACAGCTCACAGAATTCAGGGAGACATATATGTTTACTGGTGTGTTGTGTAGTGAAAAATATGATAAACGTTACACATGAATACCTAGACGATGAGATATGTAGGTTGAGATCAGAAAGGTCCCAAGCACAAGAACATTTGTCCCTGTGGAACTAGGGCACATAGATGTGTTCACCAACCTGAAAACTCCCCAAAGCTTGAACTGTTGGAATTTCTTTGCAGGCTTCCTCGCATAGACATGATCGATTATGAACTCCATTTCCAGCCCCTGTCTCCTCTCCAGACCTGGGCGGTGGAGATGGGACTGAATGTTCCAATCTTCTAATCATGGCTATCTTTCTGGTGACTAGCCCCCATCCGGGAGTCCACCAAGTGTCACCTCATTAGAACAAAAGATGTTCCCATCACTCATGAAATTTCAAGGGATTTAGGATCTCAGTGTTACATGCCCCTGTCGTTCCAGAAACTACGAAGGTCTTAGGAGGTCTGTGTCAGGAAGCCAGGTCAAATATGGCAGAGCAAACATTTGGGAAGGAAGACAGGAAGCCAGGTCAAACATTTAACTACATGTTAAAATAAAATGTTCTCCTAGCATCCCTATTTTATAAGAGTTTTAGGAGCTCTGTGTCAGGAATTGGGACCAGTAACCAACATATATGTTTCTTATTATTTCACACTACTACTCAAAAATAAGAAAACTCAATAAAAAATGCCTTGAATGACTCTTCACACAAGATTTATTAATGGCTAGTAAACACAGGAAAAGGTACAAAACGTCATTAGTCATTAGAGAAATGAAAACTCATATTAACAGTGAGATTCCACTTTATCCCTATTAGAATGGCTAAAAGTAAAAACTGTTGGCAAATGTTGGCAACAATATGGAGCGTCTGGATTCTCTTAGTTGCCAGTAGAGTGTGTAGTGGTGAGGGGACTTTGGAGGCCTGTTTGTGGTTAAATGTGCACATATGCTATGACCCACCCATTCGGCTCCTAGTATTTATCCAAGAGAAATGAATGCATATGCCCATGAAAGGAATTGTACAAGAATTTTTGTAGCAGTTCTATCCATCAAAGCCTCACACTGGAAACAGCCCAAGTGCCCATCAAAAGGAGAATGAATTTTTATAATTGTGTTATAGACATGCAATGGAATACTACACTATAAGCAATTCAAAAAGGAACTGCTGGTACATATAGCGAGATAGGTGAATATCAGAAACATTGACCAAAAGAAGCCAGACACAAAGGAATACATACTGCTTGATCCCGTTTATATGGAATTTTAAAAGAGGCAAAATAAATCTGTGGGAACTGTCATAGGTGATACGAGCCTATGAGGGTTGAACTGGAAAGGTGCTCTAGGGAAACTTCTGGGGTGATATCTCAATTGGTTGTTGGTTACATGGGTGTATATATTTGTCAAAACCTATCTAATTTGACATGTAAAATCTGAGTATTTCACTGTATATAAATTTACTAAACAAAACAAAAACCTAACACAGCCATAATTTACAATGAAAACATCCCTAGAACTAACCCAAGCAATTTTGTTATTTAACACTTCAATTACTAATACCTCTGTATATACATTATGCATTATTTTTCAAAGTGACTTTTTACAAAAGATTTTATTTATTTATTTGACAGACGGAGATCACAAGTAGGCAGAGAGGCAGGCAGAGAGAGAGAGGAGGAAGCAGGCTCCCTGCTGAGCAGAGCCCCAATGTGGGGCTCGATCCCAGGACCCTGGGATCATGACCCGAGCCGAAGGCAGAGGCTTTAACCCACTGAGCCACCCAGGTGCCCCTTTCAAAGTGACATTTTATGTTTTGTGGTGGGACCTAAAATAATTTCTTTTCTTAATGGAAAGGCACTTATCTAAAAATAACTTAAGTAACCCAGTCATAGTCTCTCCAATATACCTTCATCATAAATAAAATACATTTCTTTAATGTGTAATAAAAAAAGAAAGAATAGCAGATCAGATAGAAAAAAAGATCAGCATCTAACTGTCTAATCAAAATCTTGCTAGGAGCTTGCTGTGAGTTGTGTTTTATGTTCATTGTATCAGCCACCTCTGGCCACAATCCCAGTGATAGGGATAAGGCCCATTTTATAGATGAGCGTGTTAATATTTAGTAAGGTCAGGGACCTTAATCAAAGGCACAGAGCTAAAAAGTAGTGGAAACCAAAATTGAAATTAGTTCAACAGACTCCAAGATCTAAGCTTCTTCCATAGCACCCACTGCTTCAGAGGTCAGCGAGAAAGGGATGGTGAGCAGCATGGTTAAGATTTTCAGTCTAGGGTCGCCTGGGTGGCTCAGTGGGTTGAGCCTCTGCCTTCGGCTCAGGTCGTGATCCCAGGGTCCTGGAATCGAGTCCCGCATCGGGCTCCCTGCTCAGCAGGCAGCCTGCTTCCTCCTCTCTCTCTGCCTGCCTCTCTGCCTACTTGTGATCTCTGTCAAATAAACAAATAAAATCTTAAAAAGAAAAAAAAGATTTTCAGTCTAAAATATACTAGTCCAGTGGATGGGTCACTCCAGTAGAGGCCCAACATCTTGACTGCATGGCCACCCCTTCAGGTATCTCTTCTTCTAGGCCTCTGAGTAATCTCTAGCTCATGTGTCCCCTGTGAATGCTAGCAAAGCCAAGGGCTGGCCATTAATCAGGAGTTCAGTTATAGTTCTACCAGTGTGAATCATCAATACTGAAATGGAGAAGGGCCAAGGGGAAGAGGGAAGGTTAGTTTAATGCAGTCCTCAAAAGCAGGGCAGTGTACTGTGTCCCTGTGTTGTAGTAAAGTACAGCAGAGGAGAGAAGCAGAGAAAGGCCAGAAGAGGAAGTAAATCAAAGGCAACTAACTGAAAGCATATTGAAACAGGTGTATTTTCCTATAAAGTTTAGCTTCAAAAAGTTAAAAAAAAAAACCCTATATTGTAGTGAAAAGCAAAAGAAGCATGATTGTGCAGTTCCTGAAAAAGCAGTAAAGAAAATTGTGGCATGTTAATTAGTAAAAGTAGTGTCATCTGATTAAAATTTTCGAATGCTTAGACTATTGTAACATATGTGAACACTTGGCACACTTTCTGGAAATGCTTAGTTCTCAGAGTAAAGTCTGGTTCTCACAGTCAAATCATTCTGGGGTTTAGTCCTAATTTGTCTGGTCACTAGTTTTAGACATAGCAAATCTGTAGTCGCCTTAGGTAGTCTTTTGGGGTCTCAGTGTTTTTATCTATTAAATCAGAGATTTAGACTATGTATTTTAATAATAATCACTATCTTTTAAAAATCTTCTGCCATATCCTAGGAACCATATAAGATGCTTTGAAATAAGTTTTCTCATGTAATTGAGATATATTTAATATTGCCAATCTTATAAATGAGGAAAACAAAATTCAGAATGTTTAGATCTGGGATTGGGGGCTGCCAATTCCCAATTTAAAGCTTTGATTCCAAAGCTTTAAACCACAGTGTTATCCTATCTATGGGTCCTCAACTTCAATATGCTAAGACTCTATTCCTTTGTATTAGATCAACAAACAGACGTTAAGTTAGGTGTGAATCCTTGATACTCAGAGGACTTGATGAATGTCTTAATTTTCTCTTTAACTTCCAATGCCAAGTGCATTTTAAGCCTGGTTGAATTCAAGCAAAAGGAACAAAAATAAATTAAAATATCTTAAGGAGAAGTATATTTTAGTTTTTCACCCTGGTAAACCACTCTTCCCTCTTTCCACCATATGTATCATGGTATTTTGCACATGATACACATTCAGTAACATGTGACTCACTACAGATAGAAAAGGTTCAAAAATAATAATCACTTCTGCTTGGTAAAAAAAAAAGTTGTGTGTATGTGTGTGTGTGTGTGTGTGTATCCATACACATACTCAAAGCTTTCATATAAACATTTCTGTTTAATGTGGAGGAACTGATAATAACTGAGAGTTTGGGGTTAAGACTGACCCTGCAGAGGACAAGGAGAAGAATGGGAGTGGGAGGAAGAACAGTTCATGTTCCCTGCCCATGCATGGGCCTGCAGTAAAAGCAAATTGTACATTCCTCTCTCAAGGTCAAGTCTTAGTTTCTATGATAGTGAAATCTTCAGGCACTTTGAGTTATGATTAAGAAGCCCTTCCTAAGGGGCACTTGGGTGGCTCAATTGGTTAAGCAACTGACTCTTGATCTGAGCTCAGCACTTGAACTCATGACCCTGAGATCAAGAGTTGGTCACTGATCTCAACTCAAGTCTTAATCTCAGGGTTGTGAGTTCAAGTCTCACATTGGGCTCCACACTGGGCATAGAGCCTACTTTAAAAAAGTGTGTGGGGGGGTGCCTGGGTAACTCAGTCAGTTAAGCATCTGCCTTCAGCTCAGGTCATGATCCCAGGGTCCTGGGATTGAGCCCCACATTGAGTGTCCTGTCCTGTGGGGAGCCTTTTTTCCCCCTCCCTCTGCCGGCCACTCCCCCTGCTTGTGCTGTTTCTCTCTCTGTCAAATAAATAAATAAGATCTTCTTCTTTTTTCTTTTTTAAGATTTTATTTATTTATTTGACAGACAAAGATCCCAAGTAGGCAGAGAAGCAGGCAGAGAGAGGAGGAAGCAGACTCCCTGCAGAGCAGAGAGCCTGATGTGGGGCCCAATCCCAGGACCCTGAGATCATGACCTGAGCCGAAGGCAGAGGCTTTAACCCACTGAGCCACTCAGGGGCCCCTAAATAAATAAAATCTTAAAAAAAAAAAAGAAGTCCTTCCTGTGTCAGATATTTGCACCTGACATATCCCATAAAGAATTAGTATCCAAAATAAATAAAGAACTGATGTAACACCAAACCCCCCCCAAATAATCCAATTAAAAAATGGACAGAAGATATGAATAGACATTTTTCCAAAGAAGACATACAGCTGGCTTATAGACACATGAAAAGTTGCTCAACATCAGTCATCATCAGGGAAATACAAATTAAAACTACAACGAGATATCATCTCACTCTTGTCAGAATGACTAAAGCCAAAATACAGGAGACAACAAATTTTGGCAAGGTTGTGGAGAACTATGAACTCTTGCACTATTGGTAGGAATGTAAACTGGTGCAGCCACTCTGGAAAACAATACGGAAGGTCCTCAAAAAGTTAAAAATAGAACTACCTTATTGGGTGCCTGTGTGGCTCAGTCAGTTGGGCATCTGATTTGATTTTGCCTCAGGTTGTGATCTCAGGGTCATGGGATCAAACCCTGCATCAGACTTTATGCTCAGCACAGAGTCTGCTTGTCCCTCTCCCTCTGCTCCTCCCCTTGCACTTGCTCTCGCTCTAACATAAATAAATAAATAAAATCTTAAAAAAAAAAAAAAAAGAACTACCTTATGACCCAGCAGTTGTTCTGCTGGATATTTACCCCTGAAATACAAAAACACTAATTCAAAGGGTTACATGCACCCTGCCTATTGCTTATTTACCATAGCCAAAATATGGAAACAGCCCAAGTGTCCATTGATACATGAATGAATAAAGAAAATGTGACACACACACACACACACACACACACACACACACACACACAGGAATATTACTCAGCCATAAAAAAGTGAAATCTTGCCATTTGCAATGACATGGATGGAACTAGAGAGTATAATGCTAAGCGAAATAAGTCAGTCAGACAAAGACAAATACCATATGATATCACTAATATGTGAAATTTAAGAAACAAAGGAAACAACCAAAGAGAAAAGAGACCAAGAAACAGACTCTTAACTATAGAAAACAAACTGGTGGTTAGCAGAGGGTCGGGGTGGGGAATGGGTGAAATGGATGACAGAGATTAAGGAGTGCACTGGTTGGGATGAGCACTGGGTGATAAATGGAATTTAAAATTTTACAATAAAATTTGTTTTGAATAATGAAAAAAAAAAAAAAAACCTTTCCTATGTCATCTGTCCAACTTTCCACTTGAGTGGTGTCCTGTTCTTTATTACAGGGGCACTTGCCTTGCCCTTTGTTGTGCTTCTGGATAATTTGTTTTTACTGTTGCCTTTAAAAAATATTTCTCTTCTTTTTTTCAGTAATTTTATTTTATTTAGCCTTTTATCTTTTACTTTTAAATGGGAAATAGGAGAGGCAGCTCATTTATCAAAGTTTTTGAATGTATTGGATCCGTAGAATATTAACGAATTAGGTAAAGTCTTCGTTAGCAATAAAACTATGTGTAATGATTAGCCTGTAAATTAAGTATAGGACCTCTACTCCAATACCAGTGTTAAAAAAGAAATATTTTGTAGAATTTTGTTTTTAATTTGTAGATCCAATGGTCTTTCTCCTGAATGCTGAATGCTGAGAAGCTCTTCAGAGAGTGGTTTTAGCCTTGAGGAGGCCCAGATAATTTGTATATATATTTTTGGTTAAGAAACATGCATTAAGATTATTATTTTATCTTGGGCACCTGGGTGGCTCAGTGGGTTAAGCCGCTGCCTTCGGCTCAGGTCATGGTCTCAGGGTCCTGGGATGGATCCCTGCATCGGGCTCTCTGCTCAGCGGGGAGCCTGCTTCCTCCTCTCTATTTGCTTACCTCTCTGCCTACTTGTGATCTCTATCTGTCAAATAAATAAATAAAATCTTTTTAAGAAAGGTCATTATTTTATCAAATAAGCATTATGATTATATGTCAGACAAGTTTCTACCAATTGTGAAATTCAAATATTTTAGAAGGCCTTTTCATTTCAAGTAATACCTTTCCTTGACTTTATTTGAGATAGACTAAGATTTAACCCAGATAAATATCAACCTAATTTCTACTTTAACTATCATGATGAAATGATTCTATGCACCCATTTCTTATAAATGCCCTTTTTATTAAGTGTGCTTGTCTGTAGTCATCTAAACTTTAAGTATGACCACTTAATAAAACTGGACATGTAACAGATTGTTGGAATCTCTTCTAATACCAGAAAATTATATAGATTACTCATGGTTTTTTAAAGTAATATTTATTAGTGAGCATATTTGCATTTCTTTCCATAAAAAACAAAAAAGAAATTAGAACTTTTTAGGGATTCTCTTATGTCTCTTAAAAATATTGTCAGTACTTCCATTGTGATGTCTACTTTGTCATCCGTGACAAGAAGTTAATTTCCATAATGCCTGGCATCTAAACAGCCGTGACTGCACCTGTTGCTGGGGTGGTCCCTCAGGGACTGGTTCTAGTCTTGGGGAAGACCCAAATAATTTGGTGGTGGGGAGGCCCCAGCTGAAGAAAGGGAAAATGCTTTTTGGAACATTGTAATTATTATTCCTACTAATATGTTGCAATGAAGCTTTTACTTCCTCAACTCCCTTCCACTTTTCAATCCACTGCAATCTTCTCCCCTTCCCTCAAACCCCATCAAAGTAGATGTCACTGGGGTCACAATTAACTACCAAGTGTTTAAGTTGAGGAACAGATTTCAGCTGTTATCTCATGTGACTCCTGCATAGTGCTTGACACTTTTGATCATCTTCTTGATTATCTTTTATTTTTGGTTTCTGTGATCCCTGTCTTCAAGTTCTGTACCTCTCTAACTACTTGTCATTATACTTTCATTTTCCCATTGACTGTTGGGTGCTCTGTTGTAGGTGTGAACTTGGCTAGGCTATAGTATCCAGTTACTTAATCAAGCACTCATACAAAGTATTTACTAGATGTTGGTTAACATGGAAAATCAGTTCACTTTAAGAAGATAAGGTGGGCGGTCCTCATCCAATGTTGGAAGACCTTAAGAACAAAAACAGGTTTTCTGGAGAAAAAGAAATTCTGCCTCAAGACTGTCTCATCAACCTCTGCCTGAGTTTCTGAGTTTCTAGCCTGCTGGCCAGCCCATCCTAAGAATTTCAGACTTATGTGCCCTTTAGGTTTCAGAATGACAAGCCCCCGTAATCATGTGAGCCAATTCTTGAAATAAATCTCTTTAAAACATGCACACACACGTGTGCATGCACACACACACACACACACACATACACACACACACATCTCCTATTTGGTTTCTCTGTGGAACTCTGATGGATTACATATCCCTTTGCTATTTATTCATCATGCTTTGAATAATTAATCCATTTCATTTCTTCATCTATATCTGTAATATATCTTTGATTCCAGAATATTTACCCCATCTCTTATCTAAACTTTTCATTGTGTTCTAGCTACTAGACATCTCTACATTGACACCTGAATCAAATCTTAAACCCGTTATGTCCAAATGGAATTTTTTTCTCCTCACCTCAATTCCCTTCTCTTATTTCCTGTCTCATTTAATGGCTTCTCTATACCCAATCACCATATTTAGCTCAGACTTGTCTTTGATTCCCCTCTCTCTGTCGTCTTGTGTGTCTAATTAGCTCCTTACTTGGACAGTTTTTCTCATTGGTCACCCTTGAATCTATTCCTTTTTGCTCATTGAAAAAGATTATTTCCACTGCGTTAGGTTACAGTCTCTTTAATAATCTCCTGCATGGATTTTTTAACCTAATTAAAATGATTTTTTAAATCTGATCTTGTTCATCACCATCCTTTTATATTATTCTCCACAGATCCACAAAGGCTATTATTGTTCTTGTCATAACCATGGCATTTTATTGTAATTATTTGTTTGCATGTTTTTGTCTTTTAGACTGGAGTCATTCATTAATAAGCATGATGTTCAGCATTTTCTTTATGATAAAGATCTACTAATTTGCTGTTTCCTAGGGGATCAAATTAATGAATCAAATTAGACTGTTGAATCCAGTTATTTTTTCTTATTCCCAGTATGTTTGTGATAATTCAGTTTTTTCCAATACAGGTGTTCTTAGCTTGAGATCCATAAGTGGATTTCTTTTTTTTTTTTTTTTAAGATTTTATTTATTTATTTGACAGAGAGAGACAAAGCGAGAGAGGGAAGCAGGGGGAGTAAGAGAGGGAGAAGCAGGCTTCCTTACGAGCAGAGAGCCCGGTGTGGGGCTCGATCCCAGGATCCTGGGATCATGACCTGAGCCAAAGGCAGATGCTCAACGACCGAGCCACCCAGGCACCCCTCTTTTTTTTTTTTTTTTTTAAGAGAGAGAGAGCAAGTGGTGGGGGGAGAGGCAAAGGGAGAAGGGGAGAGAGAATCTCAAGTAGGCTCCACACTCAGCACGGAGCCTGATAGGGGCCTTTATCTCACAACCCTGAGGTCAGGATCCAAGCCAAAATCAACCAACTGAGCCACCCAGGAGCCCCCATAAGTGGACTTCTAAGAGATGCTTGAATTCTCTAAAATTTTATGGGAAAAAATTTTCCTGTGGAGAACGAACACAGTTTTCAGCAAATTCTCAAAGAAGGCCGAATTGCCTAGATGCTTAAGAGTCACTGCCTGGTGTGAATTGTGTAGGTCTATACCCCAGCTCCACAATTTACTGCAGGGCCTTGGACAAGTTATGTAACCACTCAGTGCCTCTTACAGCTCTCTATCTCAATAATAGTAATGGCCACTATAAGTGTATAATAATAGTAATGGCTTCATAAGGTTGTTGTGAATATTAGCAAGTTAGTCTATGGAAAGTGCTTAGCACATGTAAGTGGCTATGCACTTTTACTAGAAAATTGCCTGTAAAAAACAAAATAAAACAAAGTATAGAATTTAAAAATCACCATTTTTGAAAACATAGGATTTAAAGCTCTAAAGATAGGTCAGAGTTGAAGATTTTGGTTTGGAAGTCACCTATATTGATGCAGTAGTTGAAATCATGAGAGTAGGAGTGGGCCTAGAGGAGAAGGAATGAAAAGGACAGAGTTTTGGAGAAAGCCCACAAAAAGATGAAAAAGGAGAGAAAGGAGCTCTTGAGGATGTTAATGAGCCTTTCAACAGTGAAGGAATTTTACTATAAAAGGTACAGCTAAGCCTTCCTTAAACCAAGGGAAATGAGGAATAGGAAGGGACAATTGGATTTTGTGATTAGGAGGGTGTATTAGTTTCCTAGTAACAACATTCCACAAACTGGGTGCCTCAACACAAGAGAAACTTACTCGGTCACTGTTTTGTAGGACAGAAGCCCCAAATCAAGGTGTCAGTAGAGCCGTGCTCCCTCCCAAGGCTCTAGGGAAGAAGGCTTCCTTGCCTCTTCTAGTTTCCGGTGGTTACTGGCGGTCCTTGACATTCCTTCACTTAGAGCTGCATCATTTTAATTTCTGACTCCTTTGTGTCTCTGTGTTCAAATTTCCCTCTTCTTATTAAGACATCAGCCATTGGATTAAGACCCACTCTATTCTAGCATGGTCCCATCATAACTTGGTTACATCTGCAAAGGCCCATTTTCGAATACAGTTATACTCTCAGGTTCTAGGGAGGCATAAATTTGAGGGGAAGGGATACTCTTCAACCCGGTATAAAGGATTTCAGTCCCCTGAGAGATGTAGTGAGGAGGAAGCTACACGGTAAGGCCCTGAGAAATGAGTGAGTGAGCACTTCAAGTGGAAACAGCTTTTTCCCCTCCCTGGAAATTCGTTAGTAAAAGAAAAATAGGAGTGCAATTTGAGGCAAAAACTGCCTTGAGAAAGATAGATGTGGTGATATATTACAGAGAAACAGAGATAGATTTGGAAACGTAGACACAGACACAGATACGGATGCAGCTCTAAAGCTTCAGTGCAGTTTTTAGGGAAGGTCATCAATACCATGGTGGGGCGTTAGCTGGAAGGGAGACAAGACGACTGTTCCTCTGAGATAAGAGGACAGACTGTTTTGCAGTTGCAGTAACAGACCGAGAAACAAATGACTGTTATTAATCATACATTCTTTAAAATAGTATCCACTGTGTTACATTGTTTTTTGTTATGTCTGATTTCACATTGAAGATGTCAGTTACATACTTATCAAAGTGATTCTTTTTTGTTTTCCAAGCAAATCCTAAAAGAATCACCTATAATTAAAATTGAATGTAACCAACAAGTTTGAATTCAAACTGTGTTTTCTAACAGAGATTCTCTTTTTAGGTACGCCAGGACTGGAACCTTATATTAAGAGTAAGCGCCCTAAAAAAACCTGGTTATTTTAATAAAGGTGTCCATGGGTTCGATCCTGGCCAAGAACAAGAGGTGTATGTCTGTGATGGCACGTGGAGTTCAAAGCTTTGATGAAGTTAAAGTGTTATTTTGGGTTTCTCTTCTACATGGTTGGATTCAATGAGACATCACCTTTTGGGGGAAATCCTCTAAGAGAGGGGGAGAGCTTAAATAAATGAAGTTTCCTGATATTAAAAGGACTGTGAACCTTGATTTGGTTTTAGTCCTTTATGCAGATCAATGAATAAATAAACATCTTTGGAGACTAAATGTATTCACAGCATACATTTATTTGTAGAAATTTCCTTTCTAACTTTTTATTGTACAGATTTGCCCAGCTTTTTGTTTTCTTTTGGGTTTTTTTGTGTGTGTGTGTGACTAGAATTGAATAAAACACTATTTCTCATTAGAATATTTTTACACTGTTTACACTGTTGGACTTTGTTAAATAACAATAGATTTAAATAAAAATTTAACAGAATACAATATCTCGAAATAACATACGGTTTATATTTAATTGTATTGTGGCTCATAAACATTGGTATTTAGAGTTGTAGGGACCTTCAAGACCATCTGTTTGTGGTTTTTATCAGATAAGGAAATGACCTCTCAGGAGAGAGCAGCAGGTTACCCAGTGGATCCTTAACCGCAGGCTCTTTGCTAAAAAGATTACATGTTGGGGTGCCTGGGTGGCTCACTCGTTAAGCGTCTGCCTTCAGCTCAGGTCATGGTCCCAGAATCCTGGGATCGAGTTCCATATTAGGCTTCCCGCTGGGGGGGGGGGGGAGCCTGCTTCTCCCTCTGCTTCTGTCTGCTGCTCCCACTTCTGTGCTTTTTCTCTCTCTGTCAAATACATAAATAAAAATCTTTAAAAAAACAAAAAGAGGGGTGCCTGGGTGGCCCAGTGGGTTAAACTTCTGCCTTCAGCTCAGGTCATGATTTCAGGGTCCTGGGATCGAGCCCCGCATCGGGCTCTCTGCTGAGCGGGAAGCCTGCTTCCCCCTCTCTCTGCCTGCCTCTCTGCCTACTTGTGATCTCTCTGTCATATAAATAAATAAAATCTTAAAAAAAAATAAAAAGATTACACGAATTTTTGTGTATTAGCCTGTAATAATTTTTAAATTCCAGCTTTATTGAGGTATCATAGACTTATAAAATTGTAAGATATTTAAAATGTGCGCTGTGGTGATTTGGCGTATATATACATTGTGAAGTGATTTCACTATCTAGATAATTAATACATCCATCACATCAAGCATTTCTCTTTTAAATGTTTTTTTGGTGAGAAAATTTAAGTTCCCCTTTCTTAGGAAATTTCAGTTTTATCATACAGTGTTATCAACTACAGTCACCATGTTATACATTTGATCCTCAGACTTCATTTATCTTACAGCTGAAAGCTTGTACCATTTTGCCAGCCTCTACCTATTTCCCCCATCCTCTATCCCCAGCAACCACTTTTCTATCTCTACTTATATGACTTTGACTTTTTTTTCCATAAGATTCCACACATAAGTGAAACCATGCAGTATTTGTATTTCTCTATCTTGTTTCACATCGCATAATGCCCTCACGGTATATCCATGCTTTCTCAAATGGCAGGAATCTCTTTTTTTCTTACGGCTGAGTAATACTCCATTGTATATACATACCATATCTTCTTTATCTATTATCTATGGACGGAGACTCAGGCTGTTTCCATATCTTGGCTATTGGAATTAATGCTGCAATGAACATGATAGTGCAGATATCTCTTCGGGATCCTTTTTTCATTTCCTTTGCATATATACCAGGAAATAGGAATGTTGGATTTTATTTTTAGGGTTTTTTTCCCCATGTTGTTTTCCATAGTAGTTGCACCAATTTACATTCCCACCAAAAATGCAAAAGGGTTTCTTTTTCTCCACTTTCTCTTTTTTAGTATAGTTGACACACTATGTTACATTAGTTTCAGATGTACAACATAGTGATTCAACATTTCTGTACCTTATGCTATGTTCATCACAAGTGTAGTTACCATCCATCACCATACGACACTGTTACAGTATATTCTCTATGCTATGTCTTTTCTTCTGATGACTTATTTGTTCCATAACTGGAAGCTTGTATCTTCCACTCCCCTTTGCCCATTTGCCCATTCCCCTACCCACCTTCCCTCTGACTTTTTCTCCACAGTCTTGCCAACACTTGTTATCTCTTTCCTTTTTGATGACAGCCACTCTAACAGGTGTGGTGGCTCACTGTGGTTTTGATTTGTATTTCCCTGATGATTAGTGATTTTGAGAACCTTTTCATATACTTACTAGCTATTTGTATGTCTTCTTTGGAAAAATGTCTGTTCAATTTCTCTGCCCATTTTTAGATCAGATTGTTTGCTATTGAGTTGTACGAGTTCTTTATATAGTTTGGATATTAACTCCTTATAAGATATATGATTTGCAAATATTTTTTCCCATCTGTAGGTTGCCTTCTCATTTTGTTGATGGTTTCCATTGCTGTGCAGAAATTTTTAGTTTGATATAGCCCTACTCATTTATTTTTGTTTTCTTTGTCTTTGCTTTTGGTGTCAAATCTAAAAAATAATTGCCAAGACCAGTGTCAAGAGGCATGTTTTCTTCTTGAAGGACCATTTTACAATGTTTCAGGTCTTACAGGCAAGTCTTTAATCCATTTTGAGTTGATTTTTGTGTATGGTGTAATATAGGTGTACAGTTACTATTGTTCCTTTGTACTGGTTTTATTGTAGCTTTATAGCTTCTATTATTAACAGCCCAAAGTAATAGATGCCTTAGAAATAAGTATAAGGTACGGAATAGGAAACATAATGTACTCCTTTACTTGCCTTGGCTTTAACAATCTCGTAGTTATCTTTCAAGATGTCTACAATTTCAGTACATCAAGAAGGGGTACATTGAAAATATATTTCATGAACGTTCTTCTCTGAGACACGAAGACCAGAAATGCATTGATATTGACCTCCCCTACTTGGTAACAGAGGATTGATGCTCTAGATTTCCCTGTAAGTGCTCTCACCTTGCTCCCCCTTACTTCTGTTCTAGCAGTTACCTCCTCCTGGAGCACTCTTTTCTCACCAGTGTCTAAATCACAGGTATTTTCCACTGCTTAGTTCATGCCACCTCACCCTCCAAGCTTTGCTTAGCATGTCTTTCCACCACTCAAGGTCTTGGTCTGTGCTTCAAGCAGATCATTTCCCAAATCTTGATCCCCAAGACCTATTCTCCCTTCTATGAATTCCATGTTTTTTGTTTTTTAGTTTTTATTTGAATTCTACTTAGTTAACATACAGTGAAATACCAGTTTCAGGAGTAGAATTCAGTGATTCATCCCATACATACAACACCCAGTGCTCATCACAACAAATGCTCTCCTAATACCCATCACTCATCTAGCCCATTCCCCACCCACCTCCCACCATCAACACTCCATTTTTTCCCTGTTGTTAAGAGTCTCTTATGGTTGGTTACCTTCTCTCTCTCTTGGTTTTACCTTTTTTCCTCCATCCCCATATGTTTATCTATTTCGTTTCTTTATACCACATACGAGACAATATGAAATCATATGGTATTTGTCTTTCTCTAACTTATTTTGCTAACATAATACACTGTAGTTCCATCCATGTTGTTGCAAATGGCAAGAGTTCATTCTTCTTGGTGGCTGAGTAATATTCCATTACACACACACACACACACACACACACACCATATCTTCTTTATCCATTCATTGGTCAATGAACATTTGGGCTCTCTCCATAGTTTAACTATTGTTCATAATGCTGCTATAAACATCAGATGCATATACTCCTTCAAATCTGTATTTTTGTGACCTTTGGCAAATACCTAGTAGTGCAATTGCTGGATGGTAAGGTAGTTCTATTTTTAACTTTTTTGAGGAACTTCCATACTGTTCTCCAGAGTGGTTGCACCAGTTTGTCTTCCCACTAACAGTGTAAGAGGGTTCCCCTTTCTCCACATCACCAACAACAGTCATTTCCTGTGTTGTTAATTTTAGCCATTCTGACAGGTGTGAGGTTGTATCTCATGGTTGTTTTGATTTGTATTTCCCTGATGATGAGTGATGTTGAGCATTTTTTTTTAAGATTTTATTTATTTATTTGACAGACAGAGATCACAAGTAGGCAGAGAAGCAGGCAGAGAGAGGGGGGGAAGCAAGTTCCCTGCTAAGCAGAGAGCCCGATGTGGGGCTCGATTCCAGGACCCTGGGATCATGACCTGAGCCGAAAGCAGAGGCTTTAACCCACTGAGCCACCCAGGCGCCCCATGTTGAGCATCTTTTCATGTGTCTGTCTGTTGAGCATCTTTTCATGTGTCTGTTAGTCATCTGGATGTCTTCTCTGGAAAAGTGTATATTCATGTCTTCTAGCCATTTTTTAATTGGATTATTTGTTTTTTGTATAGGTGTCAAGTTTTATTCTTTTACATGTGACTGTCTGGTTTTCATTTATTGAAAAGACTATCCTTTCCCCATTGTATATTCTTAACTCCTTTGTAGTTAATTAATTGGCCCTCTACACATGAGTTCACTTCTGAAGTTTCTATTCTGTTCCATTAATCTATGTGTCTGCTTTTATGGTAAAACCATACTGCTTTGATTACGATGGCTTTGTAAAACAGTTTGAAATCTGGAAGTGTGATGTTTTCAGCTTTGTTCTTCTTTCTCTAGATTGGTTTGGTTATTTGGGGTCCTTTGTGGTTCCATATGAATTTTAGGATTGTTTGTTCTATTTCTGTGAAAAATTGAAATTTTGATAGGGATTGCATTGAACCTGTAGATTGCTTTGAGTGGTATGGACATTTTAACGATATTAATTTTTTTCAGCTATGAGCACAAAATATCTTTCATTTATTTGTGTTTTTGTCATTCCTTTTCATCAAGTCTTATAGTTCTCAGAATACAGGTCTTTTACCTCTTTGGATAAATTTATTTATAGGTATTTTATTCATTGTAATGCCATTATAAATATGATTATTTCCTTAACTTCTCTTTCTGATAGTTCATTATTTTTGTATAGAAACAAAACTGATTTTTTGTATGGATTATATTTTCTGCAATTTTTCTTTACTTATTTATAAGTTTTAACAGCTTTTGGTGGAGTCATTAGGGTTTTCTATATATAATATCATGTCACCTGCAAATAGAGACTGTTTTACATCTTCCTTTCTGATTTGGATGCTTTTTATTTCTTTTTCTTGTCTAGTTGCTCTGGCTAGGACTTCCAGTACTGTGTTGAATAAAAGTGGTGGGAATGGGCATCCTTGTCTTGTTCCTAATCTCAAAGGAAAAGCTTCCAGCTTCCAACATTAAGTGTGATATTAGCTATAAACTTGTCATATATGGCCTTTATTATGTTGAGGTATGCTCCCTCTATACCCACTTTGTTGAGATTTTTTTATCATGAATGGATGTTCAATTTTGTCAAATAGTTGTTCTATATCTACTGAATAGAATCATATGAATGATCATATGGTCTTTATCCTCTGTTTTGTTGATGTGGTGTATCACATTGATTGATTTGAGAATGTTGAAGCTTCCTTGCATCCCTGGAATAAAACCCACTTGATTATGGTATATGGTCCTTTTAATATATTCTTTAATTCAGTTTGCTAATGTTCTGTTGAAGATTTTTACCCTTATGTTTATCAGGGATATTGGCCTAGAATTTTCTTTTCTTATATCATTGTCTGATTTGGGTATCAGGGTCATGCAGGGCTGGTAAAATGAGTTTGGAAGTGGTCCTTCCTCTTTAGTTTTAGGGAGGAATTTGAGAAAGATTGGTATTAATTATTCTATAAATATTTGATAGAGTTCACAAGTAAAGCCATCTGGTTCTGGAATTTTCTTTGTTGAGAGCTTTTTGATTACTGATTCAATGTCCTTACTAGTAATGTAGCTCTTACACCTTTCTTTTGAGTAGTATTTTCAGAGTATATATTTTTCCATCCTTTTACTTTTAGCCTATCTCTATCTCTGTTTCTATCTATATATTTAAAGTGAATTTCTTGTAGACAGCACATAGCTAGATCCTTAAAAAAAAAAAAAGCCAGTCTGACATCTATGTTAGTGTTAATGTAATTATTAATGCTACTTAGTTTATATCTACCATCTTAGTATTTATTTTGTATTTATCCTAATTTCCCTTCTTTTTCTTTTTTCTTTTCTTTTTTTGTTTTTGTTTTTGTTTTTTTTTTGCTTTTAAAAATTATTAATTCTTTAACCTCCACTAATTGGCTGGTTTCATTTTATTTTTTTAGTTGTTCTTTTAAGGTTTTTAGTATATATCTTTAACTTATCACAGTCTACCTCCAAACAATACAATAACATTCCTCCCTATCTTTTATACCCTTATTGTCATACATTTTAATTCTATATGTCTTATAAACTTTATTATATTACTATAAATATAAGCAGACAATTATCTTTTGAAGAGATTAAAAGTGAGTTAAATTGTCTTTTATATTTGTCCACATATTTGCCATTTCTGGCACTCATCATTTCATGATGTAGTTCCAAATTTCTATCTGTTATCATTTTTCTCTGTCTGAAGACCTTCTTTTACATTTAGTTTTGTACTGGCCTACGAGTGATTAATTCTCTCTGTTTTTGTTCACTTAAAAAAAAACTGTTTCATTTTAAAAATATGTTTTTGCTGGGTTTAGAATTATATGTCAACAGTCTCTTTCATACTTTAAATTGGTCTTTCCATTGTCTTCTGGTTTGAATGGCTTCTGATAAGAAATTTACTCTCTTTGTCCCTCTGAATAGAATGTGTCCTTTTTTGCTGGGCATGTAAAATTTTCTTTTTATCACTGGTTTTCAGCAATTTTTTTTTAAAGATTTTTATTTATTTATTTGACAGACAGAGATCACAAGTGGGCAGAGAGGCAGACAGAGAGAGAGAGAGGAGGAAGCAGGCTCTCCACTGAGCAGAGAGCCCCACGCGGGGCTCGATCCCAGGACCCTGAGACCATGACCCGAGCCGAAGGCAGAGGCCCCAACCCACTGAGCCACCCAGGCGCCCCGGTTTTCAGCAATTTGACTGTGATGTACCTTAGTTTGATTTTCTTTATGTTTCTTTTACTTGAACTTACTGAGATTCTTGGATCTATTGGCTTATAGTTTCACCAAATTTGGGCACATTTCAGTCATTATTTCTTCAAATATTTTTGTGTCCCACACCTTCCTTCTAAGATTATGATTATACATTACTTAGATTGCTTGATATTATCCCACAGGTTACTGATGCTCTGTTTGTTTGCTTGTTTAGATTTAATTGTTTTTTCTTAAATGGATTTTACTTTTTAAAGCAGTTTCAGGTTCACAGCAAAACTGAGTGGAAGGTAGAGAGATTTCCCATATACCTCATGTCTCCCACACATGCATAGCCTCCCTATCACCAACATCCCCCACTAAAGTGGTACATTTGTTATAATCAGTGAGCTTACACTGGCACATCATTATCACTCAGAGTCCATAGTTTACATTAAGGTACATTGTTGGGGTTGTACATTGTTTAGGTTTGGACAAATGTATAATGACATGTATCACCATTGAGGGTGGATTCTGTGCTCCACCCATTCATGCCTCCCTAAACCCTAACTCCTGGCAACTATGTTTTTATCATCTCCATAGTTTTGCCTTTCTGGGAGGTCATATAGTTGGAATCATGCAGTACATAGTTGTTTCAGATTGGTTTCTTTCACTGAGTAATTGACATTTAAGTTCCTTCCATGTTTTTTCATGGCTTGATAGCTCATATCTTTTAAGGGCTGAAAAATTCATTCTACCGTGTGGGTGTATCACAGTTTATTTATCCATTCACCTACTGAAGCACTTCTTGGTTGTTTCCAAGTTTTGGCAATTATGAATAAAACTGCAATAATCATTTGTGGGCAGGATTTCTTTATAGACGTGAGTTTTCATTCCATTGGGTAAAATACCAAGAAGCACAACTGCTGATCATATGTTAAGAGTATGTTTAGTTTTGTAAGAAAACTTCAAATTGTCTTTCAGAAAGGCTGTATCATTTTGCATTTCTACCAGCAATGAATGAGAGTTCCTGTTGCTCCACTTTCTTACCAACATTTGGTGTTAGTGTTCTGTATTTCAGCCATTCTCATTCTCATAGGTATATCGTGGTATCTTATTGTTTTAATTTGCATTTTCCCAATAACATATCATGTGGAACATCTTTTCACATGTTTATTTGAAATCTATTTTGTTTAACAAGGTGTCTATTTAGATGTTTGGCCAATTTTAAAATTGGATTGTTTGTGTTCTTATTGTTGAGTTTTAAGAGTTCTTTGTACATTTTGGATAACGGTCTTCCATCTGATATGTCTTTTGTAAATATTTTCTCCTGATCTGTGGCTATGTTTCTGGTATGTTTCTAACTGATTAATTTTTCTACTGATTATGGGTAATAATCTCTCACTCCTTTGCATGCCTAATACTTTTAAAGATGCTAGACCTTGTCAGTTTTACTGTTGAGTACTGGATTTTATAGTCGGCTACTGGATTTTGTTGCATTTCTTTAGAGACTATTGGACTTGTTCCAGTGTGTAGTTAAGTACATTGGCTTTATCCTTTCAACGTTTGCCTTTAAGCCTCATTTTTATAGGCATCTATTCTGGAAATAGCTTGGCACTACTACTAATTCATGATCCTTCTTTCAGAGATCACAATTCTGCCCTGCCTTTTGTGCAACATTTGAAAGCCACATTTCTCATATTCTGTCCCGTTTTTTTAGTTGGCTGCAGTGGGAAGGCATAATCTTCCATGAGTAGAATTAGAAGTCCTATTTTTTATTATTGTTAGAAGAAAAGTTTTTTTTTTCATTTACAGCTCCGTATTAAACTTGGTATGAATAATGTTCTTCTAAAATTTTTAAAGATTTATTTTATTTATTTATTTGTTCAGGTGGACAGTGGAGGGAGAGGATCTCAAGCAGGCCCAGCACTGAGCCCAGTGCAGGGCTCAATCTCACAACTCTGAGATCATGATCTGAGCTGAAATTAAGAGTCAGACACTTAACAAACTGAGCCACCTAGGCTCCCCCATTCTTCTAAATTTTTAATATTGTTGTCTAATTTGAGAAAGCTTCTCTCAAATGTCTTTTGGACTTGGCTACATATTCCCAGTACCAGGCATCATAAGATACATTCATACTATAAGATGACCTCTGGACTCATCATATGTCATGCTTAGGAATCAGTTCACAGAGTGATGGAGTATTGCTAGAACCCAGTCTTGAACTTGCTTGGATAGTTATAATCTACTTATACATAAAACCCTGCAGCCCATATGAGCCTATCTCACTAAATCCAAGCTACATATATTCCTAAGCCAATATCCTCTTAGCTGGATCCCAAGTTGCATGTGGCCACTCTGACACACCTAACACGAGGAAAGGTGCTGAAGAAGTCATTAATGAAAAGAAACATTGGTCTTAACAAATTGTAATTCATATATTTTACTTCAAAAATTGTATAAAGGTATATGATCATTAAATTCATTGTTGGAGTCCCTCTTGATGCCTTGGAAGGGGACTGTGCAAAGGATCCTTGGAGTTTGTGCTTCCTTAGCTTCACAGTGACTCAGTCTCCCATTTTACCACCAGTGTTTTAAGTGCATGATCATTCTATATCACAGATAAATTATGAGGTTCTGGAAGTATTCACTCAGAACTATAATCTTGAACGGGAAAACATATACTTTTTTTTAGGTACTAAAAATGGGAACCAGGAAACACGTTTTGTTATGACTCCTACCTCATAGTTACCTGATGCTGCCAAAAGTCAATTATATAAACTAAGTTTCCCTAGCCCCAGAGGAAAAAAATGGATTTACTAAAGATTTGGGTTGAGGAGAAAAAATCCAGCCTTTTGTAATACCGAATCTTGATGATTATGAAACAAAAATATGTAAGCAAAAGATTCAAAGTAGAAAGTATTATTTTTACTTTTATACTTAGTAAGTGGTATAGTTCTCCTATGTTTGTTGTCTCATCTGTTTCCCTCAGTTGATCACTTAGAAATAATGAGGCTATAAACGTGACTTTAACAACTAGGTTTATTGCAATGTAGCTCCTCAACAGTAATTGGACTTTTATTATTTTTTATTGCAAGTATTCTATTTCTAACAACATTGATACAAACTATAAAATAATCTTTTTCTGTTTTAGAAAATGCTGAGAATGTCTTTTCACAAGGAAATGATTTCTTCATTTTTAGAACAACCTTATCAATATACTGAGTCTCCATGTTTCAGATGTGGTAAAGCTAAGTTCCTCATAAAGGACAAAAGGAATTCTTTTGTACACTAAATAGCAACACCCAGACTATAGTAATGTCTGGCTGCTGTTAGGAAGTTTAGACTTCTTTTCCTGTTTTGAATGTTCATTCCTGTTTTGAATTGTTGATTAAAAGAACAAATTTATTGACCGACTTTTTCTTCTGGATTTCAAGTAACTAGAGTTGATTGGCTGTCTACTGTAAGCATAATAGTGAAAGGTACAAATGAGCTAGTGACACCTTTGAGAATAATAAGAATCAAATACATGAAAATATAAAATGCTGGAGTAGAGTTCAGAAAAGGGAGAGGTCCCCAAGACCTCAAATAAAGATTTTAGAACTTAAGTTGGACTTTGACAGTTGAATAGAATTTAAAGGACATTCCATGAGGCAAGCAAAAACACCCAATAAGAGTAAAGGTGACATGTGGGAATGTGCTCTCATTTAATTTTACCTAATTTAACCACATTTATCAAAAGTTTATTCTTTTCTGAGTATTTTGCTAATTGAAGGATACAAAGATAAATGAAGACTAATCTTTACCCTCATAGAATTTAACAATCCAGAAAACAGAGATTAACATGGACACAACTACTATAAGAAAATGGATTTCTATGAATAAAATTCATATTATAACTTTATTTAAATGCCTAAGCAGCAGACCTGGGGGCAGAAAGATCTAAGTTTGAATTTTAGCTGTGCCTCTTCCTAGCTATGTAACCCTGTGCCCATTTGAGTCTTAATTTCATCTATGTCTGTATTCCATCGATTTGGAAGATAAATTGGAAGTTCTCCACCAGCAAACTCATTCCCAGCAGGTCAGGGAGCATTTCACTACCATCAATATTACCAGGTTATCAGAGCCTAGGCTAGCTTTCCTACCACAGGCTTTGTATTTTGTGTTCCATAAATACCATGAGGTCACACTAACCCAATACCAGATTATTAGATTCCAGTTCTTGCTGTCTGTCTACAGGCCTCACTGTTCCTGCCTCACCAACTGAACTAGATTCCATTGGCCTGACCCTTCTCACAGCCACATCCACACTTACTATTCCTTTTGAAGTAGCTTACTGGGCTGCGCTAACTCCTGTCAGTTCAGTTTCCTTCAGCTTGTCATCCATGAGGGTGACCAGCTGTCTTGGCTTGCCTAGGACTGAGGGGATTACTGAGATGTGGGAATCTCAGTGCCAAACTGGGAAAATCCCAACTAGAGGAGAATGAATTGGTCATCCTACCACTGTCCCAGTCCAGACCTCTCCCCTGTACCTCTAGCCCTTGTTGCAGAAGGCTCAACATATCTTCTCTTAACCTAATCCAAGTTTAATGGTCTCAATATTTTCAGCTGTAATTAATGTATGTGAGAGCTGAGTTCCTGAAGTGTATTAATGAGTACTGAGGGAGAATGCCAAGTCAGTTTCAAATTAAAAGCAATACTAGATGCAAAGTAAAACACTCTTCCACTTAAAAAAAATTCAGGGACTGGGAAAGAAAGCCAAATAACTTGAGTGAAATGTTGTATGATGTCATAGGTAAAGCTGAAAAGTAGGGTCTGACTAAGATTTCTTTCTGTGTGTACATGTGTACATGCATGCATATACATACATGTCTGTGTATGTTTGCTTAGGAGGCTAAAATGCTATGAAAAATTTTTAGAGAAATCAGTAGAACTAAGGTAGTAACTTGATAATAATAGGTAATAGGTAAGGGATAGCTTAATAGGAGAATTACTTAATAGAATATTCCTAATTTTATTTATCATAAATTTGAAGTAGGCCCTTGATGCTTTTTATTACACCTCTGGAAGAATCTACTATAAGATAATATCTGCTATAAACCCAAATCAGATAATTGGTTACTTTTAACTAAATACATTAATATTTTACAGGGAATTTTGAGATGCATTAGATAATTATCAGAGATAAGGAAAGAAAAGTGATTACGTGATTTTATTTAAAACACGTGGACAGTTGACTTTTTAAATGCATCTTCAATGTCTTAGAAAGTTTGATATTTTTCTTGGCAACTTGATGATAATTAATCTTTTCTTGCATTTGATGACTTTGACTAAACACACTACAACTACTGATTCATTTCCATAAATGGTTTTATAATGGGAAAAGATCCCTCAGTAGTCAATGAAATTAGTTTCCTAACTTAGAAATAATTAGCTATGCTTGAAACTTTCTTATAAGAATTTTGCAGTAGAGGGACGCCTGGGTGGCTCAGTTGGTTAGGCGGCGGCCTTCGGCTCAGGTCATGATCCCAGCGTCCAGGGATCGAGTCCCACATCGGGCTCCTTGCTCGGCAGGGAGCCTGCTTCTCCCTCTGCCTCGGCCTACCACTCTGTCTGCCTGTGTTCACTCTCTCTCTCTCTCTAACAAATAAATAAATTAAAAAAAAATTAAAAAAAAAAAGAATTTTGCAGTAGAGAAAATGGTACTTTCAATTTGGGGTTCCCAACTAGATTAAAACTACTTTATGGGAGGGCTCACATCCCTACTTCCATCCCCATTTTCATATAGAGAGGTAGGAAATGATTATCAGTCTGTTGGTGTTCACGATACTACGTTTTCCAGTGTAGTGATTTTGAGGCAAGAAGATTTGGGGGCAAAAACTCAGCAGTACCGTTGTGCTAGGTATGTTTGGGCTTCTGAATCAGTTTCAGGGTGCGTATCAGATCAAAACAGTAAATTCTAAAATCCCCCAATTCAGGAGGTTTTTCTTACCACATTTGTAGTCCACAGTTATTAACACAGTACAATGTAGGGAGTAAACACTAAAGACACCAGTTTTGATAGGTTAATCAAATCCGTTCACCCAATAAATATTTATAAGGTATCGTCTATGTGTAAGGCATACTGCTAATCACTAAGGATATAGTCAAAATGTCTAGCTTTGTAGTGTTTACATTTTAAAAAAATATTTTATTTATTTATTTGACAGACAGAGATCACAAGTAGGCAGAGAGACAGGCAGAGAGAGAGAGAGGAAAGCAGGCTCTCCATCGAGCAGAGAGCCCGATGTAGGACTTGATCCCAGGACCCTGAGATCATGACCTGAACCGAAGGCAGAGGCTTTAACCCACTGAGCCACCCAGGCGCCCCTGTAGTGTTTACATTTTACTAAGGAAGACAGACCAAAAGAAAAAAAAGAGTAAATATGTAGTATGTTATGTGGTGGTAAATATTATGAAGAAATTAAAGCAGAGTAAGGGGATTCGGGAATGCTTGGGAGTGCAGAGAGGGTAAGCCTGTTGTTTGAGATGTGATGTCAAGGAAAGCCCCACTGAAAAAGTGACATTTGAGCAAAAACCTTCAGGAAGGAGAAAGTGAGATTTCAAGGTATGTGAGGAAGAGCTTTCCAGACAGTGGAGAAGCAAGTGCCAAGTTGCTGAGACAAAATAGCTAGGATATCAAGGAACAGCAAGGAGTTAGTCTGGTAGGAGCACGTGGAAAAGGGGGAGTGGTAGGAGATGAGGTTGGAGAGGGGGGCTGGGTGCTAGATCTTAAAGGGCCTTATAGGTTAAAGTAGGGATTTGGGGCATTTACTCCCAATGAGATGCCTTTGGAAACAAAGAGTTGAATTTTTTAATTCAAATACCCTCAAACCAAATTGCCACAAGACTTATCTCATCTAATTAAGAGAACAAACTGTATCTTGAATTATTTTTTGAACTTAGGTGGATCATCTTATAAGTTTATTAAGTCAATCTTGGGAAGGACTTGCCTAGTAATATGGCAAGATCTCTAGTGGCCCAACTTCTTAGAGCAGTTTGTCCATTTTTCAGATTTCCGTCTTTCACTTCTCTAAAACGCTTGGCTGAAGATTTTAGCAAATCAGGACCAATACTTTTATAAACCTATGGTATGTTGCTGTTGGTTGTCAAGTAGAAGAAAGCATGTTATTTATTTATTTGACAGAGAGAGAGAGAGATCACAAGTAGGCAGAGAGGCAGGCAGAGAGAGAGAGGAAGCAGGCTCCCCGCTGAGCAGAGAGCCAGACGTGGGGCTCGATTCCAGGACCCTGGGTTCACGACCCGAGCCGAAGGCAGAGGCCCCAACCCACTGAGCCACCCAGGCGCCCCAAGAAAGCATGTTTTGTTAGCTAGAATATTTTAGTTTACTTTAGTCATTTATTCAATAAAATATTTACCTTTTTTCTATGGTGTTCCAAAAATTGTGCTAGGTATTGGGAGTATAAAAATATGTAAAAGCTCTTTTCTCAAAGAGCTCATAGTTAAATAGGTGAAGTAGATTTGTAAATAAACAATTGCAATATGGTACGGCAAGTGTCTAGAATAAGTACTTAGTAAGTGCTCTTAGATACTTGTTAATGGCTGATGTTAACTCTGTCTGAAGTTAGGGAATGATGACCAATTCAGGTCCAACCATCAGCTCCATGAGGAAGGGGCATTGTCTTGTTTTCTCCAACATCTAGCATATAGTAGGTTTTCAGTAAAAAGTTACTGAATGAATGAATGAGGAGATGGTTGAGGAGAGTCTGAGTGAGAAATAAGATTTGTATGGGAGGCAGATGCACATTGCTGGCAAAAAGAACAATGTGTGCAAAAGGTATGGAGTTATGGAAAATCATGAACCCATGTCAGTAATAATTTTAGATTTCCATTTAAGGTATTCTGCCGAGTCTACACTTGAGACATAATTATTGATATGAATGTTTCTTTTCTGTGTATTTCTTATGAGTTTGTATGCACCTAGAAACTCCCTAAAACATTATTGGTATATATTTGTATATGAAACTTCCTTGTTGCCCAACTTCTTTTTTTTTTAAAGTGTATTCGTACAAGAACAACTCTGAGGTTGGAACAGATGGTAGTATCCTATCAATAAAAAGATTAATTCACCTGGGCAGAGTTGGTGGGAAAAAACGTACAGATTTTGATATACAATAAGATGTACTATTTTGTCCATCCGTTGTGCAGTTAAACCTTCATCAAGGTATAACAAGCCCTGGAAGTGATTTCAACTGAATGACAAAAGAAATAAAATAAAATTCATTCAAAACTGGTTCACACCAGCTCTCCTGCATGTACTATTAACTGCTAAGATCAAGTCACAAAACATTATTTTGAGGAGAAAGGGTTTAGTGAACCCTAGAAATTGGGTTTGATTTATGCCAGAAAATCTGCCTTTTCACTGCTTGAGATTCTATGGAAGAAAGCCACAGTCTTTTACCAAATGGTTTCTAAGGAAACCCCTTATAGCACAGCATCTGAAAACAATTTGGTTGTTAATGAGAAATGGTTCTCACGATGGTGGGAAAGTGTTGACTGAAAGAAAAGACTTGTAGATTTGGCAGTCAGTCTGTAGAAAGTGTTTACTGTTCTGCAGCTACGTTCCTGAAATTTCTACATAGATCAAACATTTGCAGGTCCTACTTCACAGTTATCCTTGCTTTGTAAATATATTTTTTAAAGAAGCAATAGAAAATGTTTGTGCTAGAAAAGTAGATGCTTGAACTTGTGAATATATTCAAACAAGTCTCCTCCCAGAATCTGCAGTACATTGAGTTTCCCAATCTGTTTTGGAATTCCAATATGCTAGAATTCATATATTATTAACATTGAATCATAACTATATAAAATTAATTGCAAAAAATTTCTATAAATCCTAAGATAGAGTAGGGTGTTTCTATATTCTTTAAATGTGTTTTTAAAATGTATTCCGAAAGGTCTCATAAGTTGTATTTATTTTATTTCTTTTAAGTTCTTCAAAAGAAAGTAACTAATTGGAATGTTCTAACTGTAATCCTTTTATAATAATTTCAAGATTAAGTATTAATATCTAATGAAGCTCTAGAACCTTGTAGTTAAAAAATAAATGCTAGAGATACACTAATTCCTCTAAATGGACCTTTTGGAATCAGATTCCAAAATAACCGCACCTATATTTTCTCCATAATCCCTAAGTAATGAAATTAAGAGGAAAAATTAATACCATAATTATAAATAGGTTTTCATCTGTAGCACGATTCAGAGCATGAATAAATGAATATATTACGGGGACCCGAAAAGTGGCCACCAGAAGCTCAGAGGAGGCTATTTTGAAATATTTTTTGCCCTGGGAGCATTAAAAGTTTGCAAGTCCATGCGAAATACAATACTCAGTTGTCACTTGAAAGCCTATGGGTTCATCACTTTGCCCACCGCTGCCACCAGTCCATCTGTCCCCCGTATGTTTTCTGTTTTAGACTTTTGTACGAGGCAGAGCTGCCAAGAATCTTCTTGCTGTCCTCAGTTCTTTTCCTCATTTGGCCCCCACCTCCTTTCTCTTTCTTGTCTGGTCTTTGAACTTCCTCCACGTTGGGCAGCTGCTTTCATTTGCAGCTCTGCTTTGGGCAAGGAAAAAAGTTCTGCCCGTGGAAACGAACAGGAAGAAAACAAGGAGGGTTCCAAGTGCTGCGCCGGTGTCTCGGCTCTCTGGCGGCCCACGGTGGGGTCTTTCCATTCCTTGAGGAGTAGACTGAGAAGGGATCTGCTGTTGCTGGAGACCAACAGGAAGTGATCAGAGATGATCCAAAAGATAATCTCATTTTCTCATCTCAGAACCAACAAAATGCAGAAGTTGTGTTGAGGGAAGCGGGAAGGTGTTCTATTTTATTTTATTTTATTTATTTATTTTTGTTTTTAAAAATTTTATTTATTTATTTGACAGAGAGAGATCACAAGTAGGCAGAGAGAGAGGAGGAAGCAGGCTCCCTGCTGTGCAGAGAGCCTGACGTGGGGCTCAATCCCAGGACCCTGGGATCATGACCTGAGCCGAAGGCAGAGGCTTTAACCCACTGAGCCACCCAGGTGCCCGAAGGTGTTCTATTTTAATGTTTCCTTACCCACTCTGTGCTTGGAGGGCACATATTCTCCATTCAGTTTGCTGGGATCAGAACTACTGTCAATTTTCCCTGGTTACCATAAACATTTATTTATAATTATTTTTGGTTATGACATTTTAAAGGAAGGAGTATGGCCTTCTTTTCTACTCTCCCTTTTGCCCTGCAGTACAAAAACTCAGAGGGCAGAAACTCCTCTTTCTAGGGGTCATTGATGACAGATAAGCATGTCTATGAGAGCATTTCATAAACATCAGTTCACAAAAAGATTGGAAAAAAAAAACCAAAAAACCATCTTTTCTAAAACAAAAGAACACCAAACAAATACTTTCTAGTTGTTGTTTTGCCAATGTGCTTGATTTTTGCGGTGTGATGAACACTTTTTTGAGTGGCTGGAAACAGAAGACATGTCCTTCTTGTCTCTGTTGATAAAACATCAGGAGGGTAAGATTGATGGTGGGATATGCCCAAAATAGACATGTAGTTTCTGCCTCAGCACATTCAACTTGTTTCTACTTCTTTTCTTCCTCCCTTTCCCACAGTATCCACCACAGGATGGCTCCCCACATAAGGCAGCAATCTTGTTAGGCTGCTGGAGAGCTCTGTGTTAGACTCAGAAAGGAGTGTTTGCCTTCACTTACATAAACACTCTGCAGCTCACACTGACAAAAATACAGCTGGGTGAAGAAATTGCCCAAGTGAAATACTTCCTCCCTTTGCCCTTGTCTGAGTGCCATTAATTGTTATTATCAGAGCTGAACGTGTAAAAAGCAGGAACCACCCAAGAGCCGTAAACAAGCACATGTGAAAACAGGAGTAACCGTATTTGCTGAGTCAAGATCCGAGTAAAGGAGTGGATCACATTTCCCCATCTTGGAAGAACTTCTGAAAATAGTTACCATCTCCAGATCAGTTCAATTCAGGATATTCCAAGTGCCTATTATATTATCCAGTAACTGCGAGTTCACTGTGAACTCAAAGACAAATGAGATACCCTCACCACGGAGGAGCTCACAGACTAGACTTGTGACAACCTCCTTTCACGGACTCTGGAGGGTTTCAGCTAGTTTCTCCAGATTTATGTCATACCGAGCAGTGGTACCCTTGTTCATGTGACAAACTTGTAAGGAATGCGCTGTTTTGTGGTAGTGTCAGGTCCTTGGGTTTACAGTGAAGACCCTATCCTCCAGATGATCTCGGTCTAGGGGAGGAAAGGGACATGTCAAAGAGAAATTATAAGGCAATTTTTATGTGAATGAGAAAAATAATAGTCTCTCTGGAACCCCCCATTTCTGAAATTGGTAGAGCTCACCATTTAAATGAAAACACATGTAAAATGCATAGTATGGTACCTGGCTGATTGAAAGCATTAAAAAAATGGTAACTATCTTCTTTATCATTACTGCCTTTACCTTTTCTTTCTTTTTTTTTTTTTAAGACAATTTATTTATTTGACAGAGAGAGAGAGATCACAAATAGGCAGAGAGGCAGGCAGAGAGGTGGGGGGAAGCAGGCTCCCTGCTGAGCAGAGAGCCCGATGCGGGGCTTAATCCCAGGACCCTGGGATCATGACCTGAGCCAAAGGCAGAGGCTTAACCCACTGAGCCACCCAGGCGCCCTGCTTTTACCTTTTCTATTTCAGTATTCTTATGCCAATGTTGAGCACCAAGCTAGCCCTTCCATATCCTAACGAGAGTCAGTATATTTTCCAGGAGAGACCAACAGCTGATGTGCAAGCATGCCCTTGTCATTCACGTTCATCCCCGGTTCCCAGAAATCACCTGTAGTGAGAAACACAAAACTGCCTGAAGAACTGCCCACTAGCTGAGAGAAAGTGGAAGCCTTTTCATTCTACTTCCACATTACCATCAATTTCAGCAGCTTTACTTTTTTCAGAAAATGAGTAGTGAATTGTAGAATGAGACCGTTTAATGAAACAAGGTAGGGTTTAATGGGGTCTGCTCTGGATGATCGATGCTATTGCGAATAGTCAGTAAAGTTTTACATCAGGGATTCTTAACCTTAGCACTATTGACATTGTGGGCCAGATAATTCTTTGTTGTGGGGGGCTGTCCTGGGCCCAGTAGGATATTTGAAGCATCCCTGTCCTCTGCCCTCCAGATAACATCATCCCCACAGTTGTGACAGTCAAAAATGGCTCTACACATGGCCAGTTGTCCTCTGGGGGTAACATCTACACTAATGGAGAACCACAGCTTTTGATCATCTGGCCTTTGATTTCGGCCTATGGGACAGTGCCATTTGAGTACAGTATGGCATTTCTTCCTGTAAGTGCTGGTCTTCAGTTGGCCGTGTTCCTCCATTTAATCGTTACCCAGTTTGTATGAGGTACTGGCAAAACCAGGATGAGTAAGTTGGACTTTGCCCTAAAATAACTCATAGTGTAATAATTTGTAAATCAAGTTGATTCTTCAGGTTTTGTAAGTGTGCCAGGTCATTCTTAGTAACACTTTGGAGCCATGCCTTGGACTTAGCTAGGTACCATAAATATCCCGATTCGGTATTATTATGTGGTATCAAAATACCTCCAAAGCAGTGGACAATCCCCCATACTTTTTGGTGAAATTTTCATTGACTATTCCTTGATGCTTGTGCATGGAATAAATTGAAACTTGTTGCTTTTACTACTCTCTCCCTCTTATCTCTTTTTTTGTTTATTGTGTCTTTTTCCTCCAAAATTTTTTTAATAAACTCAACACTTGTGTTAAGGATTTGGGGGATAATAACAGCAACTGTCCTGATACATAGAGTTCTTACTGTTTGAACAGCTGTCTTCACTCTGGACATTTGTACTTCCACATTCAATTTTAAAAGAATAATTGTGTGATGAAAAAGATCTTGTAATGGTGTAACTAAAGCTAACTAAGTGTTCAGCTCACTGTCAAGTAGAAAAAAACCATAACAAGTAACAAATGACCCCAAATTCCATACTAAGCAAATAAAGTGTAGAACAACATACAATGTAGCATTCCACATTGCATTTGAACTAATAAGATGTTGGGCAACATAGTTAAATATAGTTAAAATAGTTACATAGTAATATAAGAATTATTCTCCATTACTAATTAATATTTTTGATTAATTAATATGAACCCAACTCCAAATAGCCTGATCTCCAGAGGGATGGAGATGGCTCTATCCACTTATATCCCCAAGCTACTCCGAAATGACCTTGGTTCACACAGGGCATCGTTCAAACAGAATTCACCCTCAGCTTTGCAGGGTGGTGGCCTGGGATATGTCCCATGATAAGTCCTTGTTAGTGCCCCTTTCCGGAGATTCTGCTTTAGGTTCTGCCTGCACAATATAGGGTCCTGAGGGCAGAGCCTGAGCAGTTGTGCTTCTGGTTCATCTAAGAGGAGCTGAAGTGAGCCAGAGAACGCTCTTCTCTATGTCAGGTTCCTGTTATGTGTGCATGGGGTAAAGCAGCTGCATAATCTCATTCATTTTATTGTCTTTACAAAGGAAAATCACATTACTCAAGGTTTAAGTGTATGTACCTGTGAAATGAAACCATGTCTTTCCAGATCACATCTCCATATAGGTTTCTCTGATGGTGTAGTAAAGTATGCTCCTCTCTGGTGAAGTCCACAGGCACATCATTGAAGGTCACTGAATTCTAAACTATCACATACGTGCTGGCCTTAATAAAGTAACATTTCCATCAGTCGTCACTGGGGAATGAAGATAGAAGACCCAGTGGCAACAGAGGGATTCAAGTTCTCTCTTCATTTTCACCAAAGGACAATATTCCTTGAGTGAACCAGACTAATGCACTATCTTGGACAAATTCTCCTGCTTTTGTTTTGTTCTTAAGATTTCATTTGAGAGAGAGTATGTGTGAGCATTTGGAAGGGGACGGGTAGGGGAGAAGCAGACTCCCTGCTGAGCAGGAAGCCCAATGCAGGGCTCAATCCCAGGACTCTGGGAGATCATGACTTGAGCTGAAGGCAGATGCCCAACCTACTTAGCCACCCGATACCCCTTGGACAAATCCTCCTTGAGGACCATTCTGTGACTTCAGCTCTTCTTGAGCACAGCAACCCCCAAATTACGTCCCCTTTGTTTAACCCTTAAGTATGCCCTCAGTGCATAATGTCCTTGACCTGCCCTGGATATACGACTGTGGCATGCATCCATTCTGAAATATTCTCCTCTTGTGTGGTACACCAGCATGTACTCCCAGCTATAACACATAAAACATCTTAAGGGTCATGGGGTTGTGGAAACATTTTTGTCTCATGACTACCCAAGGCACACTTCTGTCTGTGAGTCCAGCTATAACACATAAAACATCTTAAGGGTCATGGGGTTGTGGAAACATTTTTGTCTCATGGCTACCCAAGGCACACTTCTGTCTGTGAGTCCCCTTAATAAACCATTTCTCATCCAAAGAGAATTATTCTCTATTTAGCATCTCCCTGGCATTTAACTAGTCCTTTGTGTAGGCCCAAGTGATATAACGCTTAATTCATAAAGCTATATTAAGAATTTGATTTTTATGGGTTGTTTTTTTTTTTTTAGTATGCTACTAGTAAAGAAACCTCAAAGATATATAGTGGTTTTTACTTTTAATATTTTCTTTTATCAGTGAAAGCTTTTCTCTGAGGATTTTTATTTTGTAAATCTAACATTACTATACATATGCCTGTGCTTATGAAATGCCAGTAGTCATGCTAAGTACTTTACACACAACAATGCATTTAATCTAAGAACCTCATCTAGAACCCGAATCTGAACCCAAAGCTGTCTGGCACCAGTGTTCTTGTTCCTTAACTATTCCACCACATGGTTTCATTCAGTATTGTATGGGCACTAAAAGAAATGTACATTTAATGCAAAAGAATGAAATTGGACCTTCTACAAAAATCAGCTTAATATGGATGAAAACTTACCTGTAACACCTGAAACCATAAAACATAGGGAAAACTAGAAGAAAACACAGGGAAAAAGTTTGTTGGTGTTGGTCTGGATGATGATTTTTTTTTTTATATATGACACAGAAAGCACAACAACAAAGTAAAAATAAACAATTGAGACTACATCAAAATAAAAAGCTTCTATAAAGCAAACAATCAAAAAATGAAAAAGGCAACCTATAAAAATGGGAAAAAATATTTGCAAATCATATATCTAATAAGGAGTGAATATTCAAAATACTGAAGGAACTCATATAACTCAGTATAGCAAAAAAACAAAAACAAAAACAAAAAACTGAAAAACTCAATTTAATAGTGGGCAAAAGACCTGAATAGACATTTTCCCAAAGAAGACATACAAATGACTAACAGGTATGTGAAAAGTTGCTCAATATCACTAATCATCAGGGTAAAGCAAATCAAAACCATGATGAGATAGCCCCTCACAGGTGTCAGGATAGCTATTATCAAAAGGACAAGAGATGAGTATTGGTAAGGATGTGGAAAAAAGGGAGCTCTGTGCGCTGTTCATGGAGGTAGTAAGTTGGTGCAGCCATTATGGAAAATAGCTCGGATCTTCCTCAAAAATTTAAAAATAGAACAACCATATGATCCACAATTCCACTTCTGGGTTTAAATCTAAAGGAAATGAAATCAGTTTCTCAAAGCGATATCTGCACTATCATGTTCACTGCAACATTATTCACAATAACCAAGGTATGGAAACAACCTAAGTGTCCATCAACCAATAAATGGATAAAGAAAATATAATATATAAAATACACATATGCACACACACATACATATATTACATATATACTATATATTTAAATATTATTCGGCCATATTGCAACAACATGGATAAGCCTTGAGGGCATTATGCTAAACAAGATAAACCAGGTGCAGAAAAACAAATGCCGTACTCACTTATACATGGAATCTAAAAAAAAGTCGAACTTGTAGAACCACAGAATAGAATGGTGGTTGCCAGGGGCTGGGGGAAATGGGGAGATGTTGGCCAAAGGTATAAACTTCCAGTTATAAGATGAGTAAGTTCTGGGGATCAGTTGTACATCATGGTGAATATAGTCAATGATACCATGTTATATACTTGATTTGCTAAGAAAGTAGATCTTAAAGCATTCTCACTGCACATACCACAAAGGTGACTATGTGAGGTGATAGATGTGTTGTCATGATTACCACAACTGTTTCACAATGTTATAAGAAATCATCACATTGTATACCTTAAAAAAATCATGTTGTACAACCCAAATACATACAATTTTTATTTATCAGTCATACCTCAGTAAAGCTGGGGAAAAGAAAGAAATGTGCATTTGTTGTCTCAGCTATCTGCTGATGAGATGACAATTTAGACATTTTGGTCTTTTTTTTTAAAGATTTTTATTTATTTATTTGAGAGAGAGAGAGATAGCAAGAAAGAGCATGAGCAGGGAGGAGGGGGAGAAGCAGGCTCCTTGCTGAGCAGGGAGCCCCATGCGGGGCTCCAATCTGGGATGCTGGGATCATGACCTGAGCTGAAAGCAGACACTTAACTGACTGAGCCACATTTTGGTGTTTGCATTTCAAAAATACTAGGAGACTTTTGATTTGTTTGAACTAGATTCCAATGACCTATCCTAATGTATTATAGTGAAAGGAGTAAAGGGAAATTTCTCTGATTTCCAAACTTATTTGAAAAATTTTCCTATTGCATCAGCCTACTCCCTGTCTTCTAAATAGATGTAAAGACAGAATGTCTTTATATAGCAGTATTTAAATGAGAATCATATCAGTGCTCTGAAGTAACCATGCATTAGGTGGTTCAAGATAATTGGCCTCCATGTTGTTACAATTTATATAAGCCATTTGGCTATGTTAGTGTTAATAGAAAATTAGAGAAGGGAGGTATTTTAAAAGAATATATTTTTAGGGGCACCCGGGTGGCTCAGTGGGTTAAGCCTCTGCCTTCGGCTCAGGTCATGATCTCAGGGTCCTGGGATCAAGCCTGGCGTCGGGCTCCCTGCTCAGCAGGGACCTTGCTTCCCCTTCTCTCTCTGCCTGCCTGTCTGCCTACTTGTGATCTCTCTGTCAAATAAATAAATAGAATCTTTAAAAAATATATATATATATATTTATAATGAAAACTGTCTTGATATATTTCCTTATTCAGTACTATAGAGTAATAATCTTTAGTTGTTTCCTGACAAAATAGTATTTAACTTTAATTACAGTTGTGGGCATGCATTACAATTTCTTCATTTTTGAAGGGGATTTATGTAGCATGTGTGTGTGTGAGAAAGAGAGAGCAGAAAAATGAATCATATTCCATGAAAAATCTATAAATATTTAAACCTTAAAAGTAGGAAGGAAGTCAGTAGTTCATTTATTGAAGAACTTAGGAGACGCTGGGGTACAAGGTACATAGTGCTTTTATGAGCATCCCTGTTTTACGGATGAGGAACCTGAAGCACAGAGAGGTTTGTTCAGTACTGCATCCCAGACTTTTTTTTTTTTTTTTTAAAGATTTGTTTGTTTTAATGAGAGAGGGTGAGCAAAGGGAGGAGAGAATCCTCAAGCAGACTCCCCATTGAGCACGGAGCACAACTCAGACCTGACTCAGGGCTCAATCCCAGGATCCTGTGATCATGACCTGAGCTGAAATCAAGAGTCACTGCTTGACCGACTGAGCCACCAGGTGCTCCCTGCATCTCAGACTCTTATGCTTTGTGTGAAAAGAGTGGTTCTCTATGAAGTTTCACATGTCTGGGAAAGTGTTACATTGCCAGACGCTCAGGATGTGGCCACTTCAGGCAGATGCTGGGAACATAAGATGCCTTATTAAATTAAGATGCCCTGGGGCGCCTGGGTGGCTCAGCGGGTTAAAGCCTCTGCCTTCGGCTCAGGTCATGATCCCAGGGTCCTGGGATCGAGCCCCGCATCGGGCTCTCTGCTTAGCAGGGAGCCTGCTTCCTCCTCTCTCTCTGCCTGCCTCTCTGCCTACTTGTGATTTCTGTCTGTCAAATAAATTAAAAAAAAAAAAAATAAAATCTTTAAAAAAAAAAAATAAATAAATTAAGATGCCCTTTCTCTCCCATACTTTTGTTCTGGGCATCCCAGTACCATTACTCCATTGCTAGACTTACTGCCTGGTATGCTCTAAATGTCTCAACATCTCTCAATGTCTGTTGTAGAATGAATGAGTTTAAAAGTTTTATTTTGGACATATATCTGACATTAGGCTCAAAGTGGAAAGTGCAATTTGCTTTAAAGAAACACCTTTTATAAATGACTTGTCTGTAACAGTCGTTTCATGAATATTCTAAAAGGCACCTGTGGCCTGGTCAAGGGATCACCACATTTTGAAAAGTAAATCATTTATTTTCACATCACAGGCCAGAGCAAATGTGTTATCATCATGCCTCGAATACAGATATGGCCCCTAAATTATGGGTAAATGTCAGTTGCGGAAACCTTAAGGCTTGGTCCCTTAGGAGCCCTGTCCCCTGAGAACAGGGAGTGCAGGGAGAACCATCTGCATTGGAGTCAGATTGCCCTGAGACTGAGTCTTAGATTTGAGGCATATTAGGTGCATGGCCACAGGCATACCATGCAATTCTTGAGGTGACTGACCTGAAGATGAGAATAATTATGGTCACCATGAGATTGTTTTGTCAGTTAAAGAAAATGTATGTATACTAACATAATACAGATTGTATTAGCACACTTTGTTGCAGCCAAAAAGGAAAAGGAAGGGAAGAAGGGAGAGAGAGGGAGGGAGGGAAAAATAAAAGGAGGAATGGAGGGAGAAAAAAAGAAAATTGGTTAGAATTTTAAAACGTAGAATTTCAAAAATTTGGTTTCGTTACTAAAATATTATGCGTTCAACTCTAGTCTCGGGCTTGTTCTCCCTGCATTTCTCTGGTTTGCTTTTCTTGATATTTGTTTTATTATGAAAGAAGTTCTTTCTCAATGCCGACTCCTACCAACTCTATAATTTACATCTTGTAGGTTTCCAGTCTAACAGAACAAAAAAGATCAGTTCTACTCAGGATCACCCAAAAAAGTCCTGGCCTCACTTTGATTAAATCAACTCTCGCATGTTTCCATCCCTGAAAAAATCGTAGGTCCAGGGAAATTCAGTATTCTGATTGTCCAGACCTAGATCACACACGAACTCTTGAGTCAGGGACAACTTCAGCAGCATTCAAAGCACAAGGACCAAAAGCACAGGAAGCGTGGTTCCCCAGAGGAAAATATAGGGAGTGTTATCAGGAGAAAGGAGAACGGACCTTGGATGGCAAAATCAGAAAAACATCCACTACAATGGCATTTAACTAAATGGCAGTTGTTATTGTTGTTGTATGTAGTTTTAGGCCACTTACAGAATCCTATAAGCCCACTATTTTTTTATTTTTATTTTTTAAAAAGATTTTTATTTATTTATTTGACAGAGAGAGATCACAAGTAGGCAGAGAGGCAGGCAGATTTGTTTTGAACTAGGCAGAGAGGGAGAGAGAGAGAGAGGAGGAAGCAGGCTCCCTGCTGAGCAGAGAGCCCGATGGGGGGCTCCATCCCAGAACCCTGAGATCATGACCTGAGGTGAAGGCAGAGGCTTAACCCACTGAGCCACCCAGGCACCCAAGCCCACTATATTTTTAAAATCACTCTATTTAACAACTTTACTCAGAAGATATATTCAGATTTCCAGTCTGGAATATTGCAATCCATCCCCTTCCGTTGCTTCAAGGTAGGCATAATGAGCAATTCCATGATATATCTATGTGGAATTCTCATTTAGTTTTTATGAACCTCAGTTCCCTTGTCACTTTCTAGAGAGTAAGCCAACCAGTTTTCCTTACTTTTGACCCACGTATCTGCTCCCTGCAGAATATAATAGATATAAAAGACTGTTACTTTTCTCCCTTCCTATTGTACCAGAATTAAGGACCAGTTACTTTTTTTTCTTTTTTAAGGCTTTTTAAGTTATTTTCAGTTCCCATTCCATTCCATTTCTGGCTTCTCTTTTTTCATTTTGACTCTAAAGGGAAAGATGGGGTACACACAAATAATAATTGTGGGCCTCTGGAATGTCCTAGGAACCGAAGTAAAGTGTATGGATATCTTGGGTGTTGTAACTATAGGGTAAGTTATCCTTGACCTTTGCAAATAAAGGAGGGATTGAGAAAGATGAGAGGGAATCTATCTCTCCAACAGATGGATCACGGTATTAAGGAATCCTGAACGCATAGGTAATGATGCTTAAGAGCAGGGAGTCTGTAAATTATACTCAGAGGCCAAATCAGCACCTCTGTACAAGTTTTATTAGAACACAGCCCCGACCCATTTATTCAGGTATTATCTCTGTGCTTCAATGGCAGACTGAGTGCTTGTGACAGAGAACGTCTGACCCTCAAAACAGGATATTTACTGTCCAGCCCTTGATAGAAAAAGTTTGCCCTCCCCTGCTCTGAAGTATGGAGGGTATCAGTTTGGGTTCTAAAAGAATTGCTCATTGGACTAGGGTTTAGAATACACGACCCAGACTCCGGAATCATAAACCAGAGAAACGATGGTTAAGAATTAGGAAAATCAGTTCTCAGGTGAAAAGGGCTCCATCCAGGGCAGAATCGCAGTCCTGCAGGGCCGGTGTAGAAGGGAAGGGCAGGAGGCAGAGTTTATGCCCATATCCAGGACTCATCCTTGACGCAATGGATAAACTCAGTCTGGTTGGGGGATAACTTTGTGGTTAGAATTTGTGCTGAGATAGCACATTTAAGATCTGAGAAACATGATTTATTTACCTTCCCTTCAAAGGTGTGGGGATCATAAATTCAGATTTTCTCCTTGGTGAGGTAGCTCGGGCCTGGAGAGCAGCCTTGGTGTGGGAAACAGGGCCATGGATTGCAAAAATTCCTTCCAACCCAGGGCTAGAGTTAGAGAGGAGAGAGAAGCACTTTGTTGGGAAGAAAGAAGTTCTGACACTATAGACCTTTACTTAGACCTGGGCCTAAGTGAGGTTGAGAGGAGGAAAGCAGTAAAACCTCCCAAGTGCCTAGAAGACTGGGGAATCCTTTTCCTTTTGTCTATTGCTTTACATGTCAAAGAACCACAGCTCCTGAAAAGGAATACTTCTCTGCTTCCTATCCGTGGCTTGCAAGAGGATGTTTGAGTCTCTCAACAGCCCCATCTGTTTGGCTAATCCCATAGCCCAAGTTAGCAGTTCTTTTCTCTGTATTCTTATTTTAATCTAGCAGAATAGTCAGGATGCCTTGCCTCGTATTGCAATTATATGTCTGCATATATTCTCCCCAGACAAGGCATTACTTGAGAGCAAAGACTTAGCTTTACATATACATATCCCCTGAATTCTTATTTAGGGAATGCCTATTGACTTACATAGAATTTAGTTAAATGAGGTTTTTTACACCCTGCGGGGGCTACGGTAGATATTGATACAAATGTGTTTTAACCTTCTGTTAAATCTTCTGTTTTAATCTTCTGTTATAACCCATTTTTCCCTGTGATGCGTATGTCAAATTGCCTACTATACCTGCAGTCTCCTCTGACTTAATTTGGCTTGTTCAAGTCCTTAACTGACCAAGGCTAATTAGATTCCCCTGAGAGAACTCAGCCATGGAAGATCTTTCAGTTCTAAAAAAAAACCCAGAAAAGTGCGTAAGAAACAGAGACCCTCTTTAAAACCGAGAACTACTAGAGTAGCTCACAGATTTGAAGCTATCTCTGAACAAGCCAGCTTCAGGGAGGTGAGAAACCAGGACAATTCTGAGGACTCCAGATCGGGAACTCATAAACCCTTTGCCCCAGGCACCTCCACTCAAGATTCAAATTCCTAAGAATATGTTTAAACCAACTTGATTGAAGAGTCCAATCATGTAGTTAGGAAACAGTTTCTTTGTTTTGTTTTGTTTCAAATTGGAAATTAAGAGCAATAGGAAGAGAGGTAACAGAGAGACAAACAGAACAAAACCAAGTGTTACTACAGGAATCTTCCCAAGGGCAGACTAAGATACCAAGATTCTCTCTCAAGGATGTGAATTTTGAGACAAAACACCCCAGACAAATGGACGAGTGATTTTGGGCTTAAAAGTCATATAGACCAAGACTGGAGCCTTGCTGAGGAAGCAGGAAAAACCAAGGGCCCTGACAGAGAAAAGCAAAGATGAGGACAAGCCTGGCCTGTGGTCCCTGAGGAATGAACAAGGCTTCTTTTCCTGCTGGATTCTCCTCCTTTTCTTTGGTCTACCCATACGTGATTATCTCCTTGCAGCCCCTGTGTTCTAAGATAGCCCCCCAGTTCATAAACAGGAAGATTAGTAATTACCTTGTATTTTGGAATGTTCAGCTACAGAATAATTGAAATTAGAATTTCACATCCAAGAAAATAGAAAATCAAAGATAATCTCAGGCAATGAGACATAAATCCCATTTGCCCATTCTGCCCTTTGGTGATAATGAGGATGGTAGTGATTTAAGACCTGTTTAGTACTTCCTAAATTCCCAGCACTGCCTGAAGCATTCACCCATATGGTCTTCTGTAATCCTCACCATGGCTCTGAGAGGTAGGTAGAATTATTAGTTCCATTTACACAGGGGAAAACTAAAATATAGACAGTTGAAGTCATGGAACCAGGATTAAAATTCCCTCATTTAATGTGAAAGCCTAGCTTCTTTTTTTTTTAATTTAATTTTTCCAGTGTTCCAAGATTCATTGTTTATGCACCACACCCAGTGCTCCATGCAATACGTGCCCTCCTTAATACCCACCACCAGGCCCTCCCAACCCCCCACTCCCTTCCTCTCCAGAACCCTCAGTTGGTTTCTCAGAGTCCGCAGTCTCTCATGGTTCATCTTCCCCTCTGATTTCCCCCAACTCACCTCTCCTCTTCTTCACCCATGTCCTCTGTGTTATTCCTTATGCTCCACAAGTAAGTGAAACCACGTGATAATTGACTTTCTCTGGCCGACTTATTTTGCTCAGCATAATCTTCTCCAATCCCCTCCATGTTGGTAGGAATATTGGATATTCATCCTTTCTGATGGAGGCATAATACCCCATTGTATATATGGACCATATCTTCTTTATCCATTCAACCGTTGAAGGACATCTTGATTCTTTCCACAGTTTGGCGACTATGGCCATTGCTGCTATGAACACTAGGATACAGATGGTCCTTCTTTTCACTATATCTATATCTTTGGGGTAAATACCCAGTAGTGCAATTGCAGGGTCATAGGGTAGCTCTATTTTTAATTTCTTAAGGAATCTCCACACTGTTTTCCAAAGTGAAAGCCTAAATTCTTAAAAGTGCTTATCTCTTCAGAAACTTCAGGATTTATAGAAATTACAGAAAACCTGAGTCTTGGGGTGCTTCAAAACCTTATAAATACCTCTGGATCAAAAATTCTCTTTTTTTTTTTTTCCAGATCCTGCCTAAACTTAGAGTTCCTGTTTAGCCGCTAGTATTTCCATGAACAGGTGTTTCTAGCTGGACCAAGAAATGAAGCTTCACATGAAGAGTTTCTATAACAGCAATAATAACAGTGACGATTTGCTGAGCAGTTATAAGGCACCAGGAATATGGCTTATGAGCCCTTTATACTTATTATCCCACTTTATGCTCCCCACAACCTAGTAAGATCCATAGTACCATTATTTCCACTGTAATCATGTAATATTGTTATATAATAAAATGTTTAGAGTACCTGCAGAGCCATTATACAATATTTCTCTAATAAAAATGCAGCTTGGGGGGCACCTGGGTGGCTCAGTGGGTTAATCCTCTGCCTTCGGGTCAAGTGCCTGCTTCCTCCTCTTTCTCTCTCTGCCTGCCTCTCTGCCTACTTGTGATCTCTCTCTGTCAAATAAATAAATAAAATCTTAATATATATATATATATATATATATATAAAGGCATTATCCTATTTAAAAAAAATGCAGCTTGGAATAGGTGGTAACTTAAATATTTGCTTAATGAAACCATGAAAGGATTAATTAGTAACTATCTCTCTGCTGCTTTTTTTTTTTCCCCTCTGCTGCTTTTAACCCTTGAAGAGTGTGTGTCTTCTTTTGCAGAGGAGCTGTCTTGTCCTTATCAAGGTTTACGTCAGAGATAATGTCACTCGACTTAGATGTTTCTCTCTCTCAGAATGATCCAGTCTCAGGATTGTTCTTTAATCATGAATATCTGCATTAAGAAGAGTTTCTCACAAGTGCTTCCCAAGGATGCGATGTGAAGGAGCGTTTTGGTGCCCCCGATGCTCAGGGTGGTGTGGAGGAGACGGGTTCCTTGGCCAACCATTGGATGCAGCCCTCCGTCTTGCCCCAGTCTGCATTGGCAGAAATGCAGGCTGAAGTGCGAGCTGATGCCAAGAACCTGTGTTCTTTCTACCTCGTTACTCCCCTTTCATGGGGCTTCTATGTGTCCTTTGTAGGCCAAACCACAGATTACTTTGAGAAGGAGAGATCTGTCCTTGGGTCAACCAAAGAATAAATGAATTCCCTTGCTAAGATAGGGAAAAGTACTAGTGAACCCTTAAATATTGAACTCATGGGTCAAATAACTGGAAATTGCTTTCCTCTCATATTAAAATCTTTGGACCGTGGTGTTGTTCTAAAACCAGAGCATTGGACTACAGTTTACTTCTCTGTTACTTTGCCAGCTGTGAACTTGGCAGAAGGTGGTTCTGTGGTTTAAACAGGAAAAAAAAAAAAGTAAATTGACAAAATGGATACATTTTTAAAAAATGAGACTTTCAATTTGATACTATATTGTTGCTGACAGTTATTTGACTCTTTACAGTCCAGTCATAATGAGACAGGATACTGCAAAAGCCAAAGACCACACAAAGGGTGGATGGTAAGTATCAAGAGGGTGTGGAGGAAGTGGGTTACAACCTCTTACTCTCCCAACTGTAGAGTCTCATCTTGCCTTCAAAAAAAAAAAAAAAAAAATCAGTTCAAAAAAAATACATGCGTGCAGCTCTGATGTATTCAGGAACAATAGCAACCACACACACACACACACACAAAAGGTTTTTGGAAAGATGCATGACTTTTTCACCACTAGGACTCACTCTCCCTGCCAGACTCTCTTTCTTTTTTTCTTTTCTCTCAAATGTTATTTCATGTCATTGTGTCAAGCTTAATCTATTGGAAATTCCTATGTCCTCTGTAATTTAGGTTTTAAACAACTTATGATTTACCCTGTTATTAAAACAGAAAATTTAGCTATCTTCCCTGAATGGAAGACTGTCTGGCAACCTTAATATTCTTCCGTAGAAATCATGATAGAAGAGAAACCTGAGTAAATCCACTGTGCCAAACTCCTTTAAAATGTGGGGACCTTGTCAATGCGTTAAAAAGTAAATTTGGTTTTCTTCTAAATATCTTTGCTGGGGCCCATCATGCATAAAAAGGGGCCACAGCCCATTTGCGAGGCCTCTGAATGAACTCCATTCATTCTGTTCTTGGAAATGTCTCTTCAGCCACAGAGAAACAATAGTTATAACTAATTTCTTTGGCGCCAATATCAGCAGAGGAAAAACCAAAAGACCATTATGAAAACTCTAGCAATTTCTCTTGGCGATTATGTAATTCTGTATTCATTGATCGTATTTGTATATTTAAATAAGCATTTCTTAAAAAGATTATAAAGTGGTTTGGGAATGCTGTAATATCATATTTCACACATTGAACAATATTTTAGAAATATAGGGCTCCAAAATCATTTGCTTATTATGGTTACTAAAGTTTATAAAAGCACACTAACATGCAACTTGAGGCTTTAAGAGGAAAGCCTTTGTGTTTAATTACTATATGTTAACATCTGATGTAATTTAAAACTACAGTTTTGTTAGGTACATCCATTAATCAGTTTCCACATTTACCTATCAAACATGTCGTTCTACATCAGTGGAACATGTATATTTGGAGGTAGTGGCGATGGTCTCATGTGTGTCAATACCATTTCCAGTGGTGTCTTGGGTAATTTTTTAAGTAGGCTCTACACAGGGAGCCCAACGTGGGGCTCGAACTCACGACCCTGGGATCAAGACCAGAGCTGAGATCAAGAGTCAGATGCTCAGCTCACCGAGCCCCCCAGGTTCTCCTACAGTGAGTTTTCTTTCTTTCTTTTAAAAAAATTTTTTTAAAAATTTTTTTGTAAACATATAATGTATTATTAGCCCCAGGGGTACAGGTCTGTGAATCGCCAGGTTTACACACTTCACAGCACTACAGGGAATTTTCTTAAGTGCAGATAGATCTGAGCATGTCACTTCTTGCTCACAACCCTTCCCTGTTTCCCACTGCCTTCTTCAGTGGGCCTGTCCCCCTTTCCTACATGATACAGTTTCTGCCTGTTGCTGCCAAATACTCTCTACCTCCCAACCCTGTGCCCCCACCCCTTCATCTGACCAACTTTTACTTACTTTTGAAGTCTTAACCTTAAGGTTACCTTTTCAGGAAGGCTTTTAGTTGTATTAACTCATGGTTTAAAATCTAGGGTATTTGGGGCTAATTGTATGGGGATTCATTGTTGAAGGATGATTAGGCATAGATTGTGAAGGATTTTTTAAACTGTGTTTTCAAGGTTTTGAATAGGAAGGTGTGATGTCAGTTCATTGTTTTAAAAGTTTGGAGGATGGATGGATTGAGCCTTTAAAGAATGTTTAACATACCCAACTGATTCATCATCAGTGAACTAGGAAACACCACACTAATTCTTCTGATGATTCCTTCTTCATTCTGCCCCAAGCACCGTGAAAAATCACTTGGCTCTCTGATTGCATTCTCGGAGACCCAGCAAGTTCATAACTGAAAAATACCAGCTGCCAGTATTTGGCTTTATGTTGTCATTTACTTGTTTAGTGATGCTAAGTATGATATTAGCTGAATAGTATATATACATAGTATGTATTTAATTTAATGAAATAAGTGTAAGAGTAGGCTCTATGGAGATCTGGTTTAAAATTCTTGCTCTGCCAGTTACCAACTGTATGAATGTGGGCAAACTATTTTGACAACTTAGCAAAATAAACTCCAGCTGAGGAGTGCAGAGATTGGGACAAGGAACATAGACCCTAAAGCAGCTTGCCAAGCCTGACATTTCTTTGATTTTGAGAGTGTCTAAAAATCCATGTGGATCTTGTATTCCCATCCGTAATGTATTTCTTTCTTTCTTTTTTTTTTAAAGATTTATTTATTTATTTATTTATTTGACAGACAGAGATCACAAGTAGGCAGAGAGGCAGGCAGAGAGAGAGAGGGAAGCAGGCTCCCCGCCGAGCAGAGAGCCCGATGCGGGGCTCGATCCCAGGACCCTGAGATCATGACCTGAGCCGAAGGCAGAGGCTTTAACCCACTGAGCCACCCAGGCGCCCCCCATAATGTATTTCTAAGATAAAAAAGTTTTTTAAGTTGGGGAATGGGATTAACTTGGTTGGTGGTTTATTGTCTTAAATTTTCTGTACAATTATTTCTCCAAAAAGACACACTGTGTTTATCCTGTTATTTGAAGCAATACCCCCTCCCCCAGTACTAAACCTTATGAAGTGACTAAGGGAATTACCAGAAATGTAAATATAAAATCTCATTGGAGCAGAAATTCTACATTAACCTTTAGCCATTGATCACAGTGTACACCCTAAGAATACTTCATTCTAGATGATTTTTTAAGAAATCTAGCTCAATAATTTTACAAAATTAACTCCTCCCTTTCCTCCCCTCACTATCCCTAAAGCCAAATTATCCCAACTTTCCTGGATTCACCGTGTTTCCAGTTATTCTCACGGAACCCTCAGAAAGCACACCAGCTTCTCTCGTTTCCTTGTCTCCTCCAAATCTTTTAGTTAAATATTTTAATCTTTCTCCACACAATCCACCTTCAACATGTAATTCTTTCTATCACCATGGTTTTCTTTTCCATCTATTTCTTCCAGTCAGCAGCTCAGTTATTTATTATTTCTTGCCTGGACTATCACTGAGATCATGAACAAGTTTCCTACTCACTTTCCCTTTCACTTAGCCATACTCCTTCACTGTCTGTTTATCAACTATGAAATTAAGTATTGATTTTCAAGTCAGTTCTTCCCCTACCATATTATGTTGACCTTCCTTTCCAGCCTAATATTTCCTACTCTCTTATGTGACTCACACTGTACAAAACGAACTGCCCACTCTTCTCTGAGCACCCACTCTCTTGTTCCAAGCCTCAGCACCAACTCTTTCCACTGCCCCTCTCTATGTGTCAAAGTCTATCTCACAAGCCTCCTTCCCCATAAATCTTTCCTTGATCATCTCAGCTGGGTTTCTAGAGTCTCTTTCTCCTTTCACTTATTTGTATGGAACAAATATTTATGCCAAACATGTATCAAATGATAAACTAGCACTGGGGATTTAACAATGGCTAAGACAGAATTGCCCCCCCTGCCAATGCAGAGGTTATAATCTAACAAAAAAGAAGACTTCATAGCTAATTTCACTTGTCATGGGTTTAAACAAGGATTTGTACAACATGTTTCAAAGGGTACAACTGGGACGCCTGGGTGGCTCAGTTGGTTAAGCAGCTGCCTTTGGCTCAGGTCATGATCCCAGCGTCCTGAGATCGAGTCCCACATCGGGCTCCTTGCTCAGCGGGAAGCCTGCTTCTCCCTCTGCCTCCGTCTGCCAGTGCTCGCTCCCGCTCTCTCTCTCTCTCTCTCTCTGACAAATAAATAAATAAAATCTTAAAAAAAAAATAAAAGGGTACAACTTAGGCTGGGAATGAAACGTGGCTTTTCTGACGCAGAGCATAGACAGAGATCTAGAGAATGAGGCGGTCTTAGCTAGGTGAAGTGTAGCAGGGGTTAAAGGAATTTGGGGACAAGAAAGAGTGCTTTAGGCATAGGGAACAATATATGCAATGGTCCTGAGGTGGAAATGAACATAGCCCATATGAAGAACTGAGAGAAAGCCAGTATGGGCAGCCAGATGGGATGTAACATGAACAATGGGACAGGGGAAGTTGAGATATTAAAAAAACATGGACTGATAATCCGTAGGATCTAAAATGGATTGGAACTGAATAAAGTAAGAAATGAAGATAGACAAAAACGGTGGGGGCTGGGGGGGGGGGTTGAGGAAACAGTGCCTGGATACTCTAATTAGTTTGAAGAAAAAGGATAATAATAGGAGTTCAAGGGGAGAACTTTTGTTTGATGAGTCCCATATCTCATTTCCCATTAAACCTTGTAATACATTCTCACTTCCTATATTTTACAGTTATTTATATAATTGTCTTATTGTTATATACTAAATTATAAGTTGCCTGGATACTAGTTAATAATTATATTATTATTAATGATATGGGCCAATACTTACAAGGTAAGTATACTTACAAGTAAAGAAGTCTTTGCTGCTGTATTTATTTCTTCTTTGACCATAAATGGTTTTTTTCCCCTCCATCTTTTTCCTGAATTCGTCTTGTAGGTCATTTGGCAAATACCGATTGCCACAGTTTAGCAAGCACGAAGAAAGGTGTCTAAGAATTATTACATGGTTCAAAATAATTTTTTTAATTAACAAATGAGGCCATTTTCTGGAGTCCCCTTTCAAAACATAGGAAGTGTTCATGTATCTAGGCTCATCCATAGGATTGGAAAGAGAATGAGAACTAAAGACAGCGCAGAAAATTAGGATTCAGTAGGTCAGATTTCCAGCTTAATACTCTTGCTGGTTACTGAACTTTTCTTTTTTCTTTTCTGGTGGGATTGCTTCATACTTGGGAGAATGAACGCACATGCACTAAACCATTTTCAGAAATGAGTCACTAAGACCATTACAACCTAAATAAATGAGCTACTTTTTGCTTAAAGTGTTCCATTTTAGTGCACCTTTATATTTCTCCTACGTTGGCCTCATTGAGCCAGAAGTATATTTTCTTTATATGTTTATCCTACATAGATACAGGCAGGATGTCTCTGTTTCTTCAGTTAGATGTTAGATAAACTCACCATTCATTTTCAACCTCATATTTTTTTAAGAAGTTTTAATTACACAAAGAAGTCATACACACTTGATATTAGGGACCCAAATTTTGTGGAAAATAATATTAAAAACACACCCCTTCTAAAATGTTGGTGATTATTCTCTTCCTATTTTTGTTCTCCTATGTTCTTCCTAAGGGTGGTTGGTCCAATGAAGCCACAGTATATGCACTGAAAGAATGCGGTGCTCATCACACTGGCACAGCCAAAAGATATGGGAGAAGCCATCAAGGACAGTGCCATGAAACATAAGGATCCCTGGGTGACCACAATATTGTAGCTCAGTGACCATGGCTTTGCAGGTACTCTACAGTTCTGTCTGAGGTCTTGTAGATGACCTGGAGTAGGTCGGACATAAGTATGCTTTGGAGATATCTTCAATCACTATCATTTTTTTTTTTTTTTAGGAATTCAATCATTGTTTTTTATATCTTGAGGAATTAAAGAATTTGTATGTGGTATGAATCTGACCATGGCAGATGGTAAAAGAAATAGTTATATGTTTTTAAAGAAATAGAATATAGGTGAGATTCAATGGGGTAGAGTCCAGAGCTGATGACCAAGAAAGAATTCTTGAGACGTCTTTGGTGCAAAATGGTGGTTTATTAAAGCAAAGTGGGACAGGACCTGTGGGCAGGAAGAGCTGCTGCTCCGGGGTTGTGAAGAGTGGTCCGTTATAAACTTGCAAGTTGGGAGGGGGTCAGGGATAGCGTAAGTCTCTAAGGAATTTTGGAAGCAAGGTTTCCAGGATCTTGGGGGCTAGCTGTTGTTGGGAAAGGTCATTTATTACTGTTTGATAAAACCTTAGTCATGAGACCCTTCAGATGTATATTGGTGGATCATATTCTTGGGGATGACTGCCAGCACATATCTTGGAGGGTTTAGAGATAAAGGACGTTTCCAAAAGAATTTTTATATGTCAAAGTAGACTTACAGGATCCCAGTTGAGGGTGGGAGAGGAGGTCAGGCTAGGATTGCCTTTTGCCCTTCGCAAAGTGTTAAGGTGGAGGCAGTGGAGTCCCTAGGGGAATGTCACTCTGCCTGTTTCAAGGACTTGTCAATGGGCTCTAGATAGTAAGGAAATTGAATAACTTCTTCTGACTCTGTTTCCTATATCAGGTATGCTTTGGAGATATCTTCAGTCACCATCATTTTTTTTTTTTTTTAGGAATTTAATCATTGTTCTTTATATCTTGAGAAATTAAATAATTTTGTATGTGGTGTGAATTTGAGCATGGCAGATGGTAAAAGAAATAGTTGTATGTTTTTTAAATTATTTTTATTTACATATAATGTATTATTTGCCCAGGGGTACAGGTCTGTGAATCATCAGGCTTACACATTTCACAGCACTCACCAGCACACATACTCTCCCCAATGTCCACCACCCAACCACCCTCTCCCTAACCCCCCACCCCAAACAACCCTCAGTTTGTTTTGGGAGATTAAGAGTCTCTTATGGATTGTCTCCCTCCTGATCCCATCTTGTTTCATTTTTTCCTTCCCTACCCCCAACAACCTCCTGCCCTGCCTCTCAAATTCCTCAAATTCCTGAGAGATCATATGATAATTGTCTTTCTCTGATTGACTAGTTGTATGTTTTTAAAGAAATAGAATTTTATTATGTTTTGAAATCCCTCTAGACGCTTTCTTACAAAACCCCCGATGACCTAGTTACAAAGTCAATGGTCTCAGATTTCATGTCTGAGCTCTTGCTAATCTTTTAATGAATTTGTTTTCTCTTTTATAATCTTGTGATTCACGTCTGTCCTTACGTGTCCATTTGTCTTTATGTCTCTGTAAGTCATGTTTACTTCAGCTACTTCACATAAGCTGAAATTAGAACTCCCTGCATTCTGTAGAATGAAAAGCAATCACTGTTTCATCTTCCCACCCCTGATTGAGAGAAATCCTAATTCACAGAGCAATGGCTAAGCTCTGCCTTGCAGTTGGTTCTAGCCATTGGAGCTGTCCAACTCCCCTGTGACCTGCCCCTTCTAGAGGGAACCTACATGCAAGAGTTAGGGTCTAGTCTTAGCTGTACGGGTTAAGAAACTTGGCTGATTCACTAACTAAGTTGTACTTATTAGCCCAAATGCTATGATCTATGCATTTATAATAATGTGAATTTATCTTGTTATTTTGAATAAATAATATAGCAAAAAGACTTCATCATATTAACATATCAGAGATAGCATACAGAATTATAGCAGAGAATTCTAAGGCCTCAATGAGTACAGTAGATAGAAAAAACAGTGGATTAGAAATAAGGAGGCCTAACGTTCTTATCTCAGAATGCTGATGATATTATCTACGTGCACCTGAGGATAATTGTTTAATGTACCCTCAGTCAGAACTTAGCCACTTTGTCACATGTAGCTGGAAAGGAGGCTGGAATATGTGGTCTGTACCCATAACCTGCAGGATTGTATCACTAAAGGAACTGGACTCTTGAAGGACAACCAGCAGATGTTGCCATTGTCCCCTTTTATCTGGAAAGCAAATGCCCTCTCAGCACTGTCCTTCCCCTCTCACTTCCACCTGCATTTCTGCTTAGCCTGGATTGGGTCACATGGCCACCTTTTGATGCAAGGAAGCTAGAGAAGCAGGAAACAGGATTGAAAAAAACATGATTGACTTTGACCAAAGGATCCCAGACTTTCTTGGTACACAGCTCCCTTGGGGTCTCAGTAATTTTCTCATGGTGCCAAAAGAAATACATGAAGTTTCCATTTACAACTTAATGGTCATTTTAACAGATTAGGCGCATCAATTGAAAGAAAGTAATACTTCTTCTATGTTTAAAAAACCACATGTTACAATGGGATAGTTACACCTGTCAGGCATTCTGCAACTTCACTAACATTGGAATCACATTGGACGGTGCTATTTGTTGTTCTCCATGCTTTTTATGGCCGTACGTGTTTGTTAGTTTTTTAATCACAGCAACCACTGAAAATCCAGCTTTGCAATGAAACGGCATAGTCTAAAGGAATGTAGTGATTGAACACCCTAAGCTGGTAGTTTGTACGCTGTCCAACAGATGTTGAGTCGCACTGCTTCTCTTGACAATTAAACTATGTCATGGCCCCCTAGTGAGTTTACTTTGTTACTCTTGGAGACGGGGCACGCGTTTTGGGAATCATGGGCTTAGATGAATCGTGATCCATTGTCTGGAACTGGACATATTGCTCCGCAGACAAGAATCGGGTTTCTTTTAAATCGGAAGAAGGGAGAATGGAAATTGTGTGGGAAACTAACCACTTCTGTCTCAGTCTTCCCCATTCAGACTATGTACTCTTTCAGAGCAGAGGTTGTGGCTGTTTTTACAACTATCTTATGTAGAACAGGTTTTGGTACTTAGAGGGAGCTCCTTCCATATTTATTAAATGGAGAAATGAAGATACGTGGTTAAGAGTGTACAGTTAATTCCATTAATGACAGAATACCAAATCATAAGGAATTTGTTACCTCTACAGTAAGCTTCTGTGTGAATTCAAAGACCTGGACTATGCCTTCCTTACCTCTTATTGTCCAGCGTCCAGCAATTATTTGGCACATTCTAGATGACAGAAAAGTGTTGGTGGGATGAATGACTGGATGTCTCGGTGAGAGCTAGTTCTGCCTCCAAACACCGTTACAAAGGAACTTCATTACACGGATAATGAAAATGCTTATTAGTGAACTCTCAGTGTGAATGTCCATGCTGACTGTCAAGAAAAATAACCACTCTATCTTATCACTGTGGATCTAAGGCTTTCCTTTGTTACCACAGTCACCACTAGAAAAACTGACAAAAAGAGAAAAGCAGAACTTATTTGAGATATGAGAAGGACTCTTTCTATAATGGTTTACATGGTCAGCAGCTCAACTATCTCACAGTTCAGGATCATTCCGTAAAACCTGGAAGGTGACTTTCTAAAAAGGTGCCACCAAATTTTCTAAGTATGATAGGTATTTGAGCAAAATGTGTCCTTCTCCTTTTTACAGAAAATTCAGAAAATACAGACAAATTTTACAGAAAATACAGAAAAATTCCTTTTTCTGTATTTTTTGCATTTTTGCAACAAGAGAAGCCATTTAAGCTCTTGGCCTTGGCTTCTTTCCCTGATTGAAAAGTGTACGGCTCTGTGCCAGTCTACGAAAGCATGTGCAGGAGCTAGAATGTTAGAATTATGTGTAGATCTAAAAATTAACTATGGCTGGGTACCTGGGTCGCTCAGTCAGTTAGCCCTCTGCCTTCAGTTTAGGTCATAATCCCAGGGTCCTGGGATCGAGTCCCACATCTGGCTCCTTGTTCAGCAGGAATTCTCCCTCTGCCTGCTGCTCCCCCTGCTTGTGCACTCTTTCTCTCTGAATCAAATAAATAAATAAAATCTTCAAAAAAATAATAAAAATTACCTATGGTTATTTGATTTTTCTAATAGTTTATTTCAAAACTTATTTATAGGTCTGTCTCCACCACTAATTCAAAAATATTTTCAAGGCAGAATCTATGTCCTTTTCATTTTGGAATCTGCAGAGCATCTCACAAGACCTGGTACAAAATAGGTATCCAATATATATTTGTTGAGTTGGTAAACTCTTTCTTATCAATATTTTTCCCAAAGCATGGTGTTTTGTTCATAATAAATTCTCAATGTCTGTATTTGCATTTGTGAGAGCCAAAATCATCTTTACTTTAGTTCCTTCAGAATTCCTGAAAACTAGGGAAAATCAGGATTTATTCTCCCTGTCCTGTAAATGGGAAAATATAATTATCTTTAATGATAGATACCAAATTTTGATCTTGTACTATTAAATAAATAAACTGGTTAATATATTTCAAAACATTCTTTGTTTTACTGGAGAATATTTTATGTATGTGTATATTATGTGTTAATATGTTTTTCTACCAATGTGATTAAAGATTTCACTGAGAATTTACTAGATCTTCATCAGTGTTCAAATGCCAGACTGATGTTGCAGTCAGTTTCATGTTGCTAAATTTTATTTTAAATGCATTTTTTAAAAGATTTTTAAAACTTTTTTATTTATTTGTCAGAGAGAGAGAAAGGAGATTATAGAGCACAAGCGGGGGGAGCAGCAAGCAGAGGGAGAAGTAGGCTCCCCATTGAGCAGGGAGCCCAACGTGGGGCTCCATCCCAGGACTCTGGGATCATGACCTGAGCCAAAGGCAGCTGCTTAATGACTGAGCCACCCAGGTGCCCCTGAATGTATCCTACAATTTTTTATGGATCTGCTTACATGTAATAATATTCTGGGTGAGACCTTTTAAATGAAATTGAACAACTCATACTATTTTGCAATTTCTTTTTTTCCCACTTTATAGTATATCTAAACTTTTAAGTTATTAAAGAGCTTTCAACTAATAAAGTCTCCAGTTCTGTTTAATTGCTTGATCTTACTTTTAGATGTTCACAGTACCCTATACTCCTACTTTGAATTACTTTTCACACTTTCAATTTAAGTTAGTACTTGTAAAATTATAGGTCTTATTCCTGTGTTCCTAAATAAATTGTAAATTCCATGAATAACACACACTACCTGAAACATATGCCGGTAACAGCAGTAGATGCTGTGAATGAATGAGTCAATGAATGGGAGGCTTCTGTCCCAAGACCTTCTTTATAAAGCCTGTGCTCCTGCCATGTTTTCATACTGCCTCCCCTTAGGGGTTCCTTTATCTGCCTTTTTTTTAAAAAATATATTTTATTTATTTTTTCGACAGAGAGAGATCACAAGTAGGCAGAGAGGCAGGCAGAGAGAGAGAGAGAGGAGGAAGCAGGCTCCCCGCCAAGGAGAGAGCCCGATGTGGGGCTCGATCCCAGGACCCTGGGATCATGACCTGAGCCGAAGGCAGAGGCTTTAACCCTCTGAGCCACCCAGGGGCCCCCTTTATCTGCTTTATATGCTAGGGGTTCATATGATTTATGATTATATTATTTTTAGGTTTTGGGTTCTTTTTTAATATTTTATTTATTTATTTTTAAAAAGGATTTTATTTATTTATTTGACAGACAGAGATCACAAGTAGGCAGAGAGGCAGGAGGAAGCAGGCTCCCTGCTGAGCAGAGAGCCCGATGTGGGGCTCAATCCCAGGACCCTGAGATCATGACCTGAGCAGAAGGCAGAGGCTTTAACCCACTGAGCCACCCAGGTGCCCCAGATTTTATTTATTTATTTGAGAGTGCACAGCTGGGTGAAGGGCAGAGGGAGAAGCAGGCTTCCCGCTGAGCAGAGAGCCCGATGTGGGACTTGATCCTGGGACTCCGACATCATGACCTGAGCCGAAGTCAGACGCTCAACCGACTGAGCCACCCAGGTGCCCCATTATTTTTAGCTTTGTGTAGTATAGTTTAGGTCAATGTGAAGTCAGAGAAATGAGCATTTAAGATATTCGTAAGTACAGGTGTAATAATCACATAATGATAAAAATAACCAACGTTTTAAATCTTTTATGTTGTTGGAGCTTACTAATTTTCAGCATTAAAAAGATAACAATATACATCCCCAAAGTGGTTTTACTTCACTTTTTTGACATATTTTTCTGTCCACTCTCTTTCTAAACTAAAACATTAAATGAAATGATAAATGGCAGAGATAGCTAGTTAACTCTCGTAGTTATTCCCGTGGTGGTAGGATCTTAGATCTGTGACCATTCACCATGGATACTCTATTTCCAGCTTGCAACCAGACATCGTCAATAGCATGCGAACAAAGTGTCTTGCGGCAGTTTTCACAAACGTTTCTCAGGAGACAGCAGGTTGTATGCCCTCTCACTCCGGCTTTCTCACCTTCTCCCTGTTCTGCTCCTCTGGAATGTGGTGGTGCCATCTTGGACTGTGAGCTTGAAGCCTGGTAGGACAAAACAGGGAGATGAATGGGTGCTGGATTTTGGGCAGCATGGATTACCTCGTCAGTCATGAACTGCCTCCTGGACACTTCTATGAGACAAAAAATAAGATTTCATTCTTTATTAAGCTATTGTTTCTTTCACTTGACAACACACTTAATTTAGTTAATAGAGATAATGAATCTGAAATTTTATTTTATTTATTTTATTTTTTTTTAAGATTTTATTTATTTGACAGAGAGAGGGAGAGAGATCACAAGTAGGCAGAGAGGCAGGCAGAGAGAAAGGAAGCAAGCTTCCTGCTGAGCAGAGAGCCCGATGTGGTGCTCTATCCTAAGACCCTGAGATCATGACCTGAGCTGAAGGCAGAGGCTTAACCCACTGAGCCACCCAGGCGCCCCTGAATCTGAAATTTTAAAGAAAGTCCCTGTAAGTTTATTTGCCACAATTAACTAGCCCCTACCAATAGCATTTTACCAAAGAAACTATACGTAGCATTACTCCTTACTTATAGATAAAAAGGGTCAGTGTAGTTTCAATTCAGATTCTAGGTCAGCGCTTTTCATGAGACTGTCTTTACTGCTAAATGACAAGTAGGAAGATAGAATAATAACAGCCTGCTTTTCTATACAGTTCTGTGTTTGTTTTAAGATATTAATCTCATCTAGTTTCTCACAACCACTCTTAAAGTAGGTTCATAAATGACAAAACTGAAGCTAATTTAAGACAGTGTCATCTGGGGGCACGTGGGTGGCTCAGTGGGTTAAAGCCTCTGTCTTCGGCTCAGGTCATGATCCTGGGGTCCTGGGATCGAGCCCCGCATTGGGCTCTCTGCTCAGTGGAGAGCCTGTTTTCTCCTCTCTCTCTGCCTGCCTCTCTGCCTACTTGTGATCTCTGTCTGTCAAATAAATAAATAAAATCTTAAAAAAAAAAAAGTGTCATCTGTACATGGTAATAAAACTAGCCAGTGGACTAATTTCCTGGGTTCTTATTCTTTATGTTTTTTAATCATATTGTTCTCCAACCTCTTTAAGCCTCATCATATAGTCATGTACATTTTATTAATCAAATTTGATAAATTGTTTTTCCCATCTCCATTGTAGACACATATTCATCTGTACAAGTGAGAGAAGAGCATGAGCACTGAAGCAGTCTTTATTGTTTATGAATAAAATAATGTTTCTCTCTCCCTCTGGGAAGGAGGAGATATTGGAAAGAAAAGTAGACAAAGAATACATGCAACTTCAAACATGCTGGGTTCAAGGAAACAATAGTACTAATTGTTACCTATACTCTTGACCTAGCTATTGGATAATAATGTATTATTTCCAGTCCTCAAAAAAATCAAGCATCTGTTCATTGACCGAAACAGTATAAACCTAATTGAAAAATTCACACACAGAAAAAAGCCCGATTCCTGATTTAAGTGTTCTAATTTAATTAAAAATTAACGGAATTAATTAATTTCAAAAACTAATTTTGAAATTTCCAGCTTGAAAATTTTAGTATGCAATTTGCATTTGTGGTCATGCTCCAGTGCTCAGATTTCAGTATTATTCAGTTTCCTGAGGGACCCAAATATGGACAGACTTAGAAAACAATATTCTCCTCTGCTGCCTTTGGTTGTTTTGGTTGCTGCTCCATACTGCCGTTGCCGTAGGCTTAATCAGGACAACCTTGACCTTTTTCTCTAACCCACTTTAAAAAGAAACCATTTTGGGGAGTCTCTGATAGCTTCTCTTTTAATTTGTCTGCTTTCTTTACTGTGTATTTTGTTCCTTTTTGCTTGTGCAGAATAGGGACGGAATATTGATGACTGAAAGTTTGGATTTTTTCCAGGCATTTATTTTGGGACAAGCTCTCGGTCTGTTGGCACTGGTACCTACCACTGCCCTGTCCTCCCCTCCCCTCAGTATGATAGACTCTTTTTCCACCATATAGTGGGATGAGTGGGAGTTCTTTTAAGAACCTCTGTAAATTTTAGTGTTTACAAGAGGATTTCTGGGAAAACATTAGATAAGGCCCAGGGAGCTCATTAAAGATAATAAAATTAGTTGCTCTGACTTTTTTTTAAAGGAAATATTCTTAAACCACTTCCTTGCAGTTCCATCATTAAAGTTGTCTCTAACTTGACCTTTCCTGAATAGCTAATTCTCGTGCAACTTCCTTTTCCCTTCTACAGCATGAAGTATTTTACTTAGATTTACTTAGATGATCTTTCCCGGTACAGACATTTACATTTTATGGAACTGGGAGATGTTGACTCACTGTAGTCCCCTGCTCTTTTTCCACAACCCACTATTCACTTGAGAGTCCAGATTCTTGGCATTTTTGTTTTCATATTTTCATGCCATGAGAACCTGAATATGGTGAAGCTTTGAAATAAAAGTTGGTCAAAGTCAAAGATAATTTTGACCAATGACCTTTACATTTCTTACTAGTAAGGTGTATACACAATAATGAGGAATCAACTATCCATGCATTTGTTTGGGTTTGTCTAACTAAAGTTAGGGAAGCAATAATTAATTATTAGTAATTAACAAAAAAAGGATTACAAAGGAAGGGTTTCTCATCATTTAATTGGCTTGGATTAAAGAAAAAGAACAGTTTTGTTTTTTCCCAAACATTATCACATGATTTGTTTTAAAAAACTAGCAACCTGGGGTGTCTCTGGGTGGCTTAGTGGGTTAAGCCTCTGCCTTCAGCTCAGGTCATGATCTCAGAGTTCTGGGATCAAGCCCCACATCGGGCTCTCTGCTCAGCAGGGAGCCTGCTCCCCCCCCCCCACCCCGCCTGCCTCTCTGCCTACTTGTGATCTCTCTGTCAAATAAATAAATAAAATCTTTTTTTTAAAAGATTTTATTTATTTATTTAAGAGAGAGAATGAGAGGGGAGAAGGTCAGAGGGAGAAGCAGACCCCTCACAGAGCCAGGAGCCCGATGTGGGACTTGATCCCAAGACTCTGGGATCATGACCTGAGCCGAAGGCAGTCGCCTAACCAACTGAGCCATGCAGGCGCCCAATAAATAAAATCTTTAAAAAAAAAAAAAAAAGACTAGCAACCTTCACTGAGGAGTGTAAGATAGTTCTTTGTATTTCCATAATCATAGTGATTTTCCAGCAGTCCCAAGAAAGTAGGTAAAATAACATCATAATTATATTTATTTTATTTGTCAAAACCAAAAGTAAAGTACTGTCTTTCATGGCTCCTTGATTCTTTCACTCCCTTGCAGACCAAATTTCAGTTCCACATTGACATAAAAATTCCTTCATTTCATATCTCAACAGCGTCTACCTTCTCTGGACTGTTATATATTTCTTTTCTTTTTTTTTTTTTGAACTGTTATGTATTTCTTATATACCTTTGACATTCGCTCTAATTCTTACATACATTGTTACTGTTCTCTAGAATTTCTTGAAAAGACTTCCATCTTCTAAACTGTATTTAAGTTTGTTGGAAAAAAAGGATCACAGAGTCCACTTACTCCCAGTTTTATCTACTATCGCAGAATAAATCTTAACAAATAAATCATGACAACACGCTCCATAGTTCCTTGGCATTGGAATGTATAAAAATAATTGCTGGGGCAATTAATATTTAGTCTACATAAGTAATTAAGAAGAAGTTAGTTTTGATCAGTTTCTGAAAATCATATATTATTTCTTTCAAACACAAACTCTGTCTCAATAAGTGTAACATCCAGTATAATCCACTGTAGTGTAAAGCATCTTTTAGTTATGGGGAGGGAGGGAAGAGTTAAAGTTTTGCAATCATAATATTTTCCATTTTAGAGCATTTTATATTTTTCAAAATTGCTTTCATGTGCCTTGTAGACACAAAACATACTTTAATATAACAGTGCACCATTTAAAATAAATGTTAGGTTTTACCTGAAATACTTTGAGAGATAGTATAGAACGGTGGAAGTATTAGAATCAAAGTGCTTGGGTCTGAATCCTGGCCCCACTACTTACAAGTTGCAAAACTTGTCAAGTTTTGTCAAGTTACTTAACCTCTCTATTCCTCATTTTCTTCATCTGTAAAATAGACATTATTTTAACAATTGGTTATAATAATTAAATAAATGAATACATGTAAGGCACTTTGATTCATGCCCAGAACTTAATTAGCACTGAAAAAATGTCTGCTTTTGTTACTATTTGGGAAAAATTTCAATGTATTGTGATTTCTAGATGAATTTTATTACCACAAAATTTGTATAAAAAAATGGACCAATTGTAGTGGATAATTTTCCTAACCACAATGTGAGAAACGTAGATATAACCACAGTGTCTTAAATTTTTCTATAAACTATCCCTTACCAGGTACATAGGATAATTTTTTCATTATGTGCTTTAAAAAATACCTTGTTATTATCCATTAACTGAATAATTAACTTTCTACAGCTGGATAAATATTTACTGGAGCATGTCCATATTTGGTCTCATTGTTTTGCTTTCTTCAGTTGTCCTGGGCAAACTTTCTTTCCTTTTAGTCATTTGAAACATGCATAGAAGTAAATATATACATATATCATCAAAAATATTTTAGAAAAGTTGTGAAAGCTCTCCAATGCCACTCCATTCCTCCCATAAACATCCTATTCTCCAGAGGTTTGCTATATATCCTCCTTGTTCTGTTTATGTACTATAGAAGCATAGTCCTTAAATATGCATACATACTACTTTTTCCCCATAAAATTGGGATTATGCCACTCATAATGGTCTTTATGGTCTATCATGTTTTTTCTTAATATATTATATATATTTTACTAGATTAGTTCATATAGTTTTATCCTCATTCATTCCTTTTCATTTTTTGTGAAAATTCAGATGCATGTAAAAACATGTCCCACTATGTATATATATAAATATATGCATAGTGCACATCCCTACATCTACTACTTGGATTTAGAAAAAGAACATTGCCAATACATTGGAAAACCTGTCTGTCAGTTCTTTTTTTTTTTAAATGCTGCAATGATTTTATGTCTATACCTTTATTTTTTAATTTATCAGTAGATATTTAAGTTGTTCCTAAATTTTTCCTGTTACTGATAATACTGTAATGACTATCCTCTATTTTATTTTTACATAATCATGTAACTATTGTCTATAGGATGGATTCCTGGAAGTGAGATTACTAGGTAATAGGATATGTACTTTTCAGATTTCAATAAGAAAACTACATTATTCTCCAAAATTTATATAAATTTATATTTCCACCAATAATATAAAATTGAGCTCATTTCTCCATGCCCCTCACCTGTCCAGCAGTTGCGGATATCAATCTTTCACATTTTTCTAATTTGAGTAGAAAAAATATATTTATTTTAACTGATCTGTTGTAGCTGGTGAAGCTCAGCATCTTTTCATATGCTTATTATATATTTGTACTTCTTTGGTGAATTGTCTGTTCATACCCCAAACCCATTGTTCTATTATTGACTTATGCTTCTTTATTATTTTGCAGGAATTCTTTATAAAACATATATAAATTTCTTGTCTGTTATGAGTCATAAGGATTTTCTTTTGAGTATGATTTTAAAGTTTCTTATGCATCATTGAACACATGAAGACATAGATGCCTTGAAGTTCAAGAATGAATATTTAATAAACCATTTTTTCACACTTCCATTTTCTCACAATATTTTAACCTTTCACAGCAAAGGTTATTTAAGGAACATGGATTACTGAATCTAAAATTGTATTTCTCATTTTTGTTTCCCTTCCTCGATATACACATACAATACTAAGTCATTTGCACTTAATTCTTCCCATTCTCATAGACAGAGGGAATTTATTACCATACCAAATAAATCACTATATAGAAACTACATATTCCTCAGTAAAGGGGCAATTATATTAGTTTAGAGTTAAGAGTCAAGACTTCAAATCATTTTTCTTAAGTGTTCTAATACGTACCTCTAACCATCTCTTTGTATTTTCTGATTTCTGATTTCTGAATTATTTTGTTAAGAACAAAATTTTGGACACGATAGAGGGGTGATAAAGACCCTAGAAAAACTAACAATTTATTAGAAAATAACTTGAACACTTTATATAGTACCAATATAAATGAATAATTACTCTTTTCAGAGAGGAAGCTGCTTCATTCTATTCTTACAAAAATAAAAAACAAGGGACGCCTGGGTGGCTCAGTCAGTTAAGCCACGCCTTCAGCTCAGGTCATGATCCCAGGGTCCTGGGATCAAGCCCCGCATGGGGCTCCTTGCTTGGCAGGGAGCCTGCTTCTCTCTCCGCCTCTGCCTGCCACTCTGCCTGCTTGTGTGCTCTCTCTCCCTCTCTCTGACAAATAAGTAATTTTTTTTTTAATTTTAATAAACATATAATGTATTTTTATCCCCAGGGGTACAGGTCTGTGAATCGTCTGGTTTACACATTTCACAGCACTCATCATAGCACATACCCTCCCCAATGTCCATTTCCCCACCACCCTCTCCCATCCCCCTTCCCCCCCGCAACCCTCAGTCTGTTTCTTGAGATTGAGTCTTTTATGGTTTGTCTCCCTCCCAATCCCATCTTTTCATTTTTTCTTTTCCTACCTCCCCCCAAACCCCCCCACCTTGCATCTCCACTTCCTCATATCAAAGAGATCATATGATAGTTGTCTTTCTCCGATTGACTTATTTCGCTAAGCATGATACCCTCTAGTTCCATCCACGTCGTCGCAAATGGCAAGATTTCATGTCTTTTGATGGCTGCATAGTATTCCATTGTGTATATATACCACCTCTTCTTTATCCATTCATCTGTTGATGGACATCTAGGCGCTTTCCACAGTTTGGCTATTGTGGACCTTGCTGCTATAAACATTCGGGTGCACGTGCCCCTTCGGAGCACCACGTTTGTATCTTTAGGATATATACCCAGGAGTGCAATTGCTGGGTCGTAGGGTAGCTCTATTTTCAGTTTTTTGAGGAACCTCCACACTGTTTTCCAGAGTGGTTGCACCAGCTTGCATTCCCACCAACAGTGTAGGAGGGTTCCCCTCTCTCCGCATCCTCGCCAGCATCTGTCATTTCTTGACTTGTTAATTTTAGCCATTCTGACTGGTGTGAGGTGGTATCTCATTGTGGTTTTGATTTGTATTTCCCTGATGCCGAGTGATGTGGAGCATTTTTTCATGTGTCTGTTGGCCATCTGGATGTCTTCCTTGCAGAAATGTCTGTTCATGTCCTCTGCCCATTTCTTGACTGGATTATTTGTTCTTTGGGTATTGAGTTTGATAAGCTCTTTATAGATTCTGGATACGAGCCCTTTATCTGATATGTCGTTTGCAAATATCTTCTCCCATTCTGTCAGTTGTCTTTTGGTTTTGTTAACTGTTTCCTTTGCTGTGCAAAAGCTTTTGATCTTGATGAAATCCCAATAGTTCATTTTTGCCCTTGCTTCTGTCGCCTTTGGCGATGTTCCTAGGAAGAAGTTGCTGCGGTGGAGGTCAAAGAGGTTGCTGCCTGCATTGTCCTCAAGGATTTTGATAGATTCCTTTCGCACATTGAGGTCCTTCATCCACTTTGAGTCTATTTTCGTGTGTGGTGTAAGGAAATAGTCCAATTTCATTTTTCTGCATGTGGCTGTCCAATTTTCCCAGCACCATTTGTTGAAGAGGCTGTCTTTTTTCCATTGGATATTCTTTCCTGCTTTGTCGAAGATTAGTTGACCATAGAGTTGAGGGTCTATTTCTGGGCTCTCTATTCTGTTCCATTGGTCTATATGTCTGTTTTTGTGCCAGTACCATACTGTCTTGATGATGACAGCTTTGTAATAGAGCTTGAAGTCTGGAATTGTGATACCACCGACTTTGGCTTTCTTTTTCAATATTCCTTTGGCTATTCGAGGTCTTTTCTGGTTCCATATAAATTTTAGGATTATTTGTTCTATTTCTTTAAAAAAAATAGATGGGATTTTGATAGGGATTGCATTAAATGTGTAGATTGCTTTAGGTAAAATAGACATTTTCACAATATTTGTTCTTCCAATCCATGAGCATGGAATATTTTTCCATTTCTTTGTGTCTTCCTCAATTTCTTTCATGAGTACTTTATAGTTTTCTGAGTATAGATTCTTTGCCTCTTTGGTTAGATTTATTCCTAGGTATCTTATGGTTTTGGGTACGATGGTAAATGGGACTGACTCCTCAATTTCTCTTTCTTCTGTCTTGTTGTTAGTGTAAAGAAATGCGACTGATTTCTGTGCATTGACTTTATATCCTGACACTTTACTGAATTCCTGTATAAGTTCTAGCAGTTTTGGAGTGGAGCCTTTTGGGTTTTCCACATATAGTATCATATCATCTGCAAAGAGTGATAGTTTGACTTCTTCTTTGCCGATTTGGATGCCTTTAATTTCTTTTTGTTGTCTGATTGCTGAGGCTAGGACTTCTAGTACTATATTGAACAGCAGTGGTGATAACGGACATCCCTGCCGTGTTCCTGACCTTAGCGGAAAAGCTTTCAGTTTTTCTCCATTGAGAATGATATTTGCGGTGGGTTTTTCATAGATGGCTTTGATGATGTTGAGGTATGTGCCTTCTATCCCTACACTTTGAAGAGTTTTAATCAGGAAGGGATGCTGCACTTTGTCAAACGCTTTTTCAGCATCTATTGAGAGTATCATATGGTTCTTACTCTTTCTTTTATTAATGTATTGTATCACATTGATGGATTTGCGGATGTTGAACCAACCTTGCAGCCCTGGAATAAATCCCACTTGGTCGTGGTGAATAATCCTTTTAATGTACTGTTGGATCCTATTGGCCAGTATTTTGGTGAGAATTTTCGCATCTGTGTTCATCAAGGATATTGGTCTGTAATTCTCTTTTTTGGTGGGATCCTTGTCTGGTTTTGGGATCAAGGTGATGCTGGCCTCATAGAATGAGTTTGGAAGTTTTCCTTCCATTTCTATTTTTTGGAACAGTTTCAGGAGAATAGGAATTAATTCTTCTTTAAATGTTTGGTAGAATTCCCCTGGGAAGCCGTCTGGTCCTGGACTTTTGTTTGTTTGGAGATTTTTGATGACTGTTTCAATCTCCTTACTGGTTATGGGTCTGTTCAGGTTATCTATTTCTTCCTGGTTCAGTTGTGGTAGTTTATACATCTCTAGAAATGTATCCATTTCTTCCAGGTTGTCAAATTTGTTGCCATAGAGTTGCTCGTAGTATGTTCTTATAATTGTTTGTATTTCTTTGGTGTTGGTTGTGATCTCTCCTCTTTCATTCATGATTTTATTTATTTGCGTCCTTTCTCTTTTCTTTTTGATAAGTCTGGCCAGGGGCTTATCAATCTTATTAATTCTTTCAAAGAACCAGCTCCTAGTTTTGTTGATTTGTTCTATTGTTTTTTTAGTTTCTATTTCATTGATTTCTGCTCTGATCTTTATGATTTCTCTTCTCCTGCTGGGTTTGGGCTTTCTTTGTTGTTCTCTCTCCAGCTCCTTTAGGTGTAGGGTTAGGTTGTGTATTTGAGACCTTTCTTGTTTCTTGAGAAAGGCTTGCACTGCTATATATTTTCCTCTCAGGACTGCCTTTGTTGTGTCCCACAGATTTTGAACTGTTGTGTTTTCATTATCATTTGTTTCCATGAATTTTTTCAATTCTTCTTTAATTTCCTGGTTGACCCATTCATTTTTTAGAAGGATGCTGTTTAGTCTCCATGTATTTGCGTTCTTTCCAAATTTCCTCTTGTGATTGAGTTCGAGCTTCAGAGCATTGTGGTCTGAAAATATGCAGGGAATGATCTCGATCTTTTGGTACTGATTGAGACCTGATTTATGACCCAGGATGTGGTCTATTCTGGAGAATGTTCCATGTGCACTAGAGAAGAATGTATATTCTGTTGCTTTGGGATGGAATGTTCTGAATATATCTGTGATGTCCATTTGGTCCAGTGTGTCATTTAAGGCCTTTATTTCCTTGTTGATCTTTTGCTTAGATGATCTGTCCATTTCAGTGAGGGGAGTGTTAAGTCCCCTGCTATTATTGTATTACTGTCGATGTATTTCTTTGATTTTGTTATTAATTGGTTTATATAGTTGGCTGCTCCCATGTTAGGGGCATAGATATTTAAGATTGTTAGATCTTCTTGTTGGACAGACCCTTTGAGTATGATATAGTGTCCTTCCTCATCTCTTATTATAGTCTTTGGCTTAAAATCTAATTGATTTGATATAAGGATTGCCACCCCAGCTTTCTTCTGATGTCCATTAGCATGGTACATTGTTTTCCACCCCCTCACTTTAAATCTGGAGGTGTCTTCGGGTCTAAAATGAGTTTCTTGTAGGCAGCATATGGATGGGTTTTGTTTTTTTATCCATTCTGATACCCTGTGTCTTTTGATTGGGGCATTTAGCCCATTAACATTCAGGGTAACTATTGAGAGATATGAATTGAGTGCCATTGTATTGCCTGTAAGATGATTGTTACTGTATATTGTTTCTGTTTCTTTCTGATCTACTACTTTTAGGGTCTCTCTTTGCTTAGAGGACCCCTTTCAATATTTCCTGTAGAGCTGGTTTGGTGTTTGCAAATTCTTTCAGCTTTTGTTTCTGACAAATAAGTAAATAAGATCTTTAAAAAAACTAATAATAATAAAATAAAAAACAAAAAGGACACACCCATGCACTTTTGCAAGAGGTATTGAGTTAGAACCACAGAGAATTTTCTTTCCTTTTCCTTTTAAGTTTATGGGTTATATCTCTTTTAGAAGCAGGGAATATGTCTTATCAGTAGCCTGTAGACAGAGCAGATACTCTGTCACTTGAATTTCTGAAAATTTAAGTTTTCCAATTTTATTAAAAATTTTTGTCTATTATCTGTAGAAAATAGAATAACATACTTTGAGAAATAGGAAAATCTGATCTATAATTTCTTAAGACTATAATATGCTTCATGGTAATTTCCTTTTAAATGCCTTAATGTATCTAATGTGATTTTAACATCTTTAATATGTTAGAAAATAAGTGTATTCTTTATTTTTTCATCCTCTGCTAATTGTGTTCTGTTTGTTGTTTACTTCATATGCATGGAATAACTAAACTCTGGCAAGAGTTTTTAGCTGGGCTCAGCTTGTAATAAGCTAAAAGATTTTGAAAGAAGAGATGGGCATTCTTTAGCTTCCAAAATGTTGACTCTGGATTCAGCAGCCACCAAGTAATAATAGACTACCCACTGACTTAAAGGTCAGAATCATAGAATGATTAGAACATCATGATTATGTGAAGAAAAAAAAACATTACATCATCTTGTGCCAAGTTTGAATTGGATTGTGTTCTCTGACCTACTTTCCTTAGATTGGTTTGGTCTCTATGGTCAGAACATGTACCAGAATTCTCTGGAAACTATGGTTATTATTTAAAACTTGCAAATTTTTTACAAAAGATTTTATTTATTTATTTGAAAGAGAGAGCACGAGTGGAAGGGCAGAAGGAAAGGGAGATGGAGAAGCAGACTCCCTGCTCAATTGTGGGATCATGACCTGAGCCAAAGGCAGTTGCTTAACCAACTGAGCTGCCCTAGGCACCCCATAAAATCTGAAGATTTTAAAGAAGTCATATATTAGTGATTCTTATCTTCCCAGCAGTACTATTCACATGGTTAACTTGTTAACAATTATGTGCTATAACAAACCTAACAGTGTACAAAAACCAAGTCAAGCAATGTTACTGGAAGCCTTGATTTAAGCTAATATTATAAACTTCACTGATACTTGTACAGGTTATACAGGTCACTATATATATAAGTATATATGTAATATATATTTAAGTGTGTGTATATATATAATTAAAACATATATGTATATGTTTTCAATAACTTCATTATATATAGTGCACATGCATACAATTCATCCTTTTAACATGTACAGTTTGGTAGGTTTCAGTAAATTCCCAGAGTTATACAACCATCACCAGTATTTAATCTCAAAACACTATCATCAACCCAGAAGGAAATCCTGCACTATTATCAGTCACTCCCCAAAGCTGGTTCTTTGGGATAAGCTTCTGACTAGACTGACCAAGAAAAAAAGAAAGAAGACACAAATAACAAATGGAGGTTTCTAAAGAGATAAGAAAAGACTGTCATTAATATTATTAAGCACCTTCAGCAATAAACTTGAAAATTTAGATGGAATGAACAAATGCCTAGGAAACCACAATTTACTAAAAGTAAAGAGAAAAAATAGAAAAATTTAAAGAGTCATAACTCTTAGAGAAAATGAATCCATATTCAAATCTTTTCCACAAAGAAAAGTCCAGGTCCAGATAACTTAACCAATGAATTCTATCAAAAATTTAAGGAAGAGACAGATCTATTCCAACAGAAACTGTGTCAAAGGATAGAAAGTGAGTTGCTTGTTTCATGAGGCCAAATAACTGTGTTACCAAAATCCAATGGTATTATGGGAAATGAAAATCATGAGGAAGAAAGAAAAATTATGATAGAAAACATGATTATCTCAACAGATGCAAAAAAAGCATTTGATAAATTTATTATCGTTTTATGGTTAAAGAAATCTTAGCTAACTAGGAATAGAAAGGATCTTCGTTAATCTGATAAGGAGCTCTACAAAGAAACAATTAGCAATTATACTTAATGGAGATTCACTAGAAGCTTTGTCTTTGAGATCTGGAATAAGGCAAGGATGATCAGTATCACCCCTTGTACTCAACCTTCTTCTGGAGGTCTGAGCAGGGTCAGTAAGGATTAGAGAAGAATTAATAAAATGGCCATTATTTGTAAATAGTGATTGTGTTGAGTGAACCTTCAAAAGCATCTACAGATAAGTGATTGGAAATAACAAGGCTGATGAGTAGAAAATCAGTATTAGGCACCCAACTATCAACCAGAGATCTCTATGCAGGTACCTCAGAGTCCTTCCGATGTTAACACAGCCCAAACGCTTGATTTTTTTTTTCCTCTAAAATGTGTCTCACCTCCATCCTAGTGCCCTCATTTCTGTCAGTGGCAATACTATTTACCTAGTTACCCAAGCCAGAATTAAAGGGTAGGACTGCTTCTAGTCTTTGTGAAAATCAGAAAAAGGCACCTCTCACACATGCATGTAGGCCATGGCAGAGGACATGAGCTGGATTTACAGCTCCATGGGCTCTTGTCAGCCAGGCACTCTTACCCCGTGAAGATCCCTCACAAATGTATGCGGCAGCCCTGTTCTGATCTTTCCTCTTTTTTCGGTTTTCCCAAACTCAATCAATTCATGTGTATTGCCAAATCTATCTCCAAAATACATCTTTTAAAAAAAAATATTTTATTTATTTATTTGACAGACAGACATCACAAGTAGGCAGAGAGGCAGGCAGAGGGAGGGGGAAGCGGGCTCCCTGCTGAGCAGAGATCCCAATGTGGGGCTCCATCCCAGGACCCTGAGATCATGACCCGAGCCGAAGGCAGAGGCCCAACGCACCGAGCCATGCCAGTGCCCCCAAAATACATCTTGAAACCACTCTCTTCTCTTCTTTTCCCCTCCTTCCATCTCAGTCTCGGCCATCACCCTCTCCCACCCCAATGTACAACACCCTCCTGGCCTGTCTCTCTGTCTCTCCTCTTGTTTGGCTCCAATCTGTTCTCCACACAGCAGGTGAAGTGATCGTCTTAAAACATAAATGCAGTAACACCAGTCTCCTGCTTAACTTCGTCAGTGGCTTCCCACGGCACTCAGAAACAACAACGGAAAATGCAACTCTTTACTATGAACTGCAAGGCCCTGCACGATCTGCCCCGTCTCTGTTTTCAGCCTCAATCTCATGCCACTGGCCTCTGCCCACTCTGCTGTAGCTACTAGAATGTTCTTTCAGTATAATTAATTTGCCAAAGGTCTTAACTGCCTCAGGCTTTTGCACCTGCTGCTCCCTCTTTTTGAATGGTAAGAATGACTATATGACACGCTGCGTGTGCCAGACACGATTCTCGGCGCCCTCCGTATATCCATACACTTAATCCTCACAGCAGGAGGATGGGCTAGCTATTAGCATGCTCCACATTTTATAAATGGGAACCAAAACACAGAAAGGTTAAGCAAATTGCCCAAAGTCCCACAGTTTGTAGTTGATAAAACCAGGATGCACTTCTCTACACTCTGTACAGCAGCTTCCTCTCATCCTCTGGGTGTAACCCAAACTGGGGGAGGCCTTCCCAGGCTACTGTACCTGAAAGGGTCTCACTGTGGGTCACCATCTCAGCTCCTAGCCTGTCTTTCTTTCCCCCGTCTCTCTCGTGAGACTAGAAGGAACTTGCTGTATAAACATCGGTAGGTTAATTGCTTTAAAATACAAAATGGTGATGGGTACATGGGTGCCCAGGACTTGCTGGGAAGATTGAACAACCGTTTGGGGCCACTCTGTTGTAAGTCTCCTTCCGTGAGTGTATTCTATTTCTTCTCTGCTATTCTAAGAGACCGTACCCCCGCATCAGCCTTTGACCCCTGGACCATGCCTCAGAGTTGGCCCTCATAGTCTACATTGCTTTTGGGGATTGGCCTACAGATAGAGGGGGGTATTTTAAGCAATGCCACAATGAATATCAGCCTAATTTCAAGGAAAAGAGAAAATGAAAAGAAGAGTCATGGGACAGAGTCCAGAGTCCAAACCCGACAATTTGATCTGGTAACATCTGTTTGTCTTAAGGCCCACTTTTCATAGCCTTATGTGCAGGTACAAGACGTGTGCGCTCATGCAAGCATCCTTCGGTTCATGTATTTCTTTGGGCACCCACTGAGCTTGATCACTATGCTAGGCTCTGCGATAAAAATATTTTAGAACAAAGACATTTTCCCTGCTCTTCCGATTGCTCATAATCTGGGAAGGAGAGATCATTCCGTGAACGACAATTATAAAACATAGAACAAATGTGTCAAAATAAAGGGGCATCTGGCTGACTCATTTGGGAGAGCACTTGACTCTTAATCTCAGGGTCATGAGGTTGAACCCTGCATTGGGTGTAGAGAGATTACTTAAAAATAGATAAATAAAACTTAAAAAAATAAATATGTCAAAATAAACATGCACAGGTCTAATGGTAACAGAAGGGAGGATGTACCATCTTAAAGGCAACATCTAGCGCCTGACAGAATCCCAAAATGTTAAATATTTCATGCAAAGTTTTCCAGAACCTGCCCTACTCTTTCAACCTTCTTTCTTTCTTTCTTTTCTTATTTCTTTATACAGTTATCTCTCTGAACTCCAACCACGATGTCACACCACCACAGAAGATGTTTGTCGGGAATTTTAGTTTTTATCTCGTTTTATTTTAATTCAAGGTTGTGAAGGAAGGCTAATTTATTGGGGGGAGGAAATTTGATAGAATAGCTTTGTCTTAAGTATAGTCAACCTCCTACCAGCATTATATATCGTCCCAAATGGTAAATAATCTTAGCTTCACAGATAATCTTAAAAAGTCATGCACTGTTAGATTTAGAATGCTTTATTTATTTATTTATTTATTTACTTTTTTTTTTGCTTGCCTGCTCTGTCATCTCACCTAGGACGTGTACCTTCCAGGCTTTCCCTTTTTCAGGCTGTCAGCATCTAGAATTTTAAAATTAACATGGCTTTTCTAACCACACACCAATGTTGATAAGTTTCTGATGGATGATGAGGAAGGAAACTGTCTGACGACTCAAATTTGTCTTGCATAATCCCCAAACGAATATATGTTTAAGGGGCTGTTTTCATTGTTCTCATCTGTGCGTCTGTGTATGTGAAGTTGAGATATGAACAACTTGCAGAAAAATAGTCTAACTCCTAGACCGGAGAGGTCTATGAAACATGCAATAGCAGTGTTCACAGAGTGTATTTTCGAAACAACCTTTGGGTGGAGTTCTCTTACCGCCAACAGATTTAGTTGTTGTGGTTTATTCTAACACTTACTGTCACTTTGAACAATTAAGTTTGTTTGATCCAATGTTAGAAGACTGCATTTCATGAGAAGCAAACATCTACTTTAGGTGTCTGGGCCAGCAGTGTGCGTCACACCACAGACAGCCTGCCCAGCCACTTCTTTCCGGTTCCTGTTTTTGTCTGAAAAATGGCAACGTTGGGAATTAAAAATTCGTATTAAAAGCCCCCAGTGTGATTCGTTGTAGTCAAATGTAAAGGTAAACAAAAGCATACTTGGTTTTGAAATCAAATATAAACATGCATAGAGTATTCATTCCTTTTTCTTTTCTAAATAATTTTTTTAGATGTTATTTGTTTATTTGAGAGAGAGAAAATGAGTGAGAGAGAGAGAGCACGAGCAGGGGGAGGAGCAGACTTCCTGCTGAGCAGGGAGCCAGACAGCAGGGCCCTTGCCAGGATCCTGGGATCATGACCTGAGCTGAAGGTAGACGCTTAACCAACTGAGCCATGCAAATGTCCCAGTATTAATGCCTTTTTGAAGGAAATTTAAATATATGTGATGAAATAGCTCAGTTACTCCCCCTTCCTTTTGTGTTTTTAACCTTTATCAGAATGCTGGTTCTCCAGCCTTTGATTCCAAATAAAAACAAATTTTCCCTTTGCCTGACACACTTTCCCTGGTAACTAACTGCGCTGCTTCTTTACCTCCCTTTTAATCTCATGCTTCCACCAAATGCAGTCTGACCCTGCCCTCAAGAAACTGCTTCATCAGAACTGGCCCGTCCCCCCACCCCATTTGCCGCTCTGAGGTCATCATTTGATCTACTTTTTTTTCGAAGCCTTCTGCACCAACGACCTCTTCTCCTGATAACTCTCAGATTATCTTTCCATCCTCTTCTTCCCTCTCTGCCTCTGTGCTTTGTGGATTTCTCAGATTCCTGTCTTTGGCCCTTTGCTTTCCTCCTTCTGTACTCTCACTTAATAACCTTATTTCTTTCCTACAATTGTTTTTTTTCCTGCAATTTTTTAACCCTAAAAAGAACTACAAAAAAAAAAAGAAGAATGTCCATTATAAAGAATACAATAGGCTATCCAGTAAAAAATTAGCTGTCTTTCCCTCCTCTCATACATTTATTCTGTATGTATATGTGTGTGTGTTTATATTTACATATATGTGCATATAGTAATATATTTATACATGTATGTATTTACATATATATTTTGTTATAAAAGTCGGATCACGTTATATATTGTCCTACAACTGGTATTTTCTCTTTATAACGAATCATGAGTATCTTTCCTAATTGATGTTTATGGAACTAGCTAATCTTTTAAAGGGCTGCATAGTGTTCCATTGCATGGATGCACCAGACTTCTAAACTCCTTATGGACATATCCATATGTTTATCTGCCAGCTAATCAAAATCAACCATCAAAAGCCCAAAATTATAATTTGCATTTCAGGTTATGGAATGTTGTGTATCTCTACCTGTCTTCCATATCTCAATTAATAATGTCACTATTAGCTGATGTGTGAAATGTGAATGCTAGTGCTAACATTTCTCCCAAGTTGTGGACATAAATTTGACTGTCCATTAGAAACCTGCCTCTGCATATGCCACGGATGCTTCCCAATCTGCCTATCCCAGATGGAAACTTTATTGGGTGGCACAGCTCTCAACTTAAGTAATTCAATCAAAACACCTGGGTCTTGGTTGTTTCACATCCCATGTCACTGAACTTGTGCAGTTTTATCAATTAATATCTCTTTATTTTCTTCTATCTAGTCTTTCTCTTTTATTGTCTTGGTAGGATTTCGTTCTCTTGTCTGACCTGTTGCAACAGTCTCTTTACCGTTACCATTCTCTCTGCCCCCCACCTCTCCTGTGACCCATCTACTCATCAAGCTTTCATGAACCTGCTTCTCACCTAAAGGGTAGATAAATCTACCAGTTACTATGCAGCTGAAAGACCTTCACTGACTCCCATCCACACACACAATAAAGTTCACACTCTTTAGCTTGCAATGCAGAGCCTTTTTATCCTCTACCTAGCTCTCTGTCCTCATTCTCATTTCCTCTTAATTCCCAGTTCTTGCTTTTTGCAGTTTATGCTTTTTGTAATTCCAACACACACACACATACACACACACGAAGACTTCTAAGGCCTCCACGTACTTATCAATGTTAATTCCTCTCTGTGAGGTGGCCCACTGCACCTGCTTTCCTTGAAGACTCCTTCTTATTCTTCAAAGTCCTACTCCACCATCTTTTTTCAATGGAGTCTTCCCCCACTTTCCCTAGACAAAATAGGTTCCTTCTTTCTTTACTATTTGTGAACTTTCTACACACATTATTGCATGTATATGTATATACTCATATATTATTCCATATTATATTATTTATCTATATTATTATCTATTTCCTTAAATAGATAGTAAAGACCAGATATTAATTCACATTTGTGTATTTAACATATAACACACTTCTGGTACATGAAAAATGTTCAGTAAATTTTTATTGGGGTTAATTGAGTAATGACTTTACTCCTTTGTCTCCCTGAGCATCTGCATTTAACCAGTTGACATCTTTTTGCAATGCCACCTCCTTTGTTTTAGTGTCTCTTTCATTTCATTCCCACCACCATGGCCACAGACAAGAACTCATTCCCTTTCTTCTATGCATTCAGCAGCATACTTGTTAAATATGTGTAGTTTGGAGAACATAGTTATGGAAAACATGGTGGCTGGCTGGAGAAGCCTATGACAATTCTCTGGGCAACAGACAGACAGACCAATGACTGAAATAACTTTGTGCGACCCATAATTTTCTCCTAATCTTCTGTCCCTTTCACAGTACCCTCAGAGTATTCCTCATAGCTCTGATCATATTACTTTTGAGCTCAAAACCCTGTACTTACTATTTATTGAGAATAAAGATTCACTACTTAGACTGGCATTCAAGACTCTACTCCCCTCTCTCCTTTCCTCCACTACTCCCTAATCTTACCCATTCTTCAAAGATGAATTCCTATATCATTTCCATAAAGTCTCCCAGAATCCTTCTAGGAATAATGAGCATGCCACTTCTTTTCTCCTTACATTAATGTGCATCCTTCTTGTGTTATAATTACTTATGTCTACATCTATCTCCATTATTAGAGAGGGGAAGCAATTAGATGTGGGCATTTTTTTTTTTTTGGCTTCACAAAATCGATACTGACAGAAATATACTAGGCTTTTGAATTTGAATCTTATTTCTTATTCTGTCTGATGATTATTCACTTTTCCCATCTACATAGTTCTCAGTGATATTTCTGTCTATGAGCTTTACAGAATCAAATACCCTGATGGTAAAATTTATATTTTATAAGGAATATGATTATTTTATAAAATAACTTCACAGAAAATTTAACTAATTCTCTAGAAAGGGTGTTATTGCCTAGAGCCACAGTGAAATTACATAGCAACAGACCTTCATTAATGAAGAGCAATTATTGTAGTGTGGTACTCTCAAACGCAAAATAGTATTATAATAAAGTAAATGTATCATACTCGCCAAAATGAATTAATATTGCTTACTCTTTTGATTAAAAGATCAAAGATTTTTTAATCTTTTCTTTGCACATTTTGCATGTAATCTGCTGAATCCAGCAATAAGTGATAACAAACCTATCGTTTATGTAAATTTTCACAAGCTTGACAGTAATGAAGCTTGGATTAGGTTTTACAGAGGAATGAGGAGTGTATATATATAATCTTCTTACATGCATGCAGGGTAGGATAATTTCTTTCTTTCTTTCTTTCTTTCTTTTTTTATTTTTGCTAATTGAGAACCCTTTACTGATGCAAAAGAGATTTTGTATTGCTTTTAGATCTTTATTTGATACATTGGCCTGGAAGACAAATTACTGGACAGAGTTGCTGGAAGCTCAAGTACGAACATGGAGAGCTTTGGCAGAATTGTAGGAAAGAAATGAGTTGTGCTTCTTACATTTGAATTATGTTATTCATCTGGATACACTAAACTTCTTACCACTAGAAATCAATTTTTCTTTCAAGATATGTATTTTATTGACATTTCCTTCTATTTCTATTTTATTGAGAGGTATTTCAGCTGTTATAGGGAAAAGAACATGGCTTTAATTCTGGTTTCCCTTTAATTCCTTCCCTTTAATTCTGGCTCTGACACTTATTAATATTGTGACTTTGGGCAAGGTACTTACATTCTCTTAATGTCAGCTTCTTTATTTAGAAACACTTAAAGGATTGTCGTGAGGGTCAAATTACGTAAAACTATGTAAATCATCTGGCACAACACTTGACACATGATATTGATTGCTCAGAAGCAATCACTGGTGTCACCATTATCATCATCATTGTCATCATCATCATCATCATTGGACTGTGTTCCTTAAACTATCTTTTTTGTTATAGTGAACTGAGGAATGGAAGAACGTAGGTCCATAATCTGATTTCATAACAAATTGGGTAAAATGTTAACAATAAGTGAATCTGGATGAATGGTGTATGAATGTTCTTTGAATTATTTTTATTCTCACAACTTCTCTATAAATGAGGGAGAAAAGAGAGGTGGTGATATAGAAGACAAAATGATGGAGAATAAAGAAGCTGAAAAAAGATAGATAACTATTGGATTACGAGGGGAGAATTTGAAAGATAAGTTGTACCATAAAGTAAAACAATACTAGAATAATTGGGATCCCAGAAGAAGAAAAGAGAGAGATGGAGAGGCAGAAGGTATATTGAAGCAAATTATAGCAGAGAACTTCCTTATTCTGCGGAAGGAAACAGGCATTCAAGTCCAGGAGGCACAGAGAACTCCCCTCTAAATCAATAAAAACAGGTCAAGACCTCAACATATAATAGTGAAACTTGAAAATGTCAGAGACAAAGAGAAAATCCTGAAAGCAGCTTGGGGCAAAAGGTCTGTAACCTACAAGGGTAGAAGCATTACATTGGCAGCAGACCTATCTACAGAGACCTGGCAGGCCAGAAAGGACTGGCATGATATATTCAGGGTGTTAATGAGAAAAATATGCAGACAAGAATACTTTATCCAGCAAGGCTGTCATTCAAATGCCCCAATCAAAAGACACAAAGTATCGGATTGGATAAATAAGCAAGACCTATTGATAAGCTATCAGCAAGAGACTAATTTTAGACCTAAAGACACCTCCAGATTGAAAGTGAGAGGGTGGAAAACTATAATCATGCTAATGAACATCAAAAGAAAGCTTGGGTAGCAATCCTTTTATCAGACTAATTAGATTTTAAACCAAAGACTGTAATAAAAGATAAGGAAGGACACTATATCATAATTAAAGGGTCTATCCAACAAGAAGATCTAACAGTTGTAAATATTTATGCCCCTAACATGGGAGCAGCCAATTATATAAACAGTTAATAACAAAATTAAAGAAACAACCAATAATAATAGTAGGGACTTTAATACCCCCCCTCACTGGAATAGACAGATCATCTAAGCAGAAGACCAATAAGGAAACGAGGGCTTTGAATGACACGCTGGACCAGATGGACTTCACAGATATATTCAGAACATTCCATTCTATGGCAATAGAATACATATTCTTCTTGAGTGCACATGGAACATTCTCCAGAATAGATTACATACTGGGTCACAAATCAGGTCTCAACTGGTACCAAAAGACTGGGATCATTCCCTGCATATTTTCAGACTACAATGCTTTGAAAGTTCAACTCAATCACAAGAGGAAATTTGGAAAAAACTCAAATACATTGAGGCTAAGGAGCATCCTACTATAGAATGAATGGGTCAACCAGGAAATTAATGAAGAATTTAAAAGAAAGTCATGGAAACAAATGCAGTCAAATGCTCTACCACAGTCATGGAAACAAATGAAAATGAAAACACAACTGTTCAAAATCTTTGAGATGCAGCAGAAGCAGTCCTATGAAGGAAGTATATAGCAATACAAGTCTTTTTCAAGAAACAAGAAAGGTCTAAAATACACAACCTAACCCTACACCTAAAGGAGCTGGAGAAAGAATAGCAAATAAAGCCTAAACCTAGCAGAAGAAGAGAATTAATAAAGCTTAGAGCAGAAATCAATGAAATAGAAACAAACAAACAAACAACCAGTAGAACAAATCAATGAAACTAGGAGCTTGTTCTTTGAAAGAATTAATAAGATCAACAGACCCCTGGCCAGACTTTGAAAAAACAAAACAAAACCGAGAAAGGATCCGAATAAATAAAAACATGAATGAAAGAGGAGAGATCATAACCAATACAGAAGAAATACAAACAATTATAAGAACATATTACGAGCAAATATGTGCCAAATATTAGGCAATCTGGAAGAAATGGATGCATTCCTAGTGACATATAAGCTACCTAAACGGAAACAGGAAGCAGTAGAAAACCTGAACAGACCCATAACCAGTAAGGAAACTGAAGTAGTAATCAAAAATCTCCCAACAAACAAGAGCCCAGGGCTGGATGGCTTCTCAGGGGAATTCTACCAAACATTTAAAGAATAATTAGTACCTATTCTTCTGAGGCTGTTTCAAAAAATAGAAATGGAGGGAAAACTTCCAACTATTTTCTATAAGGCCAGCATTACCTTGATCCCAAAACCAGACAAAGACCCCTCAAAAAGGAGAATTACAGACCAATATCCCTGATAAAAATGGATGCAAAAATCCTCACCAAGATACTAACCCATAGAACCCACAGTACATTAAAAGGATTACTCACCATCACCAAGTGGGATTTATTCCTGGGCTTCAAGAGTGGGTCAATATCTGAAATCAATGTGATACATTGCATTAATAAAGAAAGGACAAGACCATATGATCCTCTCAATAGATGCAGGAAAAGCATTTGACAAAGTACAGCATTCTTTCTTGTTACAACTCTTCATAGATAGATGGAATATACTTCAATATCATAAAAAGCATATAGAAAAGCCCACAACAAGTATCATTCTCAACAGGGAAAAACTGATAAGTTTTCCCCTAATGTCAGGATCATAGCAGGGATGTCCACTCTTACTACTGCTGTTCAATGTAGTACTAGAAGTCCTAGCCTTAGCAATCAGGCAATAAAAAGAAATAAAAGGTGTCTGAATTGGCAAAGAAGAAGTCAAACTCTCACTCTTCACAGATGATATGATACTTTATGTGGAAAACCTAAAAGATTCCCCCCCCAGAATGGCTAGATCTCATACAGGAATTCAGCAAAGTGATAGGATATAAAATCAGTGCACAGAAATCAGTTGCATTTCTATATGCTAACAATGAGACAGAAGAAAGAAATTAAAGAGTTGATCCCATTTACTATTGCACCCCCAAACATAAGATACCTAGAATAAACCTAACTAAAGAGGCAAAGGATCTGTACTCAGAAAATTTTAGAACTCTCATAAAAGAAATTGAGGAAGACACAAAGAAATGGAAAAATGTTCCATGCTCATGGATGGGAAGAAGAAATATTATTAAAATGTCTATGATACCTAGAGCAATGTATACATTCAAAGCAATCCCTATCAAAATACCATCAACTTTTTTTCCACAGAGCTGGAACAAATAATCCTAAAATTTGTATGAAACAAGAGAAGACCTTGAATAGCTAAAGGGATGTTGAAAAAGAAAACCAAAGTTGGTAGCATCACAATTCCGGACATCAAGCTCTATCACAAAGCTGTGATCATCAAGACAGCATGGTACTAGCACAAAAACAGATGCATAGATCAATGGAACATAATAGAGAACCCAGAAATGGACTGTCAACTCTATGGTCAACTAATCTCCAACAAAGCAGGAAAGGATATCCAATGGAAAAAAGGCAGTCTCTTCAACAAATGGTGTTGGGAAAATTGGACAGCCACATGCAAAGGAATGAAACTGGACCATTTCCTTATACCACACACAAAAACAGACTCAAAATTGATGAAAGACCTCAATGTGAGACAGGAACCCATCAAAATCCTTGAGATCACAGGCAGCAACTTCTTCGACCTTGACCACAGCAACTTCTTGCTAGACATGTCTCCAAAGGCAAGGCAAATGAAGGCAAAAATAAACTATTCATCAAGATAAAAAGCTTTTGCACAGCAAAGGAAACAGGTGACAAAACCAAAAGACAAGTGACAGAATGGGAGAAGATATTTGCAAATGACATATCAGATAAAGAGCTAATATCCAAATCTAGAAAGAACTTATCAAACTCAACATTCAAAGAACAAATAATCCAGTCAAGAAATGGGCAGAAGATATGAAAAGACATTTCTGCAAAGAAGACATCTAAATGGCCAAAAGACACATGAAAAAGTGCTCAACATCCCTCCGTGTCAGGGAAATACAAATAAAAACCACAGTGAGATACCACCTCACGCCAATCAGAATGGATAAAATTAACAGGTCAGGAATGTGGAGAAGGGGAAACCCTTCTACACTGTTGGTGGGAATGCAACTCTGAAAAACAGTATGGAGGTTCCTCAAAAAGTTGAAAATACAGCTACCCTATGACCCAGCAATTACACTACTAGGTATTTACCCCAGATACAAATGTAATAATGTGAAGGGGCACATGCACCTCAGTGTTTACAACAGCAATGTCCCAATAGCCAAACTATGGAAAGAGCCTAGATGTCCACTGATGGATGAGTGGATACACACACACACACACACACACACACACACACACACACACACACTGGAATATTACTCTGCCATCAAAAGGATGAAATCTTACCATCTACGTTGATGTGGATGGAACTGGTGGGTATTATGCTGAGTGAAATAAATCAATCATAGAAAGACAATTATATGATCTCACAGGTATGTGGAATTTAAGAAACAAAACAGAGGATCATAAGGGAAGAGTGGAAAAAATAAAACAAGATGTAATTAGAGAGGGAGACAAACCATAAGAGACTTAACTATAGGAAACAAACTGAGAGTTGCTGGAGGGGAGGGAGGTGGGCGGATGGGGTAACTGGGTGATGGACATTAAGGAGGACACGTGATACAATGAGTACTGGGTATTATATAAGTCTGATGAATCACTGACCTCTACCTCTGAAACTAATAATACATTATATGTTAATTAATTGAGTTTAAATTTTAAAAGAGATGAAAAGATAACACACACACACACACACACCTCAAAGAAATGTGTGTGGCAAATCCATAGGCTCAGAAAGCAGATTAGCGATTGCCAGGGGCTGGAAGGAAGGGAATGACTGCTTAATGGGTACAGAGTTTTCTTTTTGGGGTGATAAAAATGTTCTGGAACCAGATGGTTCTACAACATTATGAATTATATATTTAAAATGGTAAATTATATGTTATGTGTTTTTACAATAATGTATAAAATTTTTTTGATCCATTTACACTTGGTCTAAAAAATTAGGTAGTAATCAGCTTCGTTTTTTTCCAACCAGCAGGTCAGTCACCACAGTATTTAAATGATAAATTGATAAATGATAAATTTTGAGTCCCTGATTTCAAATGCCTCCTTTCATCATGTTCTGTATTCTTATATTAATTTGAGTCCTTTTCTGGACTTCCTGTTCTTTTCCAGAGTTCCATCTGCCTCTTCCTATGCCAATACCATACACGCTTTTATGTAACGTAGCTTTACATTATGCTTTGATATTTTGCAGGACCAGTTCTCTGCTCAATTCTTCACTCCCAAAACACTTCCTTTGCAGAATTTTCCTGGAAATTTTTGTACTTTTATTATACAAGATAAATATTATAATCTTCATTCAAGTTCCTTGTTAAAGCTTTTACAATTCTTTTAATAGACTTTATTTTTCTAGAGCACTTTCAGGTCCACAGCAAAAATGAATGGAAAGTACAGAGTTCCATGTACTCCATGATCTCCCCCAACACACACACAAACACACACATACACACTCACAACCATCCCATCATCTACCACCAGAGTGGTGTATTTGTTATAATGAATGAACCATCACTGGGGCATGATTATCACTTAAGTGCGTAGTTCACATTAGGTTTCACTCTTGGTATCATACATTGGAGTGTACATTGTTCACTTTTGGTATTATACATTTGGCTTTTGACAAATGTATAATAACATGTATCCATCATTGCAATATCATATAGAATACTTTGCCCAAAAAATCCTCTGTGCTCTGCCTATCCATCCCTTCCTCCCCCCACCACAACCCCTGATAACCACTGATCTTTTTACTGTCTGTATAGGTTTGATTTTCCAAGAATGTCATATAGTTGGAATCATACAGTGCATAGCCTTTTCGGATTGGCTTCTTTGACTTAGTAATATGCATTTAAGGTTCCTCTGTGTCTTTTTATGGCTTGATAACTTATTTCCTTTTGGCAATGAATAGTATTCCATTATCTAAGATATAACAGTTTATTTATCCACTCACCTACTAAGAGATATCTTGATTGTTACTATGTTTTTTTTTTAAATTTATTTATTTGACAGATAGAGATCACAAGTAAGGAGAGAGGCAGGCAGAGAGACAGGAAGGGAAGCAGGCTCCCTGCTGAGCAGAGAGCCCCATGTGGGGCTTGATCCCAGGACTCTGGGATCATGACCCGAGCCGAAGGCAGAGGCTTTAACTCACTGAGCCACCCAGGCGCCCCGATTGTTACTATGTTTTAACACTTACGAATAAAGCTGCCATAAGTATCTGTGTCTAGGCTTTTGTGTGGACATGTTTTTATTTTTAAGTAATCTCCATTATCAATGTGGGGCTCAAACTCATGAACCCAAGATCAAGAGTCACATGCCTTACCAACTAAACCAGCCAGATGCCCCTGTGCGGGTGTAAGTTTTCAGTTCCTTTGGATAAATACCACAGAGCACAGTTGCTGGATCATATGATAAGACTAGGTTTCATTTTGTGAGAAACTGCAAAACACTTTTCCAAAGTGGTTGTACCATTTCTCATTCGCACCAGCAATGACTGAGAGCTTCTGTTGTACCACATTTTTGTCAGCATCTGGTGTTGTTGGTATTTTGGATTTGGGCCATTCTAATAGGTACAAAGTGGGCTATTGGAACCTTGACTGTTAAGTTTATCATCTAATTTGGGATTAGCTCTCCATTATTCAAATCTTTTTTTTATGTCTCTAAGTGGATATTTATAATTTTTTCATGTAAGTACTATATATTTTTGTGAAATTTATTTCTATTCATTTTATTATCTATGACATAATTTCCTTTACATTTTCCAAATTATTTTCTGTGTCTGAGAGTTATTGACCTTTATATATTTCTTTGGTACTGACTACCTTATTAAACTCCAATTATAAGTGACATGACATCATCAAAATAATTTTATCTCCTATCCAAGTTCATACTTCTTAACTATGTGCATTCTTGAGAACTTCTCTTCTATATACTTGTCTTTCATCCATTTGGCATAAATTTAGCTCCCTCCTTTTTAGCTGTGGCCCTTAATCTATTTCTAAATTTCAGACTTCTTTCTAGAACTTGAGACTCATGTATTTATTCATTCAACAAATACTTACTGAGATCTTACTGTGAACTAGACCATTTCCAGATATACCTCCAGGGACAATAAAACAACTAACTCTCCACAAAGAAATTTCTCTTTATAAAAGAGTAACATTGCTATTTTTTTTATAATCTTTAAGTTTTGAAAGATAATGCATTTGATTACAAAGAACTTCCAGTTTCTCAAATAATTTATATTTGTAAAATGATGCCAAAACTACATTTAACTAGCATCATGCAATGTGTTTTGATGCCCCTACAGCTCATTTGATCCTAGAAATCCCATTTTTATGAGTTACAATTTCTTCCTTTCTTTTTTTTTTTAGGTTTTATTTATTTATTTGAGAGAGAGAGAGAGAGAGAGAGAGAGAGATGGAGCATGAGACAGAGGCAGAGGGAGAAGCAGACACCCCACTGAGCAGGGAGACTGACACGGGGCTCGCTTGATCCTGGGATCCTGAGATCACGACCTGAACCAAAGACAGATGCCTAACCAACTGAGCCACCCTGGCACCCCACATGTTTCAATTTCAAATTTGTGGTAAAGAACTCCAAAATGTAATGTTGTTTTATCAAAAAAATATGTGATGTTAACTGTCATGAGGATTTAAGCCAGTGATCGCTAATAAATGTGGTCAATCATTTACTTGAATGGTTAACCATGCAGATTTTAAGTTGAAGATTCCAATTTATTTTTTACATGTTCCCACTGGCTTGCTTTGATGATTCACCTAAAGCCCCATGATTAGCTAAACTTCATACCTCTGTCAGCATATGAGAGAACTGCTAGCAACTCCTCAAAAGAAGGATCTGCAGGAGTTTAGGAAGCAAGGGATCATCTAAAAAGGTTCAGAAAAACAGAAAGACAAGTTGTTTATAAGCCACTTTGTTTATTCTGTAAGGAAAGACAGAAGACTGAGGTTTAGATTCCAAGTGTACAGAGAACAGTTGTATGACTTAGGAAAAGTTACGGCTCTTGACTCCAGCATAAGATGAGAATAAGTGTACTCACTCCTCAATTTCAGAGTAATGTTAGGAGAGTAAAGCAGTTAACATAGGACAACCTTATCATCATTGTCGTTGTGATTGTGAAATGTTAGGGAAGATCACCTAGTTAAACCTCCCTTTTAGTCCTGAGAGTCCTATATACAGTGCTTCTAACTGGTAGATAGGTATTTAGGCTCTGCTATGTATTAGAGAAATCAAAGGTTATAGAGAAAGTACTCTATTAAAAAGGGTAAATATTAATGTAAGGCACTTTAACATATACTCTAATGATGAAGACCAAAACGGGAGAAATCATCTTAACTATCAGCTTGCTTTCTTTCTTGTCTCTCTCTCTCTTTCTCTCTCTTTCTTTCCTTCTTATTGGGATGCCTGGATGGGTCTGTCAGTTAAGGGTCTGCTTTTGATTCAGGTCATGATCCCAGGATCCTGGGGTTGAGTCCCACATTGTGCTCCTTGCTCAGCTGGGAGCCTGCTTCTTCTTCTACCTGCTGCTCTCTCTCTCTCTCTCTGACAAATAAAAAAATAAAATCTGTATTTAAAAGTGTTTTTATTTATTTCTTAGAGAGAGAGAGAGAAAGGACAAGTGGAGGGAACAACAGAGGGAAAGGGAGAAGCAGTTTCCCCGTTGAGCAGGGAGACTGACCTGGGGCTTGATCACAGGACCCTGGGATCATGAGCCACCCAGGCACCCCCTACCAGTTATTTCTTTATAACAAAACACTTATTTTCTAATGTCAGATCCTTTGGAGGCCATGCCAAGTGGTATGATAGATATAAATTCCATATTATATTTAAATCTACTCATAGTTACTGAGCACTTAGAAGGGTGTCCTTTCCAAATAAAGAAAGAACTTAAAATTTAGGATAACTATGTATTACATCCAGCAAATGTCAAATTTTCTATTCCAATGTAACTTGGCAGTGATAAAAAGTAAAAAGATTCTAAAAGTGACATATTTGCTGTCAGTGGAAATAAAATTCTTCAGGGTTTTTTTGTTTTGTAGTCCCAGAATGAAAAAAAAAAAATCAAAGTACATCACATAGAGAAGATGCTTAAAGTACAAAAAACACTAATAATGACCAGGCTAACTTGTTATGTATTGACCATCTCTATTAGTGAAATAGGAACAATGTGCACTATCTTCATAATACTATTTTTATTTAATAAAAAAGCTGGAAACATGACACACACAGAAGAAAACCTTTCTTTCTCTGGTTTCAATGTCACTAATATCATTCTTCCTAAAAATAAATGTGTAAATGAATGAACAAATAAGTAAATATAAAATACACAACCTATTGGAATGAAATGAGTTTTTCATAGTTTTTCTCCCACAAGTGAATATGCAAACAAAAGACTGCATTCCAATGGGCTTCTCTCCTTAAAAACATTTATTTTGTGGGACACCTGGATGGGTCAGTCAGTTAAGTGTCTGCTTTCAGCTCAGGTCATGATCCCTGGGTCCTGGGATCAAGCCCCACATCAGGCTCCCTGCTCAGCGGGGAGTCTGCTTCTCCCTCTGCCTTTCCCTCTATTCCTCTCCTTGCCCCTCCCCTTACTCATTCTCTCTCTCAAACGGTCTCTCTCAAATAAATAAAAACAAACAAATAACATTTATTTTGTGTCCCTTAAAACGTTTTTGTGCAAGGAGGACTCTTGATGATGGTGTTGATTGATTAAAGGAAAATCTTGGTTGTGTTTATAAACAAATATCAGACCTGTAAATTCAAGTTGCAACACAAAAATTAAACAAAAATATGCTACCTTCTAAGATTGAAAAAAACAGGACTTAGTAAAAAAAAAATATATTGGTTAGGCACCTATCAGATACTTAACACTGTATATAAGTGTTTTAGAAATGGAAGAAAAGAAAATCTACAACCTAATTTAATCAACTTGTTTCCATTTCTTGGTTCACCTAAAATTCCCCTAGGTGTTTTTCTTCCTCACTAAAAATGTTCAAATACCATCAACTATTAACTAATATAGCCTAAAATACTGTGTTTTCATAAAATTATGCACATTTTCTTTATGGCATTTACTAAAAACTATTCTCAGTTCTCAGGAAAAAAACAATGAATCTTTATTACTTCTTAAAATGGTTTCAGAGAAATAAACTCTTGGAAGTTCCTTTACACTTTTTTTTTTTCCCCCCTCAAATGAAGTACATCCTGTCTGAAGCAGAATTACTCTCAAACTAAAAGCAAGAGCTTCGGGGTAACTGAATTTAAAAGTATTTTACATTAAAAAAAGTTCTGGTATGTTCTGAGTATATCAGATGATAGGCTTTAGTATAATTATAGAAAAAAAAAAAGCACCTCTTCAAGGTGCTGTGGTAAGCCACATAGTTTTTAAAATACTTGTTAAACAGAAAGTTGTGGTTCCTGCTAGTGGTCACATGTATGGAGAATTAGAAATACTTAGGGTCTCAATAAATCAAATCTTAGAATTGGTGAGTACAGGTATTGCTACATGGTAGCCTGATTTGTCGAATTTTACAGTTGTGTGATAAAAGGAATATACTTTATGATCACTTTAAAGAAATTGTGACACTATTTGTTAAGCTTTGGCAGAAGGAATAGGGAACTTAAATTCTTAAGGAATCAGGTTTGGCCTCCTTGGTGCTCTTTCCTTAAAAATGAGACACTCCTGGGGGAAATCAGTATCGAGGAGGCCCCGAATGGTGTCCCTGCAGAGCACAGTGGTTGCTGCTAACCTCCCTGCTAGGCTTCTACTTGTCCTCGACTCCTTAGGACAGAACTTCTTTCATCAGTAGCAGCCACAGCGGGCGTGGGTTTTCTTCAGTATCAAGTTAATATCCACTGACTGGGAACTTAAGTATCTCCACAGTCACCGCTGTGGAGGGAAGTAGAGCGATGGCCACCACCCCCAGGCAGCTCTGTGGAAGAAAGAGGGACACAGTAGAATCACGCCCTGGGTTGCCCACACCAGAAACTTGGGGGACAGTCATGCTCTCTGCCTTCCTTGACTCCCCACATCCAGATATTCACCAGTCTGCAAATTATTCCTCTCTAGGAGTTCCTGAATGCGTCGCTTCTTTTATCCCTGGGTCCCTGGCATAACTTTGGCCACCTATGTCCCCTGGCGTTTTGTAATAGCCTCTGGGCGGCCACCGCCCATCCCGTCATCCACCTCCTGAGAACCCAGGCGGTCTTTCTAAACTGCAAATCTCCCTTATGTAAAACTTCAATAATTTCCCATTGCTGTAAGGATAAAGTCCACACTTCCTCATGTGGTTCATAAGGCCCTTGTGATCCGAACCTCTTCTTGCAAATGCTTCTGCAGTTTCACCTCTTTGTTCCCTGAATTACTGAAACTTTCGTTCCCTGAACAAGTGACGTTCTCACCTCTGGACCTTTGCATATTCCCAGCGTGATCAGATGCCTGCCTGCCTCCCCAGTGTCACGTCACAGCACTGTCCCCTCGGCTCCCCATCACTCACATTGGTCTGGAATGCCCATTGGTCTTCTCAGGGCTGCTTGTGTTTTCTCTGGCATGAAGGCTCTTCCCCATTATGATGTCTGTCTGTGTGACTCCAGCATGGTGCCCTCAGTGGCTGTGTGGAAAACCAGAGTGAGGGAGAGTATGTATGGTACTTTAAGCATATGGTACTTTAAGCACATCTTGAAAACAGGTTCAGAAGCTTGAAGTTCTCAGAAACCACAGTGGAAAACTAACCTATAGTCCACTGAAAATGAAACAACAGAGTGATTTCTTTTTGAATGGCATTTGGAAAGCTGAGAGACTGAGACAGAATCTAGACAGGCCATTCAGGTGGTAGCAGTAGTCGTGAAAAGTTCCACAGGATGAATGACTTATGCTGCATTATGATAAGCAGCTCATAGTCTGTAAGAGGCGGATGTTTGCAGGCCAGTGGGGGAAGCAGGGATATGCTCAGCCATCTGGGAGGCCTGTTCAGTAAGGACCACTGGTGACTGAACTTCTACTCAGCACGTTCTCCAGCATTATCTCCAGATCCATATTTCCAACCTCATGCTGTCTATCACTACTTGGGCACCCCACAGAAGACCTTACCTATCCAGGACAGAATTTGTCATTCTTCCCACAACGTGCTACGTTCCTAATGTCTCCTCTTCTAGTTAATGTCACCTCCATCCACTCAGAGATCCAAGATATCCAAGGTATCCACCTAGATGTGCCTTTATACTTACACTCCTACCATCTACATGTAGCATGTCACCATTTCTTCTTGATACTACTTTCTTAAGTTTTTTTTTTTTACTTGAGTATAGTTGACCCACGATATTACACTAGTTTCAGGTGGACAACATAGTGATTAGACAACTCTATATTATGCGTAGCTCTCATCTGTCACCACACAGTGCTGTTATAATAACTTTGACTATATTCCCTATGCTTACCTTTAATTTCTTAATGATGCTCACACCCATTAACTTCTCTTCATCCTCACTGTCTCTACTTCAATGAAGGCTACACTCATTTCTGAATAATAATAGGTTCCTAATTGGTTTCCCTCCCTCCAATCTTGCCTCACCTTCACTCTCCATACTGCAGCTGGAGTGATTTCCAAAGTTCAAATCTAATTATCTTGATTTTTATTCTTAAGACCTTATAGAGATTCTCCACTGCTCTCAGGATAAAGCACTTGCTGAATATTCGTTGAATGAATTATCTTCTCAAATGTTCAGAATAACATTAGGTTAGACAATATTATTCCATTTTCCAAATAAGGGCACTGAGGCTACAGTGAAGAACTTACCCCAGAGTCAAATGGTCAGGTTTGTCTGACTTCTTCTGAGGCTGTACTGTTTCTACATCCCACTGCCTATCCTTTCTATCAGGATAGGGCCTCTTCGTGCGGACCGCGAGAAAAGACTACTGGGCACCCTGTGAGTTTCTGGCAGTAATACACAAGTAAACAAGCTCTGGTTCCCATAACATTGTAGTAAAAGCATTATAGAATTACCTTGTCCTGCAGTAAAAATGTGACTAACCAGAAATTTCACTTAAGCAGATTTTATTTTAAGAGCATGTAGCAAAAAGATGTTGCAAACTTCTAGGCAAAATTTCAGTGTTATCAAAAACAAGCTGATAGGAATTTTTAAGAGCAGTTTCCAAGGTACAACTTGGAATCTCTAAACGTTGAACTCTGTGTCTGTACCTCTTTTATAGCATGTATAATGTCCACCAAGCAGAGCTTTTGCCCAGAAGAGTACCTGGCATATAATAGATTTTTGGCAAGTATTTGTCAAATGAATGATAAAGGGGAAAAGTAAAACCCTTAGCGCTATAAGATCCAGAGTCATGTACTCATGGCTGTTGTATTCTTCCTCCTCAGGGAAGACTGTAAACTAACATATTTTAGCTAAGTTTTCCACTACCTAGGTCAAAACAAAAAGTTTTCTTATTTTCAGTAAACTAGAATATTCACTCGATCAGAACAATTTATTTCCCAATGTCGTGGTAAAAACATGTGATTCAAGTTTTTCAAGTTTCTATCAAGGGTGCCTGGGTGGCTCTGGCTCAGTTGGTTAAACATCAGCTCTTGATTTCAGCTCAGGACATGATCTAAGGGTGGTGAGATCACGCCCTGTGTTGGGCTCCATGCAGGATGTGAAGCCTGCTTGAGATTCCCTCTCTTCCCTTTCCTTCTGCTTCTTCCTCCCCTGTAAGCCACTTGGCTTGCATGTGCTCTCTCTCTCTCTCTAAAAAAAAAAAACAAAAAAAACTTAGATACCAGAGTTATCCCAGTCTGCACTAATATTTCAGACTTCTTCATGGTCTTTTTTCCCCCTAACTCTCTCCACAGTTATATACTCTGGAGTTATTTAACACATGATAATCTTAACCAAGCTTAACCCAGGATCATATTTATCATATTAAAATATCCTGGGGCACCTGGCTGGCTCAGTTGGTAGATTACATGACTCTTGATCTCAGGGTCATAAGTTCGAGCCCCACGTTGGATGTAGAGATTACTTAAAAATAATAACAATAAAAAAATCTTTAAAAAAGTGAAATATCCTGACTTTCTTGGTGAAATGTATGATAGACAATTCTTGGTTAGTCAGGAAAAAGATAAAACTCAAATTGTATATATCACATACTATATTTCTAGGTCTCTATTTTTATAATGAAAAAATTACAATGTTGCTTTAAATATTTTAGTACATAAATCTCCCATATGAAGATTTTAGACACGTACACATACCACTTTAGGAAATTAAATCTTATTTCTCCTTTTAAAGATTTATTTATTTATTATTTGAGAGGGGGGGGAGGGGTAGGGGACGAGGGAGAGAGAGAATCCTAAGTAGACTCTCTGCTGAGCACAGAGCCTGATCCCATAACCCTGAGATCATGACCTGAGCTGAAATCAAGAGTCAGACACTTAACAGACTGAGCCACCCAGGCCCCCCTCTTATATCTCCTTAAAAACAAAAATCATATTTTTATTGGTATTCCTGGCTGTGATGGCCGATCTTCACAGGTCATGCTGCAAATAAGACCATAAAATAGGAGGAAAACTGAGCTTGAGTTCCCACTGCAGTGAAATTATGATTTGGTTGTGATACATTGACAGCTTTTACTATTACTAGTTATAAACTCCCTGGTCATGAATGTAGATCTAATATCTCACTGTTACCAAGAAAATCTGTATAGGAAATTTACTATATCACCAACACCAAGAATTTCTGACAGAATTTAATCTTATCCCGGGGCACCTGGGTGGCTCAGTGGGTTAAAGCCTCTGCCTTCGGCTCAGGTCATGATCCCAGAGTCCTGGGATCGAGCCCCGCATCGGGCTCTCTGCCCGGCAGAGGGCCTGCTTCCTTTCCTCTCTCTCTGTCTGCCTCTCTGCCTACTTGTGATCTCTGTCTGTCAAATAAATAAATAAATAATCTAAAAAAAAAAAAAAAAAGAATTTAATCTTATCCTGAAGCCTAGATAAAATTATTTTCGGATTGAGCTCAGATACCTTAACAAAAATTTGTTTTAGACCATGGCATAATTTTGGCAAATTTGGAAAATCCAGGGGCTGGAAGTGATAATTAGATCAATATTAGAAATTATTTATCTACCTATCTATCCATCTATCTGTTTATTTGACAGAGAGAGAGACAGCGAGAGTGAGAACACAAGGCAGGGGGAGTGGGAGAGGGAGAAGCAGGCTTCCCAACGAGCAGAGTCCGATGGGGGCGAGGGGCTCCATCCCAGGACTCTGGGATCATGAAGTGAGCAGAAGGCAGACGCTTAAGGACTGAGCCATCCAGGCACCCTGCGTATTAGATTTTAAAGACTATAGATTTTCAAGCGCCCCCCCCCCTTTTGATAACACACGATTGTGGGCAATATTATCATAGTTGTTCTGACATTTGCCTTGGTTAGGGAAGCAGTGTCATACTTTCTTCTGTTTGGGGACCCCTCTGTCTTCCGATTCTTCGGTCCCCTGTAGAGCAGCCACAATTAGTTTGGCGGAGAAGCACAACCTCACCATAGCTTTTATAAGAGGCGGAAGTGCTGCACGCAGGGCACTGTATACCTATGCAAATTCCTCTCTCTGTGTATGTGCGGGCACTCTGTGCAGGAGACTCCATCCAGCACTGCTTTCCTCTCTGGGTCTCTGAGGGTTGGGTTTCCTTCCGGCAGTAAAAGGTGGGTGGGAATCTCTCTGAAACCACTCTGTTTTCCTGCCTTGCTTTTTTCGCTCCTAGTGAGATATAGAATAGTTCATACTCATTCTTTTGGTTGACGTGGACAGCCTTACCATGCATCTGACTTCAGCATGTGTTTTGTAGTCTTCAAATGAATTGTGCCCAAAACGTTCCCCATCTGCCTACAGGAGATAACTGCAGAGCGCAGGCTTGTGGAGCCGTGTGGTCAGTCCTTCCCTTCCTAAGCTGCACTCTGTTCCTCTGAGGGTCGCCGGAGCTCTCTACTGTCAGAGTTCAAGGAAATCTGGCAATATTTTGATTTCTGTAGAAAAAAAATCGGTTTAAAAATTCAAAGTACCCGAGTAATCACTTGTGGGGGAAAAAAAAATCTCTAAACTTTTGTGTTAAAGAGTAAAGCAGAGGCTCATCTGGGTGGCTCAGTCAGTAAGCCTCTGTCTTCTGCTCAGGTCATGATCTCAGGGTCTTAGGATCCAGTCCCGCATGGGGCTTCCTGCTCAGGGGGTAGTCTACTTCTCACATTCCCCCTGCTTGTGCCCTTTTTCTTTCTCTCTCAATAAACAAATAAAATCTTAAAAAAAAATGAAGAGTAAAGGAGAAAAGAAGTAGGAAATCCCCTCAACAGTTTTATTTAGAAAAAAAAAATCGCACCTATGCTACCCTCATGGTGACAAGTAAAAATAATAATGCAGGAGCAGAACTTGGTGGACACATTTTTAGCCACATTTTTAACTAGATTATTAAAATTCACAGCATCAAGTACAAGAGCACGGAATATAATTTACTCGATTTATACTCACTACTGCACACCTAAATGATTTTTACACGTCATGCTACTTCTTCTTGGGTGGCTTAGTGGTTATTGTGGATGATGAACCCCACCCTTTTGATCAGATAAAACTAAAATATGATGATGTAGGGAGGAAAAAAAAAAACCCTTATATTTATCAGCCAGTGTTAAGAAGGATTTATAAGACATAAAATATCTAAAATGGAACTCTATCAGACTCTTTATTAAGTTTGCCACATTTTAAACAATATTATTGCTCATCAAGTTGCCTTTCACAAAGCTACAAGCTTCTGAAGCATCTATGTTAATAGAGACTTAACTGATTTGTATCATGCTTACCTCTGATTTTCTTTTTTTTTTTTTTAAAGATTTTATTTATTTATTTGACAGACAGAGATCACAAGTAGGCAGAGAGGCAGGCAGAGAGAGAGGAGGAAGCAGGCTCCCTGGTGAGCAGATCAGCCGGTCCTGATCCCAGGACCCTAGGATCATGACCTGAGGCGAAGGCAGAGGCTTTAACCTGCGAGCCACCCAGGCGCCCCACCTCTGATTTTCTTAAAACAACATGAGCTTCAGGTAAATTATTTTGCATACACTAGTAAGACTTTATCTGTGCAGTAAACAATCCACATAAGCATATTTTGTGGTCCTGCAAATCCCTTATTCCTTTTCTCTAACCCAATGGATACCCATACGCTCCTTCTGTGTGGAAATTCTGAAGCCATCACTGGCACTGGGCCTTTTGGTTTTGTCTTTTAAAGTCTCTAGACTCCTCTCCACCAATGGTACCTGACAGGCTCTTACAGCCGCTTCCCTGTGCTCTTCCAGGAAAACTTGTAACTGATCAGAATGCCTCTGCTCTCTCTACCTTGCTGATAGAGTTATCTTTTTATTTTTTACTTTTATTTATTTATTTTTATTTAGAAGAGTTTATTTACTTACTATTTGAGAGAGAGAGAGAGAGAGAGAGATTGAGAAATTGAGAAAAGAAGTGGGAGGAGGGACAGAGGGAGAAGCAGACTCCTTGTGGAGCAGGGAGACAAAGGTGGGACTCGATCCCAGCATCCTGGGATCATGACCTGAGCGGAAGGCAGAGGGTTAACTGACTGAACCACCTGGGCACCCTATTTTTATTTTTTAAAGACTTATCTATTTAAGAGAGAAAGAGAGAGTATGTGTGCTCAGGTAGGGGTAGGAGCAGAGAGAAAGGGAGAGAGATCCTCAAGCAGATCCCTGCGGAGTATGGAGGTGTAGAGCCCAACATGGCGCTGATCCCAGGACCTTGAGATCACGACCTGATCTCAAGAGTTGGATGCCCGACCGACTGAGCCACCCAGGGGCCCCTAGAGTTATGTTTTTAAATGCAGAACTGATCATTTTATTCCTCTACTTGGAAACCCACAGTGAGTGCTTCATTGCTCACCACATGGGTTACTGGTGGGACAAGATAGCCTTCAGGATACGTGGGTGGAAGGGCATAGCTAGATCTCCAATTCATTGCCTCTAACCCCAAGCACTTTCTTTGTGGTGGCCCCAGTATATTATTCAAATATTACTGGTTTTCATGTGGGCCTTTACTTAAAAGGTTTGGAAACACCTCTTTAAAGCAAGGATTCTTCACTGAGACCTGAGAACCCCTGGGAAAGCAATATATGGACTTCAGGATATTTGTGATCCTTCATAGTTTCTGGGAGTGGGTCCTCAAATAATCTATACTTAAAGGGGACTATACTTCCTGAAAAGTTTAAAGACCACAGCTCCATAACACATATCGGCCTTCACAATCTGTTCTCTACTATCTTTGTAACGTCAGCCACAGCCATTCTTTCCTGTGCACCTTCCACTCCAGCCACGGCCGACTGCTTAGCATTCTTCCAACCTGCCAGTGCTCTCCAGCCCTCATCCTTCCGCAACTTTATCTTCATTGCTTCATTCTTCTTACCTTGTGCTTTGGCAATAATGCATGGTTGGCAACTCTCTGAAATGTGCTTTCAAGGTCCAATGCTCCATCACACGCTGTATCTTCAGCTTGGAATGCCTGCACGGTCTGCCTGGTGAACTCCTCCACATCTGTCAGGACCCAACTTAAACCTCCTGTATGATCCTCCCCCTACTCCTACTAGAAGAATTCTTTCCTCTTGCTTTTGTGTTGCCTTCCTATTTTATATTAATATTTATGTTATATTATATGTTATGTTAATATACTTTTATATATAAGTATATTAATACTTATGTTACACGAATTTTAATTTATTTAATTTATTTTAATTTATTCTTAGGATTGCTAAGGATTTTTCTCCCCACAAGACTATGTTACTTGAAAGTAGGTACCTGATTTATGCATCTTCCTTTTTTTTTTTTTTTAAGCATCTTTCTATACCCAGCATATTGCCCTCAGTTGGTGGTGAATACGTGTTTGTTGGATAACTCTTCCTTGATCCTCATCTCAATCTGTGAAACTCTGACCTGATCCTTGAAGATTAAAATGGTTAAAATATCACCTCTGAAAAACCTCTTCACTCCAGCAGGTTAGGGGACCTCTCTTCTCTGTGATATCTCGTAGTTCATAATTACACAAGTCTACTAAATTGGTTATGCCTTTCTCTTACCTTGCTCAGGTGTAAGAACCAAGAGCTTCCAGTTTGCAGAGTCAGCTCTGCTCAGTTTCTGGGCTTACTCTTTTTTTTTTTTTTTTTTTTTTTTTTTTAAATTTTTTTATTTTAATAAACATATAATGTATTTTTATCCCCAGGGGTACGGGTCTGTGAATCGTCTGGTTTACACATTTCACAGCACTCATCATAGCCCATACCCTCCCCAATGTCCATTTCCCCACCACCCTCTCCCGTCCCCCTTCCCCCCCGCAACCCTCAGTCTGTTTCTTGAGATTGAGTCTTTTATGGTTTGTCTCCCTCCCAATCCCATCTTTTCATTTTTTCTTTTCCTACCTCCCCCCAAACCCCCCCACCTTGCATCTCCACTTCCTCATATCAAAGAGATCATATGATAGTTGTCTTTCTCCGATTGACTTATTTCGCTAAGCATGATACCCTCTAGTTCCATCCACGTCGTCGCAAATGGCAAGATTTCATGTCTTTTGATGGCTGCATAGTATTCCATTGTGTATATATACCACCTCTTCTTTATCCATTCATCTGTTGATGGACATCTAGGCGCTTTCCACAGTTTGGCTATTGTGGACATTGCTGCTATAAACATTCGGGTGCACGTGCCCCTTCGGAGCACCACGTTTGTATCTTTAGGATATATACCCAGGAGTGCAATTGCTGGGTCGTAGGGTAGCTCTATTTTCAGTTTTTTGAGGAACCTCCACACTGTTTTCCAGAGTGGTTGCACCAGCTTGCATTCCCACCAACAGTGTAGGAGGGTTCCCCTCTCTCCGCATCCTCGCCAGCATCTGTCATTTCTTGACTTGTTAATTTTAGCCATTCTGACTGGTGTGAGGTGGTATCTCATTGTGGTTTTGATTTGTATTTCCCTGATGCCGAGTGATGTGGAGCATTTTTTCATGTGTCTGTTGGCCATCTGGATGTCTTCCTTGCAGAAATGTCTGTTCATGTCCTCTGCCCATTTCTTGACTGGATTATTTGTTCTTTGGGTATTGAGTTTGATAAGCTCTTTATAGATTCTGGATACGAGCCCTTTATCTGATATGTCGTTTGCAAATATCTTCTCCCATTCTGTCAGTTGTCTTTTGGTTTTGTTAACTGTTTCCTTTGCTGTGCAAAAGCTTTTGATCTTGATGAAATCCCAATAGTTCATTTTTGCCCTTGCTTCTGTTGCCTTTGGCGATGTTCCTAGGAAGAAGTTGCTGCGGTGGAGGTCAAAGAGGTTGGGGCCTGCATTGTCCTCAAGGATTTTGATAGATTCCTTTCGCACATTGAGGTCCTTCATCCACTTTGAGTCTATTTTCGTGTGTGGTGTAAGGAAGTAGTCCAATTTCATTTTTCTGCATGTGGCTGTCCAATTTTCCCAGCACCATTTGTTGAAGAGGCTGTCTTTTTTCCATTGGATATTCTTTCCTGCTTTGTCGAAGATTAGTTGACCATAGAGTTGAGGGTCTATTTCTGGGCTCTCTATTCTGTTCCATTGGTCTATATGTCTGTTTTTGTGCCAGTACCATACTGTCTTGATGATGACAGCTTTGTAATAGAGCTTGAAGTCTGGAATTGTGATACCACCGACTTTGGCTTTCTTTTTCAATATTCCTTTGGCTATTCGAGGTCTTTTCTGGTTCCATATAAATTTTAGGATTATTTGTTCTATTTCTTTAAAAAAAATGGATGGGATTTTGATAGGGATTGCATTAAATGTGTAGATTGCTTTAGGTAGAATAGACATTTTCACAATATTTGTTCTTCCAATCCATGAGCATGGAATATTTTTCCATTTCTTTGTGTCTTCCTCAATTTCTTTCATGAGTACTTTATAGTTTTCTGAGTATAGATTCTTTGCTTCTTTGGTTAGATTTATTCCTAGGTATCTTATGGTTTTGGGTACGATTGTAAATGGGACTGACTCCTCAATTTCTCTTTCTTCTGTCTTGTTGTTAGTGTAAAGAAATGCGACTGATTTCTGTGCATTGACTTTATATCCTGACACTTTACTGAATTCCTGTATAAGTTCTAGCAGTTTTGGAGTGGAGCCTTTTGGGTTTTCCACATATAGTATCATATCATCTGCAAAGAGTGATAGTTTGACTTCTTCTTTGCCGATTTGGATGCCTTTAATTTCTTTTTGTTGTCTGATTGCTGAGGCTAGGACTTCTAGTACTATATTGAACAGCAGTGGTGATAACGGACATCCCTGCCGTGTTCCTGACCTTAGCGGAAAAGCTTTCAGTTTTTCTCCATTGAGAATGATATTTGCGGTGGGTTTTTCATAGATGGCTTTGATAATATTGAGGTATGTGCCTTCTATCCCTACACTTTGAAGAGTTTTAATCAGGAAGGGATGCTGCACTTTGTCAAACGCTTTTTCAGCATCTATTGAGAGTATCATATGGTTCTTACTCTTTCTTTTATTAATGTATTGTGTCACATTGATGGATTTGCGGATGTTGAACCAACCTTGCAGCCCTGGAATAAATCCCACTTGGTCGTGGTGAATAATCCTTTTAATGTACTGTTGGATCCTATTGGCCAGTATTTTGGTGAGAATTTTCGCATCTGTGTTCATCAAGGATATTGGTCTGTAATTCTCTTTTTTGGTGGGATCCTTGTCTGGTTTTGGGATCAAGGTGATGCTGGCCTCATAGAATGAGTTTGGAAGTTTTCCTTCCATTTCTATTTTTTGGAACAGTTTCAGGAGAATAGGAATTAATTCTTCTTTAAATGTTTGGTAGAATTCCCCTGGGAAGCCGTCTGGTCCTGGACTTTTGTTTGTTTGGAGATTTTTGATGACTGTTTCAATCTCCTTACTGGTTATGGGTCTGTTCAGGTTATCTATTTCTTCCTGGTTCAGTTGTGGTAGTTTATACATCTCTAGAAATGTATCCATTTCTTCCAGGTTGTCAAATTTGTTGCCATAGAGTTGCTCGTAGTATGTTCTTATAATTGTTTGTATTTCTTTGGTGTTGGTTGTGATCTCTCCTCTTTCATTCATGATTTTATTTATTTGCGTCCTTTCTCTTTTCTTTTTGATAAGTCTGGCCAGGGGCTTATCAATCTTATTAATTCTTTCAAAGAACCAGCTCCTAGTTTTGTTGATTTGTTCTATTGTTTTTTTAGTTTCTATTTCATTGATTTCTGCTCTGATCTTTATGATTTCTCTTCTCCTGCTGGGTTTAGGCTTTCTTTGTTGTTCTCTCTCCAGCTCCTTTAGGTGTAGGGTTAGGTTGTGTATTTGAGACCTTTCTTGTTTCTTGAGAAAGGCTTGCACTGCTATATATTTTCCTCTCAGGACTGCCTTTGTTGTGTCCCACAGATTTTGAACCGTTGTGTTTTCATTATCATTTGTTTCCATGAATTTTTTCAATTCTTCTTTAATTTCCTGGTTGACCCATTCATTTTTTAGAAGGATGCTGTTTAGTCTCCATGTATTTGCGTTCTTTCCAAATTTCCTCTTGTGATTGAGTTCGAGCTTCAGAGCATTGTGGTCTGAAAATATGCAGGGAATGATCTCGATCTTTTGGTACCGATTGAGACCTGATTTATGACCCAGGATGTGGTCTATTCTGGAGAATGTTCCATGTGCACTAGAGAAGAATGTATATTCTGTTGCTTTGGGATGGAATGTTCTGAATATATCTGTGATGTCCATCTGGTCCAGTGTGTCATTTAAGGCCTTTATTTCCTTGTTGATCTTTTGCTTAGATGATCTGTCCATTTGAGTGAGGGGAGTGTTAAAGTCCCCTGCTATTATTGTATTACTGTCGATGTATTTCTTTGATTTTGTTATTAATTGGTTTATATAGTTGGCTGCTCCCATGTTAGGGGCATAGATATTTAAGATTGTTAGATCTTCTTGTTGGACAGACCCTTTGAGTATGATATAGTGTCCTTCCTCATCTCTTATTATAGTCTTTGGCTTAAAATCTAATTGATCTGATATAAGGATTGCCACCCCAGCTTTCTTCTGATGTCCATTAGCATGGTACATTGTTTTCCACCCCCTCACTTTAAATCTGGAGGTGTCTTCGGGTCTAAAATGAGTTTCTTGTAGGCAGCATATGGATGGGTTTTGTTTTTTTATCCATTCTGATACCCTGTGTCTTTTGATTGGGGCATTTAGCCCATTAACATTCAGGGTAACTATTGAGAGATATGAATTGAGTGCCATTGTATTGCCTGTAAGATGATTGTTACTGTATATTGTTTCTGTTTCTTTCTGATCTACTACTTTTAGGGTCTCTCTTTGCTTAGAGGACCCCTTTCAATATTTCCTGTAGAGCTGGTTTGGTGTTTGCAAATTCTTTCAGCTTTTGTTTGTCCTGGAAGCTCTTTATCTCTCCTTCTATTTTCAATGATAGCCTAGCCGGATATAGTATTCTTGGCTGCATGTTTTTCTCGTTTAGTGCTCTGAATATATCATGCCAGTTCTTTCTGGCCTGCCAGGTCTCTGTGGATAGGTCCGCTGCCAATCTAATGTTTTTACCCTTGTATGTTACAGACTTCTTTTCCCGGGCTGCTTTCAGGATTTTCTCTTTGTCGCTAAGACTTGTAAATTTTACTATCAGGTGACGAGGTGTGGACCTATTTTTATTGATTTTGAGGGGCGTTCTTAGCATCTCCTGGATTTTGATGTTTGTTCCCTTTGCCATATTAGGGAAATTCTCTCCAATAATTGTCTCCAATATACCTTCTGCTCCCCTCTCTCTTTCTTCTTCTTCTGGAATCCCAATTATTCTAATGTTGTGTCGTCTTATGGTGTCACTTATCTCTCGAATCCTCTCCTCGTGTTCCAGTAGTTGTTTGTCTCTCTTTTGCTCAGCTTCTTTATTCTCTGTCATTTGGTCTTCTATGTCACTAATTCTTTCTTCTGCCTCATTTATCCTGGCAGTGAGAGCTTCCATTTTTGATTGCACCTCATGAATAGCTTTTTTTATTTCAACTTGGTTAGATTTTAGTTCTTTTATTTCTCCAGAAAGGGCTTTTATCTCTCCGGAGAGGGTTTCTCTAATATCTTCTATGCCTTTTTCGAGCCTGGCTAGAACCTTGAGAATTGTCATTCTGAACTCTAGATCTGTCATGCTACCTATGTCTGTATTGATTAGGTCTCCAGCCTTCGGTACGGCCTCTTGTTCTTTTTTTTGAGGTGAGTTTTTCCGCCTTGTCATTTTGTCCAGGTAGGATTTGCTTTCTCCTGCTGTGGAATTCCGCTGTTCTTGGTGACTGAAGTTGGTTTTGGATCGGTTTCTTGTTGATCTTCTGGGGGAGGGGCCTGTTGTAGTGATTCTCAAGTGTCCTTGCCGCAGGCGGAATTGCACCGCCCTTGCCAGGGGCCGGGCTAAGGAATCCGCTCGGGTTTGCTTTCGGGAGCTTTTGTTCCCTGAGCGCTTTCCGTAGAGTTCTGGAGGACGGGAATGAAGATGGCGGCCTCCCAATCTCTCGGCCCGGAGGAGCCGAGAGCTTGGGGTTCCGCTCCTCAGTGCGCTCTCAGAGCAAAGCGCCCAATAGCCCCGCCTCCCTGGCTTGCGGTCGCGCCTCGAGGAAAGCAGTCAATTGTTGGAGCTGGAGAAAAGCGCCGGGTCGCTTTTGTCTCCGTGGCCTCCGGCCGCGCTCCGAGCCCACCCAGCCTGCGACCGGCACAAGGTAACCCTGGGCTTAGAGCTCACTCCTCGGCTTTGTCGCTATAGCCGGCTTCCCCGCTCTAATACCTGCGAGCTCTGCGGCACTCAGACACCCCCAGTCCTTCTGTGACCCCGCGGGTCCTGGGGTTATGCTGACCCCGCCTGGGTTTCCCCCCAGTTTAGCCTCTGGAGCGATGTCTCCCAGTGGAGCCGACTTTTAAAAGTCCCGATTTTGTGCTCCGTCGCTCCGCCGCTTGCCGGGTGCCGGCCCCTCCCTCCGGGGTCTATCTTCCCGTCGCTTTGGATTCACTTCTCCGCAGGTCCTACCTTTCAGAAAGTGATCGATTTTCTGTTTCTGGGATTGTTGCTCTTCTTCTCTTTGATTTCCCGTTGGATTTGTAGGTGTTCACAATGGTTAGATAAGCTGTCTAGCTGATCTCCTGCTACCCGATGTCGTCTCAGCCTGCTACTTCTCCGCCATCTTGACTCTCTCTGGGCTTACTCTTAACCAGTGGAGCAACCAGCACTGGGTTCAGCCCACCTGTAAATGTATTGCCCATCACTGCTGCCACCACCATGACCAAAACCAACTCTTACTTGTTTAGAACCCTAATGTTTTTACTTGCCTTTCTCTCTGGAAACTGGATCTGTATATCCGCTTGTCTGGGAAGCCTATTCCAAATGGGAGGATTTCATAGGAACCATAACACTCTGTCTTCCTCTTCGCATTCCTATCCCAACTTAAAGATCAGTGCTCAACCAGATAGGGCCTAATCTTTCCCTTTGAAATGCTTGTCACTCTGTTAAAGAAGGCTGAATTTAGAGCCAGCTTAGTTTTCCTGACCAGGGTCAGCCAGGTCTGTTTTCTGCTTCATCTCATTCCCAAAAAGCCTGGAGCAAATTGTACAATGACAATGTTTAATAATCCCTAGTGTTTAACACAATGACTCCTCTAGAGTGGATACTCAACATGAATGAATGGACAAATGGTCATCCAGTTAAAAAAAAAAAGAAAGAAAGAAAAAGAAAAGGAAGTAGGAAATAGTAGAGACTAGTTAATACTTTGTCTACAAAGGACAACTATTCCTTAGCTGTGGCCATTTCTTGACAGGTGAGAACATGGGTGGAGGGTTGCCAGAACTTCTACTTCTTCAAGAGAAGCTGGACATCCAGATTTTTATGTGACTTTCTTGATACTGTGGCAAGAAGGAGCATACTTCCTGTCCAATGGGGTGTCCTCTTGCAGGATCATATAGTCAAGTCAGACATTTGCCAGGGTGAAAAGTATAAGGTAGTTTTCTCTCCTTGATTTTCAGTGCTTGTTGAGTATCAGTATTTCTGGAAAGCAGGAGCAATAACAAAGGTTCCACTTCAGGACTTATCATGATAGAAACAAGTTAGGCTATTTTGATTCTTGGCCATTGTTCTCTTCAGCCTATCATATGCTATTGCCAGAACAAGAAGATCCAAGAAGTCAGAATCTGGAGGCATCAGTAGCCTGGGACAGATAATTTGGGTCATGTTGACTGAAGAATATCTGTGTCCTAAAAAGGAGATCATTAATGTGGTTCTTTTGCCATCTGCCAACGGCTTATGACAAGGAAGACCTAGCAAAATATGGGCTCAATAAATATTCATTGAGTACATGAACAAATGAATGAATGAATGAAAAATTATTCCATATTTATAGAAATGTTTACAAAGATGATTGGTGTCTTTTCAGTGCAAATTTTCTTTAATTCAGTATCATGAAGGTATTTATGGTAACTAGAGGTTTTGTTTCAAATTTACTTCAGAGTACTTCTCTTTTATTTTTTTTATTTTTATTTTTAAACTTAATTTTTATTTTAAATAGGGAAATATTTCTAGTGCTACAGGCATCAAGGTATTTAAAAGTCATCAAAGTTGGTTGCATAGCAACCAAATGGATCATAGAGGCTTTTATCCTGAGGGCCACAGAGCTACCCCCAAAAAGCCTTGCAAGGGGAACTCTTGCAAGAACCCGATGTGAGGCAGCTACCCCAGGGACAAGAGGGTGGAGGCAAGTCCGGCCAGCTGTCTGGAACTTCATGTCAGGGGCTGCCTCTCACAACCCCTGAAAAAGAAGTTTTCTTTTTTTAGTATACCACCTTGTATTAACTGGAGCCCAAAGTGAACTATTTGTAACTTTGTGCATCATAGGACACAATCAAGAGAGTGAAAAGGCAACTCACAGAATGAGAAAGTATTTGCAAATTATATCTGATAAGGGATTAATATCCAGAATATATAAAGAATTCCTATAACTTATCAACAAAACCCCTAATTTTTTTGTTTCAAAATGGGCAAATTTTTTTATCTGAATAAACATTTCCCCAGAGAAAATGTGCAAATGGCCAATAAACACATGAAAAGGTGCCCACCACCACTAGTCATTAGGGAAATGCAAATCAAAACCCTAATGAGATACCATTTTACACCCACTAGAGTGGCTATTATTAAAAACAAACAAATAGAAAATAAAAAGTGTTGGCAAAGATGTAAATGAATTGGAACCCTATGCATTGCTGGTGGGAATATAAAATGGTGTAACTGCTGTTACAGTGTGGTGGTGACTCAAAAAATTAAATGTAGAATTACCGTATGATCCAGGAATTCCAATTCTAGATATATATCCAAAAGAATTGAAAGCAGGGACTAGAACAAATATTTGTACATTCATGTTCTTAGCAGCATTATTCATAATAACCAAAAAATGGAAACAACTTAATTATTCTTTGATGGATGAATGAATATACAAAATAAGGTGACACTGTGTGTGTATATATAATAGTATAATATATAATATAACATAATGTAATATAACACAAAATATAATGGAATATTTTATGTGTATATATATATATATATGTGTGTGTGTGTATTTATATATCCAGCCTTAAAAAGGAATGAAATCCTAATGTGTGGTACAACATGGATAAACTTTGAAAACATTATGCTAAGCAAAATAAGCCAGACAAAAAGGACAAATATTATATGATTCTGCTTCTATAAGGCATCCAGAGTAGTTCAATTCATAGAAACAGGAAGTGGAATAGTGGTTACCAGGGGCCAGGGGGAGCGGGGAGAGGGGAATTAGTGTTTAATGAGAACGACGAAAAAGTTCTGAAGATGGATAGTGTTATTGGTTGCACAATGACGTGAATGTACTTAATGCCACTGGACTGCACACTTAAAATTTTTTAGAATGGTAAATTTTATGTTATGTATATTGTACCACAATTTTTAAAAATGGGACATTCATAATCATGATCTTTATTGCTGGTTTACATAGGTTTTTATTTATGTCAGGCTCTTTTGTGTCTTTACCCTAGTTCCTCCCAGATTAATTGTTCTTCTCTCTGTGTATACGTACAGCCATAAGAATGTGGGGAGAGGAAGAAAGGAGAGAGAGAGGGAGGGAAGGTGCTAAGACAAACAGCCCCAAGATTGCAGTAGGTGGAACAAGTTAATGTTGGTGCAAATCTCTGCAATCTAACAACTTGTCTTCAGAGTCTTACCGCTCCAAGGGTACTTTGTTCCAGCTCTGGATGTTTTAAATGTGGTGTCATACAGCATTTCCCTTGGCATGGGCATTGTCCATGGGGATTTGTTCATCAGAAGAAAAGTAATCCTTTCAACTTTCAGAAGCATATGAGGGGGAAAAAGCATGATGTCTATCTCACTTTTCCAACATCATTGCCGGCACTCGAAGTCCCATATAACCTCATGCCTAGACTCTTAACGTTAGTTTCCTTCTTCCTTTTAATTCTTACCTCATTCAACATATATTATACTATTCTACCATATTGATTTTCTAAAATATCACCCTTTCTTAGTACATAACTTTACTTCCTATTTCATAAAGGCTATATCATGCATGAATGCTCTGAACTTCTTGCCCTTCCCCCCACTTCTAAAAACGTATCTGCATATGCTGTAACTTAGCCTCTTTTTCCTGTTCCAAAAGGAGAGGTTTCAAAACCCTAATCCAGCTACCTGTACTGGGGCTTTCATTCCCTCCCTGGATCCTTCTCCAGGACCAGGATCCATCAGCCATCTCTTTTCTTTCCTGTGCCTTCAGCCTCCTTTTCCTTTTAGCTCTTCTCCTTTAGCCTGTAAACAAGCTCAAGTCTTTCTCAGTTTAAAAAAAAAAAAGAAAGAAAGAAAAGGCATTTCTTAAGCTGCCGCCCTGAATTTCTCCTACTCACTCCCAGGCTTCTTGAAAGACTGTGTTTCATTTGCTTTCTGCACTTTCTTCCCACCCCCATAGGCTTCTGCCCCCACCTCTCTACAGTAACTGCTCTATGAATGTTATCTCTAGCCCTTAGGTGCCAAATCCAGGAGGCAGTTTTCATTACTTATTTATCTAATCTGTCTGCAGCTTTGACACTTGGGCTAAAATCTTTTTTTTTTTTTTTTTTTGGCCTCGTTTCCATGAAACCATTTCTCCTCACTCTAGAATCATCTCTTCTCACTTTGCCTCTGCCCACACTCAGCTACTGGTGCATCCCACTGATCTGTCCTGTGCTGTGTCTTCTCAGCCTGTGTATTGATGAGCTCTCCAAGCTGATGGCATCACCATAAACTGATAATTCCCAAATCTCTTCGTCTCCCTCAGCTTTCTCCAGTTTGCTAGACTCGGGTGCATACTGAACATGTCCACTTGGACATGCAGCATATTTTATCGTAATTCCCTCTCCCCAGAGCAGTCCCTCTCACCCCTGTTTTCCATATCTTGGTAAATAGCATGACCATCCATCAACTGCCCATGTTAGAAACATGAAAGAGATTCAGTGTCTTTCCTCTTCCAGTCCAATTAGGCACGAAGTCCTGTACATCTTACAAAAGTAACTCCTCAAGCTGATTTCCCATATTCATCTACCCTGCCTGGTTCTTCAGCTATTTGGCTAACCGTTCTTTAACTACTAATTCACTCCAGTAAAATGGCACCATCTTAAGAATCCTATAAAATACTCTTTGGGGGTGCCTGCGTGGCTTAGTGGGTTGAGCCTCTGTCTTCGGCTCAGGTCATGATCTCAGGGTCCTGGGACTGAGCCCCGGATTGGGCTTTCTGCTCGATAGGGAGCCTGCTTCCCCCCCCGCCTGCCTCTCTGCCTACTTGTGATCTCTCTCCCTCTGTGTCAAATAAATAAATAAAATCTTTAAAAAAATAAAAATAAAAATAAAATAAAATACTCTTTGCTATAAAATTGTCAGTGGTGAGTTCAAATCTTTTGTAAGAACATCTGGAAATTTAAACCATACCCTTTATTTTACTCAAAAGTCAGAATATGACAATGAGATACTACTTCACATCCACTAGGATGGCTATCAACAAAACAAAGCAAAACAGAAAATAACAAGTGTTGACAAGAATGTAGAGAAATTGGATCCCTTGTGCACTGTTAGATGTAACTAACCACTGTGGGAAATATTATGGCAGTTCCAACAAATGAAACATAAAATTACCATAAGATATAGCAGTTCCACTTCTAGGTCTATATACAAAAAATTGAAAGCAGGCACTAGAACAGATATTTGTACACCCATGCTTATAGTGGCATTATTCACAAAAGCCAAAATGTGGAAACACCCTAAATGTCCTTTGACATTGTCCATTCACAAATGGTATATATACCTGTATATATGTGTGAATATGTATGTGTATTAGAATATACATAGATATATATGTATGTGGTATATATATACAATATATATTGCATATGAGCATCATGAAATGTTATTCAGTTTTCAAAAAGAATGAAATTCTGACACACGGTACAACATGGAAGAACCTTGAGGACATTGTGCTAAGTGAAATAAGCCAGGTACAGAAGGACAAGTATTGTACGATTCCACTTATATATGAGGTATCTGGAGTAGTCGCATTCATAAAGAGAGGAAGTAGTAGCATGGTGGTTGCCAGGGATGGAAGAAAGGAATAATAAGGAGTGATTATATGATGGGCACAGAGGCTCAGTTTGGGATGATGAAAAAATTCTGGAGATGGGTAGCACTGATGGTTGCATAATAATATGGATACATTTAATGCCACTGAATGGTACCCTTAAAAATGGTTAAAACAGGGATGCCTGGGTGGCTCAGTGGGTTAATGCCTCTGCCTTCGGCTCAGGTCATGATCCCAGGGTCCTAGGATTGAGCCCCGCATCAGGCTTTCTGCTCAGCATGGAGCCTGCTTCCCCCCCTCTCTCTGCCTGTCTCTCTGCCTACTTGTGATCTCTGTCTGTCAAGTAAACAAATAAAATCTTTTTTTAAAAAATGGTTAAAACAGTAAATTTTGTTATGCATATTTTACCAATATCTTATTCAACTCAAGCTGCTATAATAAAGAGAACATTGACTGGATGGTTTAAAAAATAAAAATTTATTTCTCCAGGTTCTTAGAGGCGAGGATGTTGAAAATCAAGGGGCCAGCACCTTTGGCATCTGGTAAAGTCCCACTTTTGGCTTGTAGACCAGCTGCCTTCTTGCTGTATCCTCACGTGGCTAAGAGAAAAATCATCTTTCTCCCGTCTCTTCTCATAAGAACAAAGCATCCCATTCGTGAGGTTTCCAGCCTCAGGACCAAATTACCTTCCAAAGGCCCCACTTCCCAATGCCGCAATAGTGGGGATTTAGGCTTTAGCAAATGAATTTTGGGGACACAAAGATGGCAGTTCATAGCAAACCACAATTTAAAAATTAGAATATAGGGGCACCTAGGTGGCTCCGTGGGTTAAAGCCTCTGCCCTCTGCTCAGGTCATGATCCCAGGGCCTGGGATCAAGCCCCTCATCAGGCTCTCTGCTTGGCGGGGAGCCTGCTTCCTCCTCTCTCTCTCTCTCTGCCTGCCTCTCTGCCTACTTGTGATCTCTCTCTGTCAAATAAATAAATAAATAAAATCTTTAAAAATCAGCATATATTGGGGCACCTGGGTGGCTCAGTGGGTTAAGCCTCTGCCTTAGGCTCGGATCATGATCTCAGGGTCCTGGGATCGAGTCCCGCGTCGGGCTCTCTGCTTGGCAGGGAGCCTGCTTCCTCCTCTCTCTCTCTCTCTGCCTGCCTCTCTGCCTACTTGTGATCTCTCTCTGTCAAATAAATAAATAAAATCTTTGAAAAAAATTAGAATATATTTATCAGATTAATAAAAATTATCATTCTTGACATGTCTTCCTGTAGAGTTCCAAGAGTGTAGACTTTGTCCTCAATGAGACAAGGGGGTGTGAACTAACTGGAGCAAGTGATATTTTGCCAGAAGGGTAGGAGGGTCCAGTTCTCAAAGACAGTCTGAGATGTCAAAGAAGGCTCTGAAACTCCTGGGTCTTTAACTGAGAAGGTGACCTTAAGGAAGTCTCTATTCCTCCAGAAACTCAGATTCCTTTATTTGGATCCTTCTAGAAGCTCAGGGGGAGAGTATGTGTTTCCCATTTTGAACAGAACCCTTCCTACTTCTGTTAAAGCAAGCATTCATACAATGCATTCCAAAACAAAACAGAACTATAGTTCAGCGACAAAAACAAA